>NC_134316.1:40948825-41548825 GCF_964195595.1 Calonectris borealis | reverse complement strand
GATAACCTGATTTAAACTGTGCAATACAGCATCACACACAGAGCAATTGATTCTTACACTGGTTGTTTTTTATTGCCGAAAGCCAGCAATTTTTTGAAATGGAGGAAGTTCTTCATTCAGTTGGTGTTTTGAATGCAATTCAAAAATGAGAAAAAAAACCAAACATATATACATAAATACTCTTCAGGAACAACAAAACCAACAGAATTAAAAAATTAATACTCATACTTCATTATGGAAGTAACAACAGTAACACTCAGATTGTTTAAAATAAAGCTATACTAATTCCATTTTTGACAAAAAATACTGCAGTGATACTCATCTCAGTAATGATTCTTGTAGTTTGTGCGATATGAGCATTTAGTTTAAATTTCATAGTAAATTTAACTTACTTACGGTGTTCCTGTTTTCCAAAAATTTTAAACTTGGTTAAATTCACATTTTTGTGAACAGGATGTTCACACAAATGTTGACCAGGACCTGCTGAGGAACAACCTCTAAAGCTGTATTATAATATCATAGACCATTGCAAAATTATTACGCAGATTGTGCTCTTTAAGCACAGATAGGTCAGAGTTAGAAGATGACAATGCATACACAGAAATTAAAACACTAAAAGTTTCAGAACTGGGTTGTCTAAACTTTGGCATTTAATACTGTACCTGGGCATCCCAGTACAGTGACCTGATTTTCCAAAATGCACAGCACCTATGATTCTAAGCCTCAGAAAAACTACTCCTATTACTTAAATTTTAAATATTTCCAAATTTAGACGTAAAACTTTTAGACAAGTGAGTAGCATTGTCAATCCTTGAGAAACATATCTTTGCAACTAGCTTTGGTGAAGATAAATCAAAGCAGAATTTGTAGAGGGTGCATCCCTATTTTCTAGTTTATTTCACACACAGATACTGAAGTACTGAAGAGCGGTAGCTATACCTATCAAAAAAATCTGAAAAGATGGGCACTAACACTCAAACAAATAAGCAACTGTGTTTAGCTTTACACTTCTCCCCCTCTTATAGTAGAGCCATTTCCTTCTTTCTGGCCTCCACCTATAATCGAGAGATCAAAAAAAAAAAAAAAAAACACCAATCAAGGCAAAGAAAAAATAACTATTATAGTTAGTGGTTGTATTTCTCTCCAGAATGGATATAGGTATTTTTTCATCTTTAGACTAAGAATTTACTCTGTTGTCCACAAAAAGTAGCTATTTTAACTAAAAGTGTTCCTTTCACCAGTTTCTTTCTTTTCAGTATTCAGGAGTACGGGAAGAAAGCACAAGGCATTGTGCTAACTCCCCACACAAAATGGATAATTTTTTCCCTGTTTTCTGTGTTGTTCAGGTCAATCCCTGTGGACTGCCATCTTTCTAGGAAATGGAGTGCTATAACTGAACTGCTACTTACCCACCAGTATACTGGCAAACCTCTCTACAGAAAGACTGTGCAGACCGTGCCTCCTCACTGTTGTCAGGTGATCGAGCGGTAGGGGATTCTGCACACGAAAAGATGAATCCCACTGTAAATGTACTTCATTTGTGACACACTTCTCTTTTTTTACATATACTTAGCTTTTTTTTTTAAATTGCATTACAGAAATATTTCCACTTTATTTTGCTTAATTCTTTTCTATTTGTTGTTTTTAACCTAACAAATGTCCTCCTAAAACTGCGTGCTATAAAGAAGAATCAGGATTACTGCCTCATTGCTCATTCTCACGTAAAAACTGCTTCCTTTGTCCTACGTAGATTAAGCTACAGGAATTTTTTTTTTTTTTTTTTAATTCCCATCATGCTGAAGAAAAAGGAAAGCAGTAGCTAGGAAGCCTGTAGGTTACTGACGCTTTTTAACACTAGTAAAAAATACAGAGAAAAGTGAAATTCTCTCCTAACAGTTTATAGGATTCCGTATTTTGGAATATTTTCTGGGTATTTACTAGGTTGAAGGGTAAAGAAAAGTTTATTTCCCAAATCCATACTAACTGTCACTGTACAGCTCAGAGTGCTGCTGCTTGGGCAGAGCTTTGCTTCTCCTACAAGGAGTGAAGAGGGGAAAGTCACCACTCTGGAATGACTGACTTGAGCAAGTATTGATATATCAATAACTATTTTGTTTTCTTAGGCTAAGCACACAGAAATGATATAACAAAATGCTCTGAAAACGATGTAGTGCTATTTATTTTTTTATCAGAAAACTGTTATTACTACCTAGCACTAAGTATCATTTATTATGAGGAAGTTTATACCTGGAAGACACTAGTGGTGTCCATCCATTATTTTTAAGAAATTGTGTAAAAATGCCAGAATAATCCAACCCAAATATAGCTCTACCTGTTGCTGAAGAGACGACAATTTGTGTTATGTGTGCCAGTGTTGTCAGATGGAAGAGGTAGAGGTGGTTATAGGCTGAACTAATTGATGAAGGTTGCAAGTCTACAGCATCCTCCCAGTATAAAGAGGGAAAGGATAACACAACTCCCACCTAGAGAGAAAAGGAAGGAATAAATATTAAAGTAACAGGAATTTGGTAATAATTACATGGGTAATAGAAATTATATTCTCACTACACATTTATATTTCATTTCTGTAGTCAATTTAAATATGTTCATTTATCTTGCTAGCTTTAATTCACAAAGTATAGCAAAAATTCATTGGAAAATATTAACCATTTGTGCCCCTCTAACATGTAGGAAATTCAGATATAGTTCCACTGTAATTGCCAGTTTAAAGGTACACCAAGAAAGCTTGTTCAATTCCTAGAAAGCTTAATTTCTGGTTTTTGACATAAGACAAAGCACACTGAAAAAAGTGAGAAGCATTAGTTAGAAAGGCAACCAGGACAAAACAGGTTTTATTTTCGTGGGGTTTTTTTTTGTTTTTTTTTTTTTTTTTTTTTTTGTTATGTGGTTCTGGTTGGTTGGTTTGGGGGCGGGTTGGGTTGTTGGGTTTTTTTTTGTTTGGTGTGGTTTTTTTTTTTTTTAACAGTAGAAGAAACTATAATACAGATTCGTATTAAGAAGAGAAAGAAGAGGCTAAGAAGAGTAAAGAACGTAATGAGATAGAATGTGAAGGAATCAGAAGGTATGAGGGGCCTATTGAGACAAAAGGAAGTGAAGGAAACAAGCTGAATGGGTGCGTTTCTCAAGTGTTTTTGGAGGTTTGATAGCAATGGAGGTGGTAAAAAGATAATTGAGATTGCAAGCATGAAATTTAGTAAGAGTGAGACAGGAAAGACTTGAAAGCTAGAAGAACAGCAGAACTAAAAGTAAACATTCGTATATAGCAGCCATATGTAATCACTTGGTTGTTTGCAGTGCTTATGTATAACCATTCGACTCATCGATAATGCAGGACTATCTACAGGGTAAAGTACACAAAAATACATGCTCAAAAAAAAAGTATTAATACGAAGAATAAATGAACCTGCTTACCAAAATGTGGAACATATCTACTTCTAAGAGGGATGGAGTGTCCTCCCCTTTCAAGTTTGGTAGAAGAACTAAAAAATAAAGATATCAATTATGCATTTGATATGTATTTTTTCTTTTGGATTGAACTGCAATATCAGAATCTGATTTTACAGCCTCTATCATTTCAGTGTTTTCATCAAAAATATGTTCAAGTCTCTGAACTAAGGAAGTATCTGTTTAATTAACAGCTTACCATTTACTTAATTGATTGTGCATCTGCTTAGCTATTTCCACATGCCCAACCAGCTCACAATTTTAATGACTAGATGTTCAAAATTCTGAGATAAAAATCTTGATTTATTTCTCCAGTTCTAATAAAGCACGCACAGTGTTAAGGGTGAAGTCCACAAATGTACTTAGGCACTGCAACAGCAGATGCCTCACAACATAGCCCAATACAAAAGCCTGTACCGCATCTAAGAATCCTATCAAGTAGAAGGCAAGTCAAAGAGTGGGATTCACAAAGGCCACCATGCTAACTTAATCAGTAAGAAACACAGAGGATAGCTATGTGTCTCAAACTAGCTCTCCCTGAGACCAAAATATCTCAAACTAGACTGCAAGCAGCCTTTTGAAAGTACTAAAAAGATAAAGTCTCATAATTGAGAGAACACCTGGTTTGTACCTTTATCCACCTATTTAGCACAGAATTTGAGTAATTTTGAACATTGCCAGAAATAGATTGTTAACCATCTGTTACTATTCCAGATCTGAGTATCTCCAGGCTAGGTAATCTGGGATAGAAGATTTTTTGGGAACTTCAATGATACAGGGCTGGGTTAACAGAATTATTGATTACTTAAGTTCAAGCAATACTCCATGATTTCAGGCAACGTTAGAGAAACTGAAGTTAGCACTGTTATCAGTAGTCTAACCTTTGCGTCTATGTTGTATTAATGTGTGTGCCATTTTGCAATAGAAACTTCTGCAACACGAAAGGTAGTAAAGAAAAGGAATAAAATACCTCCTAGAAGACGAATCAGATGTTTCTGAATCAGGACCTGTGGTGATGTTGTTCTCTGAGCAGCTGCAAACTGCACTAATGCTTTAAGGCCACTGTGCTAGAGCACAAGAGAAAATGGTTGGACAGGAAAAAAAGGAAAGATATAATAGTGAAATAAAGCTGCAAAAACATATCTACTTCTACAAACAGAAAATACATTGATAAGTGAATTTAATATGAAATTCCATGTCTAAGTAGAAACATTATTCTTCCAAAATGCTCTTTATGTTATCAATCTAAACATTCTGAGAGCTATCCCTCAACAGAGAATGATCTTGATGTTAGCAGCTTCAACAGTAAGTTTTTTATATATGTGTGTGTATTTTATATATATATATGTAAGTTTTTTTGTTTAAAATGTATTGCATACCTTACTTGCCCATACCTGTCTATTTTGTAGAGATCCAAATAAAGGCTTGCCCTCTGTTTCCAAGAGGTTTTCTTAAAATTAAACACACAAAAAATTAAGTTGCTTTGTCCTACAGGAACTAACATAACATTTCTGTTAGAATACACTTAGTCCAAGATTAATTTATTCTGAGTATATGTACTTCTTTTTAAAGCTCAACTTTATTCTGACAAGAGAATTCTCTTGAAAAATCTATCTTAAATAGTACTGAATGTTTCCCAGATAAATGGTTGTAACGAGCATTTTAAAAACATTTGGTTTTCAGATCTTGCTAACTAGGGATTTAAAGGAACACTCTTTCACATGAATGATAAGACATTCTATGGATTTAGTTGTATTTTCAGTTACCCTTATACAATGCTCAAAAACATCAAGGTATGTTTACAAGGATCTTATCCTCAGATTTGCACTACTGCACTTGACTATAGTTTAACAAAAATATTTTGAAAACAAAATTCCCAAACTGGAATACAATTCAGCTTTCCTCCCTGAGTGCATTGGTTCTGACGGGATAATAAAGAGAAAATAAGCCAATAAAAATAAGAAACCAAATTAACTCAATTGAATAAAAAGGTATCAATTCAAATGTTTTTGTGCTTTAGTCACTTCTCAGACATGAATCGGTACTTCAAGATCTTAGAATTTTTTTTGTTGTTTTCACTGGGGGTTTTTTGGATGGGAGGTTTTTGATTGTGGGATTTTTCTTGTGTGTTTTTTTTTTTTAAACCACCTCTAACAAAAAATGAAAGTGTTTTAACTTAGCACTTCCATATATCAGTTTAACACACAACATGTGGAGTTGCTGAGGAAACAGGGGAAAAATCAGATTTGTATTTTTAAGTGTCTGGCTTTAGGCACTAAAAGCAGTTCACATCCCTTGGGCCATTGATGCTTTGAACCTCCTTTAGAGACTCCACTAATAGAGGTTCCTTGTCTAGGCAGCTTGGCTACATGCCTGTACATGGTTTTTAATAATGCACCCTATGACTAGATTCAAAACCAGCATACTAGAAGCTATGTAGGCAGTTTTGCTTTACAATTTCATGGAAGCCTGCTCTATTTGTAAACAAAAATGAATCCAAGGAAGTGGTGTAGCCTAGTATAGGTCAAGACTGTCACAGTGGTCCCTCTGGTTTTATAATCTTGGCCTGGTAAGGCATCTGAATTTTCTACTTCTGACATATGCCTTCGATATCACACCTGTGATAACAGTTATTGCATTTATACACTTGCTGGCAAACTCATCCCTGAGAGCCACCAATGTCTTTTTTTAGATATCAAATGAAAACAATCTGCACAGCATTAAGTGCATTAATGTTAGAAGAGCTGGGTGGCTTCCAGTCCTCTCCCGACCCATTTGAAAACTCCGATAAAATCCAACACTAAAAAGACGCACTAGTTTTCATTACTATTCCTGCCTTATCAGAATATTCCCAATCCTCCTAAAAACCTTTTTAACTCTTGATACTCCAGTTGGGTCAAGTCCACTATAGATTTAAGGTAGATTACACTTGCACTTCAACAGCTTCATCAAGAAAAAATGGCATACTTGGCAAATCATATTTATGGAGATGTACAATTACATTCTCAATTCCTTCAGCATGCATTTCAGGCTTACTCTGGCCTCTCTCCCTGCCTGGAAGCCCCTACAGATTTATCTACAGCTTCATGTTTCTTACACAAACTTCTTTGTGTATATAGTACAGAAATGAAATGAGACTGACAGGTACATTATCCCAAAAAAATGCAATCATTTTTATGGTAATTATTTTGCCTTCAAAAAGAGATTCATGCCAGAGAATGTTTGTGGGTTGTTTTTTTTTTTTTCCTACCAGGTATCTGGCTTAGCAATTTCAGAATACAAAAGACCATATTTCTTCTACAAATTCCATGAGAATTCTTTGAGAATAGAGACAAAAAGAAATAATGAGAGAGGGAGTGCTATTTCATAGCTGTTAGATATCTAGCTGTGTAGGAGATGCCTGCAGGTCAATGATCTTTGGCAGCCTGAAGATATTCATTGAACATGCTTAACGTTACAATTAGTAACGTGGAACATGATCACTCGCTCCTCTCTTAGATTAAACTCACCAATGTTGGCATTCTATACTGTATTTTATAAACTACCATCTAACAAAAACATCCTATTACTTATATTGGATTATAGATTATCATTCTATTATTATATATGTAATTACATATAATATACATTGTTATACTATTACATATTGCTCTTATTTATGTAGAACTATTATTATTTATACAATCAAATTGTATAAAATTATATAATCAAACAACTGTAAGATTTTCAAGTCATGAGAAGGAATAAATCCAAGTTATGCTTTACCTATACACTGGATGGTAAAAGCACATGTGCTCCAGGTCATCATAGGAATCCGGTAATCAGCTTCATTTGGAGCAACTTTTAGCCCAACTCTATAAATGGTGGTGGCAAAGAGAATAAGCATCTCCTTGATACTGCTTGAGTATTTGGCTCTGCAAAACCAAGCAAAGATAATTTCAGTCTAAATTATTAATACTGCTTATTACTTACCAGTCAATCAATCACTAACAAACTCTAAGTTATTTATGAAAGAATTTTTGAAGACAAAGGCCCCCTGTCTGTACAGAGGAGAAAAAAAATTACTAGTTTCCAGTAGTAAACAAGTACCTTGACAAAACAGGCTCTGAAAATTGAGAGATTAAGAGCTGCCAGGCTGGAAGGAGTCTATTTCTGTATACTGTATTATAATTTACATTCAAAAAATGCAAACATTTAAATCAAAGTAAAATACAATGAAAAATACAAATGCGAGTAAGCAAATGTAATTGTAGGTGCTGGAGTGAAAATATATCCTATCTCATAAGGCACTAAAAATGGAAAGATAGACATTTCAAATGTGTTTTAAAACACATTTTTTAGCATTTAAGCTCCTTTCAACTGACATTGGGTTAGTTTATGTAAATGCAGTTACATGTAGAAAAGTGCCTAGGCAAAAACACGTACAGTTTTAATGGCTTGTGTTTTTTCAAAGTCATACACAGAACGTTGTAACAGAATTAATAATTCATATTAATTCTCCAAATCTCTACAGCCAAAACAATTGTATCACCAAGTTTGGGGTTTAGCCAGGCTCATACTTAAACACCAAATTGTTTAAGTGCAAACTATAGAATCTTGCCTATGGAGATCAGTTATCAAGAAAGAATTTTATTCAACTTTCTGACGACATTTTTACAAATCGCAGATATGTGTAAGTACTTTGCATAACTATGATGTCAGTCAGAAGCAGCAGAAGTAGAGTACTTATAACATGATCTAAAAAGAAGACAGACAGCTGAGTACAATTGAAAGTATCCATTCATTCTGTTTTAGTGGGAGAGCACTTTTGCCCACTGGAATAGAAACAGACAACACAGCCCTATTCCTTTGAGTAATCTATATTACATTAATGCATCCAAAACCAAGTGAAATCTACCCTGAAACAGATATATAGCAGGAAAATTAAGGCACACGGGCGTTAAATAACTTGCCTAGACGCCCAGGAAGTGACCCAAATCACTGGAATTGTGGATTAGAAGATTCCAGACTCCTAGCTGTGTACCAAGAACATAAGAACTATCAGACTGGATTTGACCAAGAGGTCCATCTAGCTCTGTATAGATCTCATGTTCAGTGAATGCTTAAGGAAAAGTATAAGTAAGCCCATATTCAGACCAAACAGATCATATGCCTTTCCTTCAATACAAATCCTGAAGTATACCTAGGTAATTTTAGGGAGAAATAACATAATGCAGAGAGCACTTCCAGTAACACTTACGAGGACTGAACTCCAAAACTAAGGATGGAATGGAATTCCAAAGCAGAGTTCCCCATTCCCTTGTTGGCGAAAGCTGGAAGATTTTGTTTCTCTCCTTCCAGAAAAAAAAATTGATCCACATTAAAAAACAAAGAAGTTGTAACAGTTTTTACAGCAGTCTAACAGAAGTGAGACTTACTTTTATTTTAAACTGGTTTGAAAATAATTCTGAACAGACCTCACCAGCCAAACTGTCTTCTAACCCTCCTCCTTAAGTAACATTTTCTTCTATTCCCAGAAATATGAGGATTAAAAGTAGTGCTTTGCTGGTGAGGAAAAAGAACTTTCCTGTATTATAAGAGTGCAAGGAGTATGTTGATTCTCTGCACCTTCTGTTTTCTAAACACCCATACATGTTTTTATTCCAGCCCTTTTAATTTAATTTTTCTCTTTTTTACTACATCACAGTCAATACAAAAGTTTAATTAACTCTGAGTGTTAGTTGGTGGCTATCCTCTCCAAGTGTACATAATTTTCTTCTACAAGGAAAAAGGAAAGAATTTAACAGAAACCAGAAAATTGGTGAGGGCACTGTGAAATCAAGACGTCAGCTCAGAAAGGGCCATGACTTTATCCCCAACTTTATTTGATACTGTCTTGATTGATAGCAAAATGTATTCTTTATTTGAAGTTTTCTGTTGGTATTAGTTAAAACATGTACTGGCATATTAGATATCCCACAGAATACCTTCAAAATTAAGATAACAAACCTTTAGCATTTTTCACACTGTAGCCCGATATCCTGACTATGATAATCTCCAGCCACCTAGCCAGGGACAGAATTTGAGCTACTGCCTCTGCATCCTCACTGAAAACAGAAATAGAAAGCAGGTTTTACTTTAACACTCAAAGAATCACCTTATCTTTAAAAAGAGAGGACACATTTAGATCAAAACACATTAACTCAGT
The DNA here is from genome assembly GCF_964195595.1 of Calonectris borealis. Classification (NCBI taxonomy): domain Eukaryota; kingdom Metazoa; phylum Chordata; class Aves; order Procellariiformes; family Procellariidae; genus Calonectris; species Calonectris borealis. The sequence continues at coordinate 41,539,173 of NC_134316.1, read as the reverse complement.
ATTTGCACAGTTTTGCTGGCTTTGTAAATTTTGAGCAAACAGTACAAAATGAAGTGTTAGGCTAAATACTAGATCTAGGTACTTTCTCATTTGATACGAGCTCCAAAAAATAGCCAATCCAAATATGCTTTTTTTAAAAAAAAAAAATTGACTGTCAAAAGCAGTATATTTGGCTGAATAGTCAATAAGGAGATATGCAGTCTTTTATACAGATTAGGAAGGCCAGCCCAAGTTTTCCTTCCAAAAATTTGAAAAGCTGACCAGCCCCAAAGTAATTTTTACTTTTTTTTTTTTTTTAATGAAAGGCTATGCGATCTGCTACTTCACCTGTTTATTTTTTGAGCCTGCAATGGAACGATAGGAATCACAGTATTGCACAGAGATTTGCAAAGTGGACAAAGATACTCTCCATTCTCCAAATCAAATATCTGTTCAACATGCAGACGTTGTCGGAAGTTCAGCTGCATGGCTTCAAAGTACCTACAACATTGAAAAGGAATTTACTAGAAAGTGCAATGGCTCAAATGTGACATGAAAACAAAAGTTCAAGTAATTAAAAGTGTTATTATCTAGCAAATACCTATCCAAGCCAACAAACAAGTCTTTCTTTTCCTTTGATTTATAACTCTCTCACGTGCTTGGATGTGAAAATAAAACCTTTGAGCACATAAATGAACGCATGCAAAAATGCATGGTATACCACTCATGCAAAAATGACAGCAACTTTTGCTTGCTTTTAAGATCCTTTTAAATTTCATTAACATTTTTACAGACAAGCAGTACTTAAATTTTCTACTCTTCTCTCACAATGTCTTCAACACAATGAAACATTGTACCTAATATCTCTCATATGCAATTCATTACAGTAAGTTTGAAACAGGGATTGTACACATTTTTATTTAACTTTAGCAAAAACTACCAGTAACATTTCATGAATGAATAATCAGCTATTCATGGCAATGACTGAGCCTCATGACTAGACAATGAAACTGTAGCTTTCTTTTAACAGGAAGAGAGGATAATGTTTATATTACAGTGTTGCACTGAGGCTATTTCAAAGTCAAAAGGAAACTAAGAAATCACTATGATCTTTTTACAGGTTTCTTTATAATTTTTGCCGCCTCAGTGGATGGAGTAAGCTTTCAAATTTCATTAATGTCTCAGCGGTATTATTAGGAACAAAAAGATTCAATGTTCAAATCTTCCTGCCTGGATACAAGCAACTAAGTTCAGTACTAATGTTCAGACTGGGTATGTAGCATCTTAAAGACAGATATGAAATTATCTAACTTCCACAAAAATAATAACTAGATGATTTTTTTTTCTTTAAATCATACATCTTAAGGGAAAAAATAAAATCCCATTTATGTAATAAGAGAAAATGTGTGTGCGGGGGCATCTGCAGAAGTTGTCACGATTACAGAATATTTAGGAAAGGATTCTGTTACAATCAACAAAAACATACATTTATTTTCCCACATTCAAACAACCATGTTTTTGCAAGCAACTCCTCTTCCTCATACATGGCAACTACAAAGATACTCCATTCATTTGAACTCGTACTGTTTTAGAGAGTATTTTGCAGTATTTTTAGGCTGCACAGATACTCTAGAAAGGCGTGGCAGGCATCGTTTGGAGGAATATTAGTAAGTTAGAATGTCTGTTACGTAATAAATAAAAGACTATACTCAAACCTTCCGTGCCATCCCGTATGAGAAGAGCCTGTTGTCCATTTTAATCCCATTTACCCATACAGCAAGTCATCTTTTCTTAAAAAGAGCAAGGGAACTGAGCTCCAATGTTGCACTACTTAGATCTACGCAGATGTAGATGGATCTGCCAAGAGCAGATGTATTATACTCAAGGAACATAATTCCGTATCATTTTAAGTGTGTGCACCTATTTATTCTGTATTGATGTTTTATTGTAAAAAAAAAAAAAAATATATACACACATATAGAAAAGTAAATGATAAGCACTAGAAGTTTAGTCAGATTTTTAAAAGTAAAATGGCACAAGTACAAACAACAAACCTCAAGAGATTGTCTATATCATACAACAATATAAAGTAGCTTGCAATTGTATGACCCAACTCTCTTTATCTGTTGATAATACTTCAGTGGGATTATTTCTATTATTATTTCACACTATTTATCTTGTTTAGACTTGCCAGACCTGTGTGGAGTCAAATGCAGAGAGCATTAGCTTTGCTCTCTGTAATCCTACAAATGTAGCTGCAACCAGGATGACTATATTCTGCAAGCTAAGTAACTTGGTCTTTTAATATTTCAGGTTGCATTCTAATCCAACACACTTGGTCTAAATTGGAAGCTCCCCAAACAATAGAAATCTAGTAAAGTTTTTAAGCACTCTATCAACTCTTCCCTCTTGCTTTTTATTACGAGTTTGTTCACCGATAGGGGAGGAGTGGAAGGTGGGAAGAAATATTGGTCGACTTGACCATTCACATTCTATTCTAAATGTCGGATTCTTATCTAAAGACTCACTGGAGTAAGTCAGCTTCAGCCTTTAAGTACTGATCTGGTAACAGGCTTTCGGAGTCAAAAGTATTGTTGCTATTGAACGCTCACCTGGAAGATTCCTACTGGTTCTCATTGTATTGCTAAAAATAAGCCTACTAGATATGGTTTCTTATTCTTGACCAATTTTACCCTATTGGTTTTATTTGCATAAATTAGAAACTACTTAGACATTCTTCTTTGGGTCACAGAAGGCAATAAAAACTTTTGATAATAATTTTCTTCATCAGGTCAAAACTCTTGTGCCATACTTCATTTTTAGATGAGTACAAATAGTTTTGACTCCTTAATTAAATACCCACTTACTGTACTGTGTTTTCAGTGTGCACTTAGACGTTTTGGAAAATAGATTAATAAAAAAAAAAAAATTAAAAGGCTGCAAAGACACATCCTTACTTCTGCCAGCAGGCTGCGTGCATCACGTGACCACAGCTCCCTGTGTGGGTCCCACAAGGCAAATCAGGGTGCATGAAGAGAGGATCTAGCGTATCTAGAAAGACACGGCAGAAAGAAATCGTTGAAAGAACAATAACGTAACTTCCCATCAGAATGAGCAGAAATAAACAACAGTATACACAGAACACAAGCCTTCAGATTTTATTTTCCCACAGTTTGCACAGTCACATTAAAATCCCATTTGGCTAGCTTTTTCAGGCCAATACTCTAGCAAAGTAACCACAAGACCAAACCCACTTAAACTACTGAAGGCTTTCCACTAATTATGAAGAAAAACATGACAAAATCCAAATGCAATAGTAAATTGTTTAAAAAAAAAAAAAGAAAAGGGTTCTTCAGTACTGGAATAGCCTGTGGTTGGATTCGCTATCACTGAAGTGTTTAATGTATTTGTTATTGTATTTTTAAATGAAAGAAAACGAAACCACTAAGGACAAGAAAGATCAGGCATTTCTCCAACTAATACCTTATATTTTCAAACCACTGACACGAACAGCATTGCTGAATAACAAAGTCAAGTCTATCTTTTACTAATCTTGCATAATTCTTAACAACAAAAACATTATGAGAATGTAATGGTGTCTTTGTGCTGCATATATACTCAAAGTGAGATTCCATTTTCCTCTTAAAGATATCTAAACAATACTGAACCGAAAAACAGCAGTCCTCCAAACCTCATCTGGTGGACTGTTTATGATTTTGAACAGATATACCCGAGTTTGACAAAATGGAAAAGAAAAAAAAAACACCACACAAAAAACCTAGCACCCAAATTGCACTGAAAATATAATTCTATTTGACAGCAGCTGAAGCTGCTCTAAATCAAATGGAAACTGAAATAAGAAAGTGAACCTTTGTCTAACACTAATTTGCCACTATCTGCACTTCTGCTGTGGGAACAAGCATTTTGCCACTTATTTAGATCTTCAAATTAAAAAAACTCTTGCAGGCCTACTTCTAACTGATGAGCTGCAGAGGACCATGCCGTAGAGAGCAAGCGCTATAAATAATATCCAGAAGTGGCTTTAGGAAAAGGAACTTAATTCTCTTCTTTTTTCAATTATTTCAATAGCCCAACACGTCACTGCAGAAAGCTTACGAGCGTATCTGACTATAAGAGCATAGGATTTAATTTGTACTTCCGAGTACCACAGAAGAGAGGAAAAAAAAAGGATGCAATTAGTACATGGCCTAGATAAAAATTCTATGCAGCTGGCTCAAAATTGCCATTATCAGTAGTTCGCTGTTAAAAAGAAAAATGTATCAAACAGGACTCTGCAGGAGTCTGTCCTGGGTCTAGGACTAGTCAGTATTTGTTAATGACCCAGAGGAGGAAACACAAAACATCTTATTAAGTGAAACAACTTAGTAAAGATTTGCAAGCGTGATACAGAATAGGGTAATACCCTGGAGAAATAAGAAACAATGCTGAACTTCCCTTTGCTTTAGAATTCTATCTGATATCATTCAAGAGTATACTTCTAGACTAAAGCAGGAATAATGAACTGCACAAACACAGAATTTAAAGCTATTTGCTAGACAGTAGTGTCATTAAAAAAATAGGACATAGGGTTCATTTTGTTTTATGAGCTGACCATGAATCAACAATACACTATTATAAAATAGAAAAAAACATATTTGAAAATAAGTAGGAATTTAAACTACAAGTTGTAACATTCTTGCCATGCACAGGCAACAAACTAGAAGACATCTTACAGACCTCCAATTTTAGTATCTTTCAACACTGCATCCTTATTCCTTATATATTAGTTAGCTTGAATAAGCAGGATTTGACTCAGCTTTATAATAAGATATGGGCAGATACATAGAGAATGTATATTGATTAATAAATACTTACTAGATAATAGCTATTTAAATTTTTATCTGTGTTAAAATAAATATAATCAATTTACAGGGAAAAAAATTACCACTTTTAACTTTTAATTATTATTTAATATTATAGTGTATTTGAATCAAACTAGCAGTTTTATGATGAGATGTATATCCACCTTCGGATGATTTCACCTAAACAACATTTGCCGAGGCTGTGACAAGTAGGACAGAGCCAAAAATTCTAATAAACATGAAAATAAATTAGCTTACCTTCTCCTTACCCACAAAACCAGTTACCCTGGCCAAAGAACGAGGGTGGTTTATTAAGTTCCTTTCTTGACAAATCCATTTTTGACATTTCTTACTGCTTTACTGTCTATCTTTATTTTTTTATATTGTCTTATAAACTAGTAATAATTACTATCATCCAATATACTTTTGGGCATCCAGGCTGGCTGGAATACTCAAATTTTTAGTACTTTCATTTCACTTCTGGTTTTTTGGTGTTTTTTTTTTTTTTTTAGACAAATACTTGTTTGCCCTTCTTACCCTTCTGAGATCTCCAATATCTTCTACGCATTTTAAAAAATAATTAAAGATTATACTGATGACAATGGTTCTGATAGTACTTTCAATATTACTTTAATAATTGCCATCATGAATACAGTGAAGTTATTGAGATATGTTTCAACTTTTATCTTATTCTGGACTGTATTTCTCTCTTGTTAAAAGTAAAACCCATCAAGCATCTGATCTTGAATTATTATTAATTTTCTTTTTCAAAAAGAGATCAAAAAAGTCAGTGAGTACTTAAGTTTTCCCTTTTCCTTATATTTATTTTCTTTCTTTCCCTTAAGTAACTGACCAAAATCTTTCTCATGTTTAATCAACTGTTACTTACAAAAAAATTCTGGTTGGTCTTTGTGTTTCTTGCTACCAATATGCTATTATGCAACTCTAACTCTTGTGTTTGTATTATTCTCTTGTATTAATTTTTTTTTTCATTCATCAGATGATATCGTATGATCCTTGCTTACACTTTTCTATTTTTTATTACTTCCTAGACATGAAAAAAAACCAAAACAAAAAAAAAAACCCCAAACAAAAAAAACCCCAAACCCTCCTGAGGCTGCCATATTGGTCTCTGATAATGTTCATGTAATTCCTCCATATTGGGAAAGTTTGCTGCTGTACTTGAATAAACAGGAACTGTTAACGTTCTTGGATTTTTTCCAGAGTGACCACTCCTAACAAATCTCTAAGTTTTATAAAATCTTCTTATGAGATTAAAGCATTTTCCGATTTCCCAGAGACAAATCAAAATCTACATACGCTTCTCATTTTTAAGTTTTAAAGCATGGATTTTAAAACAATTTAAAAATTTTCACTTTCTTTTTATTAAGTAAGGTAAGCCATTTAGCAATCTGACCGAATACAGAGTTTAATTAGGTTCAAAAGGTATGAGCTCTAGGTACAGAACTGCTTGTAGTCTAAAAGAAGAAAAATCGCATACCCCCTGAGAGTTCAAGAATTCTGCTCCTATTCTGAGTTAAGGCAGTTGATTTCTGGACACAGGCAGATAATACCATGGCAGCACTTTCCAACTTTACTTCCTGTTCCTCCTGACAAAGAATACACGTCAGAACTTCTTTCTCAGCAACAGATGGACCTCGTTTGGGACCCAAAGCAATTTTGGAGTAATCAATTGCCGAAGACATGCTGTAAGACCATAAGTGACACAGATATAAAATAATCACATGGCTTTTTCTGAACAAACTTATTCTTCCAGGCATCTAAAAATGTAATACACTGCTAACATTTCTGGTTTTATACCAAAGTGCTTTACAAAACCAAATGATGACCAAAACAATGAAGAAACACTTCAATCCTCACTAAAATGCAGTATTCTTTAAAAATAGAAAGTGGAAGACAGCTAATATAGAATAACACAATGAAATGGATTCAGACAGCAGGAAATTCAGGAAGCTGTGTTCAATATAGATTGGATTAAATATATTTTAATCTTACAGACACATTAAAATTGTTTCCCATTCTTGAAGAAAACATACTGAAAATGAATGCCACTGCCTTAATTCACTGCTTTGTGACACAATAAGTCTCCATACATTTTTTTAAATATTCCTTATTCCAGAGTTCAACAATGATTTATAGAACACGATTTATTAAAGATCAAAGCACACAAGTGATCTGTACGTTTTTTCCAGCAGATATCTCTATTTTCCTGATTAGTTTTGTGCAGCCCCAAGTAGACCAAAATTTTGAGTTGTATTAAGTATACTATATTGTTGAAGCATCTCTAGAACAGGAGCAAGCCATACCAACAAAATTATAACCAATATAAACCAAACATCTTCAGTACGAAATCAGATTTTAAAAATTGATGAACAGAAATATCAGTGACTTGAGCTACAAGAAGCATATTTTCTTCATTGCAACTTAACCTTAAGGCATATTGGCTTTCAGATTCTTTCCAAATTAAATACATAATTTTTCATGTAAGGTAGACAGTCACGTCCAAAATTACAGTGTTGTCAACTCAGCAGCTTTCTAATGACATTTTTTCAAACATTAAGCAATGTAAGTATCCACCATTTGAAGAAATAATTAATTTTCTTATTGTTTACCTTATGCTGCTCTACAAAGTGAGTCCACTGTTCTTACATTAGCATACACATGCTAGTTTACATATAATTCTGTAACACAAGATGACTTAAAAGTAAATAGAGACACAAGTTTGCTGACTAGGATGACACAATTTGTTCCTTGAATGTACTTTCAAAATTTTTGTGTAGCATAATGAACTTATGTAGCAGAGGTAATGAACTCTTCCCACCAGAACTCTCGATGTCTCTTTTTTCTTACCTTTCTTCCTCCATAATAGCATCTTCTTTCCCCGGTGCCTCCAGCGTGTTTTCGTACAGGAGCTTATGGGTTTCAATGAAATTCCTCTGCAGTGCAGACATCTGGGCCATTATCTTCTGGCGGTGCAACCTAGCTGCTTCTGCCTTTCTCTTCCGCTCAGCTTTCTCTTTATCCTGAGTGCTCTGTGTCTTACAATAGAAGAGAATAAAGAAATCACAGGCAACAGAAAACATCAAAAAATGAGAATAATCTTTCCCCAACTATATGCAGTCTAACACTGATATCGAATTCCTTAACTGACAACAACTTTAATGATAAAAAAAAGTTAACTGCTATCTGAAAAATGTAAATCTAAAACCTTAAATGTTGACTAGGTTCATTAACCTAGGCAAAAGAAAGATTTTGAGGGGTCCACAAAAGGTCACCAGTACAATCCCTTGCACAAAGACAGGATCAATAATACCTGATCCATTTTAATTAGGTGCTTGTCTGTTCTTAAGAAACTTTAGTGAGGTGAACATCACAAGCCTCCTCCAGTATTTTGTTATTCTCCCCATAAGCGAAACCCCTACTAAGTATTCAGTATCTCCCTTACAGGAATTTAAAAAAATTTTATCTTGAACCACACAGCAAACAGATTGTTCCTACATTTTTGTGGCAGCATTTTATGCATCTGAGGATTGTAATTTCCCCTATTCTTCTTTATTGTAGACTAGAAAACTATTCTTACAGAATTTCTTTATCTATCATGTTTTCAAAAACTATAAACAGAGTATTTATATGCTTTGGAAATGTAGAATTCAAAAAACACAGGTAGACTTAATTGAAACATATAAAAACTAATTCCTCTTATTCAATTACTTAAGGCACAAATTCAACTTTATACACATTGCTTCCATTCACGATATCATTACTTTTTGAGGAAATGAAACAACAACAAATTGCTCCACAAGGAGTGGAACTTAAGAGTCTCATTTCTTACTGGCTTTTGTATTTTGTTCCCTTACCTTACCAGATATCATATGACACCTTTCTCAAAAAAGAAACACGGCATATGCTGTGATAAGTTTAGAGCTATGCACGCAATGACTAGCCAAAAGATTGCTTGGCAGCACGCTGTTGCCAAACAGAATGTGTAAGAGCAAACTGGCCCGTCTTTGCACACTGTCTAAGGGTAATCAGATTCTTCTTTTCTATTCAACTGTCAATTTAAAAAAAAAAAAACAAACAAAACAAAAACAAAAACCTCATGCGACTGCAGTAATCTTTGAAATCTCCATTTCACTGTGTCATTTGACCACTGGATTCAAAAGTTATTTTGAGGGAAGGAGGTAGAGACTGATAAATCACCTAAGCCTGATGTCTTTATACAATCAAGGCAAAGCAGATTAACCTCTTAGTAGGTCACGTAAATTACAAGACATCATTTTAAGTGGATTTGTATTTCTAATTATTGCATAATGACAACATAATAGAAAATGGTCAAATCATAAAGATAAGAAACGGAGAAATGAACACAAATTACTTCTTCACCCCCCTCAGTTGTTTCACTTAACTTGGAAGTACAACCAAAACCACATTAGCTGCTGATAGTTCCATGGAACATACTTAGCATAAGTTTATTAAAAATATTAATCTTGGAACATAAATCCTATTTGTAAGCAATATATTAGAAATTAGTATTTTAAAAGTTATCATTAAGTAACAATAAATTTAGGCACCTTTTTGAAAACAGCCATTCAAAACATTAAATACAAGGCTTCCATTGAACATTTTTTTTTATTATTACCTCATCACTTTTTGTAGCTTCTGAGCCTGATGTAGCTGCTACTGTTGTCAAACTAGATTTTTCCCTCAATCTTTTCACTGTGTCAAACATCTAGGAATAGAGACTTAGATGTTAAAAATAAAATGCAACTTGGCTCTTATTACAATATAGACAGAATTAAAGCTCTTTAGTTTCACATTATTTTCAGATTTGCAAATGGATGAAACCAACTGCCATACTCCTAAATAACAAAAACATCTAACCAAGACCGTATGTACACTCCTGTTAACACTGTTGTGTCTGTATCCTAAACCTGATAAGCACTGCTCAGTATGAAGGAAAGTGAAATTCTTCCAAATTTTCCAGTCTTCTAGCACTAATACTGTTAAGCAGCTAAAGCATCTGTACTTCAGAAGAATGGACAGAGACTGCTAGCTTATTTCAAGTAGGCGAGATGTGGATCATCCCATGGAAATAATCACTAAAATAATGCAAAAACCTATACATCTGGAACAGAAAGCTTTCCAGCATATGCCCAATTAGTTAAAACTGAGCCTTTAATTTTCATTTACTACTTTCTTCAGCTATCTTTACTTTAATAAGCATCTTGAAGTTTTGATAATATTAAATATTCTATATTTGCTATACATATCATTAAAAAGTTAAATATACTTTTTAAAGTACATTTTTTACTTTTGCCCTTAGAATTTTAGAAGAAGAACTTCTCAAAAAAATCTTTCAAACTTATCTCCCTAATGCACCAGGATAGTCCAATTTTAGTAGCTGAGAATAGTTTTGGAACCCTACTATGGATTCTTACTCTCTTTTCCAAGAGCACTGTCTTCTATGTTTGCCACCTAAAGCAACAAGCCCAAAATGGAACAGGACAGTAGTACTCCTGCTATGCAGAAGCAGCAGCCTCCTACATTAGAGAAGGTGTCACAGCTCTAGAAGTTTTTCCCATCTCTTACTGGATAATGGCAGGGAGTTGGATGGAAAAATTCCATAGGTCAAAGTACAATGTGGCCATTAGTCAGGTCCATATGACTCAAGTCTTAATACAAGCAGTCTCTAAAATGCTTTCCCAATTAATAAACTTTTATTTATCACTTGCTGTTATTTTGCAAGAGAAATATGAGGAATAAAGTTTATGTATAAAAATGTCTTTACTGGAATGACTTATTCAAGCAAAAATTGACCCAATACTTGAAAGTAGCAATAGCAAGTACAATGACTTGTAAGTGTTAACGCAGTATTCAAGAAACCATCTCGTCTGGGGGAAAAAATGTTCCAATAGATTAAGTTTCTCAAGAAATCATTGCAGCTGTAAACATGTAGGAATCATAACATCTTTCATAAAAATTTTCTAAAATACTTATCTCCCCCTTGTGTACCTGCAGTATCCAATTGACTGTGTCCTTCTGTGCCTCTAACTGAGGAACTCTCTTTAATTTTTCCAGAAGCATTAACACATTCACAGCATTCAAGGCCGAACTTCCCATTCCTTTACAAAGCAGAGAAAAATAGAAAAGCGTGGGTCTTCAGGGAAAAAAAAACTCAACATTTTATGTATTTACAACCATGGACATGCCTTAAAATATTGCTAATTATATAACACACATACATGAACACAACTTCCGTAGTTACATTTCCATTTTAATCTCATCTGTTTATTCCAGTTAAATGTAGTATAATCCTTCCCCCTTGTAGATCAATAATTTTTGCTACTTCCAAGAGCAGAAGTACAGACAAAAACAGAATTGCCTTTTGCTTCAAGGAGAAGCAGTAAAGCTCTTATAGCTTACGTAAGTTTGCTAACAGCTCAGTGTGCACAGGTTTGTTTCTATCACAAAAACTATAATAATTACAATAATTATTTGCTTCCTCACACCTTGGTAACAGCTGATAACGTTCTAGGCCATTCTCTAACACAAGCATGCTTTAAAATTGAGACCATTCTCTTCAATTATATTTCTTTTGCAGCACTTTCCATTTGAAATTAACTTGCACAATTTAGAAGTGGAACAAATATATTACAAAAAAAATTTAACCTTTTTTTTTTTAAAATCACTTCTCAATAAGAGTTTTCTTACAAAAATACTGATTATTTTTGCATCCCTTATGTATTAATGGGTCTTTGGTTTTCCTGGTTATGCAAATCTAAAGCTGGCAAAGAATTCTCTAACATCTCAACTGCAATTACTTTTAGTGTATTCCTACATGAAGCTTCTTAAACAGAAATATGTTCCGTGTGATGATAATATTTCTCCTTGCTCAAAAAGAAGAAAAAATTAAAAATAAAAAAACAACGTGAAATGGGAGTGATTTTCAAACTCAGTGACACCTCTTTACACAACAAAAAAAAAAACTAAAAAAAGGCAGTTCAGCAGCTTTATGTATTTATTTATTTATGTAGGAGGTATTTAAAAGACGTGTAGATGTGGTGCTTAGGGACATGTTTTAGTGGTGGACTTGGCAGTGCTAGGTTAACGGTGGGACTCTATGATCTTAAAGGTCTTTTCCAACCTAAACAATTCTATGATTCTATGATTTTACTTCACAATTCTTATCTTTGTTTCATTTCTCAAGTAACAATAATGTTTAGCTTGATAATGGATTTTTTTTTTTTAATTTATTCTTACACAGTGAAGCAGAAACTCTAGATAAGATGGAAGATTATTTAGAAAATGTAGATTCCAATTCCCACTCACGAGTCTTGAATGTAAGATTAGGAAGTGCTCTGTAGGGATTTGGAAATGTAAAGAAAAAGAAAAAATAGCCACTTCATAGCCACTAAGTTTTGCTTCTATTATCACTACCATAGTAATAAATTTTAACTTGCAGGTAAATCAGTAATTGTACAGCTCAGGAGTACAAAAGATGGAGACAGTTCACTTAAATCCACTGTTATGTTTCAAGGAGTTCTTAGTTTCTATTTCAATAAAGTTCTTGCGAAGGAAGAACCATTTTCAGTTATCTAACACTAGTATTACTTTTCCATTTCTTTCCCAGGAAGAGAAGCACATCTCTTCTTCAACATATCTAGCAATTGGGAACAAAGGAAGCTAGTCCAAATCTGGCTTCTTGATTATTTTAGAAAAAAAAAAATTAGCAGGTTTTAATTCAGCAAAAAGTAAATCCTTTCTGACTAAAATCACTGAATACTTTCTTCTAGTTTGTTTTTCTCCTTACAAAATCAAGTTAGCCTAATTTACTCTGCCCTTTTAGAGAAAATGAAACATACGTGTTGCTTTGTGATAAAAATCAAAGGTTACTTCTTCTTCTGGAGACTTCTGTAACTGCTGCTTCTCTTCTAGTAACCCTAAAGAAAGGAGATGAAGCACCTAAAAAAAGAGAAAAATAGTAAATCTCATCCACTGTTAGAGGTCTGGAAAACTGGCATATAAAATAAGGATGTTTAATGTAGTTCTGTACTATATGCTGATTATATCCATGATAAAAGACAGAAATGAGGAAAACGTGCAGAAATCATACATGGAAAGTGAAATAACAATGCACAATATAATTTTCCTGCATATTACTTGCACAAAAATTAATAAACTTGCACACGCTTTACATTAGTAACATATGAATCTTGTCATTTTGCTGATAAAAATCTATGAATATTTGGTTAGTTCCATAATCCAGAGAGTAGCAGGTAAGGCAAGGCAATTAAATAATCTATGCACTCTAATTAACAAAACTGATTAATTCAACCAACCTGTAAATTCAGGTCCTAATCCTATAAATATTAAAAAAAAAAACCCACCACAAAAAACCCCACAAAAAACCCACTTCAACAATGTCAGTAATTCCTTTTTTTTTTTTAAAGCATAAATGTGGTAAAATGAAATGTTTACATACTTGCAAAATCATATTATTTCATGACCGAGGCCCCAAAGACATTTACATATTTGGAGACTTTGCAGCTTACAAGATGATCAAAGGGTTACTTATTTGCCCATGAAGTTTCAAGAAAAAGATGAGATAAGGAGAATTACATATTGAAACAGCTTCAGTGATGAGGCCACACAGAGGGCAAAGCAAAATAGAAAACTGACAAATATTCCCAATTTAATACTGTTGTGTTTCACATTTCTATTTTACAGTGGAGATAAATAATTAGAAATATTTTCTTTGTCCCTAAAATGTAAGAACAGGTTTGGGGACAAAAAGTAAATTCTTATCATTCAAAGTTAAAGTTTATCTTTACACATTTTGATCTTATCATAAGCATTTAACATGGTCAACACAGGAATGACCACAGGAAGAAGACCAAAGCTAACCATACCATTTGGATCATAGCTTCAGTCCACAAGTGGGTTTCCAGTTCTACTGCTCTCTGAAGAATGGTCCGCAGTATGTGCATCATAACGTCACAGTTCAGAATCCTCACTACGTTGCTGAATGCAGGACTGAAGCCTGGAGGAGGAGGTGGTGGCAATGCTAGAAAATGGAGATAGAATCATAGAATCATAGAATCATAGAATCATACAGGTTGGAAAAGACCTCTAAGATCATCGTGTCCAACCGTCAACCCAACACCACCATGCCCACTACACCATGTCCCTAAGGGCCTCATCTACACGTCTTTTAAATACCTCCAGGGATGGTGACTCCACCACTTCCCTGGGCAGCCTGTTCCAAGGCCTGACCACTCTTTCAGTAAAGAAATTTTTCCTAATGTTCAATCTAAACCTCCCTTGGCACAACTTGAGGCCATTTCCTCTTGTCCTATCGCTAGTTACTTGGGAGAAGAGACCAACACCCACCTCGCTACACCCTCCTTTCAGGTAGTTGTAGAGTGCGATGAGGTCTCCCCTCAGCCTCCTCTTCTCCAGGCTAAACAACCCCAGTTCCCTCAGCCGCTCCTCATAAGACTTGTGCTCCAGGCCCTTCACCAGCTTCGTTGCCCTCCTCTGGACGCGCTCCAGCACCTCCATGTCCTTCTTGTAGTGAGGGGCCCAAAACTGAACACAGTATTCGAGGTGCGGCCTCACCAGTGCCGAGTACAGGGGCACGATCACCTCCCTATTCCTGCTGGCCACACTATTTCTGATACAGGCCAGGATGCCGTTGGCCTTCTTGGCCACCTGAGCACACTGCCGGCTCATGTTCAGCCGGCTGTCAACCAGCACCCCCAGGTCCTTTTCCTCTGGGCAGATTTCCAGCCACTCTTCCCCAAGCCTGTAGCGTTGCCTGGGGTTGTTGTGTCCGAAGTGCAGGACCCGGCACTTGGCTTTGTTGAATCTCATACAGTTGGCCTCGGCCCATCGATCCAGCCTGTCCAGGTCCCTCTGCAGAGCCTTCCTACCCTCCAGCAGATCAACACTCCCGCCCAACTTGGTGTCGTCTGCAAACTTACTGAGGGAGCACTCGATCCCCTCGTCCAGATCATTGATGAAGATATTGAACAGGACCGGCCCCAAAACTGAGCCCTGGGGAACACCGCTCGTGACCGGCCGCCAACTGGATTTAACTCCGTTCACCACAACTCTCTGGGCTCGGCCGTCCAGCCAGTTTTTTACCCAGCGAAGAGTGTACCTGTCTAGGCCGTGAGCCGCCAGCTTCTCTAGGAGAATGCTGTGGGAGACAGTGTCAAAGGCCTTACTGAAGTCCAAGTAGACCACATCCACTGCCTTTCCCTCATCCACTAGGCGGGTCACCTGGTCATAGAAGGAGATCAGGTTGGTCAAGCAGGACCTGCCTTCCATGAACCCGTGCTGGCTGGGCCTGATCCCCTGGTTGTCCCGGACATGGCTCGTGAGCACCCTCAAAACCAACCGCTCCATGATCTTCCCCGGCACCGAGGTCAGGCTGACCGGCCTGTAGTTCCCCGGATCCTCCTTCCGGCCCTTCTTGTAGATGGGAGTCACATTGGCGAGCCTCCAGTCGTCCGGGACTTCCCCAGTTAACCAGGACTGCTGGTAAATGATGGAGAGCGGCTCGGCAAGCTCCTCCGCCAGCTCCCTCAGAACCCTCGGGTGGATCCCATCCGGCCCCATAGACTTGTGAACATCCAGGTGGCATAGCAGGTCATGAACTTCATCCTCTTGAATTATGGGGGGTTTATCCTGCTTGTCGTCCCTGTCTTCCAGCTCAGGGGGCTGAGTACCCTGAGGATAACCATTCTGACTACTAAAGACTGAGGCAAAGAAGGCGTTGAGTACCTCAGCCTTTTCCTCATCCTTGGTGGCAACGTTCCCCCCCGCATCCAATAGAGGATGGAGATTCTCCTTGGCTCTCCTTTTGTCATTAACATACTTATAAAAGCATTTTTTGTTGTCTCTCACGACAGTGGCCAGGTGGAGTTCTAGCTGGGCTTTTGCCTTTCTAATTTCCTCTCTGCACGACCTAACGCGATCCCTGTACTCTTCCTGAGTTGCCTGACCCTTCCTCCACAAGTGATAAACTCTCCTTTTTTCCCTGAGTCCCAGCCAGAGCTCCCCGTTCAGCCAGGCCGGTCGCCTTCCCCGCCCGCACTTCTTGCGGCACATGGGGACAGCCCGCTCCTGCGCCTTTAAGACTTCCTTCTTGAAGAACGTCCAGCCTTCCTGGACCCCTTTGCCCTTCAGGACCGTCTCCCAAGGGATCCTCTCGACCAGTGTCCTGAGCAGGCCAAAGTCCGCCCGCCGGAAGTCCATGGTAGCGGTTTTGCTGGCCCCCCTCTTTACTTCACCAAGTATCGAGAATTCTACCATTTCATGGTCGCTAAGCCCAAGCCGGCCTCCGACCACCACATCTCCCACCAGCCCTTCTCTGTTCGTGAACAGCAGGTCAAGCGAGGCATCTCCCCTGGTGGGCTCGCTTACCAGCTGCGTCAGGAAGTTATCCTCCACACACTCCAGGAACCTCCTCGACTGTTTCCTCTCTGCCGTGTGGTATTTCCAGCAGACATCCGGAAAGTTGAAGTCCCCCACAAGAACAAGGGCTAGCGACTGGGAGACTTCTGCCAGCCTCTGGTAGAATATTTCGTCTGCCTCCTCTTCCTGGCCAGGTGGTCTATAACAGACTCCCAGCAGGATATCTGCCTTGTTGGCCTTCCCCCTCATCCTTACCCACAAGCACTCGACCTCGTCATCACTATCATCGAGCTCTAGACAGTCGAAGCACTCCCTAACATACAGGGCTACTCCACCGCCTCTCCTTCCTCGCCTGTTCCTTCTGAAAAGCTTATAGCCGTCCAT
Organism: Calonectris borealis; assembly: GCF_964195595.1. NCBI lineage: Eukaryota > Metazoa > Chordata > Aves > Procellariiformes > Procellariidae > Calonectris > Calonectris borealis. Next base: position 41,522,506 of record NC_134316.1, on the reverse strand, counting down.
TGCAGCACTCCAATCGTGCGACTCATCCCACCACGTTTCCGTGATGGCGACTAAGTCATAGCTACCCCGCTGCACAATGGCTTCCAGCTCCTCCTGTTTGCCGCCCATGCTGCGTGCATTGGTATAGATGCACTTGAGCTGGGCTGCCGATTTCTCCCCCGACAATGGCGTGCGGACCCTAGGCTCTTCTCTAGAGAGCCTGGTTTTATCCCCGTCCCCCTTCAAATCTAGTTTAAAGCCCTCTCGATGAGCCCGGCCAACTCACACGCGAGAATCCTTTTCCCCCTGCGAGACAGCTGAACTGATGTGCAAATACATTAACAAACTGGCATCTCATCAAAGATTGCAGGCAAAAAATAGAGAGCACAAACATACTAATTCCAATGAAAGAACAACGGGACCTTTAAATTAATAAAACCATGCTCAAACACAATTGTTCACCTAAGTCAGCTTTTATCTTTAGCAAAACTAAGTATTTTTAGTAAGTTCTTATACACACATGCAAACTAAGCTAAACAATCAATCACAAGTACCTCGTTGTATTTGTAAATGCAAATTTGTAGTACTTTGCATTGCCTTATCATTTATGTATCACTAATAAACATATAGTGTTTGTGTTTTGCATCAGATATAAAGTTTTCAAGTAGTTAAACAAGAGTGAGCTGTGGATCTTCCAGAGTGTGGTGTCTCACATTATATGCCTAATGTGGCTGGAGTCTAAATTCTTCCTGCTACTGGGGCATTTCGATCATTTCTAGCTATGTACATTTTCTGAGCTAATATGGAAACTGTGTCTCACCCAGAAGCCACCTGGAATCTTGGCATCTACTAACAGCAGCTCAATTAACACCGCAGCCTTCCCCTACCTGGAAGCATTGATTTAAGTCTTCTTTTGGTACATGGATGCTTATTTTCAGAACGCTTCTATGAATGCAGTGTCTCCGAAACCATCAATCTTTTGACAATTTAGACTGAATTAATTATAAAAAGTTACTGACAAAGACAATACAGCCACATAAAAGCATATGCACGAAGTATTTGCAACAAAATGGGTAGCCTCAGGGGAATAAACATCAACGTAAACAGTTATCTTTGTATTTTGGAACTGTATTGTCTGATTACATGAATGTGAGTTTCTGACAGTTACATCTAAATATTTGCAATTTAACTATTTTTTAAAAGTTCTACAAAATAAATGTCCCTGCTAACATTTTCAGTTGCTAAAGTGAACGGGGCGGGGAATTAAGAAGGTACTACTGAAAGTCAACAGTATAAAATAAACAGTGGCGGAAGAAACCAAAAGATATTTTTTTCCCTCATTATTTTCCAGCTGTCATAATCTTCTGAGTTACTTACAACTGAAGGAAATTAAATTTTTTCAAAGAGAATGTGATTTCTGATTTAACTGTGTCCCTCCTAAATTACAATGCCAATTTATTCTTTTTCAGTTCCACAGTTTCTCAACTGAAAGCAACCCAAAGCAACTAAAATTTACTCAGAATGAATTTTAACCATCTTAGGTATGAAATGCTGTAGTGCCCCTAATTGTACACAAAAATCAGAGTATGCTTTAGAGTAGGAAGTAAAGATTAAGGTATCCAACTGAAAGGGCAATCTGGGAAGAGAAAAATAATTATATCTGTTGCAACTCACAAAAGCAAGTGATAATTGATTTTATTAAATTGTTCATTGTACTTATTCGTTAAGCTTACAAAGTCTTCCCGAAATCAACTCAATTAACACTTGTGACTTGAATGGGTAAAAGTAAACTCAAAAGGGAAATAACATTTGTGTTACAAAAGAAACACGGGGGTTTATTATTATATGTACTTGCAGTGTCTAAAAAAGAAAATTTTGATTTATAAAACTTAAGTCTCAGGCTACTTACAGAACAGATATGAGCACTAGTTCCTGCAGCAACCTTCTCCACATGGCATTATTATGTCTCAACATTGCACTAGAGAAGCTACTCACAAAAAAAAAAAAAACTTTTGCCTCCTAGTCACTCCACCACAAAAACCTCTGAATTGTTCATTTTGTCAATGGGTACTATGCCATGTTTGTTTGTCTACATGGAAATTAAACTAAAAATTCCAAAACTCCTATCTTTGTGTTAAAAAAAAGGAAAAAAAAGAGAAAAGAAATGTCAGGTGTTAATTAATTACAATTACTACAAATCACAACAAATTTAGTATGAACTCAACTATCCATGATTAAGTCACAAGACATCTCCCAAAGCTCATTTTATATGCACGACATACACTACTGAATTATCACATTTGTTGAGTCATCAGTTTCAAATTTTTACCTTCGTCTCTGTTTTCTTGCTTTCTTCTTTTCTTTTGTGTATGTTCAGCCTACAGAAAAAGTAATTGTTATATCAGCATCTCTACAGAAGTATGCAATGAAACAATGAGAAACCCTAAACTAGAAATGTGGCAAGGTACATAGTCAATACGTGGTCGTGTAACTAGAATCTTGTCTGAAATATGTTTAACAATATTGCATGTTGCATTTCAATTTGTAGTACAGATAAATAATTGGACATATTTGCTTCCTCAATAAGAGTTATAAAAGCAAAGTTTGGGGGTTTCCAGTTCAAAGATAATTCTTATCATATTTTGTTCTTAGCATAAACAGTTAACAGAGTTAATACAGAAGTCAACATAGGGAAAATACTAATGCAAACCATACCACCTCAATTTGTATTAACAATCTTAATTTCACTAGAAGTTTAGTTTTCAAAATACCTGCGTATACTCTTTACTGAATCAGTTTCTTTAGGTTCTATTAATTCCTTTGATTCAGCAAAATTCTTTAGACATAAGTATGTACTATTTTTTAACCTTTGAGAGTGAATCTTACACTGCTTACCTTGCTGTGCTGGGTCTTAGTATAGTGATAAAAGAACATATTGAACTCCTTCAAGCATTCATCTTTCAGTTCATAAACACCATGGCCAGACACACCCGGTTTCCTTACAGAGAAATATTTCATGACATACAGATTAATAACGTATGTTCAGCACATCTTTGAATGTAAACAAACCAGTAACACAATTTATGTTCTAAGGAAATGCTAATAAGAAGTGGAATAGTGATGGTTGCTCCATTAACTTATAAAGAGCATAGAGTGAGTACAGTTATCAGTCTTAAATTTTCAAGACTGTTTACTACTGTAAATCACACCCAGCAGCAAAATATTTCTAGTCTATACCATCTACAGCACACCATATAGCCTCTGACAGGTAAATTCTTTTTAACTTTATGGCTTAGAATTTCAGACATTGGATGTTATTGTATAAAATTCATTACTTTCTTTAACCAAGGTACAAAACAAGTAATACAAACAGCTACTTTCCAGCCAGTGAGATTTTCTGAACCTTCCACATAATTCCCAAAGCAAAATTCCTAGGTACACCTATAGTTGCCCTTGACTAAACATAAACAAGCGAGCCACATGAAATTTAAAATAAGGTATACTAAAATAATTAAAACTACAAGACATTTTTGTGACAAACATAGCAGACATTTGAACTAGTTTTTCTCAACTGCTACAACTGATTGTTCTATATTTGCACATATATATATATATAATGTCAAAAAGAAAAAATTAACTCCCATCTGAAAGTTACAGCGAGTTAGCAACTAAATAACATCTAAACCAATGATTAGGTGGTGATTGTCAAAGGTACAATGAGTTGTTAAGGTTCCCAACCATCTTTGAAATAAAATGATTTTTTGAAGACTTTCCACTAGGACTTGAGATTACTAAACTGCTGAGACGCCTCAAACTGAATTTGAAGAAAAGGGGGGCAAAAGGAAAGAAGCAGCAGCTTCAGATATTCCAGGCACTTTTCTTTCCTATGCATATTTGAAAGACTATATATATCAAGACAGCAAAATATTAGTTGAACAGAGACTGTGCAGTGCAGCTTGTTTAACCCATATAATCTAAGAGATCTTATTTCACATTCAAGCTACTTATAAAACAATATTAAGAACTTACTTAAATGTAGCCACTTTATCAATTACACTCTCCAAGCCAGTTTCATTGTTCTCCTGGTAAAAAAATTAGTTTAGGATAAATATATCTTTGGTATTATGCTACGTGTAACAAAAATAGACATACAGATTTAGATCAATTCCCTAATTCATGAATTAATGTATTTTGCCCACTGTTATTCAGAAAGCAGATATTCATAATTGACAAGGAAGTACCAACAACAGATAATACTGTCATTTAATCATGTAAATTTTTATTTATAACAGAGCTGATCTCCAGAAAGAGAGCAGTGCCTTACCCAACCTCAATGGAGGGAAAAACAGAGTTTTAGTCTCTTAAAACAGTGAATGTGGATCACTCATTATTGGTTTCTGATAATATTCCAGGCTATTTAATTTACAATAAAACTGAAGTTTTTTGCACTGATTACCAGCCCTGAAAACTTGCACAGGCTATAAAATCTAATCCACATCCCTCTCCTTTGCTTGAATTTTCAACAGTTGGAATAGAATGGCAGGGAAATCTGTGCTTTCAAATAGACCTGTACAATACTTGACTTCCAATGGATCTGCACAGTGATCAAAAGTGATTACGTGATCAAAATTACAGGATCAAATTTATTGATGGTACACAGGGCAGAATGGAATCCAGCTGCATGGTCCTACAGGGCCGAAAAAGAAACTTCAAAACTTTTCTTTTCAAAACTTTTCTTTTTAAATCTAGGAGAACTACAGATGAATATTCTAGACTAGGGTAGATTCTTACTTTTACCTTTACTCTTGCAACGAAAAAGCCTGCAAGTATTATAAAATGTTTGTTATGTCCAGTTATATGGCACTCAAAAGTTTAGTATGAGATTAAATTCCACCTCTTCATCAAGAAGCACAATCCCCATACAAGCCTTTTCAGATTAGAGCATACTTGAATCCATTACATTTACCTTTACATCAGTAAGGTATGTAATGCTTTGTCACGCTATTTTGTAATTCTGAAACCAACATTTGAGTTTTATATCAGAAATAAAATGCTTCCATATAAAGATATGGAAGCTAAAGAAGAAAAAGACATAAACCAAGAGAAAGTAAATTAAGGAAAAATGTAAATAAACCAGGACTCACATTTTCAGGCAAGGACTTGGTAATTGCACTGTGAGCCATTGGTTCAATACATAGCAGATGGATGATTTCTCTCATGATAACATCTTCTTTTGTCACATTACTCACTCCAGGCACATATCTTTCCCCTACCAGAGTGAATCAAAAGGAGAAGAATGGCAAATATGACAGTTATAAAGCAATTCTGAATTGTAATGCTATTGTAGAGATAATGCTATTGCTGGGATATTTCATAGTATAAATTTGCATTCGCCAGAAACCTATCCCAAGTGTCTGAGAGGAAAAATGTTTTTTAGCCTAGCTTCCTAACAAAATGGGCTGAGATGGAGTTTCTCTTCATATTCTACTTTAATAGCTAATTATGAAGTTATCCAACAGCTTTTTTCACTATGCAAACCCTGTTGCTTCCGGTTGACAAATACTTGTGTAATCGAACCATCTATTTAAAATAGGCATTCTCCAGTACCCTCTCCATACCATCTATGTTAAAAAAAGTCATCAAGCCTGTTTTGTCAAATTGTAATAATCCATTACTACAACAATAGAGAGAAATTAAACTTACCGACAACATAGATGAGAATCTGTAGCATCTCTTCTATTAACACGTTACATTGTTTGATCAAATCCTACAAGAATTAGAGAAACCAATTTTTAAAAAAAACCAAGCAGGAAAAATCCATCAAATTACACTGAGCTCAGCCTTCAGATGCACTACTTCGCTGAAGCACTGTACTGCAAGAAGAAACCTCCATTCTAACAAGCTGGAAAAAATGCCTGCACTTGCAGAGAAGATATTATTCTGCAATTGAAGTGCAAGATTCACATGCAGGAAAAGAAACAGCAGCAAAAAATGTAACCTAAATGAAGGGTTATATGAAAGTTCAAGCCTCAAGAAGTAGCACAACAATCCAAGAAACTCCCAGCCAAAATAAGAACACATAATATGGCTTAAGAGACATAGAAATTTTATAGAGGTCATTTATATGGATTTTGGTAGATGCCCTACCAAATAAAGGGCAAAGAGGGCAAAACCTGTTTGCTAATTTTGAGTAAACCGCTACAAATTCCGAACACAAAATCATTTATCTAACCACTAGGTCCTGTGTTGACTGACTTTTAGTATGGTCATAAAAATGCAGTTATCAACTGTAGCTAGTTTTTCTTATTAATGTTCCATAAACTCAAAGCAAACAAATTAATCAGCAGAAATACTTGCCACTTACCTGATCTTTGGTGGGCTTCATCTTTTTGAAAGCATCAGCAAGCTCATATCTCTGCAGTATCAGCAGGAGGAACTGGTTTGGATCCATAAGAGATGCACCTATCTATCAAAAAAACAAAACTAATATGAACATCAGTTACTATTACAGTTCTTCATAAGTTATGAAAAATACTCATTAGCCAAGAAAAAAATTTAAAATCATATAAATTTGATTAACATTAAAAGAAATTCCATGAAAATTTTATGAATCAAGGAAGCAAGCATTCAGAACATTCTACCTGGAGCATGATGATGTCTTTGTCATACATCTCTTCTCTACATTTAACATCTTGATAATAGAATACCTGAGAAACAGGAAAACAAAATTTAAATAGAGAAGTCATGTAAAGTAAATGCACTATCAAAGGTGCAGTTGATATCTGAGGCTTTTTTAAACTGTACAGCACCTTTATTGAGTAAGGGAAAGTCCGGTATTTCTTTCAAAACAAATGTGTACTTCGATGGAAGTCAGAAATGTTTTTTCACCTATCCAGAGAAAGTCTATGCCTTACTTCTTCACACCCCCTTCCAAGAAAACATATTTCTAATGGCTGCTACTGATTAAATTCAAAATATGCTCCTTTTCCTACCCCAGTTCTCAGAGAGACAATTCTACAGGGGGCTACCAATATTTACTTTGATTTCACCAAAGGGTCCCGTGAAAGGTAAACACAGAGAATTTCTGCCATCAGAGGAAAAAAAAAAGTGAAGCCAAAGCAGGCAAAATACAAGTACTTAAGGGTAGACTCTTACTTTTACCATTACTCTTGCCACAAAAAAGCCTGCAAATATTACGAAATGTTTGTTTTGCAAGTATTACAAAAAGTTTAGTATGAGATTAAAATAGTTTAACTTTTGCATATGATTACCATACGCTAAGAGATTCTTCTAACATTTTATGTTATAAGCAACAGTACTAACAGTACTTATGCAGTGATTTCTTTATCAGATCTGAAAGTAGTTTACAGTAGACGTCAGTTACATTAATACCATTTCACAGAGTCAGAACCAGTCATGAGAGAGATGACAATACTTGACTAATACAGGGAGGCAAGCCATTGATGAAGCTGGAAATAAAACCAAGTCATCTAAATTCCCACCTAGAAGCTGTTCTACCTAGTGAAGGAGTGACCCCCATGACCTCTTTCTGCACTGGATGAAACCACCACTGGGAGCATTACTGAGAAACACTTGCATACACCATTAGGACCAACTCACTACTGAATATTGTAGGGAGTACCTGGCTTATCAGGGAGAGCCCATTCCTTCTCCACATCTCTGCAGCAACCTGAGCAACCAAGACAAGACATCGCAAAGGATATTCTACTAGCAGCTCCACTTGAAATTCTTCCTAGAATTTAAAAAAAAGAAAAAATTTAAAAAAAGAAAAAAATCAAGCAAGAATAAATCTGATTTTAAAAGTATAAGTCCTAATGAACAAAGACACATTGACAGCTGCAAAATAACTTCTGTGTGTGCCATGAAAGTTACAGGATATAATTTTAGGCTTTTTCCTTCCCAGAGTATAAATCACAAAAAGCATTTGGCGGGGGTGGGGAGAAAGGGGAAATCTTACAGGAGAAACAAACTCATGCAATCTTGAGATGGTTCCAGTCTTGCTTAATCGTACATGAAGACCTACAAAACCAATTGAAAAAAAATTAGAAAATAAATCAATATCAGTAAAGTTTCTCCTCCAACCCATTCTAAATGTTAGCTACATCATCTACAACTCTGAGAATTACAGAAAAAAAGTCAAAGTTTATTTAGGAAAGACTTGTTACTTTCTTTCTCTCTCTCTTTTTTTTTTTTTTTTAAGAAGATCTATTATTTTATCACAACAGTTCTTACCAGTCTTACAATCCATTATTTTATGAATAAATCTATTCATTTAATTAATTCATTAAAACCATTTAAACTGAGATGCTAAATAGTTTTAGCAAAATTTTAATTTTGCATTTAAATCGTATGTCAGGAATAATTGAACTTCAAGATTACAAGGCTTAACAGATGGTATCTTGGTATCAAATGATGTGATAAAGAATCTACAGCTTAATAATAGCATATGATTTCATTTGTATTCTAGAGGAAGTGGCGATCACCCACTGCTGTGGTCCTTTGTATTCTGACTGGAAGTCTGTCCTGGCATGCTGCAAACATATGTCTTTTAGGAGGAGCATTTAAACAGTCCTAAGATATATGTGGCTGGAAAATAAATTTGAGATACAGTAATAGTGAACAGTCATTTAGGCAAAACAGGTAGAAATAGAAACAGAACCATATAAATTCAAATAGTCCAGAGAAAACTGAAGATTTCATTAAAATATGAAACTTTTCCTTCTCGCCTGACTTTCTTATCTCTCTCCTGTTTAAAAAATGTCCTCCAACCTCCATGGCAAATGGTTTTTTGAGAAAAACTTTCCCTTAGGGGGACATCTAGGGAACAGGGTTGTCTGATCATGAGAACGTCAGAAAGTCAGAGAGCAACTGATCTGTGAAGCACTTAATCTAAATGCTTTCTAGAGTAAAGAGATGGATGATAAACATAATTCAAATAGCAATCAAAACAAAACATATCACCTACCAGCAAGAGTCCTAGACAGTGGTAAATGTATGCTGACAGGATCTGCAGACACTCTGTAAGGTCTGCTCTCCAGAGTATGGCCACACAAGTGAAACACTGTCTTTTCCCGTGAGCGGCCATTTGTGCTGCACCTCATTACAGCTTTATGACATTCGCTGTAGGCCTTGAGCAACAGCTCTTCCTAAAATTTAAAATAAATGCATAGTGTTATATTTTAAAATCATATATATGCACTAAAATTCCTCACTTGTTTTTTCTGACAGCATAAACAGTTACTAAAAATCCACAATATAGTTAATACTCTGTTTCTTAATACTGAGAAGTACTGGACTGGAGCAGTGGAGTATCCACTAAAGCTAACTGAGAATATGCTTCTGTTCAGAAAAGCTGCTCTGTCAAACGCTCTAAAATCTATGTGCTTATTTAAGCTGCAATATTTTAATATTTTGCATAGTTTGCACCCCAAATTGGATCAAGAAGCTCCTGCTGTAGTTCTTCCTTTCTCCCCCTACTGAAAAAAGAAGATAAATCCACTTCAAAATATCTTTAAGTTAACAAATTGTACAATTTCCTCCTTTCCCCCAGCATAGGGATAAGCTCCAGCACTGATTAAAACTATTTACAGTTCAATTACCCAATTAGCACAAAGTTTCTGCAGTCCACTTTTGCAATTGAAAATGAACACCATGTGCTTAAAACTTGACAGTGATACCATGAACTTAATTCTCAAAATCTTCAACTATGAGCATATTCTATCTTTATGATTTGCCTGGCACCCTGTGCAGCTTTGTCAACTAGAAGATTATATTCTTCTGAGATCCCTTCTCTCTTTGTCACACCACAGATTAATTCTTTCAGACTCATTTTTTGTGGAGATCTGTATTGAACAATAGTGAGCCTTTTTTAAAAAGCTGCCATTTAAAAAGCACTCAGGAATATTCACAAAAGGCACGCATGTAAGAATCCCAGACAATTGATATACTTACGTCACAGGCACACCACTCCTGGAACATCAGAAGAATGTTCTTGAGCTGCATCTGTATAGCAATAGCTGCTTCCCAGTCAGGGTCCACCTCAATGTGCTGACCAATCTGTCTTTTTATCTCCTCCATTCCCTGAAATGGAGATACCACAAAATACTCAAATTAAATCAGTGATCACAGGCTTAAAACAACACAAAATCCCATAAGCAAATGGTAAAATATAGGTTGTTCAGATACATGTAGTAAAATTGATGAATATTATAAAGTAAACATTACATTTTCACCCACTCAAGACAGGGATTGAAGAACGTACCACCTTAATTGGATCTTTATATCCACAATATTGCTATGGACAAAAAGATGACCAAACAAAAGTGCTCTAATATATTTATAACAGCATATTAGAAAGAAATTATTTAAATATGTTGTACCTGCATGCAAGTTAGAATCCTTAGGAAAGAAACAAATCCTTCTAAAAACCGCTCCCTCAGACGGTCTGTCCATAATGTAGGCTTGCTGACTAAGACATACCTGTCCCCAAAGAAAACATTATCATCTTTTGCTCAGACTTCTCTTCTGCTTATGCTTGCATTTAAAGTGTTCTTTGTATTAAAATAATCAACTGCATCATCACATTACACCACCCTCCCCATCTCAAACTCCTCTTAAAATTTTCATCAAACACTGGAGTTGCCTGGTGCGACTCCATTCGAAATTAACAGATTTTATTTTTTAAAATTCCAAGGTATTTGGGGTAGTTTGCTTTTACATTATTCAGTTTATTAGAGTAATTTGGGACCTGTAAGAGTGGAAAATGCCATGCAGGTGAGAATTATACAGCTCTCCCAGAATGATAATGAATAGAAGCCAAATTTCCCATACTGCCTTACAGTAGATATATTTTGTTTATTAATGCAATTGTTATATGGAATGATATCAGTGAAAATCATCAAAAATTGTCTTTATAGAATATAATTTTGGTATTTGAAAATTTTAAGTTTCCACTGAAAAATAAAACATTAAAGTTTCATGTGTGTTTTTTGAAGGGTTTGCTTTAAAAACTGTTTTAAAAGCAGTTTTATCATCAGATTCCTGAATTGAAACTCCTCATCCTACTGCCAATTTTTTAAGAACTGCTCTAGTTTCTCAGCTTTACACTTACCTGAGGTCATATATTACTGCATATACCCGATTCAGTTTATCCTGACTGTAACCTTGGAAGTTGAACTTGTCATTTTTGTCTAGGTACTCTGGAAGCACTTCTAGCAGTGTCTCTGTAATGGTGGTGATTACATTTTGCTCTTCAATAAGATGTCGGGCCTGCAAGAAGAAAATTTAAAAATTTTCTTCCTATTTTTGTTGAAGAGAACTGTCAAAATAATTTTTGCTTTGAATCCAGTCTTTTTGATTAGAAATTATTTTAAGCATTTGTAAAGAGTCCAAGCTACAAAAACTCCCATAGTGTTTATTATGAACACAATTTCTATAAACTTAGCATGTTTGTTCATTCTGACAGTTTCAATGTAACAGACGTACTATTTTTTCTAGAAAGATGATGTAGAAAAGGACTTTCACATCAGTATTTCAGGCAAGAAACCAGAAAAACGTACAGGTATACTTTTCTCCCCCCACATGATTTAACATATTTCATCCACACAAAAAGACAGTTAACCCTTTTTTTGCCCCTCCCCCCCAAGTTTTTAAAGTTATATAAGAAGATAAATGTGAACAGTAAATGAGAAAGTTAATGCAGAGAACGATGCTCCCTAAAACTTTTACTTATTTACATTCCCTCTACCTTCTGTAATGAATTTTCACATAAACGCAAGCTCCTGCTTTCATATTGGCCTTAACAAATCTCTAAATCATTCATTTTCAACTCAGCAATGCATAAAGACTCTCTGCCAAGTACAGCAGTGTGCAAAGGTGGTACTGCTAGCAATTCTCAGATTTATTTTACATTCTTAGTGGAGACAGGCTGTACATACCAGAGTAGGTACAGTGAACATCTGAACTGAGAGTGCTGTCACAGAGAGAACTCTGTCATGATCATCACTGATGTATTCTTTTTGTAATGCCTTGTAATACTAGGAAAAGAGAATATTGGGAAAATTAGATAAATAAAACAAGTGTTAAGTAAAAAAAATTTTTTTTTTGCAAGAATCACATCTCAATGTCCTTCTTCCTTTCTAATAGAAGCAGTTCAAACAACAAAAATGGCATAATGTCCTCAATGCACCAAAACAATTAAATGTGCTCCACTGCCTTAATACTGAAGATAAGCACAAATTTAACTGTTCTGCCAGACTCGAACCAAAATATTTTTTTCTCCTACAACCTATCTTCCCCAAGAAAAGAAATTAAATATCTGAAAAAAGGATCAATAAAGACATTAACTTATTATAAAACAAGACTTCCTTGAACTGCATGGATAGTTATTCCACAGCTGTCTATAAAAGATGCGTACATTGAGTAATGTAAGTCTTTATTTGCTTTGTTTCAGTCCAGAGAAAACCATGAAGTGTCAGTCACCTTTAACCAGGATTAAAAAGTCTCACCCTAAAACAAAAAACACTTAATTTTATGTTTTGTTTATTTCTTAACTATTGTATCTAATTTTTAAAAAGACAGTTTCAGTTGCAGTTCATCTGCTATTTCTAAAGATACACAGAATACTAACAATACTGCATTCAAAATGAGCATACATACCTACATGATTATAAGGAACAAATCAATGACACTGGAATTAATACACTCTATAAAGGCTGAGCTAGTTGTTGAAGCTCTGCTTGTTGAAAACTCATTATTTATATTGAAACAATTTTCAGGTTTGGGGAAATTTTAAAAAGGTAGTAAAAATCAATAGCATAAAAAACAAATAACCGTTTACCTTCACAAATTCCACAGCAAAAAGTTTTTTGTATTCCATTTCCATGAAAAAACTACTGAAGATAAGTTCATGAAGAACCTTCCTTGCCCCTGGGAAGAGCCAATACAATGCACGTCACTTTATTGTACTAAGATGCAGCTTTTTGTGGAAAAGAGGAACAAATTATTAAATTATAATTTTTAAAAAATCATTAAAAGCCTTTAAATGGTTACGAAGTATATGAACAAAGTAATTAATTTTTTTTTCTATTTTTAACATTTATTGGTATGTATTTAAAACACAGGGTAAGCATCAAGTCACTCATAGTCAGGCTACATCTCGTGAAAAGGTTCTTCAAAATACATAAAGCAGGAAAAATTTAGGAAGCAAACACATACCCAAAATATCAATTATATCAGCCGTAAAAACAAAGGCTGCATAAAAACTACAACATAAAAACCATAAAGAAATGTAACTCTACCTGCATAGTCCTTATTTACTTTTACACATTTGTTACGCACATGAAAAATTAATTCGCCTCTTCAATTTATAGCAACGTGGATACACAAACCTTTATGAAGTTTTGCATCCCATAGCATCAACTTGCTTATGAAGCACGGCTTTTCAGATCCAGCTTCTTCTTTGAGACATATTTGACAGAAGATCTGGCGAAAGTCACCTATAGGGATAAAACTACTCATTTGTACAAGAATGCTTTGATAATTAAATTATATGAACCAATAAAATGAGAATTACAGAATTCTGTTCTTAAAAAAAAAGAAAAAAGAAGGCACTTAAATATGAATTATTTTTTAACAGTGTTTTTTCTCAGTGAACATACTCCCACATACTCTCCCCTTACTAATTTCTTCCTGTTATTCTCACCTACTTTAATAAATCCAGTGATGCAGAAGAATATTTTAAAATGAAAAGCATTTAGACAGCTTTGCAAAGTAGATCCGTAAGAAGAGTTCACAGCACAGAAATGCACAGGCTAGGCAAGTATATGCTGGTCTGCCTTGGGCCCTGAAAGTCCGTCTTTTGTAGAATTTCAGAACATTATTTTATATTTTCTTGCACCTATCAGTAAATACAGTACTTGCTGAAGCAGTTTTGGGGATCAACATATCAGAGTCACCCACGGGTTACTAACATTCAGAAATGAGCTCTTGCATTACTAATTTCAAAAGGAAAAGTGGAGTGTCATGAATCAAGTTCCTAACAATCTGGAAATAAATAAGATTGAAAGCTTCTTGATCCGTGTTCTACCACTTGAAGTAAAACCAGGAAAAGAACAGGAACCACCAGACTACCAAAAAGTTCCAGCTGCGTACAGAACATCAGGCTCTTAAAGCTTCTACATATGGAATCCGTAAGAACAAGGACAGGAATGCTAGACTTCAATCTTTGTGCTTGAAGACTCTGATAAAACATATTAAAGTGTCAGTTAACCTATAACAATTTCCTAACCCAAAATGCTATACCCAATCAGTCACCCAGTGGGACACTCTTTTAGTTTTAGCTTATCTCATCCGCTAAAAGGGTAATGCTTAAAAACCTAAAATTTTGGGGATTTGCTGGGGCACTGACATTGACTTGTCTATACTCACACAGAGTCAACAGCTGAATAATTAGCTGTCAGTTGGTGTTTTAAATAGAGTAATCTCATAAAATTAAAAACAATAAGAAAAATTATCTAAGAAGAAAAATGTGGATAAAAATCGAAACCTTGAAATAAACCATACAGTCAAAAATTTATACCGATTAAAAGAACTGTCTGAGGAACTCAGACCAGCAAGAAAATACCATCAGTGAAATAAAGTTGAAAAGAACAGAAAGCTAAAATCTGTAAAATATTGTAAAGAATACAAAAAGGTACAATTCTGATATATGTATTTCAAGGGAAACATTGGAAAGTAAGTGTTCAGAAAAAAACAGTAAGAAAGTCACTTTATCATCCAAGCTTACAAAAGAGGCTAAGGCAGACCAACAGATTACCCTATCAAGAAGGAGGATAAGCTTAATCTATGCATATTTGTACAGTGAAAAAAAAAATTTATAATGGCTTTAGTTTGGCAAAACACAGGTATGACAAAACCCAGTAACAGAAATCAAAAGTACATTGATTCAGAAGTCTTCTTTAAAACCATGAGCATCAAACACCAGAACAATGTTTGAAAGCTTCAAATAGACTTTCCACTACTGGACAAACTTTTAAATTAAGGCTTTTGTTTGTTTTACTGACACTGTCTAATTAATCACAGCTATCAAAACTGAAGCAGGAATTAATTCAAGCAGAGGATGCATGCTTTCACTGATGGAAATGTTCTGCAGCTTTCCACCAGCACTAGGGAGAGCAGCTTTTAAGCAAAGAAGTCACTGAAATAGGGCATGTGATCCTGAAACTGAGGATAATAAAACTTCTAGAAGAACAGACAGAGCTCAAGCAGGGAAAGACATTTATTTTAGCAAGAAGGAACAGAAAAGTACTGGTATTCATAACCATACTGATGGATATCAGCACCCATACTACTGTATTATTTATTTACTGATTAGGAGGAACGTGAAAGTATTTTAATAAGGGAATATCATATATAACACTGCTAAAGACATTTTTGAGAGAACTGGTCATTCAAATACTGACATGGCATTATCGTAAAAAAAATCAGTTATGCTTACTTGAATAGCTCATGAGTTTGTTCAGCCAAGAACCAAGGCGCAAGGCAAACTTCTGGTGAGCCATAACATCCGCATGCAGAACCTCCGCATGAAGTGGTCGTTGAGAAATATTTTCAGAATGCCTCTAGGAGTCAGGTAAATATTAGTAGATATAAAATAAAGATAACATGAATTTTCATATTTGCCTTCACCACCCATTACTTCTCCCAAAACAAAAAAAGAAATCAGTTTGATGTTTTATTTCTGAAGATGTCTATCTATCTATACCAAATGTGGCGGGGTAAATTCAATTTCAAAAAGTTCACAGGCAGGTTATAAAAGCATGGAAGTACTAAGTTAAAGACTGTGCAGCAGACAAATAAGTCTTCAGTATTAATAATGATGAGGTTGATTTGTTTGTTTTTTAAATGAGAAAAATATTTTAGGAAGTTACCTTGATTTCTTCTTTTGCTTCCTGACAAGAGGCATAATGTCCTGCCTTAACAGCTCTACGACCCTGTTTAAAGAAAATATTGAGCATGAGACCAATATAAAATAAAACCAAAATATCACAAGCCTGATCCTTGCTATGTTTTTTATACATAAAAGAAAAACAGGGACCAACATCACTCATGGTGCTTTTAGACATCTAGAAGCAATTAACATAATTATCTTTAGAAAAAAGCTATTTTAATTAAATTAACAATGGAACAACAAAGTAAAGTCTGGGTATCTTAATATTATTAGATAAGGAAAATTCACGTACGCATTAAAACAGATGAGAGAGATTTCTGCAGAATACTTTAAATACAAACCACATCAACTTTCTTCCTAGCACAAAGTACACTCATCCTGAATTGCTCTTCTACAATCTTTCCTATTATTTCTTACTTCTGTATATGATATAGCAGGGTATATTATAAGCACGGGTTTGATAGCTCTTTCAATACAGCCAAGAACAGGTCCCGCTTAGACCTCAAATTCCACTCAAAGGAAATCAGAGGTATGGGCTTCCAAAACAAGTTTTCCACACAGCAGAATTTCACACAAGAAGAGAGGAAGTAGCTATATGTTATGGAACTGTTATAATTAAAACAATACAACCTAGTCCTGTGCTGTAGCAGGTGCTTTGTAAAACAAGAAGTCTGATCAACTCTGGATCTAAAATTTAGGTTTCAACCAAAAGGAACCTTCATAATGGAAACCTTTAGAAGTTACTCTATAAGCATGAATGTACATACATATTTTACAAAACCTACAACTGCAGAACAAGACTTGTAATTACATAAAACTGACACTACTAACTAAATACAACTAAACTTTTGTTATCTGAAAAAAGAGAACCACAAAAAGAAAACACAGTTTTCACAGATTAAAAAAAGGATTCTAATATTAGTAAGATGTTTTATATGTAAATATAGAACAAATACATATACAGCTATAGCAAAGTTTCTCTGTGTGCAAACACACAAGTTTTATACTTTTGTGACATAAAAAATATAGTTGCAATTAAGATAATTCAAACACTGATCATGCTTTTATTTTTCTGCAGCGGAAAAAAAAATTTACATTACTAGTGTAAGGTCTTTACATGGGACATTAGTTTGAAAAATGAAGTAGTAAAATTGTCAGGTTCATGCACACTCCTTCATGGATTCTTCCTGGTTTCATTTGCTTAATTTGAAGTTTTAAGATTTTCAAATGAAGTCTGAGCCAGAACAAGCACTAACTCCTGCAAAATGTAAGGTACATTTCTGATTAAATATAACTGAATATGCATATTGCTGACTTGTATATTTTTCAGACAAATGCTATTAAAATAAAACATCAATCTCAGCTGAGAAGAAAAAAAAAAGGTTACGAAAATATGCCAAACTTGAAAGGAGCAACTTCAGATAAAACAGCTTTTCTCTTTCTCAAGAAACTGGGTTTTTGTTCTGAAGAAAAAAATTAATACCATTTAAAAACTTTCTTCAAGCAAGTGCTGATTAACAGTTACATGCAACATGCCTTTCTCTCTCCTCAAGCTCCAGCATCCCAGAAACAAAGGTTCTATGACCAAGAGACTATAGTAGCACTTCTTAATGATTAAAAAGTTACTTTTTCCCGTATCCAGAATGCACTAACCTCTTTATCTATGGCAGTAGTATGCAACTGGGCTTCACCGAGTTCGCAGCCAAGTGCCCTTTGCAGGCTAAAGATGACATGATCGTAAGAGTGATGTTCGTCATTGAAAAGGACACAGTAGTAGCTGTCTACCTTCTCTCTACTGGGAAAAAGCCAACATATCATCATACAAATAAAAATAAAATTGTAAATAGTGTCCTATCCAATACAAGCAACAGATCACTTGATAGCTTGAGAAAAATGTCAAATACAAAAAAATTATAGAAGAAAATGTCAAAGACACACCCCCCTCACCATCTATACCAGAAAAAGCCACAGAAACCACATACCAATACAAAAGAGATTTTAAGTTATTTGATTATTCCGTTATTTCTTCCTATCTCTGCTGTTTTATAATCCCATTTGTCTTTTTAACATGACACACAACAGTCTTTTTCCATTTTCATAGAATAATTTGGGTTGGAAGGGACCTTTAAAGGTCATCTAGTCCAACCCCCCTGCAGTGAGCAGGGACATCTTCAATTAGATCAGGTTGCTCAGAGCCCCATCCATCCTGACCTTGAATGTTTCCAGGGATGGGGCATCTACCACCTCTCTGGGCAACTTGTTCCTACAGGAGTGTTTCACCACTCTCATTGTAAAAAATTTCTTCCTTATACCTAGTCTAAATCTACCCTCTTTTAGTTTAAAACCATTCCCCCTTGTCCTGTCACAACAGGGCCTGCTAAGAAGTTTGTCCCCATCTTTCTTATAAGCCCCCTTTAAGTACTGAAAGGCTGCAAGAAGGTCTCCGCGGAGCCTTCTCTTCTCCAGGCTGAATAACCCCAACTCTCTCAGCCTTTCTTCATAGGAGAGGTGTTAAATCCCTCTGATCATTTTTGCGGCCTTCTCTGGACCCGCTCCAACAGGTCCATGTCTTTCTTGTGCTGAGGGCTCCAGAGCTGGATGCAGTACTGCAGGTGGGGTCTCATCAGAGCAGAGTAGAGGGTCAGAGTCACCTCCCTCGACCTGCTGGCCACACTTCTTTTGACGTAGCCCAGGATACGGTTGGCCTTCTGGGCTGCGAGCGCATATTGCTGGCTCATGTCCAGCTTTTCATCCACCAGTATCCCCGGAGAGTAGTCCTTCTCAGCAGGGCTGCTCTCAATTCCTTCATCCCCCAGCCAGTATTGATACTGGGGGTTGCCCTGACCCAGGAGCAGGACCCTGCACTTGGCCTTGTTGAACCTCATGAGGTTCACACTGGCCCACTTCTTGAGCTTGTCCAGGTCCCTCTGGATGGCATCCTGTCCCTCAGGCATATCAACCGCACCACTCAGCTTGGCGTTGTCTGCAAACTTGCTGAGGGTGCACTTGATTCCACTGTCTATGTCATTGATGAAGATATTAAACTGGTCCCAATACAGACCCCTGAGGGACACCACTTGTCACTGATTTCCATCTGGACATTGAGCTGTTGACCACTACCCTCTGGATGCGACCATCCAACCAATTCCTCATCCACTGAACAGTCCACCCATCAAATCCATACCTCTCCAGCTTTGAGAGAAGGATGTTGTGGGGGACTGTGTCAAAGGCCTTAGAGAAGTCCAGATAGACAACATCCGTAGCTCTTCCCTTGTCCACTGACGTACTTACTTCATCATAGAAGGCCACTAGGTTGGTCAGGCAGGACTTGCCCTTGGTGAAGCCATGCTGCCTGACATGAATCACCTCCCTGTCCTCCATATGCCTTAGCATAGCTTCTAGGAGGATCTGTTCCACGATCTTCCCAGGCACAGAGGTAAGGCTGACAGGTTGGTAGTTCCCAGGGTCTTCCTTTTTTCCCTTTTTAAAGATGGGTGCAATGTTTCCCTTTTTCCAGTCACCAGGGACTTCACTTTGTGCTGCCTGGGACTGCCATGACTTTTCAAATATCATGGAAAGTGTATTGGCAACTGCATCAGCCAATTCCCTCAGGACTCTGGGATGCATCTCATCAACATCCCTCAGGTAGTCACAAACCTAATCTTCTCTTACAGTGGGAGGGACTTTGCTCTCCCAGTCCCCGTCTTGCAGGCCATCCACTCGAGAGGCGCGGGAAGAGAGATTGCCAGTGAAGACTAAGGCAAAAAAGTTGTTGAATACCTCAGCCTTCTCCTTGTCCATTGTTACCAGTTTGCCAGTCTTGCTCATCAGGGGAGTACACTTTCTTTGACCTTCCTTTTCTGGCTGACATATCTGTAGAAGCCCTTATTATTATTCTTTGCATCCCTTGCCAAGTTCAGCTCCAGCTGCACCTTGGCGTTCCTGACCCCATCCCTACACAACCGGACAGCATCCCTATACTCTTCCCAGGATACCTGTCCCTGCTTCCACTGCCTGTGCACTTCCTTCTTGCCTTTTAGTTGGACCAGCAGGTATCAACTCATCCATGCCTGTCTCTTGCCTTCCTTTCCTGATTTCTTACACCTGGGGATCAAGAGCTCTTGTGCTCTATGGAAAGCATCCTTAAAGATCTGCCAGCTCTGTTCTGCTTCCTCGTCCCTGAGGGCAATTTCCGAGGGGGTCCTATTAACTAACTCCTTGAAGAGCTGGAAGTTTGCTTTCCTAAAATTCAGGGACTTCACTCGTTGCCTGACCCATATCCCTCAGGACTGCAAACTCCACCAGTGCATAATCACCGCAGCCCAGGCTGCCTCCAATCTTGATGTCACCAATTAGCTCACTTGTGTTGGTGACCAACAGGTCCAGTATCACATCCCCTCTGGTAGGGCTGTCTATTACCTGGCTTAAGAAGTTATCCTCAATACATTCCAGGAGTCTCCTGGATTGCCTATAGCTTGCCATGCTACTTTTCCAGCAGATGTTGGGGTGGCTGAAGTCCCCCAGCAGGATGAGAGCCTGCCAGCACGATGCCTCCTGTAGCTGGAGTAAGAAGGCTTCATCAATAGGCTCCCCTTGATCGGGCGGCCTATGGTAGACACCAACCACAAGGTTCCCTTCGTTGCCTCAGTCTCTGATTCTTACCCATAAGCTTTCAACCTGCTCGTGACTATTCTTCAAAGACAGCTCTTCATACTCTATCCATTTCTTAATGTAGAGGGCAACGCCTCTGCCTCTCCTTCCTCACCTGTCCCTTCTGAACAGCCTGTAGCCATCGATAGCCACACTCCAGTCATGGGATTCATCCCACCAAGTTTCAGTAATGGCAATTAGGTCGTAGCTTTCTAGCAGCACGGTGGCTTCCAACTCCTCCTGTTTGTTGCCCATGCTGTGTGCATTGGTGTAGAGGCACTTCAGCTGGGCTGTCAGCCATGTCACCTTCTTAGCGGACACCCCTTAATTCCTTTGAGGTATTTCACTGGTGTTTCCCTGTTGGCTCCTATTACCTCTGGAGCCCGTGGCTCATCTCTGTAAGACTTCAGGTCTGCTGCGGTGTAGCCAGCACACCTCAGAGCAACAGGCTGAGAGCCCTCGCTAGCACCCTGTCCTTCCAACCTTGGCGTGTCAACCCACAGCTTGTCACAGGCAAGCCTGATATTATCCCCCTCCCCCTTCAAGTCTAGTTTAAAGCTCTGTCAGTGAGCCCCGCTAGCTTGTGAGCAAAGACCCTCTTCCCTCTTTGAGGAAGGTGAATTCCATCTGACACCAGCCAGCCTGGTGCTGTGTAGGCCATCCCATTATCGAAAAACTCAAACTTGTGGTGGTGACACCACCCACGGAGCCATGTATTAATAGAGTGGGCCTATCTGTTTCTTCCAATGTCACTGCCCGCAACTGGAAGGAGAGAGGAAGAAATAACCTGTGCTCCAGATTCCCTTACCAACCATCCCAACGCCCTGAAGTCTCTTTTGATCACCCTTGGACTACGCCTTGTGGCTTCATCACCATCCACATAGAAGAGCAGTAATGGGTCCGTGGGCCATACCAGGTCCAGTCCATGGGCCATACCAGACTAGGAAGTTTCCTAGTGATGTCCTTAACCCAGACCCCAGGGAGGCAACAGACTTCCCTAAGAGGAGGGTCTCTCTGGAATATTGGACCCTCTGCTCCCCTCAGAAGGGAGTCACCTACAACTATAACCCATCTTTTCTTCTTCGTGGAGGTGGTTGCGATACGGGGGGTAGGTCTTTCTGACCTCGGCAACATCTCTGGGGTAGATGGACCATCATCCACATCATCCATTGACTGGCCTTCCACATCCAGAGCCTCATACCTATTGTACATAAGCAGCTGGGAAGGTGAGGTGGGCAAGGAGGGGGTTCGCCTGCTGCCCCGAGTGTGGACTTGCTCCTGGATTCAGTCATTTCCTTTAAGCTACTGCCCTCAGCCTGGCAGGGGGAGGATACAGGATGCCCCTTGATCTTGGTTTTTTTCTGGTGGCTGTTCCTGTTTCTGTCTCAGGGAGGGCAGAGCATGGTTCCACCAGTCTATCTCTTTCTCAGACTCCCTGGATGCTCTTTAACCTTTCTACTTCCTCTCATAGCTCTGTCACCAGGCTGAGCAGATTGTCCACTTGGTCACACCTCACACAGCTGTTCTTACCACTGCCATCTTACTGCCATCCGTTACCAGTGAAAGGCTCTGGCACTCTCTGCAGCATGAGACCTGGATGGCTGCATGTTTTCGTGGGAGCTCCGTCTGGGTTGCCCCATCCATTCTGGTGAGTGCAGAGGACATAGCTTTCTGCTGGCTGGATACCATAGCTAAGCTCCTTCTGAGAGGGTGATGACCACCAACTGAACTCCTCTTGAGCTGGTAGAGTGACTACATCTTTCCTGTGTGCCCTGCTGCGCAAACTGCCACGCCCCGCCACGCCCTGGCTGACGCGCCACGCTCTGTTTGCCCGCTCCGGTCGCAGCGCTCCTGGTCGCTAGCGCTCCCTAGACTGCTTTTTATAGGCGGTGGGGCGGTTGCGATTGCTCTGGCAACACCCAGGCCTCGTCAGCATCTCCTGCGAGAGCCGCCGGCTCCTGGCGGGTCTCTCTGCTGCCCTGGCATTTCCCTGCCTCAGGAAAATCCCCTGTGGGCCAAGATCTGCTGCTCCGCTGCGGATCGAGCGGCTCTGCTCGGTGACTGATAGAGCACAGTCACACACTACTTTTCCCATGAAGTATCAATATCTTTTCTTAGAGATTCCCGCTTACAGGGATTTTGGCACTAATATGTTTGCATGAACATAAGAATACCACAGGTAAAATTATCATCAAAGTTTTAATGCCTTGAAGAGAAAGTTGGAAATACTTCCTACCTAATTGTGAGCTCCGGAGGCAGTTCCTTCTCTTCTTCCCATATAAGCATATCTACAATGTATTTTATCACAGAGGGAAACACCCTCCTAGAGTGCTCCATAATTTCTTCATTCAACTGACATTCAGAATTCTGTAAAAAAGGAGATAATATTAATATGGAAAAGAAATTTTAAAAAATGAAAAAAGGTTGGTAGAATATCTTATCACTATATTTGTTTCAGGAAATTAGCCTTTTCATGATTTTCAAGCAAATTAATCTCACCTAATTTCTTCTCTTCAAAATTATTTCATCCCAAGGGCTCTTAGTAGTATTCCAACAGTTTCACCTACCTTTTTTTACGCATCCAGTTTTTATCTAGGAATTGACTACAAAAGGCCTCAACAAATGTGTTAGGAAAGTTTAAAAAAAAAAAATTGAAGTTAAGTTTAAGAAAGCTGGTTAACAGCTTTCTCTACACCTGAAGATATTAAAAGTTTGCAGTCCAGACCAAAATTCTTCCCCTTCATCGCTTGCTCTTCTGTGCAGGTATTCTGTCAAACATTTATGACACTCCTTGAACAGAATCATCCAAGGAAACCTAACTCTGTTCTTTTTAGAGATCCCATCCCAGATCTAGAAATCATTCAAAACATCCCTGTGAACTGACATATTTCCCATCCACCCAGATAAAGCTCATTAAGTCAAATGTCTACATCATACAACGTTATTAATCCTTTCTATAAACACTTAAGCAGGAGAGAAATTAAGATTATAAGCAAAGAAAATCATTACCAAATCTACAATTAAGAATGAAGCAATCAGTATTCAGATACAAGACATAGATACATTGCAACAACATTGTGTAAAAAGAGGGCTTTAATCCAAAGGCCCCGATGACCTTTTCCACATATCGCCTTCCTTTCAGCATATGTCTATATAAATGGTATATAATGTTGTTATTAATGTTAACACAACAAAATACAGTAATTTCATATACAAATATGACACAGAAACAGAGGCTGATATTTTCTAGAGTATTTACAGATTTTCCTATAATTTTAGGATCACACAAACTGCCTACAAAATCTGAATATGTATGTCTTTGCCAGAGTGAGAAAAGATGGGAAACAAAGATGCTTTCCAAGAATAAAGCTTTTCACATGTGACTTTTAATCCCAAAGTACTAAGAGCACTCACCTCTACAATACATAATCTGACATATGTTAAATGTAAAAGAAGAGAAAGAGCGATGTGTTTAGTATAGCTAAGAATCATGTTTTTGAAAAATTCTTAAACCAACTATAGTCACATTTATCCATTTATGAAGCAGATTGATTTAAAAAAAAAAAAAAAACCAAAACAAAAAACCAAAACAACCAACAACAAGTAAAATCATGTTGTATCCAGATGATGGAAAAGCTAAAAATGTAATGGGAGAGAAGTAAAAATGCATTAACATGACCAATTGCTTCCAAAGCTCTGAACAACAGTTTTCTGACCTGATAAGCATTAGAAGAATAATTTGGAGTCAAACATACAATCTAAAATGTCTGCCAATGAAATCATAGTCTATAAATATCACTGTGTGTACATACTTAATTTTGGATAAGTTTGTGGTAGATCTTGGTAATTAAGAATGTAAATGTCTGGGGTAATTATTTTTTCCTAGACTGACAAAGCTATCATCATCTTAAAGTTTGAAGCAGAATGAAAAAAACTGTAGTGCTAAGAATAATCTAATTGAACTGAGTTGTAAATATACCAATTTTTTTCCCAGAGTTTGGCTTTTTAAGCATTAACGTATGTTAAGCAAAAATGATAAAGCTGGAGGAAAATCCAGAGCTGTGCACAGAGATACTCCAAACGAGAACCTTGTAGTAAGACATGCTGCTCTCCTTCAGTCCGTAGAAGAAATCAAAGGAAACCACATCAAAGGATTTATAAACTATTAAGAGTGGGGATTGCACTCACACAAACAGTGAAAAGTTAAATAATGCAATGCCACCTCGAATGCTATCCACATTAATAGAAGTCACGGTAAAATGAAATTAAGATACATCTAATTTAAATTGAAAGGGTAAAAATAAAATTGGCCCAGAACTTTGCCCAAAAATGTGTAATTATTTAAGCTTCAGGTAAAGCTTCACAAAACAAAATTGTGGAAGAATGAACAAAGTATGTTCGGATATCAAAGTTTAAAAATAACTAACAACCAAATTTATTTATTTTTTTAAAAATATGTGCCTGGGAAGTATTTTTACCTTATCCGAGACACGAATTCTTAAAGTTATCTGCTTTTAAGGATACATTTAGGCAAAAAGGTGTTTATATTTCTGGCATAGTGAAGACATTAATAGGGAATGGATGACTCCTAAAAGTCTGGAGTGGGGATTTGAAAACAAAGGATTGCTTTTCTGAGCCTCATACTACATACATACCAACTAGTTTTGTAAATATCTCTTCATTGTAAAACTTTTTTTTTTAAGCTAAGGTTTAATTAGGATTTTTGTAAGAATACTGTATTTTACTAATGCTTACCTCATTATCTCCGAAACACTAAAAACTCTGGTGCTTATCTTTAATGTTGTAGATTGAAACCTCTCCTCTACTAAGGGCTCATTTTTAAAAGGAGGTCATTCTGTAGATCAAACTCTAAACTTAGTCTACCTTTTAAAAATAGCAGCCAGTTCCTAAGCACATTTTTACCATGTTCTGCATAGCAGAGAAACATACTGCAAACATATCCCTCTTCTTATTTGCTCCTACCTGATCAGAGTAAGTTAATAAACACCCTAGCATGATATATCCTCTGCACTTAGAGTAATTAAAGGAATACTGGTCAGGATCATCCAGAAAAGAGTGCTTTTTGTTTGACAAGCACGTGATAAACTTCTATACTATCAGAAAACATGCTGAAAAAAGAACATGCAAGATGTCTGTTCCAAATGTGCTTTGCAACTCATTTCTTTTAATAAGCACTATATGCTGAGAAAATTCCTACATTATGAATGTCCTTGATTCTCAAAACAGAGCGCCAAACATCTACAAGCCTCTTCATCGTAAAAAGTCCCTGGCGAACAAGTCTTATTAAAAAAGGAAGATGGTCACGCAATGCAATCTATCAAATAGTTAGATATAGTATATATTAATATACGGATGCACTTCATTATTGTAGTGGTTGTACTTCTGCCCTTTTATTAGAGAGTCTACATATACTGACTGCATAATAACTACATATATTGACAAAGAATTATTATAATAAGTAACTTTCTACTTATTCAAATTCAGATAATTGTCTAATTATATGTTTTCTGTCATTCATGACTCTCAGGTAGCACTCATTGTAGGATTATGTTCCAGTTTATTTGACAGCAGTTGCAACATAGCTTCGGACTTGCACAACTCCATGACAGAAGTGATGATCAAACAAATTCACTGCAAGCCAACCAAAGACCTTATCAGAGATTGGATGGGAAGTTCCCTGTTTCCTTATCATCACAGGTATGATTACAGTTCTCAATAACGTTTAAAACCAAGAGATACTGTGTTAGCTGCTGTCATTATTGACATGATCTATCCTTTAACCTTATCTCCATTGGATACAAATGGCCCGAAGAATATTCTGAGCAGCTTATCTTCATCCAAACAGAAATAAAATGCTGCAGACTCTGAATGCATGCAGTTTCCTCTGAAGCTTTGTTTGAATATGGTTTTGAAAAGAGCCCACAAAATTTGGACAGTGTGATTTTAACAGGAGTGAAACAGCCTTTTGGTAAAATTGGCAAAGGTTTTTGTGTTTTTCCTAACATTTGTTTTTTGATTATTTTATTGTTATGGAAAAGCTGTTCTAAAGGAAAGGGAGTAAAAAGCAGAATACACTATCACAGATGCAAATACCAGATCTGTGAGATCAAAATCTATACCTTGCAGAGAAACAGGTTCCCCAGTAGGAAGTAAACATTTCATAAACCATTTTAGGG
Source organism: Calonectris borealis (assembly GCF_964195595.1). Lineage (NCBI taxonomy): Eukaryota > Metazoa > Chordata > Aves > Procellariiformes > Procellariidae > Calonectris > Calonectris borealis. The sequence goes on along the minus strand of NC_134316.1, from coordinate 41,495,710 downwards.
ACTCTGGTCAGAGTTGTTGGAACCAAAAAATACTACTATTCTCAAAAGTAAAGTGCTGAAACAACTGTTAGAAGATCTCATACAGAAACCTAAATTTTAAAGCTGGGAGATACAATCTATTTTGTTTAGAATCTCTTTGTTAAAGTTCTTAATGTGCCTCATAGGCCCACATTCATCCAGGTATCTGTATGATTTTTTTGTGAGCCATCACAGGTGAAATCCATAATGTATGCTAACTACTGTCTGTAAGACAAACTGGTCACCTGAGGCATAAGTAATATCACTTATCTAGGAGCAATGGAGATGCTTTGGCTGGAAACACTTAATTTTCAAGTGAAAGAACACTTAATTCTCAACTGAGACCTGAACATTTTGTCTTAAGACCATTGCTAAATTCTCTTTGTAATATGATAAGGACCTCTCAGCAATCAGCTAGAAATCTGATACTGAGCATCTTGTTATATGAATTTTCCATAGTATCCAAAGATGGCTTTGAAGCTGGTAGACACATGAGTTCTCTACCTTCCCGTATGTCTTTATCAACAGTACCAGGAAGGTAGCATTGCAAAAAAAAAAATCTTATTTTCCTTCAGAACGCAAGGACGAAAATGAATACTTCCCAAAGAGGAACTGTGCGAGATTCTTACCCTGGAAACACCTCCAGAACATGCTGCAAAAAAGTATTAAACACGTACGTAGTAATGGTGACAGCAGTAAAATTAACCATACCGTAGCTATTTTGGGGTATTCTAACATTGAGGAAACAATTTGGCTCTTTTGATTACAGGCTTTCACAAGTAATATGTAGGTATCAGCCACACATATATCAGATGGCTCAGTACTCAGGGATAAGTACTGCACAGCAGAATAGACTTCACTGATGTAGAAGCAGGTGAACATTACAGTGACAAGCTCCAAGGGATGACCCCTTCTTGGAGCTTCAACTATTTTTATCTCCGAAATCCATTAAGATTCATCGGTTTTTGAAGGATGAACAAGCGAACGAAAACTTTGTCTCATTTTTCTTAAGATCAGTGCTCTGTATTCCTTTTCCATTTGATTTTTTGCCAAATCATAAAGAACAGTACTTTTGCAACAAAATCAAAAGGAATTAGGGGTCTATTTGCAATGACGAATGCTGAGTTTTTTTTGTCCTGACTATCTCAGAATGTAGGACTCTGAAAAAACAATTTTATCTGAAGCAACTGATTTGCCTATATTGTCTTTGAGAACTACTTATAAAATAGCATATTCCTCATTAATATGCTGCTTTAGCATAAGAGGTTAGTTTTAAAGCATGGGGACTTATTTTAGGCATAGTGACAGATCACACACCAGAAGTAACTGACAAAAAAAATTGTTCAGTAATGCAGTAATGGGGAAAACAGAAAATACTATTAAAATCAAGTACTATATCTAAACATTTACTAACCACTGGGAAACCAATTATTTGAAACCAAGAACTGAGTAATACACATAGCAAAGAAAAGCGCAAGAGACCGCAATTTTAATTCCGAATCAAAGACAGAAATGTGCAAGACAGGTAGATGGAACTGTTATATTGTTTTTGCCATTTGTTTGGAGACAAAGGATGTCCAATATATATGTTTGACCCCAACAAACACCTTGACCAAGGAAATCCTGATTCAACTCAATTGGACCTGCTACATGAATTATACAATATACATAATTTCCTATACAGGAATGAGCACTTTTTTTTAAAAAAGGCAATATTTAAAATATTTATTCTTTCACTTTAAGCGATATTCTTACTTCTTTTGCAGAACCTGATGCTCCAGGCTCATGTTTAGTACACAGCGGTCCAGCCTTCCATGCCTCTGTATCCCCACAGTCACAAAATCCACCTCCAGTGGAGCTATGCATCTGTAAAACACATGTATTTCAGTGACAAAATAGCCACATAAAAAGCAAGAGAAAAATAGAAATGTGCATTATTTAAGTCAAACACAACCATAAATACCTACTTACAAAATACAAGAATCACCGCATAACCAACAGACTTACCACAACATTTTTTTTCTTTTTTTTTAGATAAAAGACGACTTATCAGAGGAGCAGGGGGGAAAAACGTAAACTTTTTGAGCAGAAAACAAAGGAGGAAATACAGTTGCTGCTGCAAAAAAGTATGCAAGTTAAAAAAATTTAATTAGCAATTAGGTGAAAAAGCCTGTGACTAATGAATAAGCACTTCATAAATGGCAAAATAATAATTTCTGGGTTTATTAGCAAAATTATAGCAAAGGTGCTTAATGCCTTCTTTACAAATTACTTGGTAAAGTTTGAAAATAATCTAAACAAGAATATGTGTATATTAAACAAACATTTAGTAGTACCTCCACTTCTAACCAAGAAAAATAAGATACAATCAGCATCTAAATACATTCTTGCAACTTTAACTTTGCATTACGCTTTCAGAAAAGTACAAATTCTGACCCTGGCAAAAAGTTCAGACAAAACTCAGGCAAAAATAATTATCCTTAGCTTACTCTACATCCCCAATCCTAAAATAATTATAAAAATACTAAGTGACCCAATAAAAAGACATTCAAAAATTTATTTACTTGAAACGTTTTAAAATAACCTGATCTAATTAGACATGCTTCGAGCAGGAGGTTGGAGTAGGTGACCTCCTTAAGCCCCTTCCAACCTAAATTATTCTATGAATCTATAAAGAGCATAATCTGTATTCTTTAGGTCGCATCTTTAAAATGGAAATGCCCCAAATCTGCTTCCATCTGACTACCTATTTCCATGGCTGATGTTTGCCTGAAGAAGTTACTGAAAAACAGGGAAAGGACCACAGCTTCTCAGCCCAGCTGTGATTCCAAATTGCTCTGTAATCATTATTGTCTATTTTCCCTGGTTTTCAGCTTACCTCTCTGTAAACTGTGTGTGTGCATACATGTATATATGGAAATTGTATTTGCATTATCCAAGTACTTTTGTATGTCTTTGAATCAATATTTACAACACATTTTCAGATCAGTATACAAAGACTTATACAGAGGGGCAGAATATTGTCTTTTAGTTCCAGTTAATTTTGAGATTGCTAGGACCTTCTTCCAAACTGTCTCTGATTGAAACATACCCACTTAAAGGGGATTTATGACCACTTGATAATACAAAGTAAGACAAATCTCTTCAATGCATGTCATGTCAATGAATAGAAGGAATAGCTGCAAAAAAAAATATCTAGCGCACTTTTTGGTCGTGAAAGATAATTAAATTGAATACATAATGTTTCTGTACGTTTTCTTGCCTCTCGCAAGAGAGTTAGACCAGCTTTAAAAATGACACTTAATATATTGTTTTTCCATTTCTGCTTCCAAGCCTATTGAAATTACAGAGTTCTCAGGGAAGAGGGCAAGCAAAAAAGGGGGCGTGGGAAGGAAACAGTAACATAGTAGATGAATTCTTAGCTAAGAATTATTTAAAAGATCCTTCTCTAACTAAAGCATGGGAATCTCTCAAAGATAACAGATTTGGCTGAAAGAAAATCAAAATCATATCAGCAAGAGATAATCCAGTTCTAGAACAATCTCCTCAATAAAAAATTGATGCTTAACATTTGTTTTAATTTTATCATAGTCCATACTAAGCACAAAGTAGTTTATGCAAATCTAAATGGAGGAACAGAGTAGAAATTCAGAGACCGCATCAGTGACATAAGTGCTGAAGCAATGGCCCTTGTATACACACACTCATTCTAAATTTCCAAACAGTACTGACTGGGACTCAGGACAGGACTGTCATTTTCAGTCACAGCTTTTTGCTCTGACATACACTTCTGTGATATTGCCAAAGAGAATAACAATGTTATTGTTCATAAACTCTCCCTTACCCTTTGGTTCTTGGATTAGAAAGTTACTGTTCTTAAAAGAGCCTTTACGTGGTTAGAAACATGAGAGACAGATAATTAACTAATTAGTAAATCCCTTTTTTTTTTTTTTTTAAAGTAAAAATTACTAATGGTTTACATGCAGTTTATTATATCCTCAAAAAAGTCTTCTCTAAAGCTACAAGTACAATTTCTTAACATAAGATTTTTCTACCTTGTACCGGTGGTTCCTGTGAATGCTATTCTGGAAGCAGTCCATACAGAGTACACAAGTCGGATCAACTGCACAGTCTCTGCAACAAAAATGGTAACTAGAAAACTTTCTAAAACAAACACATAGAATTTTCATGCACAAAAGAAAATGCTGCTCTGAAAAAAAAAATTGAGATTAACAACAGATTCCAATTATAAAAACATTGGCTACTCCACATGACAGAAAGAAGATGACAGCCAATCTTGTTAGGCTTGAACCTTGTACTCGAAACCTGTTATACCAGATTCTATCAGAAACATGCTTGATTTCCACTTTCAAAACTTGTTGCTAACATATTTCTGTTTTTGCTAAGAATAAGCAGCTATTAAAAACCATGACGACTCTGAAGTAACCTTTATTATTGTTTCCAACAACTGTAGCCAGTTTGCTAATGAAACTTTCGCTACACTTTTGCTAGGTTATGTTTCGAACTTTTAAAACAGTTAGAAGTTAAAATCCAAAGAGAATTCCTTTACGAAATGAGCCAAAGAACATACACTTTGAAATTTAATTTCAACAGTTTCAGCCATGCACTCAAATACTTGAAAAGCAGAATTACACTCATAGGCAATCTAATTCCATTTTTTCCTATGCTCCATACATATGCTTTTTTTATATTGGCTTTTTTCCCCAAAAAATATGGTCACTCTTTTTTCTTTAAATGCTGTTTCATTCTACGCAAAATGTGGATGACAGGTGTTTAATGACAACATATCAAGTTTTTTGTTTTACGCCATTGTTCAACGTCTAGTTCAAGCCTCCTTTACAATACAACTAAAATAGTATGGTAATTCTGACTACAGAATGAATTTCCTTCCAAACCTTTAGATGATAATCATCATTACAATAATTTAATACTTCACTAACATTCATTTATTACCATAAATCTACTGCAAGGTGAGCTAAAAGAAAGAAAAATTAAGCCGGAAGTGCCTGCTAGATTTGAATACTCAATTCAAGACATTTAGATTTTTATATTTCAGAGTATTTATTATTTTTAGCATTTTAGAATTCTAAAGCAAACATATATTTAGCTTCAGTTGCAGTAGTAAGTACAGTATTTTGTATAAATACTATTACATTTTTGCAAGACAGGAATTCAAAAAAAAAAAGGAAAAGAGACCACCTCTGAGAAATACAGCTTTGTCTTTTTGCCTGCTATCATACAAGAAGTCTGCAGAGGTAGGAACAGAATTATTCCTGCTACAGCAGCACTAAACTGCCTTGACCATCCTTTTCCTTTGTGCAATCCAACGTTGCAGTCACTATACACTTTCTAGCAAACGCATAAGGACTTCTCCAAAGACCATTCTCCTTTCATACAAAACACTAACTTACTCCTAGAAAAAGCTGAGGAGTATGTGATTGATTAAAACCGTACAGTGTAATTCAGAAACATAAAGTTTACAGAGATATTTTGACATTTCCTAAATTCTAAGGGCTGGATTTTTTAGCCGTAATAATATTCTTCATCCTTAATAATATTCTTTTGGTGTTTTTGATGAAATTTTCTAGGCTTTTAAAATAAACTGAAAACTACAATAAACTATGACAATAGCATCATATTAATACTAATGAATTGCCAGCACAGTTGCAATCTTTACATCCACCACAAAGACCTCTGGCTTTTTAATATTAATATATTATTATTCATACTGTTCATATTAATTATTTTTATTAATATGAATTAATAAAATAAATTATATCAAATCAATGGGCTGCCATCTTTAATATACTCTAGGATGAGAAAGAAGGTGAAAAAAATGACCATTGGTCACACAGCTATTGCTTAAGCAAAGGACTGATGATGCTCAGAAATGATGGATTCTGTTTCAGACTTCGAAAGGGTGAATACCACACAGTGCACAGATTTTTATGCCTGTTCTCCCTCAATTCAGGTAGAGACCCCATACTCATACCCTATCATCCAATCTTTTTTACCAATGGCTTTCAGTACCTTTAGCACTCTTTCGCTTTCCTTCCCCATTTTTCTGCCAGAGCCTGCTTCTCACATGCAATTTTCCTCACTCTAAAGTGGTTTGAAATGTGAAGCAAATGCCACTGTCAGTTAAGCAAAGACGTACCATGACAGAAGCAATGACTAGTTAGCAGCGTGACTAATTATATTAAACCACTTCGCTGCATTATCTCACATGGGAACATTCATGATAACATACCTTCATTCTTACCTGCAAGAGTATGTTGTCTCCCCTCCTTTGAACACCTTCCCACAGAGCTGGGAGGTTCCACTCTGTTGTAGTTTCTCCAGGAATATATCTGGGTCTTCCCCAAACAAATAACATTCCAGGGGGTATAATATTGCTGCCTGGACCATTTCTTCTTGTTTCTCCAGCAAGGGGTCCATTTCAGCTGAGTAAATATTTGGCACATGTTTTGCCAAGCACTGTAAAAACGTAGCTTGGAAGTTGAATCTTTCATCACACCACTGCAAGAAAAGTACATCCACAGATAAACACAAATGAATAAATAAAGAAAATAGGATTAAGCATTTCCACTGTGAATCCAGAATTCTCTTCCACATCAGAAGTCAGTTCTGTGAGCAATAAAACCCAAGAAACCATGGTTTCCCAAGAATTTCTCTACTATTTTCCTTTCAGTACCCACCACAGTAACCTCTGTTCCCCGAAGTCTTCTACTAAAACACTCTGAGGCAAGAGTTGGCAAGTGCTATGCTTCTGTAGAGCAACCCATGCACTAATTAATTTTCAACTACATGCTTGCCAACAGGCCAGCCAATACACAAATCTTAATGTCTGTTCAATTGCCGACAAATGGAAAGAGCAGCAGCAGCAGGTTTCCCTGTCTTAGCTGGGAAATAAGTTTGGGATTCACTCCTTAGCCTGCTGATAGTCACAAAACTATCAGCAGCAATTTAATGGTCTTTGAAATTGTTACCCTTCAGTAAAATCTTGTTGAAACTGGTCATCAGGGTTCAATAGGCACTGAGGGAGAAAGAAGCCCAACTGATTATATAAGCTTAATGTCCTTGGGAAACTAGACTAAAATGCAATTTCATATTTATTAGACAATTAATAAAAGTACTTGCGTTTTGACTTGAGGTTCTTAGTTTTCTTAATTTAAGTCCCTAACTTGCAACTATTCTAGTTCTCCCAACAGTTCTCTCCAATTGTTCTATTTCTGTCCTTCAGGTCTGAATATTCTTTCTTTCACATTATTCCCATTATTTAGAAATACCTTTTGTTTTTCCCCATTGCAGATCAGATAGTAAGTTTACCCATCAAGGCTCCTAAAGACAACCTCCTTTCATACACAATCTTGATTTATGCCCAAAAATTTATTTTTGCAAGAAAAAAATACATATGTAACTTCACAAATAGCTCTAAAGGGAATTTCCTCTAGGCCAGCAAGCAGAGAATGAGCAAAGCAACCACCAAAGAGTTCGGATTGAGAGAAGGCTCAAAGAACTAGACTGTTCAACTTTTTTAAATAGTGAAAATGCACAACATCTTATGTGAAAGGCAAAAAAATTCTGATTTCTGACTTAAAATGAAACCTACATTAATCGCATCAACAGATTGCCCCCCAAAAGTGACAGAGATAAGGGATTAAATAATATATCTATAAGGCTACAGCTCTCTAGTTTACTACCTAGATTAGAACAGTTCTCCAAAAAAAGAAATTAATCTAGAACACATGCAGTCTGAAGTGCTGCAATCCCAGTACTCAAAGCCAGATCTGCAAACATCATGTAGAAATTGCATATTTGTTTTCTGAAAAACTGTATGTCTACCTGATATAGACAAGTACAAAAAACTCTCTACATACAAAATCTAAACAGAAAAAATAGAAATGAGGTATCATATTGAAACATCCTAGATTAACAATAACATCCATTACCCAAAACTAATCTGCTAAAGGAGATTTGTTCCATGTTGTAGTCACTCTAAACACTTGCTTTATAGCTTTAATAAGACACACTACACTTCTAATATATTTAGTTTTAGCCTGAGGCTTCTACTGATATTTTCGCCAACAATCTTCCTCAGCACTACCCTTAGGTAGTCCATTACTCCATTTATCATGGTGATCCATGAACTCAAAGTTATGGAGGAAAATGCATGGCAGATACTGATGGAAAAGAGAAGATATGGATAATGCGGTCAAGCAGGAGAGCAAATTTGTCCTCAAATCACCCTAGAATATCCTCATTTTATAAGTGCAGATTGACCAGTCTAATCAGATTTCTTGAATCACAAAGCATTCAACCCATCCTTATATATCTGAAAATGAAGATTCATCCATGAAGTGAAAGGAACCACTTACTTGAATTCCAATTCTAACAAAAATTCTAGATCAAGAACAGATTTATTACTTGAGCAGTAAGCACCACTGTGATCACTGTATCGGTCATAAAAAATTTAGCATACACATGCATGTAATACATATGCATTCTGTATATATATATACATACATGCACTCAAATATATACAGGTACATATTTATTTTCACACATTCACAGTGCTAAGGAACAAAAGGAAAAGGAAAGAAATTAGCTGACTGCGTTTTTATTTTAATTAAGTTGTTCAAATTTTTCAACTACCTAGCAACCATTTTTTAAATAAAAATTATGCTTACCTGGGGCATAAAGACACCAAAATGTAAAAAGCAACTAAAAATTAAATCCAAATTTATCGAATACTTGCGTAACAACACTTAAAAAAGAAAAATATCACACTTAGCTGGGGGTTCTCAGAAAGACATCAGATTGTAAAAGGTAACTGAAAACTGCATTCCCTGATCACATATGCCTATTTTTTATATGCCTGATTTAAGATGAGTGGAAGTAAATTATTCCTATTATAATTAAACTCCATAATTCAATGTTCCTCCTTAAACATGTTTCCTCCTGTAACTTGTTTTCAGTTTTTGTTTTAATTTACCTATACTGCACTATGGCTTTAGCAAGTTCCCCTCCCAATTTGGTTACTGTATTTGTTCAAATGGGAAAGTGTGGGATGTGACCCCTCACCACGCTCTCTTTCCAAAGCACAAGAGAATCCCAGTCTGTAGCTCTTCTATTTTAATAAGTCACCTTCCCAAGAGATAGTGTAAGTTTAGCTTTTGCGTTGCTGGAACAGAGGACATCATAGCTTCAAGAAACACAGGGCTAAGCTTTCCTGAAAATCTGCCAGAAGTGTAGAATGGGTTCTCACGCAGTCTAACTCACAAGCATTTCAAGCATTCCTGTGCAAAGCTTTTAATTCTATTTAAATGTCCAGAGAAGGGAGGGCAGGAAGTAGGGAACGAGAGGGAAGAAGGGAAGAGAGAGAATTCTCTCAAGCAGGCTGGCTGCCTTCTGGTAAACACACTAAATTGTACCCTCAAACTATACATAACCTAGGAAATATCCATTATATTCACAAGAGAAACAAGAATATTCTTTTTCTTATTTCCAAAAGCTGCACCAGGCTAAACTTCAGACCTATCCCATACCCTCTGTCTCTCCTAGGAGAAGTAATTTATTCCTTGTGTCAAAATCTGTTTAGTATACTATATTCAACTGTATAAAATAACACACAAAACTATCAAAAATACAGAAGCTGCCAAATAAAGCACAGCCCTAAGTTAAGACTGACTGTCCAATATTAGCTTGGTCCCCTTGTGCATACATATTGAAATTCAGGTTTGAATACTTTGATTAACACTTTGAGTAGTCCCACCTGCCTTCTGCTCACTCACTTCTTTACCTGAGCACATACCTGTCAAGCGCCCAGTTGCTACAGGTATAAAAACAATATAAATGAATAAATTGTTAGTTTTTCTTTATTGACCATATACTGACCGGTGAAGAGAAAATAAAATACTGTATCATCATCAATTCAGTTCTAACCATTCTATGCACAGGATGAGCTGGGAATCTAGAAAAGCCAAAGTTCTGTGCAAGACCGCTGCAAGCAGGGATGGGGCTTGCACTGCGGCTTTCTGCCCAGCACTGGCACAGGCTGCCCTGAGAGGTTGTGGAGTTGCCATCCTTGGACATATTCAAAAGCCGACTGGACATGGTCCTGGGCAACCTGTGCTAGGTGACCCTGCTTGAGCAGGGAGTTTGGACAGGATGACCCCCAGAGGTCCCTTCCAGACTCAATCGTTCCGTGATTCAAATGCCTTCACCAGGAGAAATCTTATTTCTTTCTCAGTCTCTATTAATCTTCCAGTTTCTGCCACAAGCAAGCCCTACAGAAAAGTCATTTTCCAAATTTGATTCCACTCAAGAATAAATTTGAAATAGTGTACTGAAACAGGCAGAGGTCATGAGATAACGCAATTAAAATAAAAACATTATCAAGTAGCTAAAACACTACTATCAGTCGGCTCTCCACAGCCCCCCGGCACTCACAGCCTACTCGCCAGGGCCCACGGACTGTAAGTAACAGAGGAAAGCCCAGAGGAAGCAGGCCTGAATACACTCCACTCCAATTGACACTATTCCACTGGAAAATATTTTTGGGTTGCAAACTGAAAATTACTGAATTTAGAAAAAAATCACCTCCCCATACATTTGGAGTAAATTAAGGCTTCACCTCAAATTTGAATTCTGAAATTTCTCAGCTTTTAAATATCTGTATTAGCAACCTTAGTAAAGTTCTTTTGATGGGTTTTTTGGTCATTTTCTCATTTTTATTACAAATTAGCTGAAGAAACAGCCATGCCATCACATGGACCACACAGACAAATGCCTGGCCCAGAAATAAAGCCGCCAGAAACAATGACCAGAATGAGCTAAGGGAGTAACCATGGCAGCAGCACACCACCACCTTCGCTGTGGAGGGAGCAACATCCACACCATGTCGGTGGGCATTCCCAGGTATTGAAAACAGCAGGCAAAGGAACCTGACACTAGTGAAGAGCACGCGTCAAAGACACGCATTGTCTCCTATCTCTTCTTTTATGCTTTATAACTCTGTCTTTCTCCAGCCCCATCTCTTTTTCTCCTTTAATCACGCGTTCCTGTCACATTCTCCCTTTTTAAGATGACAATAATTCTCAAACTGCGTGAAAAAGGGAGACGAAGGGAACCAGGAGGAATTGCAAAGCTATTTTCTCAAGCGTAAGCAGTTTTGTCAAAAGAGCAGAGACAGCAACCATTTTGTCCAAGACATTTGATTTGTTCTGTATAACAAAAGCAGTAATCTGTAATCTTTAATGGCTCTTCAGAAGAATATGACTGCAGAAAAGGTGTATCACAATACCACTTGAGAAAGAATCATTAGGAGATAATCTCTTATCTCGCATGGAAACATGTCCTCCTCTGTGGGATCAGACTACTATATATTTCTTCCCATGTGTAAACATACAGAGATCTTCCCAGAAGTAATTCCAGCCAAACACACAGGTTTCTCCTACATCTAAAAGGACAGCTTGTAGGCTTTTTCCAAACCCTTTAAATAAGCATCACGTCAGAAAAGGTCAGAGGATGAAGAATTATATTTGCCTACAAATACTGCTATAAAAAGAGCAAAATATCTGTCGTTGATATATCCAATATATCCACATCCAATCTTGTCATTCGCAAAGGCATTCATTTGTGAATACTGCAAATAATAGTAGGAATGAGAGCTAAGTAAGCATATAAGAAAAAAGAGTTTGTTAACAACAAACTCTCTCAATTCACTTTTCACTTATAGATCAAGCATCAAATAAGATTTCTCACCACTATGACAGAATTTCTTTATCATTGCAACCGGTTTATTACGTAAATTAATTCAGTAGCCATACTTCCATGACAGTTTTTGGTTTACATTCTAAGCACAGTTCTGCTTGAATTTTAAAGTCTCTTCAAACTAGCAGTTTGCATTAGGCAATACTATAAAAAGCAGCTCTACTTTAACTGCACTGATTGACACACTGATCTTTTAGTGCAAAAGTGACTACGTAAATTTCAAGACTATATTTTTAGTTACATACATTAATGTAATCCATGAAAAGAAGGAACATTAATATTTATAAACATTAAACAACAAATTATGAAGGAACAGACACTGCCAGTAGCACAAACTAAAACCTGTACCTGGTCCAATATTGCAGTTTAAAGGAGTAGTAAAAAAGCTTAGTTCGTTCATGACATAAATCTGTCAAGCATGAGAAGGCAATACCAGCTGCCTGTCAAAACAGCTGGCAGAAGTAGGATTTGAAAAGTAAATATATAAAATACTGGGGACATACTGATTTCAAGCAGGTGCCATTCAACATAAATACCAAATGCAAAAGGCTGCTTTACTTTAATGCACAGAACAGTTGTTACTAGTGAAACAGAGATTAGCAGGACAACAGATCCCAGAAAACTTTTGTTCTGATATTGTCTATCCAACTGAGCAACCATAAAAGACATTTTAAAAGGATAACACGCAGAAGTTCTTTGATAAGTATGCAGAATACTTAAAATCTCTTTAGAAAGCAAACTTCAAAAGATTCATTTAAGGTTCTGCTTTTAAATTTTTAGTTCAATTTTTCCTTCTGTTTATTTTGGCTTAAAATTACCAGTTTTCTAATGCACTGAAAATAAGATCCAACTGCAGTACAGAACACCTAGGCATTATTTTTAGTAAAAATAACAGAGAGAGAAGGCAATCTATTTCAACCTCAAAGACGTATATTCCCCAAAGAAGAGGCTTCAAAAATAAGCACTAGAAATTAATTAGCATATTTGTTCTTCCCTGCCTTAAATCCAACTTAATTTTTTAGGATCATAAATTCTACTACCTCAGGAAGGGCACAATTCAGGGAGTTAAAATGGAAGCTTACTCTAGTTTTTTTGTCACATAAGCACTACATAGCTGTTCATTATGTGTTTCACATTCTTCGACAAAGTATAGCCAAGGTTTTAGTAGAGAATCTAAGCTTAAAAAAATGTCCATTTAGAACTCAGTTACGAAATACCTGTTTTCTGACACATCAGTCACATGGCTCCTTTATGTAACATAGCTGGAAACCAGCCATGTACCAAACTTTGGTCTGCTCTGGATATCAGTAATTACACTGAAAGAAGCAAGTTTGGTTTCAAAAGTTATTCTCTATTGGCACAACATGGGTAACATTCAAGACTGTCTAACATTGTCCTAACAAAACACCAACTCTGACCTGAAGACATAAAAGAACTGTTTGATCTCTACATTCATTTAAACTTTGGCCCCTAAGCCAAAGCAGGGTGCCAATTAATGTTAAAAGATGCTTTAATGATGCAGGTGTTTACCCACTGGGAATGAGACTCATAACAACAGCGCAGACTACTAAAGCTTTGTCTACAGTAGAATCTACCTTGATTCCAGTAGTCTCCAATGTCTACCAGTTTAGCTGAACCAGGGCAAACCAGTGACAATCAGAGAAGCAAAAGTAACCACTAAGCACCACCGGTTACTGTTTTGGCTGCTGGACAGCTAAAAGTAATGTCATCTTCAGAGTAAATGATGCACAGACCCAGGCTGTTCAACCTCTTTGAAACTGCAGGTCAGGTGTCAGTTTTAAATCACACTCATCTCCAAAATCACAAGAGTGCAGCTTCAGTTCAAGGGGTTAAGCACTTGAACGCAAATAGGTGCCCAAGGAGACATTTGAAGTGAAATCATGGCCTCTAGTTCTCTCTCTGCCATGCTGTAGATTTCTCTATCGTACTGCCTACCAACTGGACACTCTAGTCTAAATATGCTACAAAATTAGCAGGATACTACTAAGAAGGTTCATCAGGCAAAACAAAATAGCCAGAAATTCCAGAAATAATTACCAAGTCTTTGAGGCATGCAATCTAAACACTTTTCATGTTCCAAACTTTTTGGTCAAACCTGCATCAGGTAGATAGCAATGTACAACTAACACGTCAACACTAGGGGAAGCAGGAATTCAGCATCACATATTAATGCAAAACAATGTGCAAAATACATATTTTTTGGGGAAAAAGTTATTCTCCCTAGAAAAATAGCAAAATAATCACCTTTGCAGAGTTATTTGTAGTAGACTGAGACTTTAAAATCGAACTTTTTCTTTAAGTTCTGACTATTCATTCGACAGATCCTTTTAATTTTGTTTCTAGAGAAACACAGGAAAGACTTTGATTCTTTCCTTGTTTGGTCCTTAACATCCATGCCATGGTCTCCTACCCTCGAAGGAACAGAATATCTATCAAATTTCTTAGCACCAAACTGCACTTCAAAAATTGCAACTACAGTGGATATTTATAAAGAAGTAATTCATTAATTTGGTATAGTTATGTTTGGGGAAGGAAAAAAACCAAACCAAAACAAAAAATCCCACACTAGGTTTTTGTATTCATTCCTGTGTACTCAAACTTGTCTTACAACCATCCAATTTTCCAATTATCATGAAGTTTAAGATCCATTGTATATGTAGTCTAATTCCGCAGTGAAAAAATGTAAAATAAAATTCAGGTGAATCTACCTGTATTTAGCACTCACTCAACATCTCCCAAATGCTTTGTTAAAAAACAAGTTATTTTCCTGCCTTTAAAGGAAATATGCTAATAATAAAGCTTTTCTCTTCTTGTACACCACTACCCCACTTTTGTACCAGAGTACTGACTGATGACAAAAGATGGGACTTCTGAAAAAAATCCCTTTTCTTCACAAACATTACTGAGAAGGTTCACATATGTCAAAACTTGACAATTCAGTATAAATTAAAATCTTTGAAATATTTTAATATCTAAGCCCTGCTCGTATATTCCACACAGCAGCCACCAAAGCAGGCAGGAGTCAAACTGGAATTTGTTTAGAATACAGATGGACAAACAACCAAAGGGCTGGATCCAGCCTGCAGAGCAGGCTTTTTTTAGGCCACCGGGCATGCCTGCTAGCCAACTACTAGACAAGCCAAGTCCAGTCCATCAGTCAGCCAAGCAAACTGCAGATGCTGTTGGGAAAGAAAAGAAAGTAAACTTAAGTTCGGTAGACAGGGTTTACTCTCTCTTTCAGGGCAGCTCAGCTTAGGAAGCAATAGAGCCACTATAGAGAAGTAGTGGGCAGAGACGGGACCTGGTTTCAACTAATGCAGTGAAACACCAACTCAAGTATTTCCAACTACAGTCATCCAACCCGAAGAGTTGGAGTTAAGTGCACAGAAGAAACCACCGGGTTGGGCTGGGTACAGAAGAGTTTATTACCTGAGTCATCACCATCCATTTCAGAATCAGGCTGGCTCCTGCAGAATCATTCAGGTAATCCTGCATCATGCACCCAGCGCTCTGGGAAGGTTTACTAATCATGCAGCCAGATGTGGTGCTGCACTGCAATCAACGGCACACAAAGCCAAAGATGAAAAAAAGAGAGCAAGAGTCAGTCTGACTGGGCTGACACTGAGACAGATTTGAAAACTTCAGTAAGGC
This sequence comes from Calonectris borealis, assembly GCF_964195595.1. Taxonomy (NCBI): domain Eukaryota; kingdom Metazoa; phylum Chordata; class Aves; order Procellariiformes; family Procellariidae; genus Calonectris; species Calonectris borealis. Next base: position 41,480,224 of record NC_134316.1, on the reverse strand, counting down.
TGAAGTTCGCTCCATTCAGCCAGTTGTTTCTGCTCCACACTCCCTCAACTTCCTGATTCTGAACGTCCTTTCAGCTAGACCAGCTGCGCACAGTGAAAACACAAGTCAGTCAGGATACGTTAGTTCCACCTAACTAGTACCATCTTTAGTAGAGCAGTAAATTGGGTGTACTGCTTCCAGATTACAGCTGTCTCTGGCATCAGCATAGCCAGGGTTGCAATCTAACTTCACGAACGCTGTCAGACCCAACCTAAGTCCATATCCCTAGCTCCCCTTCTCCCTTAATATAATACCCTCACCTCATACTCCCTGTCAAAATTCCTGCAGTTTGCTTGGATATATAGCAGACAACACAGCCTAGGTGGCCACCCACCTCTCTTGGAATAATGGTAATTCTGGCACAGAGACTCTCAATTGGCTGAAACCACATAAAAATTAAGACAACTTAGTGGACCAGCATCGACTTTGAGCAGCTGAAGATCTCTTCAACATCTTTCCCCGTGTTTTTCACAATACCGCTATCATCAGTTTTGCCTGGGCTAACTCAGTCTCTTATGTCCCTGAATAATGAAAGGTTGATTGCACTGCTTTGCTGCTGATTGCAGCTATTGCCCTCAGTACCTCTCTGACTCTAAACCTGGTTCTCAAGCTTAAGAAGTTGCCTGACTCAGGTTGCGTTTTTTGACACTATAATGCAATCAAATTACATTTTTATTAGTTTAAAATCAAGCTGTTTCTAATATAGAAAAAAATCCACACATAGCCCTCTTATGGCCTCAGAAACATATTTCACTTTAGAAATGGCTCTGTAGTCACAGCCTGCATCCTTATGATTTGCAGACACCTTCACAATTCTGAGAGGAAAGGTAAAACAAATAATGGTTGTTGGCTTAGCACTGCCATCTGCAAGTGAAATTCCATGAGTAAACATCTCCCCGTTTTTGTCTTCCTAATTTTATTAATGGTGTGTAGCATCATGTAAAAAGTAGCTATTCTACAGGCTTGCCAGTGCCCAACTTTTAAACATCCACAGTCAAGACTTTCAAAACCATACTATGTATTCAGGTTGTTACAGGAACATGTAACATAAAATATAAGGTTTCTGATACACATTCAGACTCCCTTTCTCAAATTGACAGCCTTTGGGTTTCAAACTCCTCTAGCAAAAGTGTTTGCAACATAGTAATCACGTCACAAGGTTGTGAAGGAAAGCACACAGAAGCTCCTTACCTACTACCACCCCTAGACAGATTCAACAACAAGCTGTGTTCAGTAAGGAAATATTAAATCCATAAGTGATTAAAGTAATTCACAGAAAAGAGAGAGGATAATTCTGTTCAGCAAATAAACAACTGTCTGCATCTACATCCTTTCTAAACTTCACTGTTTGTTGCTTCATTCACACTCTACAGAACAATAATCTGTTACCCGGCCTTTTTTGTTCCACAGTAAAGACACGTTTAATTAAGAAAGGTAAAGTCAGAAAAAGGATAAGAGATGCATGTATATGCTACAGCGTTTTAAGAACGCAGGATAGTCTTTGAAGCTTTCTAAAGTTTGATCTCGTTTAATTACGTAGAGGTCAAATGAAGACAGGGGGCAGGGGGTGGGAGATGCTGCGGGGAGCTGGCGACAAACCGCTTCCCTCTGGGCCGCCTGGCAGAGGCTCGCTGGGCCCAGGGCAGGGCTGGATCTCCGGGGCAGAGGCGGCGGCAGCCAGCCCAGGCCGCCGGGGCTGTGCCGGGCAGCGGCTGGGTGCGGGCCCGGCCCCGCCGGCGGCGGAGTGAGGTGGCGGGCCGCCCGCTCTCCTCCCCGCGCGCCCCGTGCTCCAGCCCCACAGTCCGCAGCCGTCGCGCCTCGGCAGGTGCCGCCGCCGCCCGCCGGCGACAGCGGGCGCACAATGGCGCGTCCCGCCCCTTCACAGCGCCGCAAGGCAGCCCCGCCACGGAGGACGCAGCCCCCGCGGCGCCGCCCCTCGGGCGGGGGGCGCCGGCTCCGTCCGCGGCCGCCAGCGGGGCGCCCCGCGGCCGGAAAAGCTCGACCGAGCGGCGGGGTCGCAGCGCGGGCAGGGCACAGGCTGCCCCCGAGCGGGGGCAGGGGGAACCGCGCCGCCGCGCCAGGCTGCCGGCTCACCATGGCTCGCTCCTGGGGCTGCACGGGGACGCAGCCGCCCGCTGCTCCCGCCGCTCCGGGCCCTCCGTCGGCTCCGTCCGCCATTTTGAGAGCGAGGGACGCGGCCGGCGACGCCGTCACCGCCCGGAAGGAGCCGCCGCCGTCACCCGGCCGCTGCGCCGCGTCGCGTTCTCAGCCCGCCCCCCGCGGCGGCCCGGGCTGCACCGCGCAGGCGCCGCCCGCCCTGCGCGCATGCTCCCTGGCGCCGGGTCGTTCCGGCCTGAGGGGCGCCGCGGGGGAGGTCGGCGGTGCCGCCGCCTGTGCGGCCTGTCCTGGGGGCAGCAGGGCAGAGGCGGCTGAGGGCTGAGACGTCCGGCAGTTGAAGGCCAGGAGGCGCGGCGCGGCGAAGCGAGCGCGGTCGCCTTGGCCCGGCCAGGCCTGCTCAGGAGCGCTGTGAGGGGCTGGGGAGGCCCGGAGCCGTCCGGCAGCGCCTCCTGCTTCCCACGGGAGGCCGAAGCAAAGCGCTTCCCCAGGATCTGTCAGGACGGTCGACAAGCGAAACTTGTGTTGATCCTGCCTGCAGAGTTAAATGGATGAAGTTCCTCCGCAGGCACTTACGCTGCACAGTGTGGGTGTTCGCTTAGGGCCCTGCATTAATAGCAAGATAATAGCTTAAGTAATTTTCATATATACTGATGCAGATTCATGCTATTTCAGCAGACATGGCATGTGTCTCCCATCTGGGATGAAGGAAGGCAAAATTTTATGAACTTCGTACAAGTGTAGCAGGCAGCAGTAGGTTTAGGCATATGCCTGTCTCGAAGGTCAAGATTTTTCCTCTACCCCTCCTTGCTACAGCATGTTACATCTGTTCTGGGCACTCTGCGTTGGCTACTCTGGCAGAAGATGAGGGCATTTAGGAACTTGGCTGACAGGTGACAGACGTGGCCTAAGTGCTGCTGGAAGTTTTCCAGGTTATTGCAAACCAGTCCAGTTGCGCAATTTCTACTCTCTCTGTTTTGAAGAAGACTGCCTGCTTCCATTGTAGTTGCACTGCTTCAAGCCTCCAAGCAAGTTTTCCATGTTCCTCAGTTATCAGTATGGATAGGATAAAGCTTGCAGGGGACCTTTTCAGCTATATTCAATAGATTTTTCTCACTGTACCTGGCCACAAGTACTCTCGAAGTTCTCTTACCTCTTCAGAACATCTGACTGTAATTATTCTGTAGTAGCTACCACTGATCCTCATTTTAAGAATTCACTGCAAACTTATTTACCTTACTGAAATCTATCACTTAAAATTACCATGTGGATATTGTCACTGAGACAGGTTTAGGCACAAGACGTAAAAAAAGACAAAGTGAATTTTGCTACTGAGCCACCTAACAATCAATTCAAAGCTTCATCTAGTTTTGTCTGTACGTGTTGCAGATCTGTACTCAATCCTTTTCGATAGCACGACTGACCAGCAGTGTTGTTTGCACAACAGCCAAGTTTGGACTGCGATTACTGGAGTCCTCCTCATGTTTTAGCATCAACAGTAGCAGTTGTATAATCCAGCTTCTAATGTAGTCAAGCAAGAGAAGCAAGGCTGTGATTCCAAGACAGCAACAAACGCGCTCAAGCAGCGGGAGGGCTGCCTGCAGTCCCCTCTGCTGCGAGAGAAGCGTCTTGCGTGGCCATATCTTTTAACCAAACTATCAGTATGGTTTCGCTTTACTGCGGGACTTATAGAAGTTATGCTAATGTAAACCCGCTGCTTTAGTTGAACAACAGTATAGACTTGTTAAACAAAATAATACAAAAAAATAAAGATTGGGAACCCACATATGCTGGGAGACAGCAAAATAAGTGGCAGCGAACCTCTGAAAAAACAAGTTGGCACCGCTACCCAGGCAGAAATGGCACCAAGATCTCCATGGACACTAAAGTACTAGAGGAAATAAGAAGAACGAAACAGGAATTCAGATAAATTTTAATAGAGACAAAATGCTGAAGCTTGGCAGTCCTGATAGAGCTAAAATAAAATGGTAGAGCTCCAGGAAGAAATTGAGCAAACCCTAGTTTTCAAGATCACTCCCCAAGATTACCGGGATTACTGGTTGCTAACTGTTGATTTAAAAGCAGTTGTTTGGGGTGTTCTTTGGGGAGAAGTAGGAAGCAGACAAGCAAGGTGGAAGGCAGCTGAAAAAAACAAAGCAAACATACATTAAGTAAGTCCCACAAAAGAGCAGCTAAACTATCAAGAACATCTGAAAAAGGGTGTAATATATTAACAAAGTGTAACTGGTCTGAAAAGTGTTTTTCTTGATCAATGCTAAAAATGAAAACTTTGTCCTATGACAAATTGTATGAGAAAAGATGATGAAAATTAAGCAATATTGAATTAGTTGAGAATACTACATTAAATACCAAAGAAAACAGTGATGTAAAGTGACAGAAGCTTTTTCAGCTAAACTTATGCTTAAGATGGCAAGAAGAACTCAACAGTAAATGTGGGCAGCAGTTAGGAAAATAGAGAGTTGATAGCAAAGAATAGTTTAGCAATTACGAAACGGTACACTTGCTATAGTAACGTTTAAAATGGTGTATATGAAAAAAAAATGTTCAAAAGACCATAAAAAGACTTTTTAAGTATGCCAGGAGCAAAAAAAAGTCAATTGCCTAGATTTATGAGCAGGTAGCATTATAAATACTGACAGAAAAAAAAAAAGTGAACGTTTATATGCTGTACTTGGAAGACAGCAGGATGAGACACCGATCTCTTCGTATGTCTCTTTTTTTGTCCCGACCGTTCTTGACCGAAGAAGCGGCCCGAGGCCTCCTTACGGTACATACTTCCCCCCAAATCACGAAAACGGCTGCAGGAGGAAGGCAGACCGCACATTTCCGATGAGGTTTCGGCCGGTTTTCGTTTTAGCCCAGGCGTTTCCAGGCACCCCTGCAGCTCGGGGGGCGGCGGGCACGCTCAGAGCCCAGGGCACGGGGGCGGCCTAGAGCCGCCGACAGCTGCCCGGCCGGGGAGCTTCAGGCGGATCCCACAGCCCCGCCAAATAAAACCGCCAAAAGAAGGGGAGCGCCCACTCCCTCCCCGAGCGTGCATCGGTCCTCCGAGCCAACCATAGACGAGCGGGCAGGGGCGGCCCGACAAGTCGAGGAGGTGGGCCGCGACGCGGAAGTGCTGAAGCCCGCGGCGCTGCCCGGCGGCGGGCAGGAGGGGCCGCCCGGGGCGGGCGCATGGTGGCAGCGCGGCGCAGGATGCTGAAGCTGGCTGTGGGGCTGCTGACAGCGGCCGCCGTGGCGCTGCTGCTGGATTGGTACGCGCCTTCGGGGGCGCCGCCGCCGGTGGGTCAGCGCCGCCGCCGGCGGGCCCCTCAGCCTGCCCCCGGGGCGGAGGCCGCCAACCTGCTGTGGGTAGTGCAGGTGAGTGGGGACGGGGGAGGGGGGCGTGGCCGGGCAACGGCCCGGCGCGAGAGGCGGCGGTTGGCGCCGCGCTGAGGTACGGCCACCCCCCGGCTTTTCGGGGCTCCGCAGCGGCGGCGGTCGCAGTGCGAGCCCACCGAGCTGGGGGGAGAGGCGGGGCACGGCGCTGCCGCCGGCGGGGCGCGGGGGACGAGCGAGGGGCTCCCAGCTGCGGTGCTCCCGCAGTCGCTGAGGAGCTGTGGCACCTTCTCCCGGCAAACGTCCCCCCTTGCTGTCTCGGAGGCTCGCAGTCAAGCCCAAGTTACAGGTGTTTGGCCAGTTTGCTAGACTACCCGAAAGATAAGATGTGCGTGGCAGAAGCGGGTAATTAAAACTCACCTAATTATTACACTAGCCTTTTTATTGCATCAGTACCCGATATGGTATTATCTAATATCCCAGTAAGAAATGCAGGCTCTGCCTGTCCCTTTCCCCTTCCAAAATTCAGAAAAATTGTGTGGCTGAGAAAATAGTTACATGCATTTTTAGCAATAGAAGGTACTGGGCTAGTATAGTGATGTATATTAGGTTAAATGTACACAGCTTTGTTTCCAGGTTGAATATAAAATCGAAATTAGCCTGGCATAGTCTTGGAAGTAAACTGTCACGTCGGGGTGCTTCTGTGGCCTCTTTTCTGACTCTTCCCCCCAGAGCATTCCTGAAGCACTTAGTGTATAACTAACCGCAAGCTGTTTACATATTTGCAGGTAATTGATGGCTGAGGTGTCACAGGGGTTGCTGTCCAGTTCCTTCTAACAAATAGGCTGTTTTTACTATTTTGCTTTTATTCTCAAACTCAAGGACGCTGCCTAAATGTATTAACTGCAGGCAGTGCTCTTAGTGCATAAGCTGGTGTATTACTAGGCCTTTTGTTCTCCCCAATTGCTATGTATTTTCAAAGTCAGTTTTTCCAGTAATTTTTCCTTAAGTGACTTAAGGCTTATCTTTACTGCAGAACAGATTTCAGGATGAGAGATATGTTTGAATTAATGTAGATAAAGCCCCTATCTTGAGTTGCTATCTTGAAGAGAGTCAACTACAGCAGCATATAGCATCTGCAGAGCTATGCTGACAAGCAGCATGCACAGCTCCGTACTTCTCTTGCCATTTCCTCTCTGGTTGTGTTACTTCAAGTGCAGTTCTCCCGAGGATAGGTCACTGCACAGCTAATTTGAGACTTGGCTTTACTTTCAAGTGGTTATGTTCTCTTTCAGACGTGCCCTTTAACAGCTGCTTTATCAGTGACCTAACTTGGAAATTAATCAAGCACTAAATCCAGCGTTGTGCCTGATGATGTTGTGGGAAACAGGCTTCAGGCTCCCTGGTGACTCCATAGGTCTAGCCTAGGTCACAGGATAGAGCTCAAGAAGATCGGTTCTGCCCTCAGCAGTTCCTGCCTTGTTTTTCCTGCCATCCACAGGACTGTCTCTTCTTAAACCAAACTAAATTGCCCTCTTTGTACTATAAATTTGTATTAATGGCTCTTTCACCTTTCTTATAGCAGAACTTCCTTTCTTATCCAGTGCCTAATAGGCACTTTAGTTCAATATTTGACAAACTTACAGTTGATTTTTCTCCTGTTTCTGTCAGCTGGATGCATTCTACTGTTGCTGTAGGCCTTGTAATTCACCCTTGTTAATGCCTGTCTTTCCTGAGCCACATCTTCTCTAGATAAGGAATGTGGATGGTGATTTCTCCTCACCCCTAAATCTCTTCCAACCCATTTTGATGAAAGTTACTGCCTATGATGCAATGAGAGAGGCCAAGTTTCCACATCAGTCAGAGGGAGGGGAAAGAGAGAAGAAATGCAGCAAGTGGACTTTTACCTACATTTTGGGAAATTAAATAAGGGCATTGCAAGCTTTTCCCCTTGCCCACTGACTTCCCTTTTATTGGGACATATTTTGAAGTTAATTTAAAAAAAAATGGGAAAAGCTCCACTCCCAAGATCTTCATATTTCATGGCTTTTAGTGATGACAGAAACTTAGTCCCAGGTCTCAGAAGTCCCGGGACACTGTAATTCTTAGAACTCATAAGAAAAGCCTTTTGTAAATCTTAAACTCGTGTCATAGTAGGGGAAAAAAGTGGGAAGATCTTTGTAGAAAATCAGGCTTCCCAACCACTGTCTGCTAAAAGGCTGGGAATTTACATTCTCAGTAGTTATTGGTAGAACAGGAGTAAGGTTTCTTGTAAGACTTTTTGCTCAAGAATCTGGAGACAGCAACAATAGAAGTTTTTATTTTCTCCCTTTGATTGCTGAGGTAGATGAATTGCAAATCCACAGGCTGAGGAGAAGCAAAATAAGATGTTGTATCCCTCTCAATGATTAAATTAGGTTTGGTACATCAAGGTAATTTTACTGTGTTCTTTGATTCACACTAGCTTGAATGTATCAATAAAAATGAAGTTAAAGTTATGTCTAAAAGTGTTTACCTTTTTTAGCATCCAATTCTGATCTAGGCAAAAGTTCCATATAAGCAAATGGGGAATTTTCCTAAGCAGAATTAAAAAACTGTATGCAGGCAATGTTTTCTACATATTCAAATGACTGAATAAGTAGAAGCTAGGGCATTTTGTCTCCAAGGTATTTTATCTGGATTTTTCAAAAAGGAAAAAGCTTTACAAGAGCCAGGTTTATTAAATTGAATGTAAAAGTTAATGTTTTTCTTTTTCAGTTAGTAATATCGTCAGATGGCCATGAGCATGTGCTCGCTGTTTTTTGAGTATCAAATACCATTTGTCTAAATTGGAGGATAGTTTATTAATTGATTGACTGAAGTGGAATGGAAAGTGAAATTGAGAACATTCACCCAAGATTTATTTTGGACAGACCTGAAAAGCCACAATATTTTAAAAAAAAAAAAAAATCTTACTTTGCTTATTCTCCCCATCCTGCCCCATATGGCTCTTCTGATGTGAGGGCTTTGACTGTTTGGTTCAGAAATGAACAGCATCTTTCACAGCTATATACAAGTGGTATCATCATTTCTTGGGCAATCTTTGCATTCATGAAGGCACATGGAATGGATCTAAACACACTCCTTAGCTCCATTGAAATGCATGGGTAGAATGTTAGAAATCCTTCCGCCCAGCTACTGGAAATGTCACACCAGGTACAAAATTAGTTGTCAGTATGCTTCGAGTCCTAGGTAAGTTTAACCTATTCTTGCTTTGCAGAACTACTTAGTGTTCTCTCTTGCAGCAAGATCACTGTGTTGCACCAGAAGCTCACAGAATTTGAAAGTCAACAGGCCACTTAAAGCCATCAAAACTTACTGTAGATAGCTAAGTATTTCCCCATATTATTGTATGCCCTTAGATTTAAGGAAATTTTCTTGATGTAAATGTGATTTTAGGGGTCAGAGATGCAATATCGTATGCTTGCTCTGCTTTTGTTCTCCCCTAGTCATCCACTTCTGTTTCTCCCTGTATCCCTTATCAGTATAGGTGACACGAATCACTGTGACTGCTCTTATGTTGCATTCTTATGTACTTGGCTTCGCAGAACAACCTGGATGGCAATAACCCTCTGCTTAGGACAGTGTTTCATTTTTCTCTTTTGCAGGTGTCAGATATTCATATCAGTAGATTTCGAGATCCCAAACGAGCTCCTGACTTCGAAAAATTCTGTTCTGAAACAATTGATATAATTCAGCCAGCACTTGTTCTAGCAACAGGTAAGCAATTCAAAAGTGTGGATTTTGTGTTGAATGTGCTGTCAAAGGAAGAGCAAATAAGCAAAAGTCAAAGGATCTCAAAAAAGAACTTTAAAGCCTTAAGGTATCTTAAGCAATGGAAATGGAATTGCAGCTGAAGATAGACTGCTAGAAGCAGAAGAGAATAATCAGGTATAATGAACGTGTAACTATTTTCTTTACTTTCGCATGGAAGTAATAAAAGTGCTGCAGTGACGTAGTCGATAGATGTTTGAACAGGCTGCTGCATCTGTATTAGAAGGCATTTACCCTCATAGTAACCTCTTGGACCAGATGACAGGAACATCCAGATTACACACAGGAGTCTGCAGCCACTCAACGAGGAGGCTTGGATTGCATGCTTGCCTAGTTACAATATTTGTGTAAGCTGTGTAGGCCTCTAGTTATATCTCACCTTTGTACACTTTCAGGTGACCTGACAGATGCTAAGACAAGAGATAAACTGGGATCTGAACAGGTAGAAGTAGAATGGAAAACTTACCAGTCAATCCTGAAGAGATCAAGGGTCATGGAAAAAACGAGGTGGATAGACATCAAAGGGAATCATGGTAAGAAGGAAATGAAACCTCTTTCTTTCTTGTGATTGCAGAGCTGATTTAGGCAAGTTAGAATACAGAGGTAAAGTGTTAGCACTTACTAGCAAGTTAGTGGTGGTTATGAGTCAGTAGAAGGGCTTGCCATCCACGTGTCTGCTCTACTGAGGACACACTTTGTTTACAGGCACTTACTGGAGTTTTAGTACCAGGGAATAAGAGTCTTCATTTATTGCTCTTGCCTGACAAGTGGTAGAACATAGCTTCAGATGTTAGTTTCCAGGTCATTAGTTTATATACCCCATCTTTTAGTGGAAGGGCGAACTGTAACCTTACCCTGCTGAAGAAATGGTTTCAATTTACTTTTCATAGACCTCCCACCACAGGTTTAAGTTAAAAAGTATCACACGTTCAGCAATTAAAGGAAATTTGGTTTCTTTTGAATAGAAGGAACTCATGGAAGTTTTTACACATCATAGTTGTCGCTACATTCTAAGCATTCAAACACAAGCTAACAACCTTGTAGGCTATGTAAGCCAGCTGTTACAGGAGGGCAAAACTAGAAAGCCTAGCACTGGGGAAAAAAAAGTGCATGCTTTGTCATATACAGCCCGTATATGACATTTTACTCCCATTTCCCTATCAGGCTTCTGTTACCAGCCTTAATGGAGAGGTGGACCCCAGTTGCAGTGCAAGCCTCCCCAAGTTGCTGTCTGTTTTACACATGCTATTCTCTAATGCTATTGCTACTTTATTTTCCTTGGATGAGTTAAGTCTTACTTATAGAGAATGCACCGGATCCAAAAAGCTTCTGAAAAGCTTTATGGCCAAAGTGGAGACACATTGTTAATTTTTAGCCACTAAATGACAATTTACATTCCCACAACAACTTTATCTTTGTATTGAAACCTAAATGAGAAAACTATTCCCACTTTTAGGTCAACTGCATCAAGTATATAATCTCTTCTCTGCACAGTTAGACAGTCTGCTTGTCAATTATGCATTTTAAAAAAAAAAAAAGCTCTTCAGTGCCTGCTGAGACTGCTTTGTCTCAACATTAGGAAATAAAATACAGAGGTCCGTGATCAATTTGATCTGAAAGTTTCTTCATTTCCTTTTTCTCTCCCTTACAGATTCCTTCAACATTCCACACCTGGATAGCGTTCAGAATTATTACAGGTACTTTTTTTTACCATACAGATGCCATTATATTCAAGGTCAAACTCACTAAACAATATTCTGTTTTCAGTTATCACATATATGCTTCTTCACTGACTTTCCTATAGTCCAGGATCATATTTGCTATTCCTGCTGTCTTTTCCATTACCAGTTAGTAGAGCAGAATAGATTGAGAAAATAGAGAATTCTTTGCGCAGACTTCTTATCTCTTATCCCTCTGTGTTTTGTAATTGAATATATTGTAAATCTGCCTGTGTCTAGGAAATGTTCTGTGCATTATGTGTTCAGTTTTCTCAGAACAGTTATGTGATATATTTCTGTAAAACCAGTATTCCCAAAGAATGCTTTTCCTCCTTAAAATAGATGAAAAAAGAAAAAGAAAGCAAGAGAAAACTTCACTTTATGTTCTTTCTGCATGTCCAAAAGGGCTTTTCATGTCATATGGGTCTAAATTTTATCTCAGCCATTTCTTCACATCCGAGTCATTTTAGAAAACTGAAACTAGAGAGGCAAGAAGGCAGATGATGATGATGGGTGGACAAATGTTCTTGAGGAACACACTTGAAATTTAAATGTGAAGATAGGTGAGGAAACTTTCCCCTCTTCAGCTGGCTCTTTTGCTTGTACATTGTAAAGGTAGCCTCAGTTGTAACTCATGTTTAACTTCTCAGTTTCTCCTGCCCTTCACATCTGAATACAAAATCTTGTCTTATAATTTTGGTGGTGCTTTCAGCTCTGACTCTTTGAAACTGGAAGAGGACTTGGAAATCTAAATTCTACTTTAATTCAGGCTCTTAAGCCATCCACTTTGCAATAAGAACACAGATTAAACGTCTGATAGTTCAGTTTGCTTCAGTTCCCTGTGGCCCAGCAGAAGCAGATACGTTTTCCCATAAATTCTGTGGGATAGGATCCTACAGCAACTGCATTTGCAGGAGAACATGGAATTCGCATGTGGATTTACCACGAAGGGATGAATGTATGGTGCTAACAAGGCTTTTGGATGTGCTAGTGCAGTGCACATCCCTATATCTTTTGCCATAATTGTGGCTACATGACAATCTAGTATCAGTCTTCCACTCTAGTTTAAGGCTGCTATCAGAAGTCCTAGTGACACACATGGGAAGATGTAGCACCAGTGAATTTGCTGGATCATCCCTGAATTGTTGTTTGGCCTGGACAAGCTTGCTGTTTGGAAATTTTGTATGGATCACCTGCCTCTAGTCCACATTGAAGACGCACTGATAGCAAAAGGGATTGGAAAGGATTAGGGTGAAATTTCAAAGCAATTTAGCCAACGTAAGAATTTCTGAGTGAAATTCTGAATCAAGTGAAAAAGTCTTTGCTTATTAATTAACAGTTTCTTGCTAAACAAATGTGTTCTCATAATTATAGTCTGTCATCATAGCAAAATAAAGAAACTTTAATGACATTTATCATACTTTCTATCTAAGACTGAAGAAAGGCACTAAGAGTCCTCAAAAGCTATTAAGCATCCCTAAAGGCAGAACTATATTTACAGCGACAATTTTATTAATCTGATGCACTAATAAAATACAAAGATTAAGAAAACTTTTAGTGAATGTGCCACACTCTAGGAAGAGAGAACGGAGATGGCAGAGTGAAATGGAGTCATGTGGAAGCCTTTTCTTCTCCCTGACCCCTGCAAAGTTAAACAGTCAAAATGACAATGTCTTTTTTTTTTTAGTTGTCTGAGTGACAGTAAGGCACTGTCTGCTTGCCTTTATGTGATCCTGAACAAATAATTCATTCTTTGCTGTACACCTTAGAGCACTGTAGCTTGCAGATATAACAATAGAGGCTAGGGAAAACCGTTATTCAACACCACATTCTGGTGTTCATTATGTATTAAAATTAAAGAAGGCAGCAGTTGTATTGAAATACAATAATATTTTTACACAAAAACATGGGTTCCTATTTTATGTCCACAGCATGAGCAGAGGATGATTCAACTGTTACACATACTCTAAGTGGGACTAAAGGCAGAAATCTTAGAATTATGATACTGATCTTCCAGTTTTCTTATTGATGTTCATAAAGGTAACATTAACTTCAAAAAAATAAAGATTGTGAAAGGGTCTTTATGGCATTGGAAGTATTGATTTATATCTGAAACTTGTTTTTAATATATTGGCTTTTATTCTGTTCAGGTCAACCTTTCTGGCAATTTTATTGTTTATTCTGATTGGTGGAGGAATAGTGATATGAACTGCTTTCTGGATGGCTGTGTTCACACTATACTCATCATCTGAACTCAGGGATGTTTTAGCTTCCACATATCATGCAGGGAGTTTAAAAAAACCCAAACAAAATCAAAAAACCCAAACACACACACACACTCTCTCTCACAAAAAACAAACCAAAACCCCAAAAGAAAACAAAAAAATCCCCCCCCAATTAAACCCAGTAAGTTTTAGTTAATCTCAGATTTACTCACAGTCATTTTTAGTTACAGAATTTAGTTCTTAACTGAGCAATTGAGTAGTACCATTAGTTGGAATGTTATCTGTCTTTGCCAGTGGAGATGGAGGATATGTGCAATTCCCATCTAGCATAAAGTATCAAAACCACTTCAATTTTAGAAGTTAGAAAAACTAAAAATATCTGTTGTCAATGGAAGGAGAGAAAGCAATGTATATATTCGTTATTATATGTATTTATCGTAGCCAATATTAGCGTAAAACGATGGGGAAAAAAAAGGTGGGATTAGTTGACATGTCTTTTAAGTCCTTCCCTGTTTACAGTTCTCTCTTAGAGTATTTTAAGATTAAGATTCAAGAGTTCTATTAACATCAGGTAACATGCAAAAAAGTAGCAACCCTTTTTGCTCTTTTTACTCTTCGAGTAAAAGCCCTTTTACTTTTTGAATGAAGAATTCCGATGACATTCCACAGGTGACAGGAGAACTGGTAAGATTTGCTATGTCAAGAAACAACAAAGAATAATAAGCAAGAGGAAGTGCTGTCTTCTTTGCTACTTATAAGATTTGGTGTAATGTAGTGTCTGTATTTTGGATCTTTTGGAAAATAATGGAAAGGTTCAATATTTCTTTCGTTCAAAATCATATTCCATTAGCCAACAGCTGATCATTCTACATCATAGTATCTTAAGAGACCTCTAACAAAATAGTAGAGGTGGGACTTGATGTCCCTGAGATTTCTAGGTAAGCAAGGAAAAATTCTTTTTGAAAAATTCTTTCAGATACCAACAATAAACACAAGTCGATACTTTTTTTTCCTTTACAGATCTCTTTTAATTAAGAGTGGTGTAAGATCCTGCTGTCCTGTCATCTTGCCTATTTGTTTTGCATCGTTTATTCTGCTGGCCTATCCTTTATCCATAAAAAAGTACCATGTTGCTCAGGGAAAGTGTATTTATACTAACATTTTTTTTAAAACATTTGTGTGCTAACCTGCTGACTGTTAGCTTATGTGCTAACCTTACATGCATTACCCATGTAATGCATCTTCTTTGAAGTACAGACTTTTCAATGCCATTGATCTTTAAGAAGAGACTTTACTGCAGTAAAGTAACTACAGTAACAGGATGGGACTAGATCTAATGCAAGAAAACTTGCATTTATACTATGCAGGTCATTTTTGTCATTGCTGCAAGCTTTCCTAACAGCAGTATTGCCATTTTATTTTGGCAGGAAGTACTCTGCCTGGCGTAAAGATGGCTCTTTCCATTACATCCACACCACCTCTTTTGGGAACTATTCATTCATCTGCGTGGATGCCACACTGAGCCCAGGACCTAAGAGACCCTATAATTTCTTCGGGATTTTAAACATGGTATTTTATAAGTCTTGGCATTCTATTTTGCTGGCTGTTTTACTTGTGTAGCGGTTTGTTTGGGGGTTTTGTTTGTTTGTTTTTATAAAGAATTGTCTGAAAGATTTATGTTCATCTAAAAGAGTCTTTAAGTTTTTAAGTTATTGTGCATGTGGGACATTTATTTAGAAAAATGAATGTGTCACTTAACATATAGAGTATCTGTGTTTTCTCTCTTAAGAAATAATCCAGTACAAAAATGTCACATTTTAAGGACACTGTCAGTAGTTCAAGTAGTCAGACTTGAGTGATAATTTCCTTATATGCTGTAAAGTTTAAAAAAAACTAAAAACAAAACCCAAACTTCCTAATTTTACTCCTTTTTGCTTTGTTAGATGCTTTTTTTTCATTAATATTACAGATGAGAGTTGCACTTATCAATGGGATAATATGAAGATGCTATAAAGAAATGTGTCATTTATGAAAGTGAGGTCTGATCTTCTGAGACCATAAAAATTACATGGTATTGTTTTGAAAGAATAACATTAATCCCAATGTTTAAATCATATATCAGCTTAGATAACATTTTGCTTCCCTTTGATTTTTCTCTGTAGTTTGTTGATATGCTATTGTTCTTGAAATACTCTTATGAAGTGTTGGGAGAGAGTTGCTGTGCTCTGGTAAACAGATGTCATATTTTGCCTGTGATAACAGCCTCAATGAAAAGTAAAATGTTCTCCCTCTAATCTTGTCTAAAGGAGGCTCAACTTTTAATTGTTTGTAAAGTGCTTGGTGATACTTAAATGAAAGGTAAGTAGGAGTGCCAAGTACTGTTCTCATTGTTTACTGTAATCCATAGTGGGTGCAGTAGATTTGCAGACAAACTCTCAAGGAGCTAAGAAATGCAGTTGAGTCTAGAGCTCCTGTCCATGGCTGCAGTAAGTCAAGCATTTGCTTGCTAATTACCCAGCAGCAGGAGTCCAGAGAGCATCATTTGCAGATTTTTGCACAAAACTGAAAGTACAGGTAGATACCTGTAACTTTTAAGAATTAAACCTCTGCTAGGAATTTGAAAAGTAAATTAGATTTGTATCAGTGATTTGATTGCATAGCTTAGGTAAAAATATTCTTAAAGCCCAAATTCATAAAGGCAAAGGAAATATAATTTCACTTAATAAGCCTGTTACATTAACCCAGAATGGTATACTGAATCCATTCTTTTTTAATATACCTTTACTTCTGTTTCCTTTATTCATGCCCTTCAGCGTTTCTTTTCAGGTAGGAGGGAAAAGAATATGTTAGTGGTTCTCTGGGTGACCCTAAAAGATGATCTGCAAAATGGTGAAAGAGTGGATTTGTGTCCTTTTCTGGTTTTAGTTTTCCTGCCTCCTCTGTTAGACTTTGAGATCTTACTGGTATTGGGAGTCTCTCTGGACAGTAAGTGGTTGATTTAATATTGGAAGTCAAACAAGTAAAGGAGAGAAATTTTACCTGCTGTGTAAAGTGTTACTTTTGCTTAAGTTTAACAGCAATGGCGGAGTATATTTTCAAGATTCAGCATCATAGTTCATCCAGCTAAATGACTGAAGCATATGGTGCACAGTTTCTGTGATTTGTCCTGCCTATAAAAGGCCATCTAGAAACTCAAGAGGTAGTAGGCATGATAATTGTAAGGTAAAGATGTTTGTAACATCAACTCAAGCATGTCGTCTTTGACTATATAAATAAGCAGTAGAAAGGATAGAAATACTGTTTACCAAAATCTTTCTTTATATTGCACTCTTCCTGTGTTCGCTTGCAAGGAAGGTGTTGAGCGTCTTTTTTTCACTTTTTTTTCCAACATCGGATTTTAGGGATACGTCTAGTAGTACGGTTTGTTCATGCACAGGTCCCTGAAGCAACTGAGAGTATTCTCTGTTTTTTTTTTTTTTTTAAAAAAAAAAAAGGATGAATTGCATTCTTCATTAGTTTCTTTCTGCTTTCCTTTTGCTACTCTTTCCAAATAGCCTGAATGTTAAACAGGTTGGTTTGGTTGTTTGTTTGTCTTTCAAACACCTGCCCATTTCAGAATCAAATGAAAGAGCTATCTTTGATGGCAACAGAAAGTCTGCACAGCAATCATACTATCTGGTTTGGCCATTTTCCCACCTCAACAATCATCTCCCCAACCCCAGGAATACGAACATTAATGAGGTAAGATTTTTCTTTTTTTGCTGTGTGTTTTCAGTCTGAAGTACATTTCTTGCCTCTCTTCACATATTTATCTGTCACTTCTCAGGTTTTCTGCAGTGGTATTTCCTTCCCACCCCAATAATCACAATTCTTATGTTCTTTTATTAGTTCTGCCACAGCCTATTTGTGTGGACATCTCCATACAATGGGTGGGCTGATGCCAGCCTTGCACAGTCAGCACCGTGGAGGCACTCTGGAACTCGAATTGGGAGACTGGATGGATAATAGGAGGTAAGTAAACCCTATGTGAGCAAATTATTATATGGAGCCTACCTGGTTATACTGTGATTCCCTTTTATGCTGTTTTGAGAATTTGAAAGAAGCGTTAGATCTGCCTGACTGGTTATTACTTTACTATTAATGCTTTTGAAAAATGTCTCTGTGGGATTTTTTTCCCTATACCAACAGTGTGCTAATAAATTAAGTAATTTTTTGATTCATTCTTGATATTTAGAAATTAAAAAAGAGGACATCTAAATGTCCATTTGGTATGTGTTTAGTATTCAAAGTAGACAATAAATTGTAATAAAATTGAGCATCGCTACTTCAAAATACCTGTGCTCTGCACCAGCTGTTAGAATTTTAGAGACAAAAGTAGTCTACCTGAGAAACGTTACCTTAGCAGCATATCAAAAAGTGTCCGATGCTACGTGGAATGTATAGTAGTATATTAGCTTTTATTCTGCAGTAATCCTAAACAAGATTCTTGTATGCTTACAGGAAGAGACCCCATACTGGGGTCTTTGTCCATAACTAGAGTACCTACCCAGACACTGTAGTAATGTACATTATATTTGAATTCTTTAACATAATGTTCATCTATCTGATTCATGTGCAAAATTCAATAGATCTTGACATTTGGAATTCTGAGTGGTGCTTCAGTGATTTATAATAAAATGAACCTGATCAGAGGTAACCAGCTGTACAGTTAATACAGCAGATTTTATTAGTATAGGATCAAGCACAGAAGAGAATAAATGGAAAATAAATCAAACAAGTTCTATTTAGGAAGTTGGGAAGAATGGGAATCAGCTGTGCATGCAGTAGTTTGTATCAACAAAATTTTTTCCTTTCGTTATAGGTACCGGATCCTTGCGTTTGATCATGACCTCCTTAGCTTTGCAGATCTTAACTTTGAAGAATGGCCTGTAGTTCTCATCACCAATCCCAAATCCTTCCTTTACAGCAGTTCTACTCATGAACCTCTAGTCAAAATTCTTTATTCCACTCATATCAGGTACCCTGTAATCTCTTGATTTCACAATATTTAACTATATTTTAAGAGTTGGGGTCTGTCTTGGTTATAATGTACATCTGTATTTATATGTACACACACAAAACTTTTTTTTTAAATGCGTGTGTCCACTGTTCTCAGAATTCACTTTTCTCTGGAAGATTGTTCCTGAGAGCTCACTTTGTATCATATCTGTAATAAAAGGAAATTATATAGTGGTAATTCATGTTTGTTTTATTTATGCAGTTGTTTCCCCTAAAGTCAGTTGAACTTTTTTATGTAACCAAAGCTGGTAGAGTTAGGTTAACACATAATCTGTGTTATTAGTCTCACGTGTTCACATTCCCTCCGCTGATTTCAGGATTTTGTCTATGTATTTTTCAAAGTGTTTTCTCTATTCGCTTTGGACTTGTTAGCCTCTTGTGTTTTCAGTTTTACATCCCTTATATATAAAACATCTTAAGCCCCTGCCAATTTTCGTATTTGTTTTAAATCTCTCCATCTTTCCATTTCTACCTTTTCTATTTATTTTTTTCATTTGTATTTCAAATTTCTATGCCCTTTCCAACATCTTATATTTACTGTTAGACTAATATGCATGAAATATATGGGTATATTGCATACACAGAATTACAGTCAAAAGAAGTTTGTCATACTTTTCAGTTAGGAAGCAGTATCCTACTAAGTCTATCTACTTTCCAGTTTCCTATTTTGAACCTTATCTGAACATTCCTATGATTATATTAAATATATTAACTGGTAGAATCGTTCACCATAACTATATGAGACTCCTTCATTTGACGGAAACATGCTCTGGAATGCCTTTTGTATTACCAGAAATGAAAGAAATTGTATGTGCAATATATTGAGTCTATATTAATATCACTGTTTCTCTGAATATAAGCACTGCCAAATGATCCTACATCTGTTGGTATCCCAGATCTGTAATACCAGTCTTGCGTTCCACTCCATTTCTCATAAATTCAGTTACAAAGACTGAGAGGTTACATTCTGACTAGCAAAAAGTAAAAACAAACAAACAAACAAATCCGCAAAAAAAAAAAAACAACCAAAAAAAACCCCAACCCACAACCAACAACAAAGGACTTTATTGAGAGAGAGAGACTGGCAATTTTTAATGAAGACATCTGCAAGTATTTAACTATGTGTCTGAGTGCAGGAGGATGCCTCCCACTTGTGTTAGCAAATGTTTTGACAGCAAGAGTTTTAAGATTATTTCTGCCAGGACCTGAGGATCTCTGCCACTTTTTCGTCTGTTCCACAGCCCAGTTTTCTACCCTATTCTTTTGCACAATACCATACAGAACTTCTCTTTTTAACGGTAGGGAAGAGCTACCATGTTAGCATTAGCCTACAGATACTTCACAGTTTTAATTTCTAACTCTTTTGAACTCTTAAGTACAAGGTAGCATAATCTTTAGGGACTTCTCTTCAGGAAGTAATGACAAATCTGCAAGTCCTCTAACAAATCTGTTTATTTTGCTGTTTATTCACTCCTTAGAATTCTGGCCTTCTCTCCTTCTGTCATTACCTCCATCAAAGTCTATATAGATGGAGTTCACTTGGGGAGCGCGCATCAGGTGTCTGGCCCTCTCTATGTACTGAAGTGGAGCCCGCGAAACTACAGTGAAGGGTTCCATCACATAGATGTCACTGTCCAGGTAAAGTACCTCTTGGCATTCTTTGTATTGAATTTTTATGTTGTCCTGTCTGCTCCATCACCCTTCTGCATCACATAACTGGGGACAAAATACATGATAATAGACTTCCCTTCATATTTGTCTGATTAAAAAAACCAAAGGATTTATTAAATGAAAAAACACTGACAGTTGAGCACTAAAACATTCATAAAGCATCTGGACAAAAGAAAGGATTCTTATTTTTCATGAGAAATACAATAAGACATGACAGAAGTAATTGGTCAAAAATAAATTATTTTGAGTAACAGGCAACAACTTTTATGCTTGTCTTGGAAAATAAATAATTGGGCTTGATCAAGGAAAATAGGAAATAGCATCATGTTAGTTCAGAAGGCAAAGGAACTGGATCTGGAAGATTGGAATGCTGTCTTTGATTATCTGTTTGAAGTTCTTTTCATGATCTCTTGCAGGCTGACAGTGAATACCGTTTATGTTTCCCAGAACATCAAACTTAACTGATATTAGATTACTGGGTGAAAAAAACATTTTTCAGTGAATGCTTCGGTTCTTGGTACTATAGTTTATTTTTGTACCTTCAAGTGGCCTTCGAAGAACTCTATCAGACTGTTCTAACATTCTGCACATTTGCACGATAGTAATGGGAAAGTCAGCTTTGTCCTGTTTGGTGGAATCCAGCTAGGCATTATTTCTCACAGGACAAGAGCGCTACTGCTTTTTTTTTCTAACGGCCTTTCTGTACTGCCAATGTTCTACTTCCTTGCTTGTTACCGATTTCTGTGATGCTTTACTTGGGAAAGCTGCATTTTATAAGTGTGTTTTTGTTTGTTTGTTTTTTAACGATGATGAAAACATATGCACAAAACTGAGTAACATTTGAAGAGGCTTATACAGGCCTGCATAGCAATCGTTTGCTTGCAAATACATGCTTGTTATCAGATAACTGAATGGGATTTTTAAAACATTAATTTTCTTTCCCCTCCAGTCATAAATCACTATTACATCTAGTAACTGAATAGTTTTGGGAAAGCGAGGAGGATGAAGCGTTAACTTGAGTTAGGTACCTGGAAAAAAAATGAATACTCAATTGCTGTACATTGTTTCTGGGATTGTCCAAATATTGTCTCAGCTGTAATCACAGTAAACATACTGAATCCTTTACTATAAATAAACCATTTGTTATGTACTGGAAGATAAGGTGTCAGTGTTACACATGCAGAAATATCAAACTGTTGAATAAATGTAGCACTGTTATTGTTTATCAATATCAGTTTCTAGCAAATACGCCAGAAAAGAAGCACAACAAAGCTTCAAAATATTTTAAGATGGGCTATTATCTAGAATTGAGCTTTCAGAAAACAAGTGGTGGTGGCGGCCAATAAATAGTCACTGTCTTCCACAAGATGCTGAATCTCTGACAGAACCTCCTTCATATGTAGCACTTTCAGATTATGATCTTGCAATCACCAATTTACTTGCAATGACAAAATTGACAGCAAGTAATCCTTTGTAGGTAGAAGTATTTAATACACCAGTATGCCAGACATGCATGCATCAATTGGATCTTTCCAGAAAAGCTGCAATGATAAGTAGCAACTTTAACTAGATTTTGTGCACTACTGGTATTAATTGCTCTCTTATTTTATATCAATCTAGGATGCTTCAGGAAGAATTAGCACGCGGGGCCATATATTTGCTATGGAAGAAAACCTCTCTCTTAGATTTGGCTTTTGGCCATCTGTTATTCTTCTCACTGACCACTATGTTCTAGTAAGTACTTTCAGCAAAACAGCTGTCATTCAGTGTTGGTTTCCCCAGAGACTGCAGGAGGCATTTTCCTAATTCCCGGTAGACTTGAATGCACTTTGCTTTTTCCAGATATGACTCCATTGGAATTTCACAAATATTTCAAGTTTCCTTTCTCAAGTTGCACGCTTTATATGTGAATGTGCAGCAATGGTTCATGCAAACAGTTGACTTCCTAGATTTAATCACAAATTGTAGGTATACACACATTTTGTGCAAACAAGAAATGGAAAAGAAGCTACTGGAGATAGTAGGAAAAGGAAACATTAAATCAAAGAAAACTTCACTGTGATCTGTTGCAATATGTGTACTGGCAAGAATGCTGGAAAAAGTCTCACATCAGCTGCTGACATTATAGCTAGCCCTAACAAAGAGGAAGGCAGAATTTCCATTGACTTCAGTAAGTTCCGGGTCGTATCCAGAAGTGTTACAGCTCAGTACATGCAAAGAAGGCATGTCATAATAGTTTAGGTGCACTTATAGAACAACATAGGAAAGTCCATGTGACTGTAGATAGTACCGTAATTGGCTCAAAATTATTATGTTAGTTTTGTTAATTAGTAACCGATATTCTCCACAATGTCTTGAACTGCAGTTCTATTCAGTACAGCACTCAGAAAATGTTTTATAGGAAGTGTATGTACACTTTTTCAATGGATGTGTTTTACAAACCCTGTTTTTGAAAGATTCAGGTCTCTCACTTTCAGCCATCCAATTGAATTCAAGTCAGTAAGATGCAAGTCCAATAACTTAGAAACTCTTAAGTTTCCTTTTACTCTTCAGTTCAGTGACACCATCAAGCTTTGAATATGTGTCTCAGTTAGAAATCTTCGTATCATTCCATCAATGTCCAAAGGTGTACTCAAAGGCAGCTCCTGCTCCAGGGCTGGCTTAGAGTTAAAACTGTCTTTTCAGGCTCGTGTGCTCTTTGGACTGATTGTGCTGATTCAGATCGCCTTGCTCGTTATTTTCAGATACCTGCAAAAGCCAGCACTCAAAGGTATGAACCAATGTTTGTCTGTGGTTTTTAGAGGTTCTAATTTTCTCTAAACATTTTTTACTATTTATCCGTATGCTAACAATATATAAGTAATTGTGCTGTTAATCACCATATACGTTTTGCATCTAGTACTGTGGGGTTTGATTGGGTTCTCAGAAGCTGCTGTTTTGCTAAGGGGACCCAGAAAACCTCCAATATATCAAATAAAGTAAATTAAAAACTAAAAAACTTGATCAGGTATCTTTGTTTAAATGAAAATTCAATTTATTGAAGTCTAAAGGTTTCATTTTAATTTTCTCACTGAAGAATCCAATGCATAGGGAAAGGAATGTTTTATTTTTTATAGTTCTGTATGTGTGCTTGTTTCACTACAGCTGGCACAGAATTCTCTGTCACCTGAGTGGAGAAACAGATTTCCTTCTACAAAAGTAATTTTTGTTAATCTTTGCAAAGAACATGAACAGGCTTGGGTCTTTCTCAAAATAATATTAAGACCAGTGCTGTCATAACTTGATATTTTGTTTGTGATAAATCTGGTAAATGAAAATTAATACTCTTAAGCTCATGGTGTTTATCCTTTGAACAACTGTTTGAACCACATCTTACTAATGAGATTTTTCTGGAAGCCACCTCCCTTCCTATTCATGTCAGTATATGTCCCTTCCTTTATAATAATCATGTAGCATCCTGAGGTAACTACAGCAACTGCCTACATAGAAAAAGAATAGATTTTCAGTTGCCTTTATGGAACTCAGCAGCTAAAAATGAAAAGAGCTAGCAGTCTGTGATCAGCTAGGTCCCTGTAGACCATGACAGATGTTTTACGAATTAGTGAACAAATTTGTTAGAGCTGTTGATTTCCAAAGGTCGAGCTTGCCCTCTGGGAGTTAGTGCTTTGTGAGAAGGGCAGCCACGTAATAGGTGAAACTTTAAAAGCCAGCTTTTATAGGAAGGCTCTCTCGATCTCAATCTGTGAATTGTCTGCTTCAGTTAGAAAATGAATATTCCTTTTTTTGCTAACATCACACACTTGTCAGAATGCTGCCATTTTAATGCCCAGCCTTCATTTTATCTGAGTTGCTATCAGATTTCACTAAGTAGATTTAATCAGAGAAAATCCAGTTAAACTAGTCCATGCTGACCTGCCTTTTTGGGTTTGCACAGTTACTGTTTTGAATCTCTTACTTTTCATTTAATATGAACTTTCTCCATGTTTTTCATTCTAGCTAACTTCATTTTCTGGGTATAGAATGGTCGTTCAGTTTTATTTACATACAGTAAGTGTACTCATTTAGAATGGCAGCTTCTTCTGCTGTTTTTAACATAGATTGTTATATTTATCGGTTCCTTACTTTCAGTTATCACAGTAATAGTAGAAATGCATTCCCTTGCATTTGTTCTGTAGACATACCAAATATTATTTTTATGTTTCTTATCTAATAGAATGAGTAAATAATGTGCAGATTTGTTTCAGAAAAACGAATATTTTTTATATATATATGTGTGTGTGTATATATATGCGCATGTGTTGCAACCTGAATCAAGTGTATTTTTCTTAAATGTTGTCTCTGTTTAGAAAAGCCAGGATTACTTACTCTGACCTCGTATTCCCTTCATGTCTTCAGTAAAACAAACACCTTCTATTACTCAATTCTTGTTCTGAATTTATACACCATTCTGGGTAAGTAACCTAGCCTACTGGAGGACATAAATTAGTATTTTTAAATTACACATCAGATCCTGATAAAAAAATGAGACTTCTAACATCTTGAAGAACGGGGAAGATCTACTTAAGTTACAAAATCTGTGTGGAACTTGAAAAGACTAAAGGTTTGTTTGTCAGAGCCTAACTTAAAAGCCCTAGAATTAATTACACACTTAAATTGTTAAATTACTCTGAAAGCAAAGTGAGTATTTTTAAATTTAATTTGGTTTTCACTTATTCTTTGAGTAAGAATGGTTGTACCTTGGTGTAAAATGAGTATATGGAATCTACATTTCACATGCCATGCCATGAAGACATCTCAGCTCTGATACTAACAATTTTAGCTTATTTCTCCTCTGATAATATGTTACTAAAATAGCTACTTTCTTGGCAGTCAGTGTAGTATGCATAACATAGTGCAGCCGGCCCATTTTGACTTACAAGCTGAGCCAAGCTGGAATTGTTTATGACTGTGTCTTTCATATGTCTTACTGTAATTCTGGGAAAAGGCCAGCGTTTGAAAGGATCTATCTTTTCACTTCTTGCATAAGGAAAATGTTGTATGTGGTGTTGAAAATTGTCACAGAGCTGAAACCAACTTAAAAGTATTTTCATTGCATGCCACAACTCCTTGGTGTACATGATATTTTCACATCAGGAACGTTCATCAGGTTGCTGTTTGTTGAAGATGAAAACATTAGGCTTATTACTATAGACAAGCGATAGAGCAGTCATTTTCCCCAGTTAACCACTCTGTGTTCAGGAGTACAAAGGGCCATGTGAAAAAGGTCCACGTCTATATTGTATTTTCTGATGGTGCTGTATGTTTGGTTTCCTCTCTTTCAGGACCATGGTTCGTAGGTGAACTGATAGATGGCCAGGTGGGGGCCTGTTTTTCCTTTGGGATGTTCGTTGGTGGTTCCTTCTTACAGGGCAGTCTGACGTTTGTGGTTGGGATTTTACAGGTACATATTTATAAAAATTAAGGCTGACAAACTGCTTTCTTCTGGGATTTTTTTCTGATTTGTTTTTTTAATAGTTTTATAAAGAAAAGAGTCTTGGAAGGATAGAGAAGATTAGTGGCCAGGCCTGACTACAACAGCTTTCTTACCTTTCTGCAAATTTAAAGGGCAGAAGGAAGGAGGTTGTGCATTATTTTCTCAAACTTCTCTTCTTCTCTATTTGATGTTGCTTTGGACTCCCTGGGTGTCTGGATTAGAGGCCATCTCTACAGATTTACCACTCTACAGATTTACACTCTTTTGTCCTCAGCTCACGCACAGGTTGCAGTGATTAAGCAAAAGGAACTGAATGGCCAGGGCAGCCCTTGCACACTGAATAACCCTTCAGATTAGTAGGTGTCACTCTCCAAGTACGTGAGTGCAGTCTGACCTGCCTGCCCTCTGGTTTTCCCAGCTGCCATTAGTCTGAAAGAGAGGGTGTAGTTCCTTGGCGTTTAAGCCAAAGTTAGTGTTGACTCCTTCACGGTCCCTCCCTTATGCCAGAGCTAACACTTGTCTGACATCACAGTGGGCTGGGTCAGAGAGCTAAATCGACATGAGGACCTTCCTTTTTCACTGTGCCAGTATTTTGCCAAGTCTAGCTCCCTGAACCAGCTCCAAGGAAGGTCAGATGCATGTCGGTGCCTCCCACTGCAAGGGAGTGGGCAGGACTGAGGCACAGGCAGCCACAGCTCTATCAGCTGCAGAGTCTTGGAAGTGCATCCCGAGATTCCAGCTCTGGGAATTGTACTTGGCCCTTAGAATGGGACAGTTTTATGCGCTCTTATCTTTCTATGCCCTCATGTACGTTACCCAAAGCACTTGGCTTGCTCATCGTCTTATTTTCCTCTGCTCTTCTTTTCAGATGTTGTTTTTCAACCTGCCGTTAATGGCCTATCTGTGCTGGTGCCTGTTGCTGCGATGCCAGGGTCACAGCTTCCGTTCTCACCTCTGTCACATCCCACGCCTGATGGCTGTGCTTGTTCACCTGGCAATGGCACTCCTCCTGGCCTGGCAGGTCTATTCCTGCTATTTCCTGCTGCGGACCTATGGGGCCTTGGCTTTCTTCCTCTCCCCAATGCGAACGTGGCTGGTGGCGCTGACCTCAGCTCTGATTTACAAAACCTGGACACTGAAATCATCTGAGCTCAGAACTTACATAGTAGAAATGAAAAACTGTCAGAGCTCCTGAAGGACAATACAAGTATTCAAAGTTCTTTGACTTAAAAACTGTCAAGGCGCAACCTATAGTTTTGTGATGCTGGAATTCCATACAGCCCAATCATTTGGTGGTAAGATCTGAAGCTGCACCTGCATTGTCACAGAGCTGTATTAAATAGTAAATGTATAACAATATGTATTATATAATTGTATTGTGTTATACATATACAATATACTGTATAATACATGTTATATGATACAGTTATACATTAATACAGTATACAGTAAACTGTATAATAATCTCTATAATAGGGGGTTTTGTGATACAGAAGATAGGTGTGTCTGTATGGATCACAAATGGAAATGTTTGCTCATTACTACTGTGAATGGAAAAATATTTTTAGTTCATTAAATTCTTGATTTTTATAATGCCGGGAAAAATGAGCACAGATCTTGATAATAAGCGCCAGGATTTGTGCTTAACTTTTGCTTTTTATTTCAAGAATTACCCATATTTTTATAAGACTAACTACAAGAGTAGACCAGATGTCTTTATGAAGTAATGGTTATTGCAAAGGTTCTGTGGTGGCCTTCACAGTAAAAGTCCTATGCTTATACACTTTTTCAGTTCATTATGCTATATACAAGCAGTTTATAGGCTGTTAGGTGTGTATATGTGTATTTATGTTTACCTGAGCCATGGCCTATTGGTCTTGTTCTGGAAGTGCTGGTTAATTAACACGCTCTCTCTCTGGGAGGAAGTAGTTGTGTTTTCCACTGTTGAGGTTGCCAGTTTTCCCACACTTGAGCAGTGAAAGGAGAGTGAATGATCAATGTTGTTGGGATTCCTGACTGAAGTCAGAGTTCAGCTTGGAAGCAAGAATGGAATCAATGTCCTCAAGATGGGAGAGCCAGAAGGAATCGTGTGGTCTGATGCCTGTAGTGTCTGTAAGCGAAGGGATCAGGGCTGTATTTCTGGGTCTCAGTCAAATGTGCCAAAGAGTGACCTAGGAAAACTCACTTCTTTGTTTTCAGGTTTTTTAAGTCTAAAAATGATAGGACAGTTACATTTTTGAAGAATGTAATGATCCAGAGCCAAGAGAGCTGAGGTGCCTGTATCTGTAAAGTAAGGAAACACTGGCCTGCTTCACAAGACTGCTGTGAGTGGAACATTTAAAATACTTCAGGTAATTTAACAGTAACTTATTTATGGCTCCTCAAGAAAAAGGAGGGGTTACTTATTTATGGCACCTTAAAAAAAACCAGCAGTGACTATAGTAGAACATACAGGAAAATAAATTAAATTGGAAGGAAATACTGATTACAATTAAGTAATCAGTATTTTTTTGTTATTTCTTTTTGTTATTTCTAGAAGATGACAGTTTTCCTATTCTTTAATTCCTGTTCCTCAATGATGGATGATATAATAGGAAAAAGAGAGTAACAGCTCTTGTTTGCATAGGTTAATACACTGTTAAGAGAATACAGAATGTCATTTCTTGCTACGTAAGTTTGTTTTGCAAAGCTTTGGAAAATCAAAGAGGCAGGGTACAAAATTTACTTGGGAGAAACACTACTGAAAAATTAGTAATAAAATTGACGTTTTGCAATTAAGTTACCTTTATGTGATCAGGGAGCATAAGAAGTGGCAATAAAATACTTCATATCTATACCCTGTGACAAGACCCTGTTCTGAAATGATATTTTTTTTTGTTGTTGTGGTGGTAGCAGTTGATTGCAATGTAATCAAATCTTAATGTAATCAAATGTCTATGGACCTAAAAATCTTACAGTCTGTCAAATATTTACTTTTTTGGCTCCATGGGATGTGTTTGGTAAATAGATGGAATTCTGTTAAGAATCTCTCAATGCTATTCTTAGTGTGGCGAGCAAACATGTTCTAGTTGTAGATGTGCTATCGCTGGCTCCAAGGACTCAAATAAGAATCACTGCTCTGAAACGTGGTTGATGTGTGAATTATATACCTATGTGGGAATGATGTAATAAATTTTGAGAGAAAGGGACTATCCTACTGCCCTGGTACCACAGTGAAGGAAGAGCACACTGTAGAAACTTAGAACTCTCCCCTGCATAGGAATCACCTCTTAGCTCATGCTCTACAGGCTCAGCTATTGCAGCTTTTTGTTGCCTAACAGACAAGGAAAACTTACCTTGTCTCATGTTAATTCAGATTTTCTCCTTCTTAAACACTTTTCCAATGTTCTAAAACCTTAGCAAGAAAATACCAACTTTTCTACTTGAGCTGTACACTTTGATACAGGAAGACTTTATTTACCAATACCTTCTTAAAAATTTTTTAATTCTTTGTATCTCATCAGGCTGAAAGTTCTTAGAAGCACACACTAGGAGCTAGCCTCTAATTTAGCTGTCCTTATCACGTCGGCATGTGGTTGCCCAAGTTAACTATGAGTAGCAAAAATCACAGTACAGTATGTTTTCCCTTAAAATTCAAACAAAATAAATTGGTTTCATAAAATGCAGCCCATCTCCCAGAACACATCACTAGTCACCTAAATGAACTGCTGATAACTGGACAAACCTCTGACAAGGAGGCAGATATTATAGTAAATCTGCAAGCCACCCTAGAAAGAAAACTGCATTTGCTCCCCTTGGCCCGTGGTCCCCGGAAGGCACAAACCAACATAGTGGACTGAAGCGAGACATTCCAGTGGTAACAGGCCCTGTGTTGTCCTGATGAATTGCCTGGGTTTGGCCCTTTTTCAAAACTAAGCCCTTCTGCTCACTGAAAGGCAGCATTTCTACTGAGAAGATAACACAACATTGTGCTGTAATGTGTTTTAGCATTTACATCAATCAGCGCCAGTGTAAGATCTCTCATAGAGTTACGTGGTGTATGACATGTTTTTCCAGTTTACAGATGAAGAGATTTTATTTATTAACTTTTTTACTTGAACAGAAGCAAATGGCTTTGGCATTCATTACTTCTGGCATATAGTTCTCTTTCTTTTAAAATAGTACCGCATGGCTGTTTCGGGGTTAGCATGAGAGTACAGAGGTCTTCTGAAGTCTCCAAGCTGCTCATTGGGAGGACAAATCAGAGCCACATGAAGCGAGCAAAGCAAGCGGCAGATCGTGGAACCAGACTGCTGAAATACTTTACATATTGCTGTCAGACATGAATATGATCTGTGACAAATCAATCTTCCATAGTATAAATGCTTCTATTACAATACTCTGCAGGGTTTATTGGTTTGATTTGCCTTTTTTTAATCTGCATGGAGGAGCTCCTTCAAAATACTTAATTCCCATTTGAAACTACTCTAAAAGGACACTTGAAATGATTATTTGGAAAGAAAAAAAACTCTGAGAATGTTTTTCAAATACATTTTGTTCTCTCTTTTTTTTTTTAAGTCTCTTAGAAAAGGCACGTATAATTTTTCATGCTGCTGCTTGCTCATGAAGGAATTCTTGTGTTCATTGGTGAATTACATGCAAGATGCTGTGAAATGTGTAACATAAACTAGGAAACAAAAAGAAGATTCTTTTACGTACGTTACCCTCAGAGCTCCGAGGACAGAGCAAAACTTGCAGAGGGACGTTCCCAGGGGAATGCCACTGCCATGCATAATTTCCTATAACTGTCACCAGTGAAGGCCTGTCCAACCCAGTGATCCGAATAAAGAGATCCTGGCATTCAGCGTAGTGGAAAATGCAAGGACGGGGGCGGGGGGAGAGGCTTTTTCCATATGCTTTTCCCACTGTCTCTATAGCGTACTAAAAAAATAAAAATGTAAAAAAAAAAACAAAACCCAAAACATTTCCAAAAGTTCAAAGACAAAGAACCCCTGCCTGGAGCCGGCCTAGGCAGAGGCAGAGGTGAGAGGCAGCCGCCTGCGGGGCACTGAAGGCTGCTGAGGCTGCCTGGCCCGAGGACACGGAACGGGCTGTTCCAGTTTGAAATGCTCATCGCTGCCCATGCGGCTTTCTAATGGGACTGTCATTGCCAAGAGGTGTAGGTATTACTCTGGGGGAGTGGGACATAAAGGCAGCTCCATCCCAGCAGGAAAAGCACCAGCAGACAGCGTCCTGACCTCCCCCAGTCGCCCCCAAGAACCAGGAGAACATCCAGCCGTGCTGGCTGCTGTCCAAACCACCCCTTCAGAGCCTGGTCCTTGGCCCTTTACTTTCCCTTCCCATATCTCCCAGCCTGGGAGGCAAAGGGAAGCAAGGAGGGGCTGATGGGGTGAGGAAGGCTCCTTCTTGCAGAGGAGTAGGGACTGAGGGAAGGTCTTGGAGATACGGAGAAGCCAGTGCAAGAAGAGGCGGAGCAGAGGAGGGCAGACCCACAGAAGACCTACTGCCTTCTCTCACTGTTGCCCTCAGACAGCATCCTATAAAAATAAATCGCACCTCCCTATTCTTGCATAGACACTGCTTTGCTACTTCATACTTTGTTTTCTTTCAGTACTGCTGACCTGTTCAGCCACCCTCTTACCACCACTCGGCCCAGAGTAGAGTCCTGTAGCAAAACTGAATTTTGCTATCCAAGGTATCTTTCCGGTTGCAAAATTCTGCATTCCTGCAGCTAAAAAGTCTTGACTCATTTCTGCTTCTTTCTGTGCTTTTCCTAAAGAGTTCCCAGTTGTGTATCACAAACTATTTTCTTGGTTTGGAGCTTATTGCAGCTGCTGTTACCCTTTCTTATTGCAGGATATGCTGTCTGCCTGTGATCCTTTATCCCCTAGCAGTCTATTTATGGATTGTATAATCATTTCCCACTGTGAAGAGAACCCAGTAAAGAGAAAGGCTGTGTAGCAATAGAGGAGAATGATGTTACAAAAAACAGGACTAAGTAATCCTGCATCTGCTTCTTCCACGATCAATGCATTAAAACATAGAATAAAGAGATGAAGCTATTTGAAAGGCATCTGCCTTCGCTCTCTTTTGTAGTAACAGCTACTACAAACTGCTATAAGACACCTTTATGTCAGGGCTGGCAAGCTCTTTCATGGCATTGCTGACATTTTCCATGAAATCCTGACACTAAACTACACGGCCTAGCACTAAACCACTAATAGATGCTCCTATGAAAACGAGCATGTTCTTCTGATTATCAAGGAAGAAGCCAACAAAAAGGAGGACAAGAAACATGATGAACTACAAAAAAATTAAGGAAAAGGGGGGGGTGGAAATGGAGGGTAAGAAAGCAGAAGGGAATAAAATGAAATATAGGACAGCCAACAGCAACTGTTCAAGGTGCAAAGGGAGGAGGGATGGAAATGGGAGTGCATAAAACTACCAAATACAAACAAGCAGAAGATTGGCTCAAAGAAAAAAAAAAAAAAGTCTCCCTGCCCAATGCTGTTTGTTTTACTACCCTTTGCAACAAGAAATGCTTATTTATGAAGATTGTATAGCTGAACTTCTAGTACCTTATTGTGGTCACACAACTCCTACTCTGAATTCATGCTTGCCCTTGCTTAAGATCTTATAAACTCCCTCACCATCTCTGTAAGGTAAAGCTTCAGGGGACAAATGCTGGTGCTTCTGCAGCCAGTGACTATCTACTACATCCATAGCGTCCTGGATTTTTGTTACCAGTTATTTGTCACCCTTTGCTAAGAGAGACCTCTCCTATAGTGCAAAATATATGATTGCTGAAGAGTCACACTATTACAATAATGAAGAAATTAAGACATGAAAAAAGATGTATTAGTATTTTTTACAACTATGAGCACTTGGTTTAAAGCATTTCCTCCCTTTGATTTTTATTTATTCTTAAGAGGTAACATAAGCCAGGATTCACAAGTAAAGAAATGCTTCCATGAGAATCCTAAACATTGGGGGTACCAGGATGAGGTTCCCTTTGACTGTCCCCATCTTTTTTTTTTTTTCTTTTTTCCCTGAAGCCATTTGACTAATGCCGATAGAACCTATATTGCCCTCCATAGCTTACCTAACTACAGGAATGCTGCTGCAATCAGGCTGCCTTTATTACAGTAAAGAATCAGTACTTCAGCATGATCTCACTCTGGATCACCTCTCACATCATCAGCTCTTAATAGGCTTACGACTTGTGTGGATTACTAAGCAATTGCTGTAAAAATAATAGTGCTGGGAATTTTATAATTTTATCATATTTTGTTTCAGTTGTGAAAAATAACTTCCTAGAAGACTGTCATTCCTGGAAGGTGTGTCAACTCACAGTGCCAGAGATGAGCTCACTCTGGAGTAGCTTGTCAGCAAACATTGTTCAAAAGTACAAAATTTGTACTTTGGACAAACAAATGTAACTCTGGAAACATAAATACATCAGACTGAGGCTTTCACCTATAGCATATGAAAGGAAAACAACATTTTAACACCTTTTCAGTAGTGGTTATTGTTGTGATTGCTTTCTTACGTTCACACAACACAAACTCACCACATTTCATAGTTGAAGTCTCTTTTGAAATGTACAGGTATTTAATTAGCTTGCTTTGGATACTACCCTGTGATATACTTGCTTCCAAGTAGGCTAGAATTAAAACAGAAGAAATAGAAGGCATTTTTCTCAAAACAGGCTGTTGAAAGTGAAACAAAATTGATAGATTGGAGGAAGCCAAATATAGGGAAATGCAAGTTATAGGACGTTGAAACGTGCGTAGGAAGAGGTTAGTCTTCAGGGGTGGAAGAAAATAGGAAAACACCATGGTGACATCATGCCTGGAAAAGCGCCCATTTATGTACAATTGGGCAGACACACAAAAAAACCCCAAATTCAATGGAGGACTTTCTCTTCCTAATTAAAACCGATACTATTTCAAGACAGCAGCAACAGCAATACCAACACTCTCATTTGTAAAAATACTCTTGCACCGATAACAATTTTCAGCAGCAGAAGCAATGGAGCCTCAGGTTAAGATCAGCTTTGCTGCAGGGGTGCGGAGTGTTAATGGTTGGTCCTGTACATGGAGCGGGCTGTTTTCTTTTGCATTTAGATATTTGCATTCCGAATGAACTGTAAGGATGCAGACGTTTATTCAGAAAGATTAAGTGTGTTAAAGTGCATTAAGGCTATGCTGCCTGGCAGAAGTGGAATGCAGAATGCAGAATACTAACAAACATATAGGGTGATGGTGATGCTGTTTCAATCTGAATATTCGTATCAGGCATAGGCATGTGGGAGCAGGTGGGAGGGAAGAAAGGGGGCAATGGAGGCATCAGCACACTCATTAGAGCCGCTGTTTGGAAAGGTTGTATTCTCATCAGCTCCTTCCCCATTAAATCCAGCTGACAGGACAGGAATCCAAGTCTAGAGACAGTGCTCAGGATCCCTGCATCTCCTCCTGCCTCTCATTTAATATACAAATTATCAAGTCTTACAAGCCTGCGTTGCTTAACTTTCACAAGTGAGTTACCATCTATAAGCAGTCAATATGCAGGAATTAATAGAATGTCACTTACCTGTTGCTTTCTGTCTTCATTTGCCAACTATGACCATATTGATTTTACTGCACAAAAATTTTGGCTTCTATCCCAGTGTGACCCTGTTACTCATGCTGCCTGAGCTAGTTACGCTGATGTTGGATTCACAGTCTAGCTGAAAGTGAACCAGTCACTAGCTTTGTAGTTGAAAAATGCACACTGGAGGATTTTAGACCATCTAATGCTGTACTGCAGGTGTCTTTCTCTTCCACAAAGTTTATGGCACCCGACACTGCACGTTTCCTTCTTTCAGGGCTAGCTTCAGCCCTAGGAAATGAAAGGACTGTTTTTCATATTGCTCACAACCATATCAGGCAATTTTGATACCCGTTGTCTTGCTTTCCACAGCATGCAAAATGATTTATAATGCCAAATTTCTTGCATAGTGTTTCTTTCCTAGTCCTTGGATTCCATTTAGTTCGAGCCTAGGTAGTGAGTCACCCAGATCTAGCTAATCCATTCTCTGGACAGCTCAGCTTACCCTGCTGTTTGGAAGCCCTTCTCTTAAAGGCAAACAAATTAAAACCACAACCAATCGCCTGTAAATCAGAATGTGTCATGAACAATCCTATTCTCTAAATAAATATGTGTTAATGTCTCTAAATGTACATAGCAGTGGAATTCTAAGGTCTTTCAGATAATTATCTGTTCTTTTTTCTGTTCCTTGCTTTTGAAGACACATAATCTCATCAGTCTCATTTGGCTGGGGGTTATGCTAGTCAAACTTGGAAATGGTGACTCATTTTTTTCAAGTTTCCCCATTGAGATGGTAAAAGAGCATCGTTAGACCAAAAATTCTGCGCAAAGATAAGTTGCTGAGGGAACAGAAGATCGATTGTCTGCAAAGCTACCTTCTGTCATCAGGCAGCATGTTTTGACACCCTTTGTCTGTCACCCTGGAGAGGTGTAAAAACCAGAAAAACTAGTGAAATTGGGGAGATTATCATAAAAATAAGATACAGTAGATTTTAGAAAAGGAATTCTAAAAAGAAAACTTCACTTAAGTCTGGAATGCAAAGATTGAGAAGAGTAAATAAATGAACAGTTAAGCAGGAGGCTCTTAACCCTACACCTGAACCTATCTCTGATGAAAGTCTCGGGTTGCATGCAGATGGAATTGTAAATGAATTAGGTTTCAAGTGCTCTGACAATAGGGGATATAATGATACAATACAGAGAAATGGACAAGACACATCAGTGGAGATTTGTTCCAGATGGCAAAATGGAAATACCTTTGTTATTAGAGACCTTGAATTCCAGAAATGGAATTTTTCATTGCAATTATCTGTAAAAATGAGAACAGTTACATTCTAAAATGATTAGCCAGATTGATTGGACTGTCAGGGTAAACATACACTAGTAAATTAAAAATTCCTAGAGAAGTTCCTGGGCACCGAGACAAACTAGCATAGGAATGGTGCACATCTCCACTAGTAAATTCTTCTAACGACCAAAACTAGGTGGCTGCATACAAATTGCATATTGAAAATGGTTCCTGGGATGTTCTAACTTCCAAACCATACCCATGAAATATTTGCAAGTGTGCTAGCTGGCAACTGTCAAAATCATGTCAAAGAACATATTACTCATTTTTAGTATAAATGATTGCATTCCTGTTTCCAGTTCTATTTAGTTTATTAGCACAGGTTCTGCCTTAGCATCCCAGAATCTGTGGTTTCAGTACATACAGAACAATTTAATGGTTTATTTAAGAAAATGGAAATTAGTATAAGTAAAAACTTGCTCACGGTTAGAGATAGAATCCAATTATTTTTCCCGAAGCAATAACTTTTACTTAGAAACTGAGACGATCTGTTTTCCAATATTGCCTCCATTCATCATGGACTGGAAAGCGGCTTCAAGAGAAATAATGAAATAAGTTAGTGCCAAGCAAAATGTGCCAAGTAACTTTCAAAAAAACCAAAAAAGGTAGAAGCAAATGTATTAAACAGCTCCCCAAATTGAGAAGGAAAAAAAAAGCTAGTCTGTAATAAACTGCTAAGGGCAGTAATAATTAAAAAAAATGATTTGTAAGCAACTGTTTAGCCCTATACAAGTTAACAATTACATTTGCCGCTTTTGTGATATGCCATACAAATACCAAACAGAAAGACAAGGCGTGACTGAAGACCCCACAAATGCTGTGGGTTTCACAAACCTTTGTGAAAGGAAAAGGTTTATAAATACTGTATGTAGTGCAACAAATGCTAGAAGCTGGTGCAAAATAATAAATCTTTGAGTAAACAAAGTATGAAATATGACTGCTATATTTGATCAAATTCCTTCAAAATACATATGTATACCAGTAAATAGCAATGACTAGAACAAATTTAAATCTATAAGATTTCGCTATCACTTAATTCTACTGGTTTCCAATCTTGTGGGACTAAAGACTAAATGGACTAAATCATACTCTTCCCTTTCACTTGAAAGGGAAGCATTCTTAAAGCACATCTTGAATCACCTGGCTCTCTAGCTTTGTCTCACTGGAGTCACAAGGCCCCCTTCATTTTTATATTTTCTTTGTTACAGATTTTTGAACAGGCTACAGGCTATTTTGTTCCTTTAGAAGAAATTATTTTTTACTTTGCTTAGCAATCTCTAATATGCTTTCCCCTTTCTTGTGTGTACTTTTCAATTTATTTTTTGTTAGCAAAACCAGTAACAAGCACTGTTAGAGACTGGGGTTTTTAAAGCATAAGTTCAAGGTTTCCAAAATGCCATTTTCTTACACACAAGTTCTAACAAACGGGCAGCACCTTAAATCCGTAAGATCAGGGTGACTATCATGAGCTGCTAAGGTAGCAGTTCAACAATTCATTCAAACAAAACAAAACAAAAATCTCAAAATTTATATTAAATAGGTTTTTTTAGCATAAAATAATCTTCTCACAGAACTTTTTAATACCTTGTGAAAAAAATGTATTTTTATTATAACAGAAAAATCATGTTTTAGATAAAATACAAAAATCAGAATTGGCAAATGAAACAAAGGAGGTAGTTAACCTCTACTGTCATTGCATTTAATTATTATTATATTATTAGATTATTATTCTTAGAAAATGGTGTAAAAATCTTACCACCAATGTTTGCTAAGCCTTCTACCACGGTCTCTCTGACCTGTCAATGCAAAGAAGTCCTTTCAGCTTTCTTCAAACAAGATTAACATTTCTTAGAAACATGCCTTGAAACTGCCACAGAAACTACCAAAATCTAAAGGATTCTCTTGCTACAATGGACAGTGCTCTGTTTGGGCCAGATTCTTTCATCAAGAGAGGAGTGAATACTTTCTGGTAAACCTGCAAGCAATTTAATGCTTCAATCAGAACTGGAACATCCCTGCCCCTGCCAAACTTTCACATCTCAGGATTTTCCCAGGAAAATTTACTGACCACCTGAAGAATCAAAAACCAATTTAGACAGACCTCACAGGGAAGGGCTGGATAAAGCATCTACCCATCACAAAATAATAAATGGTGACTATAAAGCTTGAAACAGAATTTCAGACAAAACCCCCAAAAGCATTCAGGACTAACTAATCACGAATTTAGAAGTATTTTTGGAGGTCTGACCCCTTAAGTAAAAAAGCACTTGCACTCTATACTGAAAGAAGTACAAACATCAGCAGCATGTAATTAGAAAAGTCTGTCGTACTACAGCCACATCATCCTCAGCAGGCATCTACTAAGACAGTGCTACTTACTAAGCTTTCAAGTATACTTAAACATTCATAAGAAAATCTGTTAATTCTAAGGCATGATAAGAGAGCCAAGGACAAAGAAATCGGACTTCTTGTAGTCAGACCATGATCCGAGGAGGGAGTATCGGATAGATTAGATGTGAAAGTTCCCACCTTCAGTTTACCCTCTTGGATCCACTGACAGAGTTGTAATATACTAGCTTCTTGTTTGTCCATATAGTTCAACACTAAGAATCTTTCCCTGTGAAAGAAAAGAACGAGCCTTGATTTAAGAAAGATTGGTAAGCATATTTTGAAATCTTTACAAATCTTTTCAGGAAACAGCATTCTTGAAACTGAAGGATTATGAGTACTAATTACAATGAGACAGCTCAGAGCTTTACCAGCTTGTTGAGACAGCTCCCTGCAGTGGGAGCTTGACAGTAACATAGGTCTTAGACAAGTAATTCCGTTCAAGTGCCAGAGAGAAAAGTAATAAAAACCAAGTAGTATCGCCAGAATAAGCAAATGTCCATAAAATGTGCGTGAATTCCTATCCTTTTTTACTTTTTTTTGTGGTAGGGAGAATAATTAAGGGACCTGCAACTACATGGCAAGTATAAATTAACTTTCAGGCTCCCCAAAATTTTGCATATCCTGCTGTCACAGCTGCCTATAGCAATCAAGAGAAACTGAAACAATCATCAAAAATAATAATTACTTGTAGCAATGTACTGACTAAATTCTCCACTGCCTTCTACTACGCATGGTGTATTTTAGTAGTTTTATCCATTTTTTAAAAGTGCAGACAGCAGTAACAGGGACAAGAAAAGTATTTTAATTAGAAGAGGTCAATCCATTTGCACAGAAATCAAAAGTCTCCTCAACTTTCCGCAATGCAACGAATGAAAAATCTCCTAAGACTTTGCTCCTAATCTCAGCCTTAGCTCCACCTGAATCCTCACAGGAGATTCAGCAATTCCCAGAATCCTAACAAAAATCAGTGTTTTACCCGTATATGTGTGTCATACCTACAGTCCCATTATCTAATAAACCCTCAAACACTAAAAATGTAATTTCAATACAATCACCGCATCAGCTGCATTCTTACTTGAAAAATATTTGATCTTCTCTCTGCCTGTACTACACTTGGAGAGAAGGCACTCTGCAAAACATCTGAGAACAGAACCATGGCAACACCTTCCCTCGTACTGAAGAATCTATCAGAGACTCCAGGACTAAATCAAGCAACCACAAACAAAGCATAACAACAGACAACTATATTAGCATGTAACAACATCCTTTCCCATTTTTCATGCCGATACAGACAAATGAAAGAGAAAGGATTTACTGATGTTGTGATTATAGTTTCCTTTTTTAGTATGGCAAAGTTCTGTTCCAATTACACGTGCCTACTGCAGATCTGCAGACCACCTTCTGAACATCAGTCACAACATCACGTGCACAATCTACCTGGAACCTGGTCACAAGTTCTGGAGGAGAAATGTACCTTGTGATATTCCTTTCTTTCTGTATTTTTTCTATGTCAGGAGGCAGCGGAGGAGGATAAGGCACATCTTTGTTATACTGAGAAATCTGTCCACACAGGATGATATGGCTGTTCTTATTCATCTGTTTGGGACAGCACAAAGTGAGAAAAATTACATTCCTTGGCCTCAGAAACTAAATTTTCCAGAGATGCAATAGATTATATTGCAAAATTTTCACATGGGTATCCTTATTTCTTGCCACATTTCCTAGAAAAGAGTGGGAGAATTGCAGGCAGTCCCATTCAACCTATGACAACATTCAAATAGATAAATGCAGGGCAATAGCGGAAAAATAAATGCTATACAGCCCATGTGTAATTTCAAAAGGCATTAAATACAAGGAATATAAGAAATCGTTATTTTACTGTGTGCCCTTTTTGTCAGGAGGAGAGGAGTAATAGGACAAAGAAGTAGGATACAGCTGTTGGATACAGCTGTGATTTAGAGCTCCCACAGATGGCGTTGCCACCAAAGCCTCCCTGCCATCAGACAGAGTAGTTTCACATTAACAGTGAGAGAGCTGGTCAAGAGTCTTTAGGGAGGCCCAGCAGAGCTGGTCTTTTGTGAAGCCAGAAAACCAAAGCTGACAAAACACAAGATTACTACACTGACAGACAAGGTTTTTAGACTATTACCAAGTCTCCTGGCCAACGAAGCGAAAGACAAGAAGCAGAAATTGTGTTTCTATTACTATATCGCCAGGCTGGTCGGAATGACAGACACTGATTTCAAATACCTATTTTCTCCTCAGGACCAGGATCAGCACCTGGATTAGATCAATGAAGTGGAAAGCCTGCTCTGCTGTATTGCAGGCTGGTCTCCGGTACGAATTAATTCAAAGCTGGGCACGCAGACATTGGAGAATGACTAGAATAAACCCGACAGCTGGTATAATCACCTGACTTATCACTGTATCACTGATGTCTCCACCAACATTGTCAAAGTAAACATCCACACCGCCCGGGCAGAGTTCACGTAGCTGCTCTGCCACATTCCCCTTCTTGTAATTGATAGCAGCATCAAACCCCATTTCTTGGACCAAAATGGAGCACTTTTCATCTGTGCCAGCGATCCCCACCACTCTAGAGCAGCCCTCCAGATGGCCAATCTGCAGGAGCACAGTTAAAAACCAACCAAACAAAAAAAACCAAACAATAAAGAGAAGTTAGATCACTCATCTGCATAAAGGTACCACTGGGAGGAAGGGGGCCTGAGAGGTGTTACAGTTATCCCCCATCCCACTAAACCCCAGGCAGCAAAGTTCAGCGCACGCTCCCATCTCATGTGACACAATTGCCTCTTGTCATTCTCTCCTCACACATAGAGAAGGGGCAGGTACAACTGAAATCTGCCACCTTTCCGAACTCACTGACTGCAGGTTTAGTCTGTGGAGTCACCAAGGACTGGCAGCACTGGAGAGCCAAATACAGTATAAAATCACCATCTGCCAAGTACCGTAACATAGCTCATAAAAAGCCAAAAAGATTGGACAATAATTGATTTAAACACATTCTTCAACAGATTTGCTTATGCATTGTTTCTTCATAGCTCCTCTTTATCAGTAAGTCTTAAGCTTGCTTAATATCT
Source organism: Calonectris borealis (assembly GCF_964195595.1). Lineage (NCBI taxonomy): Eukaryota > Metazoa > Chordata > Aves > Procellariiformes > Procellariidae > Calonectris > Calonectris borealis. The sequence goes on along the minus strand of NC_134316.1, from coordinate 41,439,344 downwards.
ATTGTTTGTGTGTATGTATACATATGTGTGTGTGTGTATATATTTGTAGATATGCACATACACACACACACAAACACACCACAAGACGTTCTGCAAAGCTGAGAACAGGGCTGTAAATCGCAAAACACAAAGGATGTCATGGAACACAACACGAAGAAGGGTTTACTACATTTTTTTACTGACTATTTTCTAATATAGAAAAAAATGAAAGTCGCCAGTCAACTCAAAGACTGTGTTCAAATGGCAGACTACTATACAAATATATAGGAAATACATGTGTTTATACCATCTACTTTATTTAGGCTAGTGACAAGTAATCGCCCTGGGCCATTTTCTCCTATCCCAGTTTCATGAAACTGAAGTTTCACACCTAAAATCTTTCTCGGTGAGAGAGTGAGCCGTATCTGTGAAACTGGCCCTTCCCATGGCGTTATACCTGCTCACATTTACAATGATTTTATCTGTACGTTTACTAACCAGCATGTTTCAGAAGATAAACTTGGTAACAGAGAATGCTTGTATGTCTTACGCCTACCTACCTGGCCAGCCAAAGAGCCGCAGGCACCAGCTGCTCCGCTCACCACCATTGTCTGATTTGCACCCACACTCACGTGTCCTTTCTCCTTTATACCTAACAGGGCCGTCAGTCCTGTGATGCCAGCTGCACCGAGAAAGTAGGAAAGGCGTCCATTCACAAGCTGTGGAACAAGCTACACAACAGGAACATGTGGTGGTATTCATTTCTTTTTAAGGTGAGGTTTTGCTGCTTGCTGTTTGATTGTCTGAGGATAGAAGACTAACTTAGGATATTTACCAGGCAAGGTACAACTGGTAGGGGCAAGCTAGCTATAAACTAGGTCTACCTTAATAACAAGTTTATACAAAATGAAACAAAGATTATACTTCCACAGTTTTAGAAAAAGTTTTTTAACAAAGTCACTTGTAAGAACTTTGGAAGTGTCAAAAAGCAATTGGGAGATAAGAAGTTTCCAGCAATGGTGAACTATCGTTCTGTTAGCATAAAGGTAAAATAGCACTGTTTTATCAAATATTGCAATTGCATATGAGTGGCAGAGGGTCCTAAAGGAAGAAGCTTATTGGAAATTGTACATTCTTAAACTACAATAATTTTCCGTGTTACGTGAGGATGATGAACACAATATACCTAATGCACTGTTACCTCTCCACATTCAACTTAATGTTGAATACCCTTTCTTCTGTGGGTGTAAAATCTCAAGTACAAGCTTTCACTAAGACATGTTAGTGAAATAAACCGAATTAAATATATCTAAAGACTTTTAAGTCTTATGACTATATTCTCATGGATCAGGAGTTCTAACTAGAATTAGGATAATTAACAGAATTAATTAACAGAAGCAGCTTCAGATAAATTCATTAAAAATCAAAACAAATGAAATAATACTGGCATGTCTCTGACCAAAAAAAGCATTCACATTTTTCTTTATTAAGAAAAGAGAGAAACTGATACAGATTTTGCCACCTGTGAGTTGATCTGCCTTTTGAGAACTGGTGACTTCAATAATGTTAGGAAAAGGAAATAGTGACAATCTGGGCTCTGCATTTGCATTACCTTTTGTAGCAAGCTTCCATCTAGAATGGCCACCGTCTGCCAGGGCCAACTGAAGGATGTAACAAAGTCTCCTTTAGCAAGGTTACCGTGCTTGCTCTCCTCCACCACCCCGACGCCCCCGCCGTCAGCAACTTCAGAGAGCTGCCAGGGCAGGAGGTAATCTGAGCCCGTATCCTCATTCATTCGGCAGCGCTGAAAGACAAGGCTTTAATGAAAGGCTCTGGTGGAACACATGGTTTGTTTATGAGTTCAGGAGGATGAGATATGTTTAAAACTTCAAACACAAAGAGCTACTCAAAAATCTCTCAATAAGCCCCAAATATTCATCATCTTTTCTTAGATCCCTCTCTCCCCTCTGTTTGCTCAGTACAAAAGGACCATTCTGATCTCCTCCAGCAGCGTTACCAAAACCAAGATCTTCTATAGACGCTGCCTCAAAGTCAGCCATGCAACCAAAGACGACTGGCTTGGATCTGATGAGAATCCTATAAATGCCATTCCTTAACTGGATGAATCATAGAAATGTAGGATTGAAAAAAACACCCACAAGTCATTTATTCCGTGCCTGTGCACTGAAGAACAGTCAAATATATTTAGACCATCCCTGACAGAGATCTGTTTAATGAAACATCTTTAAATTTGAAAGTCTTTCCTTTATATCTCTCCCTGCAGCCTGAGTGAGTACTTCAGGATTCTTAAACTTTTCCTTAATTCCCAAGCTAAACCTACTTTCCTGAAATTAAGACTGTTTCTTTTCTACTATCTCCATCTATGCAGGGAACAAATGATCAAAATCCTCTTTATAGCAAACTTTTACATACTAGCAGACTGTGTCTGTCAGGTTCTCCTCATACCTTCACTTGTATTTCAACCCACAACTCTCCCAACCACATAATTTCTACAGTTTTGCAGAATTAGCTGCAAGTGCTGGTTATGGCTTCATTCACTAATCCTCCCTCTCTTTCCATTGTTGACAAAGTATTGACACATTTTTGTCCTGCCATCATCCACTTAAGGAGAACATCTGACTGTCATTTGTAAACAAAACTCATAATAGCTAAGTAACATTTAACTTGAATCATTTACGTGTTTTGTCTAGAAACTTTTGGCCTGATCATGTCCCTCTCTTGCTTCATCACGCAATATTCTTCCTCCTCTACCCACACTCCCCTCAATTGAAAAATACTTCCTTCCGTGGCAAAAAAAAAAGGTTAAAAAATGTATATAAAAAAGGCAAAGTTCAGAAAAAGCAGATACAAACAATTCTGTAACGGTATACCAGAGCTCACAGTCTCTTCCTGGTCTTATAAAGTCATATTCCTATATATATCACAGGCACATTAATGACAAATTCCTTCCCAATATAACTCCATCAAAATAAACAGAATTACTAAGTTATTCTAGAGAGACATTGTCCTACAATTGGTAGCTTTGGTGTTAAACATCATGACAGGTACAGAGATGAAGATATTTTAAAAACAAATTCTGGCTTAGCTCTCAGTCCATCACCTACCATGTAAGGGTCCACAGAGAGATAAAGGGTTCTAACACGCACTTGTCCTGCTTGGATCGTATCTGCTATTGTGCTTTGCTCCAGTCGGAAGTTTTCAGCCACTGGCACTCCATTCTTACCTAGAATTATTTTAAAATCAAACAGATAAATCAATCAATAGAGAGCTTTCCGTAATCAATATAGAAAGGCCTTTTTTAAGGTAGTCCTTTTTAAAATAAGTTAGCCTCTATCTTTATTGAGGTATAAAACTACTGACAACTTTCAGATTTTGTATCACAGACTACGACTTAAATGGGTACATGCCACCATCCAAAGTGAAGACCTGCTGATCTGTCAGCTTACACTTACCTGGGCCAGTACCAGGCACTTGCACTGACTGACAGTTTCCATGCTGTTTGCTACACATAATTTTTATAAACAATTAGGGCAAATTAAAAAAAAAAAGGCGGTTGTTCCCATTCTCAAAAAATGGTTCTATACACCCTGTGTGCTGAAAAGCCCCTAACTTTCAAAATGAAGACATGCATTGGGACTTCTCTCACATAACAAAACCATCGTGCACTATTTTGCCAGCAGCAAATGACCATAAATTTTAACCAGGCAAGTTTTAAACTCTCACATTTCATTCTCTTTTGACTCAGTGAGATTGGAGGAACACAGACCATTGCCACTGCGCATGCACATGCTGCAAGAGCATCCCCTCGCAGCCACTGACAGACCTCCTTAAATTAAAGCTTCCCAGAAACACCTACAAAACGTACGCCAAAAGCCCCAGAACTGGAGGCTTCATGCTCAGGTTGGTACCACATGCAGCAGATCAATCAGACTGACAACTGGAACCATTGGCACCAAAAGGACAGAGCCAGATACCCATGCGTGTTTTAAGTCAGAGTGACTGGGCGACTACAGCAGGCTACTGCTGTAACATTTGATTTGCATTAGAAAAGACTTATTTGCAGGTCACACAATAGCTCTTACCTCTTAGGACTATTTTGGCATTGAGCACATAAAATACCACCCCCCCAAACTTAATGCACGCATGTGGGTCTTCCACAACAGACAATTTATAGACTCGCTATTCAAAAAATTGTGCTGACATCCGTAACAAGGCAAATGTGTAAGCAAGGAAGTAAACAGATCCTCAAAAGTGTAAACTTAAAAAATACTTTGAAGCATGGGAGGAAGAAGAGATTCAATATTTACTAAAAGGAAACAAAAATGGACAGTAACAAAATACTTTTAGTCATCTCTTAAAGTGCAAAGAGAACAAATGTCAGAACTAAAAAGCAATGCTTGCTAATCTTTCTCCACTTTGAGTCCCTACACTTAGGGTTTTCTCATATATTATGCATTAACCCTTTTTTCCTCAGCCAAGAGTTTACAAATCTGTATATAAATACTAAAGTATATATAAATATATATATATAAATCTGTATATAAGACTAAATAAATACACTTCACAGTAAACTTTATTTATCGCTGCATGCAATATTAAGATACATAAATGTCAATATCTTAAATTAGTATCTGTTTCTCACCATTCTGGAGCATTAGGCAACCATAAAAAACATATTGCTCCTTTATTGGACAGAAATACATACCAGGGCGTGAATTCAGCACTACTCTCTGTATAATCATCCCTGCTTTTGCAGCAATTTCGCACTGGATTCCTATAAAGGAAAACATTGTTTGAAGGACTGAAACATAAATTTTCTTGAAAAAGAATATGGGGCAAAGTACTTAGTAATTTGGAAACTGGGGATGAAATATGGGCCTCACCAACTTCAGCATCCATGCCCACGAATCACATAAAATAACCTCAAATGTAAAATAAATAAACGTGCAAATAAAGACTTTCCCTGTTTACCTCGTTAAAGCCATGATTTTATACAACGTCACAGTAGCACCTTCTGGAAAGACTGAAAATTATAATGTACCGTGCGCCTTGGAGGATCATGACCACCCTCTAACAGGCTGTAGGAGACGTGTTTGGTTTGCTTTCCTGTGCTGACTGAGAACACTCTGTTCCCACCTGAAAGACACTGAGGCAGCTTTGCATGCGTAAGTCAGGTGCAACTCAATAAAAGGTATGTACGCATGCCAGTAATAGCTGTATGCAGGTATATGATAACAAGAGATTGTTGTGTAAGGTGTTTCACATGAAACAGCAAGTCTTTCTATTAGCAGTGCATTTTCTCCTAAGAAACGATCCGGCCCAGAGATGAGAAAGAATTAGATCACCATTTGATCTACTTTACTGAAAAATTCCTCCTTGAATTTCAACAGTTTAAAAGAGGACTGTAAATTCATGTTCTTGCAATGGTGAGATGCCGAAGTAATTAACAGGGAATGAACCTGATTTAACAGGAGAAAAATCATGATCTCAAATGCTTTCAAAGATAATACAAAATAAAAATGTTCTTACTACTATTCTCAGCTGAGTGCCATAAATAACCAACCTCCACAAGAACCGAGGACATTAAGGAATGAAACATGATGGCTGATGTCTTTGTCATAATCTTTATTCTGCTGACAAGAACAGCAAATTGGAGTGAAGCTAAACAGATGAGCCTAGAGAGAGTACCTCATCACCACTTCTCCAACATCTTTATTCTTTGAACATTGCCAAACACAGAACCTTCTGTTTGTACTGTTACAGTGCTTACGTTACAGCACTCACAGACCATCAAGAACTACAGCTTGGAATGCTGAAAAACGTAACAAAAAAAAAGTTATCAGGAGAAAATGGGCATATCCCTGGCCTTTCCCTGTCCTCTAAAAGCCACAACTGACTCAAACCCAAAATACCTTGTTCATAAACCAGATCAAGGTTTAACATTTGATTGTGTTTGCACTTGAAAAGCTACTTATTAGGCGAAAATTATTCAAGAGTTAGTTTCTTTTCAGTATTTCAACACCTAAGGGTGCTACAAGAAAAACTAAAAGAAATGAATCTCAAACGTGTCTTTTCAGCGTCACATCAGTGAAAAATAAGTGACCTGCACAGTTCTTTGGACAGAACAATGTAGAACATCAGTCTACAACAAAAGGAAAAGACACCCCACACTTTGATGAAGTTACTAGTTACTGTTTAAAAACAAAAAATAAGCATTGAAAATACAGGAGTTAACAGTCAAAGAGAGAAATAAAAATCCCTTTTTATACTCATACAGCTGATGCAATCTCTGGAATAAATATACTCATGTAAAACCCGAACAGGAAGGATGGGCCAAGATAAGTTTTGGCAGATCTTGGGTTCAACAGCATACTCTGCTATAGACTTCCTGTGTAATCTTGGGCACGCCACTTTATACTTCTTTTGTAAAATATTTTTCAGAACAAAATTCCAAATTCCTCTTCAAAACTTTGAAGTGGGCAGGTCTATAGTCATAATGGCCTCTTCTGTCTTTATAATGCATGAAAATGTCAAATTGCGTATTTTAACTTTATATTCTACGTCATTCCTAAGTGCACTTGAGTATAAATGTTTGAATTTTGAATTATTGAATACCTGAATCCTTTTACACTAGCTTGGCTGATAACATTTGCATAACAAAATTACACTCAAGTGGTACCGTTGCTATCACCAGAGCAATTGTCTCAGCATGTGAGAATTTGTGCTAGTTCAATGAGTATTTTATAAACTGTCAGATGTGCCCAGCACAATTTAAAAGGACAACCATACTCTAGTAAACAATTTGCACACATACAGAACTTGGCTTAAGTTTACAACCACTAATGAAACTGCTCTGTGCAGCAATAATGAGTTAAGAATGCAGTGAATACAAACCAACAGTGATCTGACAGCTCACATGAAATCTGGGCAAATCATTCCTCTATATACTATCCGTATTCAGTTCAAACCTATCCATGGTGTTAAGGGTTTGATCCACTGTTTATACATCACACAGAGTAGGCAGAATTGCTGTACAGCTCACACCTTACAGAAAGGCCCACTGCCAAAACTGCTGACTCAATTTTTGTTATCTTGACACTGAATACCTGTATTATGCAAACACAAAAACCTAATCTGAACAAGGAGATTATGAAAAGCATTTTTATTGTGCCTAACACATACTTGAAATACCTGCTTTCTATTACAGTACAGAGAAAAAATAGTTTAAAAAAAAAAAAGCCAAAGATATTAACATATTAAAAGAAAGGAAAAGCAATACAGAGTGGCACAGAAAGATGAGAGTGGAAAAAGTACAAGTTAAGTTGAGATTACTTCTTTGAATGCCTGACCTGCTGAGGGAACAAAAACACTACTGATTTCCCAGGTCACTTTCAGAGCTTTTGGTAGAGAAGCTTGTGTACTAACTCAATCTAAAGATCTTCCAGATACTGTGAGTGGGTGGACAGAAAGCGAGGCTGGCAACTGAATTGTCACTCATTCCATGACAGCTGTCACAGTCAAACACAACACTGGAGACAGACATTTACTTGTAAATATGACTGCACTTACTCTACAGTGGAAGTCAGTAATGCCATTACACAGGCAAATCTTCACACTATCGTAACGTATTAAGAAACAATCAAACTTTCCTCGCATTATAAACATTATGAAAGTGAATAAAGAAAATAAGTAGAGGCACCATCCTTTAGCACCATAAACTGAGGAAAGCTTTTGGAGAAAGAGAACAGATTTTTAAAAAGTGAAATAAAGTGGATTTGTATCGTACACATAATCCTTTTCAATATATGTGTAATGCCAATGTGAAGGACACTTGATTCTTTATTTTTTTAAAAGACCAGCAGGAAGCAACGTGCACTACCATTTTAGCTTTTCAAAACAAAAATAATCTGAGTTGGTGTTACTTTTTAAACCAAATGGAGTAAAATTAATTGCAAGTTTTAACATCATCATACTGTGCCAAGATCACCTGACCCACCCTATGCATACAACAGCAGCATTAACCAGCACAACAGCAGTACCATCACGGAAGTCTCAGATTATATATATTTTAGGCCAGTTTTATTCTCCCCTTCTCCCCTTGCCTTTCTTTTCCCATTTTTGCGGAGACACATGACAACTCCTTTTAAAAATGTTAAATAAATTCCTGAGCGCTAAAATGCTCCAGTTTGTTTGTCCTGGGCTTGGTTCCTAGAACTTCCAGTGTCTGAGATTGCCCACAAGACCCTGTTTTCGGTTGCATATGCTTTTGCTAAAATGATTCACCTGCTTCCAAGTTGTTAGAGCCCACGCCAGGTGCAGTCTAGTAAAAAAAGGAAGAGCAGGTAGTTTATCCCTCCTTTATCAGGCCCGGGCAGCACAGAAGATGAAGGCAGTCAATCTAAATGGAGGACAAGTAAGACTGGAAGTCTTCTGAAACTGCAGTGTCAAAATGGCTGGAACAACGATCCTCAGAGAAAACTCAGAGAAAGAAATTTCAGGGAAGAATGACTCTGAATGAGAAACATGCAGGAAGGAAAGATGGGAAAGCTGGCACGAGGAATCAGCGAGAACAGAGAAACGTGGCAAGAATAGCAATTTGAAGGCCAGTAAAGCAGGGAAGAGAGAAATAGAATGGGGAGAGCGAACTGGAGAAAGTGGGAACGATGAATGAGACAGAACCAAGGAAACAGAGATGGGAATGGCTGGGCAAAAAGCAAAAAAATGGTAACTGTAACTGGCAAGGTGAGAAGAATGGAAATGGAAAAGCGAATTTAATGGATTAGGCACCAAAGTGTCCAACACACCCCTAAGGAGCTCTACATTTGAAGAATGTTAATTAATTGCAAACTCAAGTTTTCAAAAAGTAGCAGCCAGAATCAATACTGACTGTCAAGAATGGAGAAAAACGTACGCCATAAAAAGATAAGTACTTTCATGAACTGAACTAATCCAGATTTCATAGAATCATAAAATCATTTAGGTTGGAAAAGACCTTTAAGATGATCAAGTCCAACCGTAAACCTAACACTGCCAACACTGCCAAGTCCCACTAAACCATGTCCCTAAGTGCCACATCTACATGTCTTTTTAAATACCTCAGAGGTGGTGACTCAATCACCTCCCTAGGCAGCCTGTTCCAATGCTTGACAACCCTTTCAATGAAGAAATTTTTCCTAATATCCAATCTAAACCTCCCCTGGCGCAACTTGAGGCCGTTTCCTCTCGTCCTATCACTTGTTACCTGGGAAAAGAGACTGATTTCCTAATGTTTCATGTCTCATCATTGAATTCTCTGGTGTGACTGAAGTTCCTCCCATAGCGTTTTCTCCATGTGGATTCTCTGACACACTATAAGGGCCAAGGGCAGGCTGCAGTCTTTCCCTCAAGAAAGAAATAGGTGAAAAAAGAAGAACGACAATAGTAGTAGGATATTGATCCAGCCAACTTTTTTTTTTTATCTTCCAAGAAACCTAATATCTTTGAGCTTTTTATCAAATTTGACTGACATACAGAGCAAAATTTCCAGTAAGAATACACACTCATATCTACACATAATAGGATTGTATAAACTTTACTTTTTCAGTTCTAGGTGTCAAAAAAGCTGAAAGCTCTCAGGTACCACCTCTTAGGCATTTTTTTTAAAAATAGTTGCATTGTATTGGAGTTGTTGAAAATCGTTTAAAAATACTAACAAACAGGACTTGTTTTTTCTTAGCAGAATTTCAAGTCAGGAATGAACATAAGAATGAGATTGCTCCCAGAAAGGCAGGAGCATCACCTGACGTTTTTCTGAGAAGCCTGTGATGCAGTATGCAGGCTCCCACATGAGCGCAATCCCAGAGAGCGTACTGTTCGTCCACTTTCCTAGGTATGACCAAAGACCAAGTTAGAAATCGCTGCTGTCAGAGGCGGAAGAGCCACTGGAGGCTGCCTTGCAGATGGTTCAATATCCGTTTCAGAAGCTGCAGACAGAATAACGTAGGAGAGAAAAACCGAGAGAGGTCAGAAGCAACGAAGGATGTTCAGTTCTACAAGCTGCGCAGCGGCCCTGATCTGGCTGCAGGGAAGGACTCCTTTCCTCTGGGATTCCTCCACCGCCCCGGGCCGCGGTTTGATCCGGGGGCTCAGTAAAGCTGGATTCACGCTCCTGTTCTAGAGGTCACGCAATCCCAACAGCCTCTTCCAACCGCCAAACCTGTGCCCCCCGCCCGGCCCTGCAACGACGAGGCGCTAATCCCTGAGGAAGCGGCTCCTGGGAAGGAGGGCAGGGCCCTGCCCCGTCAGGGAAGGCTCGGAGGGCGCTGCTGGTTTTACACCTAGCACCGGGGCACGCTCAACTCGACGGGGGCGGGGGGCGCCCACCGGCCCGTCCCCTGAGAGCCCCGCCGGGGCCCCGCTGCGCTGCGCCACCCCCGGGGGCTGGTTAGAGGCCGGGCCCCCCACGCATGCCGCCCCCGCTGACGTCACCGCGCGCCAGCCGCGAGGCGCTCCCGCTCACCTTGAACCTCGCCTCGAGCGCTCCGCCGCCTTCCTTACGGGGCAAACAGGCGGCCCCGCCCAGCTCCCGCGGCCCCGCCCCAGCCCCTCCGTGCGCATGCGCGCAGGCCTTAAACAAGGAAACGCCGAGGCTCAGCGCTTAAAGCGGCGCTGGCCCCAGCCCGGCCCCGGGAAGGCGCGAAGGGCCGTAGCGGTGAGCGGCCTGGCCTGTCAGCGGCCTCCCGTCGGCAGCAGGTGCCCGGTTCTGCCCCCTCATTTCGCGGGGGGCAGCCGGTGGGGCTGTGGGCCGGGGTCTCCTGTCTTGGGGCCCGGCCGCCTGTGTGGGTGAGGCGATGGCGCCTCATCTCCTGAGGCGCTGGGAAAAGGGGCTTACAGCTCGTGAGGGGTTTTTCTTTGGGAGAGATGGTAACATTGACAGATACTTGCTCCTTGCGTCTTCTAGCAGATGAGATTTTGTTCATTGATGCGATATAAGGCTGTATTATAAAATTCCAGTAAAGTCGTTGTTGTGTACAATGTAATGTCGTATTTACTATATACATGCGGTTGCTATGCTTGCATACAGCTGAAGAGGCATCTTTACTTAAAGAACAGGCTGTAGGAGGATGAATGACTGAAGAGCCAGAGCTTTCCTGGAATGGGCCCAGGTGCTGGTGCTGCCTGACTTGATTACTCTGTGTACTCGCCCTACACCTTGTAGTGACTCACCGTGCTGGAAGGGCAAACAGGTCTGTGAAGTGGCCACTGAGTTGGTGGAAACTCCTGGGAGCTTAAACTGACCACTTAAAAGACTGGAAGAACTCTTCCAGACTAACGATCCTGATGACTTTGTACTCTGCCTCTCGCATAAAGGTAGGCAAAGCTTTTCTGTTGTAGCTTTGCCTATAGCACTTTAATATAGGTCTAAATGAACAATATATATTTGTGCCACCATAATATACGAAACTTTGCATTTCACATTAGTTGAAATAACATCATTGGAACTGGGATGGTCTAGGGGAAAAAAAAGAGGTATCTTAATAAAGGGATTTATACCTCCATACTTCCTTTTTCCTCAACTTGTATCAGTTGATCTAGTGAAAGGTTAACATCTTACTAGTGTAATGCACTGAAAATAAGTCTTCAGGGTTGAAGTTGTCCCCATAGTTTCAAATGGGCATATCTTGTATGTAGAAGGCCTGCATTAAAATGAATGAATACTGACTTGCCTCATACTTATGCAAGAAAAGAGCAGCACAATTATTACAGAAATAATTATTTCAGAAACCAATGTTACATGTCATTACATGAGCAAACAGGAAAAGATTATGAAGTGTATAAATGGAGAACTCCCTGTTAATTTAGAAGTAGTGTATCTCAATGACTAGTAATAATTGAAAGAAAAGTGGGGAAAAGGTATGCTGTATATGGCCACGTGCCTATTTTTGTTTCCATATATTATATAGTGACAATACAACTTCAGAAAGTACCAAAAAACCCCATACCCAACACATTAAATGAGCTTTCAAAATCTCTGTACAACCCTACTTTCTCTTGCCTAGCATAGGGTGGCTTTGTTTCCTCCACAAACAAGGTTATCCTGCAAGGTGGTTATAGCAATCATCTGCAGTTTACTGTTTTAACCCTTATATTCACACCCCCCCCCCATTGTCTCTTTTGTTAAGTACTTGTTAAGTTAAGCTATTGTGAAATAAGCTTAGGTGTGAATTTAAAATGCAGTAGCTATTCTGCACTGGCTTGCCTTGTGGATACATATTCTACTCTAAGAATGCCTTTGTGTGGTTTAGCGTTATCCACGTCAGACTAAGCTAAACCACACAAAGTCACCCTTCATGTGAAATAAAACTGTCCACGCAAGCAGGCCATTGTGGAATAGTTGTTACATAACAGATATTAGGGGTTGTTACCACATATAAACAAGGCTATATCAACCTGGGTGTCATCGTTTTAAAGCCAATCAGAGACGGGGCAGAGATGAAATGGGGGGGGTGTTTATGCTGGAAGATGGTTGTGGTCACTGTCAACAAACCATTGCTCTGTACCCAAATAGGGATTGCCATTCGATTGAGCCTTACTTCACTGAACAGATACTCCCCCTAATTCAGAGTTTTCTCTGACCAACATCAGGCAAATTTGAGAAAGCAAAAACATTTCTGGCCACATGGTGGGATAAAAAAAACTTTGTCCCATTTGATCTTTTTAGAACAAAAAGAGAAGAAAAAAAAAAAAAAGAGGCTTTTGGATACAAAGTCAGTAGCTCCCAGAATCATGTGTAAACTTGGATAGAGTGTAGAAGTGAAACAGCTGTCTGGTTCAGAGTTGTTGAAATCATATTGCCATCAGTTTTAGTGAAGCCAATAACAATAGTTAAAATAGAACTCAAAAAACAAATTCTGGAGGCTTGCTTTTTGTTTTTTTTCTTTAAGATTGATTGAGCGTTTAGCTGACTCCAAATCATCTCTTTGTTCCTGTTTACATGCCCTTAATATGGAAACAATAAACCTTACATATTCTGTTTATACTGTGAGGCTTAAATGGTTTTAAAGTACAAAGCAAACCTGTTCATTTTCCAAGATTTCCTGGGCTCATGGATCATATTGGTGAGAGCATGTAATAATAATGAACCTTTTACACATTTCCATGTTCATAGGTAACTCACAATCTTGGCAGATGTATGCCCTTTCTTTGTTATTTTAATTAATGTCACTATAATAAGTAGTCTTTTTAAATCCGTAGAGATGAATAATACAGATGTTGCTTACATAATTGAAGTGCAGCTGTGTTTTGGTCATCAAAATCCTCTGGGGTATGCCTGAGCTCTGAATAACACCAGATTCTTTAGCCTGTGTGTGTAGGGACCAGTGGTCTATAAGGTCTCTCAAGAAACATCCTTCATGGGTTCTGTGGATAGGAATGATCAATTAGATTATTCAAATCCAACACAATTTAAATGTTTATTTTTGATATAGTAAGGCTCTTACACGACAGGAAAAGAAGATGTCATCTTCTGCTGTGGGGAAGCATTTTTCTAAGGATACGGAAAGTTAGAGAAACATTTTTGAAACTATTCTTCAGAGAATTGATGAAATGTTCATTGAAGGTATCTTGAGAAAAGGTGTGCTTTCTCTGTTGGTAAAACAGCCTTATGGAAGAACTCAGCAATATCTCTCCGTGTTCTTGGAACAAAACCAGTTCACTTGTCCTACAAATTGTAAAGCAGTGTTTCACATTGCAGTAAGAAAAATTATTGCAAAATCATCTGTGGTGGACTTGATGTTTCTGGTTTTCTAAACTGTTAGTTTACTAGTCTTCAGTTAAGTTTCTTGCCCTCATTGCTGAGCCAGGAGAACAGACAATGAGAAAGCTCCCTTGTTCACTCGATGCAGTGTCAGCTAACAGCCTGAAGTGCTGCTGAGTGTAATTTGAGCTAATCCACATATCTTTGCATGAAATGTTTTAAGAAGTTGCATATGATTCATTCTGCCAACTAAGCCGTGGATGCAGTAACTTCAGCAGAGGACAGTGACACATTAGGTCATTACAGCCATTTGCAGTGACTATTTGAATCAGTGTAAGTAATCCAATATATGAACTGAAATATTTTATCTTGAGACAGCTGCTGAGGCTGAACTGAGCTATTCAGCTGACTTTATGTCAGAGTGACATACCATGCTGTAGAGTGCAGTTTAAAGGTGATTTGTGAGCTGCTCAGCTCCTTGTTGGCTGAAAATGTTGGGAAGGGTAGACAGCTGGGGAAAGCGAGTTATCATCCAATTCAAGTTATGCCATCCACTTCTGAATTGTGTTTGCTTTCGCAGTTTTTATTCTTGCAGGTCCTGTTTTGTAAAAAGAAACAAACCCCACAATGTATCCCTGATGGACTGAGCATTAGCTGGAGGCAGAGGTATTTGTGGGAAAGTTTTGCAGTTGGCCACTTGGCTGTCATATGAGACTACTGCCTTCTGATGCTAATTGCTAGCTAATCACAAAGTGGGCTTCATCTGTACAGGTAAGTATACAGATAAGAAGCAATTGCTACTTTTTATGGTAACTTGTTTTTCTGATGTTTAATGCTTGGGAATGCCCCGACCCATCTTTCTTTGTCATTGTTTCGAAACTTTCATCTGGATTCTGACTGGCCAAAGGGTGTGGGTAGGATCTGGATTTGCTCTGTCGCTTACAATTTTTGTGATGGTAGGGAAGCTTTGCTCTATAAACAGACTTTGCTAGTCAAAACTACTGGTTTTGATATATGTTCACACAGAAGACTATCTGCAGGGCACATCTTGAAGAATCACATTCATTTTAAGGTTAAACTTCTTTTGTTAGTAAAGTAAAATATAGTATGTCAATAACACACCTTGATATCTGACTTTTGTAAGGAAAACACAAGGTTAAAAGGCTTTTGCATAAATGATGTTGGGCCTGATCTTTAACCATTTGATATTTTGTAAAACCTTTTAAATCCATGAAAAGTGAGCACAATATGTTATCATTTTAATCTGATAGTGTTCACTACTGTTTGATCATCACAAAGTTTTACTCATAATTTTGCTTCCTTTTCTGTCTGTGCCTTTTTTTTATCCTTCAGAGAAGAAAGAAAATACTGATGTGCTTGCTGCAGAGACTGATTCTCCTATTGTCTTTAGTTTGTTAGTGACAGTTTCTTAAATCCAATCAAAAAGGGTCAGGTGATGTTCTAGTAACTTTTATATTATTAAATGTGGTGAAGGTACATTTTGGTATAGCTACTTATTTAATGATTATAAATGACCTGAGCATATTGTAGATGAAGACTATTCTGTTGCTATGCAACATTATATCAGGATGACATCTTTATTTTTTTACTGCAAAACAGTTGAGGAAATTAGGAACTTCTCTTTTAGAACCACACTGCTAGATAAGCATACACATCTGTGTAGGAAATTTCTTTCTTTATTCCTCTGTGTGCCATTTCTGTTTAATGATATCTCCCAGTTACAGAAAAAATGGTTCTACTAATACTCTTTCAGAAATCTGCAACCAGTAAGGTCCTAATATAAGTATGATTTATGTTTCATACTCTAGGATTCAGTCATGCGTGTCTATCAGAACAAAAGTATCTTGAATTTTCCCAATTTAATATAAAGCATCACCACTCATCTGTTGTAGACACCTTTGAGAAGCTTAAATTTTAATTTTGTTGTCATGGCCTGTAGTTGTTGTACATGCTTTGAAATGCATAATTATAGTTCAAAACAGGAAAGATTGAAGAGTTTTTAAATGAAGAATACTGATAACCTTGAAAGTATTTCTTCTTACTGCTATTTTTTTCCACTTTGTCTGAAAAATACTGCGAGATTGGAAACAAAATTGTTAAATGTAAGCAATTGCTTATTTTTTCTTGTTTCATAGCTTATGTGAATGAAAATTGGGAACATCTACTGAAAAGGAAACAAAATTTGTAATTTAGAAAGAACTGAGGTTATCATAAATTAAGCTGCATTATGTAAGTATCCAAGATATTACACCATCCTGAAAAATGGGGGGAAGGAAGAAATGCGGTCACAAAGGCTCAAGTGACTTATTCATAACACAAAATGACCTTTGCACAATCACACTTACAGAAATGCTAAGTTATGTTTCTCTGGCTTAAAATTGCTGACAGCAAATGGTCAGGACAAATGTTTCTGTCCAAACTGAGGACAGAAAACACATGAGCACCATTTGCTGAAAATGCTGCCAGTTCCTGCACCAGAGCAGGAGGCAGCAGTGGGTGATAGACTGTGCTGTATGGGGAAATCCTAATATTAATAGAATATCGCATCATGTTTCTGTTCTTTTTCATACTTGAAATTCAGAATCATTGTAAAACTGCCCTGTTTTCTTATTTATGCATCCTAATGCTAGAAGAGCTAATGCTAATGGCTAACAGAAGCACAAAGAGAAACGGGTCTTCTAGAATCAGAAAAAAATTATTCACGTGAGGGATGTATTTGGCGTTGTTTGAAGTTATACATAGTATAGCTTCCTTGTAAGACTCCTTGGTAAGCTAATCCTTGATCAAATAGAATTGAGAACTCCCATCTTCTGCGTTTCAACCTATATGTTTGTGGAAAAACACATTTGGAATGTAGATGAAAGACAGAAGCTGATAAAATAAAGGCAGGTGTGAACAAGGAGGAAAATGAATGAGGAAGAAGCTGCTTTTCTTGCAGCAGAAGGAACTTTTCTTGCACTAGCATCATGTTTATGCAGTGCTGTTTCTGAAAAGCAAGTACTGGTTTGTTAAAGAAGACTATGTAGACTTGCAAAGTCAAAGATAACCAAAGGCATGTTTTCGGAGCTCTCTGCAGGGCTTGTTTCAGAGCTGCTGGATATTTGTGGAATGCTTCTCATCCATTCAGCATGTGGACATTCCCTTCTGGAGATTTACAGCATTTGGTTGTTATTAGTCAATTATTAACAACTTTGATATCAGCAAATCAGCTGTTGTATTCCACTGGCCTGGAAATGAGAATTTGCAAAGACTTTCACCTGTTTCCTCTAAGGAAAAGAAGAGGGGTAGGTAAGCACAACTGGCCTGGAAGGAATTAATGGTGTTAGTGACTGTATTCTAGGAGGCTGTGCTTGCCCTTATTATTATGGGTGATAAAGTATTTTATTGGACATATGAAACTTAGATGACAACTCGTTTGACTCTCAGGTAAGCAACTTCAGGATAACAGTGAGGGTTGTCTTTTAGAGGCAGATCAACAATTGGTAACTGGAAGGTCTGAGGCAACTAAGCAAAACCTGCTTTAGATTATAATTGCATACTGTGTTTACCCAGCATAGCTGGTAGGCAGTAGTCAAGAGGCTTTCTGCCATTTCTGAGCAGTACATGAGACTATCTAAATGACAGT
The DNA here is from genome assembly GCF_964195595.1 of Calonectris borealis. Classification (NCBI taxonomy): domain Eukaryota; kingdom Metazoa; phylum Chordata; class Aves; order Procellariiformes; family Procellariidae; genus Calonectris; species Calonectris borealis. The sequence goes on along the minus strand of NC_134316.1, from coordinate 41,421,963 downwards.
CTCTAAGGCCATTTTGGGGTGATCGTTTGTACATCTACTGGGGAAATGAGATCTTGTTTGGATGCTTTTGTTTCCTAGTTCTTTGTGCAGCTTTCTGTGTGTGCCATGCAAGATAGTACTAACAGGATAGTCCTCTAGATCATCTAGTGGGTACTGGCTTTGCAAATACTGCAGATTGCGTTAATTTTAAATAGAGTGGTGAACGATAAACAACAGGACTAAATAGGCTATATCATAGTTCTGGCAAACATGTTGTATATTTTAATTATAAATTTTATTAGTGATACATGACTAATTTGAGAGATCAGGTCTACAAATCAAGGAGCTGTCCAAGTGAACTTGTTACATAATTTCTACAGTCAGTCTTTTCTCACAGCTCCCACCACTACTTTTTGGAAGTAGTGAAATGGCATGACAGAATTTTGTTTGGATGTCAGAGAAATGAACACAGGATGCTGTTCTCTGGGACAGACTGGAAGAATTGTGGCTGAGGGTCTGCTGGTGATATTCGAACCACATCTGAGGACTCTAAGACTGAAGTGCATGCAGTAGGAGAGAGCTGCTCTCCAAAAATATGCTCCTGTTTGACTCCATTATCTAATTTTGTATGTCCCTGTTGATTTCTCTGTGTGCCTCCTGCGCAGCAAAGCTCCATCCTGCAATTACGAAGTCATCTTTCATAGTGAATTGTGACAGTGTTTTGTTATTGGGAAGTCGTCTATTTTGTCCTGTGTGTTGCTTTGAACCTCTGATAATGTCTTCTGCTCCTTAGCCAATCGGCATCTTTCAAGAGCTTCCACTAATCTTTCACAAAAAGGAAAAAAAAGACCCAACTGTTGTAGTCACCTGATACTGAACAGCAGTAACATTTGTTTTCTTAGTAGCGCAGATGTTAAGAATGATGATCCTATAACTTGATAACTTTTTCCTTACTTTCATAGTTTGTTTCATGATAACAGGAGGTTTGAGGGTTGTCTGTGGTTTTGGTTTTTTTTAATAGGGCTGGTTTTCCCCCTGCAGTTTTCAGGTGCAGATTTCCTGAACCACTTCCCATTCTTGAGAGACTCTAGAAGTGGTAAATTTTCTCCATCTTTTCTCTGATGTACTTTGATCTATAAAGCCCAATGTCCTGATTCCACAGTGATTACTAGTGGACAGTGGATTTGTTACTCCCTGCCTTGGGCATGGTGAATTTGCTGTTTCTTGTTAGAGTGGCACCATGAAGACAACATAAGCATATTCAGAGCATTTCTTGTGGGGAGGAGATCTTGCTGAGGCCAAGATAGTGGTTGCTTTTATATTGCTTGAGGCAGTTATATTGGAGAATGCCTCTCTCATACATGTGAGGAAGGAGCAAAGAAACTAACTTACAAGTACCTGTAAATAGAGGCTATGGTAAGTCCAGCAGATACATAACGCTAGAGCAAGTGGTCTTGCTTGGTATTTGAATACCTTTTCAGTTGTTGCCTTCATAGATCATGTGTATTCCTGTGTCTGTTCTACTGCAGGTCTCAGTTACATTCGCCTCCTCCAGCTCATTTCCTTTGCTTTCTCAGTCCACTGTGGCTTCAAGGAGTAGAAGACTCTGCAGAAGAAGGGGGGGAGATAAGGGAGGAGTGTGCATTTGCAAGGGAGAAAAGATGCTGCTTAGTTTGTAGGAAGGGAAGGATTTTAAGAGTACATGCAAAATGTCCGAGATGCATTGATAAAAGACATCATTGTTGCTGTTGGAATTGCTCCTCCCCATTTTCTTCAGGCTAGCAATCTTGTGACAGCCATGAAGGTATATGTTTCTGTTGAGCGTTATTAGTGTATTTCTGGTAATTCAAATGCTCGGTGGACAATATAATAATATGACCACATCCATATTTGGGAAGCATTCCTGCCTTGGAATACCACATCCTAGCTAGGGCTGAGCGCTTTGAAATTGCATTTTGTGCCCTATGTAGATATTGCAAAATAGCTATAGTTGTACATTGTACTTTGAGCACGAGCCTTTTTAAGGTTTCCATTGACAAGAAAAAAAAATTGCCAAGTTTCTACTAAAAAAAAAAGAAGGGGGGGAGGAAAAAAAGAAATTCCATAATGAGATTTGTACCGATAAACATACAGAGAGGTACTGAATTAATTTTCTGTATTATCGAACATGCCATGTACTTCATAACAGTATTAAGGAATATTCAGAGATCACAGAGATAAACAGACCATCTGGTTGGGATAGGCCACAAATTGGCATTGGAAGGCAGCTTGGAGGACTGCCAAAATACTTCTGGAGTCCAGGCATGAAAATCAGTATGATGTAACTTGTTGGTGAATCTGAGAAGAATAAAAACTGCACAGCAATTCACCAATTACACTGCAGTGTAATGGTGATGACAGAAAAAGCTCTACAGTCTGGTTTGCACCAATGCAAGCTGCCAGCACAGGCAAGCATGGAGTGTCAGTAGAGAAGGATTAAGGAGTAGAGGGACAGATAAGGTCATCAAGGTGCATAATTACGTGGTTCCAGATTATCCTCTGTATTTGGTACATGACTGTCATATATATCTTATTATACATGTTGATGTCTCGCATTGTGATTGATTTATATCCCTCTCCCCTTCTATAATTTATTTATGGGGTGGAATAGGAATGAGTCCCCATGAGACACAGAATACCATATGCTACCTACGGAGCCTGATGTTAGCAAATGCTTGCTTTTTGATTCCCCTCCTGCCCCTAGATTTATACTGCATATGTTTCAATTTAATTGCAATGGTACTGAGTCATTGTCACTAAAGCCTGTTTGGGCTGAAAGCTCCTTGAATGATTGTCAGTGTCAAATGACTTGAAATGGGCTTTGAGATTGCTACTTGTAATATATCAGCTACTGAAGCTCAAAAGGAGTTCCTAGTAGATGTTCTCCCTAAGAGATGACTTTAAGGATGCTCTTCTGTATATGTACGTATATACACAGATATATACAAAGTGTACATAAAAACATACATAATAGAAATATTGAACAAGGCTCCAAATACTGTAGTTATTTATATACCATGCAACATTAGTTATGAGTAATTTCTTGGTGTCATGGGGCAAATAATCTTACTTTTGTGGGCATGAACTGTTATACTTATGTAAACCTATTAGAAAATTATCATCTCTGCCTGAGTTTCTTCATTACTTGGGGATTTTTTTGTGTGCAATGGATAGATTGAATAGAGTTTTTCAGCAAAGGATACTATTTTTAATGATGCTTGACAGCAGAAATGCTTTTTTAAAAAAATACAGTAAGGAACTGAAAGCTTTTGTTTTTCCACCATAAGCCATTGAAAATTTAAATTTCCAAATGCATTAGCAGTTGTTTAATTTGAAAAAGCATTAAATTTTAGATGACACATTTGAAAGAACAGAAATACTAAGGATCCCTGTAACTCAGTTGCATTTCTGTTTACTCTACTCAGTGCCACTGGGAAGTCACGTGTGCAAAGATATTCTTAGCATGAAACTTCAGGATTGCTGTTTTACTCCAGTCGTCATTAGTCCCAGTAGCTGGGACAGTGGGACATAAGGAAATCTCAAATAATTATTCTGATCTGACAGTTCCTGTTAGTGGGCTGGATGGTGTAGGAACTATTCAGGTGGTATACAACCTATGACTTCCTGCACAAATAAGAATCCCTTAGTCCAGATAAATAATCTTGGAGATGAATGTTGATTGTATTTTCCATACAAGGGAGAAAGAGAGAGCATTGCCTTCATATTGGTGTACCTGTGAGGAATATAATGTATGTGAAAATGAAATATAAGTTGAACCAAAGCACTTTAGGGTGTTAATAGACTAATGATCAAATTCATTAACTACTCCATGATTCAATAAGAAATTGGTCTACTCAGACTATTAAAGGAACAGCCTAGATTGTCGTCTGTAAAAATAATTCCTAGTATGTAGCATTAATGTTATATAAAGACAGAAAAATATTCCAGCTCACTGTTTTGAATTCAGTCTTTATTTCTGTTATTACACTAAATTCAATTAAGCTGTGAATATTACTCTGCAGTAAATGCTCTCAATATTTCTTTTTCTTGTTGGTTTGTTGTTGTTGAGACTCTAAGTGCTTCTAGGGGGTTTCTCTGCCTGGGCTCAAAGCCAACTTAAAGAAAGCACAGCTGGTTGCCTTGGGGAAAAAGAGATAGAAGAAGCCTTGGTGAAAGTTATCTGCAAAAACAAGCCTCAGTGGGGGCTTCCGCCATGTTTGCTTGGGAGCTGCTTTAAGCTGAGGCTCTTACCCGTGGCCCTGCCTGAGCTACCTTGCAGCTGCATCGCAGCCACGCCTGTGCCCTACACTTGATCCTGACCCTGATCTTAACTTCAGCCCTGTCTCATCCCCATGGGGATGCCTGATGCCCTGGGTTTGGGGCTGCCCCCCTGGCCTGCCCTGCTTCCTCACTGGGGGTGGTGGGACCAGCCCCAGCTGGTGAAGGCCCTGCCCTGCCAACCGTGAGAATCTCCTTGGCGCCTGACCCCAGGTCCTTGGTGCTCCCTGACAGTCATCCACCTAAGTCTTAATCAGAGTATCTGTTACCAAAAGAAAATCCATCCATTTGATTTCTAGACAGTTTTACGTATGAATCTCACAGAAACAGTAGAACTACTCTCACATTTTATAAAGCATTCACTGTGAAACCAATATGGTGCAGGAATCGACGTAAGTGCTTCTAAAAGCAGGTCTACAAACTTCCAAAACTTCAAGGTTTTGGAAACGACATATGTACACACCCATAGTAGTAAAGTGTGTTCCTTTTAAAGATGTTGCACTCTTATAATGCATAATGAGAGATAAATTCCAGAAAGGTTTGTTGAAATCTGTTATAATAGTGGCCATCCAACTATTTAGTGATTATAGCATTAAAAATATGTATTAGAATTAAAAATATGTATATGCCCACCAATTCTTGATACTTCTTGCCCACTATGTTTTTCAGGAGTATTTCTACTGATCTGAAGTTTTCTTTATCTTGTTGAGAGCTATTAGTCTATGCACGTTTTTCAAGGTATGTATATTAATAATAATAATTCATAGAGCTAATGAATTTACAGTGCTTTACATTTTCAGAGTTCTAAAATAGAATACTACATATATTCATTAGTTCCTTTTCTAACAGTTTCTCTCACAGAGTAGGTAAGAAAATATCATGTCTAAATATTTAAGAAATAATCAGAGGCAGTTTACAGGCAGCTTTTTTTAAAATTGTCTTATTTTAGGTGGTGTTTAATTTTTTTTTAAATCATCCTGCTTAAGGTAGTTTGAACCTAATTTTCAGAAAGACTTGTGCCACTGTTCAGTCAATTGAGCGGCATGAAACATTTGGCGTCCTATAATTATACATGTAGATTAGTGACACTTAGAAGAGGGGGCATGTTGTAGTTTAGTACTATCTGTAGATTGATCTCCTAAAACACAGGAAAAGTATAGTATGACGGATAAATTTACATATCGACTTGAGCACTTGGAGCTAACCAAAGCTCAGCTATTGAACCTCTGTGTGGCCTTCAGCTCACCACTTAGCTTCTCCAAATGTTGTTTTTTTCTCATTGTAAACAGTGAATAATGTTACCACAGACTATTGTTTGTAAAACTAACAAAGAATGTGGGATTCTGGGAAAAGTGATAGTAAATGCAGAAAGGACTGCAAAGTGTGTTTAAGGCTATACAACTTAGCAAAATTAGGAAGAAAGTTTTAGCAGTCCTGCTTTTCAGCATGCCATATAATTCGGGACTTCATAGATTCTTACACTGTCTTTCTCACCATGGTGTCTGAGCGTCTTTCAGTAGTGTTTAAGCAATGTGAATAACTTTTTTTTTTTTAAAATATGTGGTTTCTTCTCTCAACCACAGTGTCCCTCCCTTTCCCTCATGTAACAAGGTCTCATCCTGGTTCTCAGGGAGCCAGTTCATGACATTTTGCGTGTGCGTGTGTATACATATGTATTTACACACACATGCTCTATAAATAAACACATGCATTTTTCCCAAAGTTGATCAAAGAAGCTGATTCTTGCTCAAGTTAGTAAAGCAACTCAGTGTTTTAATTTTAAACTCAGATACGAAGAGTAAAATAAATATGCAAAATTTTTTTTTCCAAACTTTAAAAAAAAAAGTCAAACCCCTTCTTTCCAAACATTCTATCTGACTGCATCAAATTTCCCAAGAGAAGTTGTACCCTAGAGTAATATATCAAATGTAACATCCTGAGTATTTAATTTTAATTCTGACAAAGATGGGAGACAGACATTGATATTGGGGAAAGTAAAATTTCTCTGTATTAATGAGTAATTAATCTCATATAAAAAGAAAAAAAGCATTTTTATAAGTATTTTCTCCTGTAATAATGCAGCTGAAAAAATGCTGACTATGAGGGAATGGGTTTCTTTGTATTTATGCTGATGGTCTTCCACATGCATAGCCTCAAAACTAAAGCCCAACCAACCTGAAACACATACAATCACTTGTATTTCCTATAACATTTTTTCAAACTATTTTACTATCGTTTAATTAAGCCTCCTTTTATGTGAGGTAAGGGGATTCGCTTCCTGAATTATAGAATCATTCACATTGGAGGGGATTTTGGGAGGTCACCAGTTCAACTTCCCACTCAAAGCAGGGTCAATACTGAATTCAGACCACATTGCTCAGGGCTTTCTTTGTCAGGTAGTCAGGGCTTTCTTAGTCAGGTATTGGAAACTTTCAAGAAAGGAAATTCCACAACCTCTTGTGGCAACCTGTTGCATTGCTTCACTGTCCTCACTAGCTGGTTGGAACAGCCACTGTTTCAATTTATGACCATTGTCTTTCTCCCACTGTGCACCTCAATACAGAGCCCGGCTTTGCCTTCTCCTGTAGGTAAAGATCTAGTCTTGCAGCTACTGGAAGGCTGGTGTTAAATCTCTCCTACCTCTTCTCCTTTCCACACTAGACAAGCCCAGTTTCCCTTAGCCTCTCCTTTCAGAACGTCTGTTCCAGCCCCTGACCATTTTGGCTTTCTACCAGCTCAGGTTTATCAACATCTTTCTTGTACTGGGCTGCCCAAAACTGGACACAGTATTCCAGATGCAGGCTAACAAATAATGAGTAAAGAGGAATAATCATTTCCCTTGACCTAGCTGTGCTTTTCTTTATACAGCCCAGGATTCTGTTAGCCTTTGCTGCTGGCTGGTGTTTACCCTCCTGTCCACCAGATCTTATTCAGTGGTGCTGAGTGGCCTGTTGGTCCCAGCCTGGGCAATGGCAGAAGGTTAGTCCAGCCAAAGTGCAGGGCTTTGCATTAGTCTCTGTTGAACTCCATGTGGTTCCTGTCAGTGCATTCTCTAGCCTGTCTAGAGGCAGCCCTGCCCTTGAGCATTGAATATATTTGTGGGATAAACACTGCAGCTACTCATTACTGTTTTATACGGTCATTCATTTTGGAAGAAAAATATCCCATCCAATGGCAATTTTAGAGGAAATTTCAGTGTGATTATGAGATGGAAGTTGTAGGTTTATCGGAATCTGAAACTTCTATTACAAAGGGTGTAATTATTTTCTTACTAGCTATAGTGATTAAGGCCTTCATTTTATATTTAATTTCAGGGAGAACTAATAGCTCCATATTGTCTCCCATAATGCTGGAGCACTAGTTCAACGCGTGACGGCTGGAAAGAGGACGGGGCATTGGCCCTACTCTGACTTGGTGAAAAGAGTGCCACCTACTGAGCGTATGTCCCGGTTTTGCAAACGTAAGTATGCAAAGCGTAGTCTTTAATCCAAATTCTGACTCAGTGCAATCCAGTTTATTAATGATATGAGTCGATGTTGTTACAGCACAAGATGTGCCTGTACAAGCCAAAGAAGCCTAAGATTTTATATGGTGATAGCTAGGAAATCTTCCAATCTCCTTTTTCAATGTAATAATAAAATAACAAAATAACAGGGAAATATATGTGTATTAAATTTTGTTACTGTAAAACTGATGGAAGTGCAGCCTGCATGCCGTCTCAGCATATCCTGAGAAAAGGAGAAAGAAAAAAAAAAATTTAAAAAAGCATAGCAAAAGCTGCTACTGCAAGGAAGAAAATTATGATGGCTGCTTCTGGAGGAGATGTAAGGACTGCATAAGATGAGGAACAGAGAAACAACTGAAGAGTGCATAATGGCAAAATCTTTACAAAGCACTTCATAAAACTGTTTATTGCTCAGTAAGATAAACAGTAGCATACGGCTCTATAAACACTTCTGCCATGGTGTCTTTGAAGCGTGCTGCTTCTATTTCAGATCTAGAAACCGGCTGGCGTACCTACAGGCTCGCCCATTTTTGTTCTTATCCCATTTGGTATGTTTAGGAAGAAGTACCATCCTTTTCTATAGATTTTGCATCTCACAGTGTGTTTCAGCTTTGTCCTTGTAGTTACTATGTTGTCTTTGGTTCAGTAAAGAAGGATTCCTATTTACCGTAGACATTATTTAGGAGGCAACTATCAAAAAACAACGTTAAAATGTCTCCTAGACAAGGGTACAAAGCATACTCCCCGGTCTGCGCAATGTTAGCTTCGGTAGCCAGATGATGACATTTCTGCCATTGTCTGCTGCTTTTACGTGATTATGTATTGTGAAACATGAGATGCCGCTCATCATTTTGCTTCCTAAACTCCAAACAGGTGAAGTACAACATGTGTTTGTTCTGGCTGGAAGGAAGAGCTACACTTGGCTGTTACAGCATGATTTACAGTTGTAGGTGTTGTGGTTTGTTTTTTTTTTCCCCCCAATGAAAGTTGAGATAAGCAATTTCAATCTTATCAATACCTGATGTGCTTCATGGGAGGCACTGATTACCTAACATCTTATAACAGAGAAGCAAATAACTCCAGTTTATGGAATCTGTCTTTTCAGTCTTAGGCAATCTCTGTTTTCAGTTTTAGTCTTAAGTCAGTTAGGGCAAATTAAACTAATGGGTTGTATACCTTTGACTTCAGTTTTAGTCATTATATGTTCAGTTAGTTGTTTGCTTTACATATTAGCTAATCTGTGAACAGCTGTGAATATTCTTTTTGTATTGATTTAAATAGTTACTGACCTATTACTCCTGTCTAGGAGTTCAGAAGCGCAAATGTATTAAAGGCAACATAGAGGAGTTTTCCTTGAATGTCCTTTTGAGACAGTGTTGCATCAAATGATACCTTTGGTTGTGAACCAAAAAAAACTTTACCAGTAGTACCTGTGGCTACTGTTTTGCTCTTCACCTCCATGTGTCTCACTGTTATTCTCTGCACCGTGACAGGAAAAGATTGGGTGTGGTAATTAGACTACTGACCTGGGACTCATCAGAGAAACCTGGTTATGCACCAGATAGGTTCTGTGGTCATGGGTAAGTCACTTCTCTGTGCTCCTGTTTCCACGCATCTTGAGCTTCCCTGGCAAAAGGTTCTGCATAGAAGCCAGGAACTGTTGTGAAAGAAATGCAAACTAAAGTGAGCAGTGCAAAAATTACTTCTATGTTTCACTCTATAAAGCAATACGTGCTGGAAGGGAAACTGCCATGCTGGTCTGCAAAGAAGCTGTGCTACTGTGTGCACTGAATGGTCTAAGCCTGCGTGAAGGTAAACACGTGGCTGTGTGCATGTTAGGGAAAAATGTTTGGCATTTTCGTGTTGCCTGCCATGTTTCACGGAATGAGAGTCTAATCTGTGAACGCTGTCTAAATGTTATTTTATATTCTGAAAGTTTCGTTGATTGTGAACAAACTCGAGTGTTAGAGCAGTCTACAGGGGGAGCAATGACGAAGCAGCTTCCGTATTTCCTGCCCTAAGAGGAGTAGTGTGCCTGCGTTTGCCAGCACACTGTGTTTTTTATTTTCAGACCAAGGCAGCAGAGGAAGCCATATTCCAGTAGACGAGCTGAACATTTTTAGAAACCTTAGCAGTATGTGTTCTTGTGAAAGTAAATTTCAGGTTTTTTGTGAAAGTAAATTTCAGGTGTTTGGTAAAACAGCCAACAGTATAGAGATGACCTGAGGATTTGTATTAGATACAAATTCTTTCTCCCTTCCCTGTTTTTCCACTTTTTCTTCAGAAAAAGCTGTGAAAAAAGGGACCAAAAGGGGGAAACAGAAAACCATGTTTTCCTCTGGTACAAGCGGTTCCTTAGAAACAGAAAGCTTTTAGTTTGTTTGTTTTTCTTTAGAGAGAAGGGCCTGATCCCGCTGGGGAGGCTGGCACTGAACTCGGGGCATCAAACCGGCGAGTTTTGCCAGGTGTTGAACACGGCAGCATTTTGCAGGGCTTGGCTTCCAAATCAGTGCTGCAAACTCTCTCCCCGCCCCTTACTCGTTGGGGATTTCCCCTCCTTCCCTGCAAACAGCAGCCAAAGCCAAGCACGGAAGGTCAAGCCAAGATCTGTGAAAAAGGGCAGGGGGGGCCAGGCCAGTGCCAGGAGGAGACGCTGAGGATCGGCGGGGAGCTGCGCCGCGGCGGGGCTGCTCGCTGCGGCTGCGGGGGGGGGGGGGGAAGAGGAGGAGGAAGGCGGGAGGAGGAGGAGTTGAGGAGCCCGGGCCCGGGAGCCTCCCCGCTTACCGCACTAGGAAGTGACGCTTTCCCTGAGTCCCGGAGAGAAAGAAACAAAGTTTGGGGTTTTTGGTTTTTTTCCCTCCTGCTTTCCACCCCTCTCCACCTTTGCTAATTGCCTCTCCGCGTCCCCCCGCGGGCGCCCGCCGCGGCAGCCGTGCCTCGCTTCGCAGGTGAGCAAGCACGTTTTCTTCCTCTCCTGTTTTCCGCGGGTTTATTTTTTTTTTTTCCGCACGATTTGCTTCCGTTTTCCTGCCATTTTGGAGAGGGGGTGTCTTTCCTGGGACTTTTTTTTTTTTTGGGAGGGGGGTACTTTGTGGGTGCTGGGTGCAGGATGAGCAGGAAAAGTACCTGTGGAGGTGACGGGGGCGGCTGGCCCCGCGCCTGGGCCGCGCAGCCCTGCGGGGCCGGGGCCGGGGCCCTCCCGGCCCGCCTGCTGCGGGGGGCCAGGCTCGGCTGCTGAACTATTTCCTTCTGCTTTACCGTGAGTGGTTACGAGGGCTCCGGAGGGGTTTTACTTTGCTGCTGCCTGGCTGCAGCAGCGCGCTAAGGATGTGTCTGTGTCCGGGTGAGCTGCCTGCGGATGGTATTTTGGGGGGGTTGGTTTGGGGTTGGGTGGTTTGGGTAATTTTGGGGTGTTTTTTGGCTTTTCTCTTTGCTTGCTGCGTGCTGGGGCCGGGGCAGCTCCGCGTGTGCGGCGGCCGCCGGGCGCTGCAGAGGAGCGCGCAGCGAGCCGCGGCGGGCGGGGGCTGGGTTTCTCTGCTGGGATTTACGCAGTGGAAGGGGGTGGGGAGGAATTCATTAGATAATTTCTGAAAATCCTGTGCTCTCAAATGTACAGCTCTTTCTCTGGCAGCAACTGCAAAGGACTGATTCTTTGCAATTTACCAGTAAAAGCTGACAATACACCCACGCACGTATGTGAGAGTCTTATATAAGACTTACGGGTTTTTTAACAGGCGTAAGCAGGGTTTATTTTTGGTTTGTAAAGTCTTGTGTGGTTGCAGCCTGCAGAATTAAAGAAATATTCTCTGCTCAACAGAGATTTACCTGGCATCCTCTTTAAAACAGATAGCTTCTTTTTCATAATACCCAAAATAATTTGATTTCATCCTGACTGTGTGTTTTGAGTGCAGTATAAAAGCCATCTGTACTGGAGCAAGCAGTAAGCAGTTAAGAGAGGGGAAGAGAGAAGAGAAATGTCCTAATGCGCAGACTGGTATTAGGTTGTTGTAGAGGGCGAGACTGCAGTTCCAAGCAGCAACAGCAGCAGCTTTATGACTGTGTGTAATTACAGAGTGATTGCATAGGACAGCATTGTTGGAACGAATACGTATACAGAGGCTATTGTGCAAGATTTCTGTACCGAACAAAACCTAGTTTTGCATTGCAAATGCTAAAAAGGGAATGTATTCTGCATTGAACTGCCACATTCCTCTTTGACTTCACCGAAGAACTAGAAGGGGGGGAAGGAGAAGTGGAGCGAGACTGATCGTAGAAGTCACAGACCCGAAGCACTCGGCAGAAACACCACCAGTAGTCTCTGAAATTACAGAAGAGATGGAACGCTCGTTGAATCTGTGGGTTCATGTTTCCAAAGTGATTATGCAGCAGGTGAAAATCAGTCAGGTTTGCTAACAGTCCTGCAAGTTTAGTGTAATTCTTGCTCTGGTCTAATTGCTTCTGTGGCAAAAACGCCTATGTTAAAATAAGCAACTGCAGTTCAGCTAGCTTGCGTGGAAATGGAGAGAAGAGCATGGGGAGAGTTTCTGTGTCAGGCCACAAAAAATAAGAGGTTGAAAGGAATGCTAGACTAAATATACGTTTTAAACATGCTGTTTCAACTTTAGTTGAAGAGTTGCATCTTGCCGGGTGATCTTGCAGGCGGCGTTGGCTGAGGGGTAGAACAAGGCATTGAGAGTGTGCCACTGACACTATATTAGCAAGTCTTTTAACTAAGACTTTGAAAGACCATCGAAATTATGCCAAAGTTCTTGTGGATACAACTTAAAGTACCTAAGATTTGTTTTTCAGAGATGCTGGTTACCTCTAATTTTTATCAGTTTAGTTTTGGAATTACTTGTAATTCATGAAATATCAGATCCAAAAGATTTTAGATCTGGTACTCAGAATTTGGCCTTTCTAAGAGTAGAGACAATTTTCTAGAAATGTTGTCTTTAACCATCATTGCTGATGTCTTAATAAATGCTGTGAAGGCTTGTAAAGTGTTTTGAGCACTGTGAGGGAAAGTACTATAAACATGGGAAGCTGCTTTAAAATTTCTTGGTGTTCAACTAGAATGTATTATTTTAATTGAAAACACTGATCATCTTATTACTGGTAGTTCCCTCAGGTTGTCAACTAAATACTTCATGTAAGATGTATGTAGCTTTGTTAATGAAGAACGTGGTGATGTGCTGAAGTTTACATTTGTTTGGTTTTGGTTTTGTTGGTTTTTTGGGGGTTTTTTATTAGCAAGTGGCTAATTAACCACAACACTAGGCCTATCACTTGGCAAGCTTACTTTCATAGTGATCCTTCTGTAAGTTTATTGAAGCATTTTATTTTAATCCAAAATACGCAAAGATACGTTAATCTGTGCATTACTATGATGTTCTGTTTGTAAATTTTTCTTTGAATTGTTCTTCATGTCTTGACTGGCTTGTAAATCTATGTTATACTGGGTGTTTTAATGTCAAAATTACTTCTGAGGAAAAACAAAAAGTGCTTAAAGATTCTTTGAAGCATTTGTGGTAGTGATAAAATATGGTCATTCCTTATGCTAAGTCTTTGCTTTTCACAGGCTACGTGGTGGGAGAAAATGTTTTAGGCCAGGATTCTTCAGGCTTGTACACAAAGGAGTAGGTAACTTTTATGTCTGTGACTCGTCCTGTGGTACTCAGTGGAATTAGTCATAGACACACATTTGTGTGCATATTAGCAAAAGGGAGGCGTAGCCCTGCTAGCCTTTAACCCATCCGGGTGCGTGAGAGTAGCGGTGATACGAAACGATGAGGGCTGTAGCATGGTACAAGCCTTTCAAGAGCCTACATACTCGTTCCAGAGTCGTTGCATTTTCATTCTTATTGTCACCCGTAAGCGGTAGCTGCAGCACTGCAAGAGATGTTTTCAAGCCTGGCGTCCCTCCCATGACGCTATTCTGTCAAGCTGCCAGGCAATCCCTTAAGTTGCCCCTGACGGAGGACCTGCAGCCTTTCTTTGGAAATGGCCACCTTGGTGATGGTGGTAGCAGCAGTGTGTGTGTGGGGACACACGTGTTCAGGCATGTAAGGAGATAAGAGTGACTGCCATGAATCAGGGAGTCTGTCTAGCTTGTGGTCCTGTTTCCAAAGGTGGATATGTTTTCTGTATGCTTAGCAATTCTCGAGGAGTTTCTACTCAAGAAACTTACCTAGTTTTCCCCCGAGTTCAAGTAAACATTTAGCAGGCACTTTTTTATCCTACTGATCAAATGAGGATGTTGAACGGACTTGTATTAGGGATAAGAGCTGATTTGTTTTTGTTTTTTCACCTTTTCTTAAAAAAAACACCACATTTTTTTTCTTCTTTTCTGAGACGTTGCATAAAATCTTAATATTGGTTGCAGTAAATTACAGTTTATGCTAAAATGAAATGTAGTAAATATGCATATTGTCTCCAGTGCAGTTAGTTATATTCTAAGTGACATAAAGGGAAAAATAAACCACTTTTCTCTGAGTGTTCATCATATGAAACGGGGCGGAGGTGAGGGAGGCAGGAGCTCTGATGGTGAGGTTTTGCAACACATGTCCAAAAAGCTAGCAAATTCTGGCACAGGCAAGCCAAGGCTCATGAGTCAGCTCCAAATGGAAGACTTGTCACTGAGCAATTTGTAAATAGGAGGGATGTACTGCTAATTCAAGGAAATATCGTTAGGACCTCCCCTAATAATTGGAATAGTGTGGCACAGAGCTATCTGTCAGATGGCTGTTGTTCGTGCTTTCAATCACATGTTCCCTTTAGTGTGATTTGAGCATTCAAACCAAGAAATCCTTGTCAAGTGCGATATGTAGGTCCCTGAAGGAGGTGGTTGCTCACGTAATACTTTAAATTTTTGTAGCTGCATACCAGCAACTTGCATTCCGCGTGGAAGCTCCTTGGCAGCTACAGCAGCTACAGTGCACAAATGGCATGTGTTTCCAGCGTGAGGCTGCTCAATAAGCACTTCACAACGTTTTGCATAACTTCTGTTTCTGAATGGTCTCCAACTGTAGCCCTTCTTGAGTGCTCTGCTGATCAACTCTAGCGACTGAAAAACACACAGAATGTTACGAGAAAAAGCTATACTCTTCACACTGGGAAAAATGTGAATGTATGCATTTTGAATGCAGCCAACATTCAGGTATTCAGGAGCACACGATCGAATGGGGATGCAGAGATAAATCTTGGTAATTAATTCTTTGCATTTCTGGCTGTGTTCATGCTTTTTATCATGTTTGCTGCAATTGAAAGCCACCTGATCACCAGGCCTGAATTAATATAATTCGTTAATCTATATATAGTATGGAAGATGTACAGATATTCTTTGACATTTACATCTCTCAAAAATGAATGTTCTTTTTATGTACAAGTAAATTACATGAATGCCTCTTGTTGCATTGACAGCTGGTGTTGATCAAGAAGTTAAAAACTGGGAAAAGCTAGATTTGGAGGGGGTGGCAAAGTGTTCAGTGGGGTTGGGTTTTTTGTTTTTTTTTAAAGGCATCTTGAAAGGTCTACAGCAAAACATGTAATAACACTTTCTTTTTTAGTCTTTAGTTTTTGAAAATTAATTTTAAAGTTATTCTATATAGTTTGACTTAAGTATTGGTAAAGACTGAAACAAGTTAAATGCTATTAATGACTGAAGTAGTAAACGGAGAAACAGTTCTGCTATCTTTTTCACTAAAGTTGTTACTGATTCATTACATGTTCAGTGTTGGGATGTAAAGAGATAGCAAGTGGAATCAAGTCAGTATTCATGTTTTATTTCTTTGCTGTATTATCTTCCCACATGAAAATTGGTTCTCAGATGCTTGGTTTTCCCCATCATAGCTTACTAATAGGAGAGGTTATAGTATAATAGTATATATTGGTATACCCTCTTGTCACATATTTTGGGAAGACAAATTAAATATGTATATATATTTATGTGTACACACACTATTCTGTTATACACCCCTAAGTTTCTCATATTATAACTCAGTTTCCCTGAGAACAAATGTTTCTTTTTCTTGTGATGCTAGAGTACTGTTTGTGAAGTTTTGTTTATTTTTTTAAAAAACTTTTTGAAGTTTTTCTTTTGACTGTTAGTACTATTATTTCAAGTTTGAATATCATGCTAAATTTGGAGTTTTATCTTAATTCGTTGTTTTTAATAATGTTGCTTTTGGTATTTCTAGAGCTTGTAGTGACCAAAACATGCATGAACTGTGACTGCAAGGATTGTTCTTGTCTTTTTTTATCAAGGGCTTTTAACTGAGAATGCTTTTTGAAATACTAGTTTGGTTTTGTAGTCTGGTTGTGGTACAGTGTTGTGTGGTTGATTTCCAGCTACCAGATCGGCTGCATCCCCTCAGCATGGGTAAACTAGAATCTGTTTTCTGAAGCTACATGTTGTGGGGCAGTAGGCCTGCCGAAATGCTGGTCACCTTGTTTGCGGTGTGCATTGTAATGAAGTCTGAAGTTGAAACTAGTTCCAGAATTATGAATAATCTCCAAATTGCCTTGTTATGGTATATTCCTAGGGTAAAAGTGCATTTCTATTTGGATCCCGGGTTGCTTGAGGATGTTGCGTGATTTCAAACTCGACTTAATCATATATGCTTAAGTATGGCTACATCTGTACTCTTATGATTCCTTGAGCATCTCCTTTTGAACTCCCGCATCTGTCTTTTAGTAATCTGTCATAAATTACATTATTGTTTAGAGTCTTATAGTAATGCAAGTCAACTATTCTTACAGTTTCATAATATCCTTAACTCTTCAGATTCTTGATCCTTTAGACACATTAAAAAGCAAAGTAAAATGAAGTGCCATACGTTAAAAATACTCTTGGGATTTTGCTGGATTGTTTGCCATTAAACTGTCTTATTTTCAGGCTTTATTTCTTCCTACTTAATGTATTGTTCGTTCTTTCAAGCACTTCCTGAAAGGAGAGTTTGCTGTGTTTGTGGGAAATTACTACACTCGGTGGAGAAGAATTTAGCAAAGTATTTTCCTATTTTGAATTTGGTTTTATACCATTTGAGAACAAAATCCCAGCACTGCCAAATTCCTGGTGAGAGGAGAGAGAGAGCCACAGCTGTAAGGCATTCTGATTGCTTTAGGAGATTCCAATAATGACAATTTAGGATGCCAAATACTCGTGTGTGTGAAACTGGCAAGAAGATCTGACTGCCCCTATGGTTTAGTTTGATTTCGCGACTTAGAAAATTCTGAGTTGAATTATTCTCTTAGAATCTTTTTTGACAAGCTCTAGATGTTACCCTGTATGAGGCATGCTAAATATTGGGACTATTTATAGTAAACCTTTATTGTATTGAATTAAAATGATAGATTTATTTGGAAGTTTTTATTGGAAAACTATTATCTTTTCAAATTTTTAGAAAATAAAATATTTTTTCAAGTATATATCATGAGTAAATCATGTAGTCTTTCTACAACAGTATTTGTTTAAATGAAGATGTTTTAAGGGATGTTGAGATGCCCAGGGAGAAGTAAATGAATATGCTGTAAATGAAAGCTAGGAATTAAAAAGCATTACTGTACCATTGAGCATTATTTATTATTAAAAGTTTAAGCTACCCTCCTTGAATATTTGGAAAACCTTTTGCACATAAAGGACGTTATTGCAAGTAAGTAATTGTGCAAAATGTTGCATTTGATTATGGGCTTCATTTTTTCTGATTTAATTTGAGTATTGAAGTGGTCTTCGTTGATTTTCTAAATACATGCAAGAATGCAAAATATATTTAAGACGTTTCTTCTTTCCTATTGAAGTATGAGAGCTACTTTGACTCCTCCTTGGGTTTTTTTTGTTTTAATGCTCCTCCTCTTTGGCAAAAGTGAAATATTTCAGGTATGGTACTAGCTGACTTATTTTGCTATTACCAGTATTTCTTTCTATAGAAAATGTACTATAACTTTTTCTGTAGAAAAATTTGATCTGTAATAAAAATGCTCTTTTATTGCCTAAGAATATGAAAAGAAGAATGTGGAACTCCTTATAAACAATTCATTTTAATTTTGAATTTGAGATACAAAGAATAAACATTCGAAGTACTGAGGTATTAAAAACCTAGGAAGTTTGGTATACATGATATATACTGTGCTTAGGCTTTACACTTGTTAACGGTGAATAATGGGCTGCCTTGCAAGAAGCTTTGTTGAAGTCAATACTGATATTTTTTCTTTAAAAAATTAACAAAGCCTATCTGAGGTTTTTCATTTGCAATATAAATCTAATTACCTTACCTTTACAGAGGAAATTAAAATACAGAGAGCTTTGTTAGCAAAAGAAATAAAATGCAGATTTGAATCCTTGATTTGTAAAGTTTTTCTCTACAGCTGGAAGAGCTCTTAAATAATGATAATTACTATTGATATAAATTGCATACTGGAAGATTCAGTTTCCTCATTCAGGTAATCTCTCCTGGCATTTTAAAATGAGCTAGCCTGCCTGTGCACACATGTATGCCAAGACTCAGGTTTTTGTTTGTTTGTCTAAGAATGACATAAGCATATATTTGCTAAATTGTAAAGCACAGGAGACAAAAGAAACTTGGGCAGACGGGTCATAAAGAAGCAAGGCATCTCTCCAACACAGAGGTGATAGAGCAAGGTTAGAGACCTTTCCCTGGACTTCAGGTTGCACTGCTGCTTTTTAACGAGTTTATGGATTTCTCCACAGGTATCATTAGGCAAGTACGAAAGCAAAGGCAGTGGCCCAAATACTTGTCCACATCAACAATTGCTTGACTGTGTGTACTTGGATATTTAGTTAAAGGGACAGTGTATTTGATATTTGGAGTTGATGTTAACACAACCATGTGGCAGAATGCTGCTGCTTTTGTGCTGACTATATACTTGGGTGACATTGAAGTGGCTTTTACTTTTTTTTAAACAGAAGTGTGTTCTGTTTTGGTTTTCTTCCCCAGTGGTGATGAATCTAAATCAATAACATGTTCCAATCCTGACAAGAAATATTCTGTTATCATAGTACTGTGTAGTTACTGTTGATGTTTGTGGAAGAATGAGTTTTAGGTGAAAGAAGGGGCAAAACTTCTTGTTTTTGAAAGACAACCCCAAACCAACAAACATTCTCATGCACACACAAAATAAAAAAGTGCCCAGGTAGGAAGGTACTTAGATTTAGAAGCTTTTAATGCTCCCTTCATGAAAGGTATTGGTATTTAAACTACACTTGGATTTGGATCTCAGATTGTAAACACTCACTTCAGTCCGCCTACTACTGTGACAGCATACTTCAAGGACTGCATGACAAAAAGCAAACAAGAACACTCAGTATTTGAACTGGTTCACACGTTACTTGCCTAAACAGCAGAGGTGGCACAGATATTTGCAGCAAGTCTTTGGTGTCTAATACAGAAAGATAATTTCTTAAGAAACAAAAATCCAGTTTTCTATAGTCATGTCAAAAATTTGAGCAGAAATCTACTAAATAGGGTTTGTGAGAATAATTCAAATCTGTGTAAGACAGTTTGCTTCCGCTCTTCACATCATGAGTGTTAATAAAAAAGACTGCACCTGCTCTGTAATTCTCAGGCTACATGGTATAGATTAAGTCTACAGTTTTACTGTTTCTTTCATATTCTGAGCCAATATGGTTTTACTGCAGGTTTTTACCATTTCAGTTTGAATAATACGTAACAAAGGTGCAGGCTACGCTCAGACCTTGAGAGATCTACATCATCTATAGGTGTCCCTTTTGTCAACAGCAAATTTGAGGGTCTGATTTGCTAGTGGAGGTGGCTATGCTGTGACTGGGTCTGTACCAGCAGTTCTTATGGAGGTCTGTTCCAGGAATACAGCCTAGAAATTGA
Source organism: Calonectris borealis (assembly GCF_964195595.1). Lineage (NCBI taxonomy): Eukaryota > Metazoa > Chordata > Aves > Procellariiformes > Procellariidae > Calonectris > Calonectris borealis. The sequence goes on along the minus strand of NC_134316.1, from coordinate 41,402,304 downwards.
AGTCTTACCAAGAAGTCAATGGCTTTGTTTAGCCTTTAAAAATTTTTAGTAAAATCTTGCTCTTAGCCTGAAGTGCTTTTAGTGTTCTATCTCTGAGTTAACTGGTGGTAATATTCTGGGAGGGAGAAGTGTTGGTATTTATGATTTCATTGAGCCTTTTATTCATACCTAAACACAACAAACTGCTTTTACTGGAACTAAAATGGTCAGCAACAAGGAGCACGTACCTAGAGTTTAGAGGAAGTCTTGCTCTTTGCCCTGAGCCAGAAGACCATCAGGTCTTCCAGTCATGGAATTTCCTGCATCTAATATATGAGTCTACACTTACATTTACAAACTGTTAGACAGCTATGGGACGACGAAGACCAAAGACAGACTTGAAAGAGAAGGCAACAAAATACTATACAGGGAGGAAGTGTTTTTTGCTGCCATAGGACGTATAACAAAACTGTTTCCAGCCTTCTCCCTTTCTTGCAATCTCAGGGCTGACAAGTAATTTACAGTGTTTGTGCCTTGTTATCATCCTGCTTTTAAGGTGAGGTAATTGCTTTCAACGAAGAGACTACAGAACCGAACTCTGACCTAACAAGTAGTGGCACAATGTCAAGAGTGGGAATGGAGACTTTGCCCCATCCAGGGGAGCTGATTGATGGGGGCTCCGTTAGGGGAAGGTGTGATTTGAGAGTCTGAATTCGCATCTCCATGGCTGGGTGAGTGTTTTGTCAGCAGGCTTTGTGCAGGAGGTCACACCCTCTCACACCTACTGTGTTGGAGATGGAGCTGGCTTTGTTGTTCAGAAATAGTTACTGGCACCCTCTTTGAAAACAAGAGCCCACGCTGTGGACTTCCAGCAGTTAGAGGCACTTAAGCCTTAGGTAGAATAGTTATGTTTTTCATTCAGATGCAGATACGTGTTTGCCTGTATGATGCATCCTCTCTGGGCCCTTTTGACTGGCTTTTTCCTGGACATCCTGATTAAAAGGCTGACGTTCGGTCCTCTGTGAGGTGCTTAATCCCTTCATGTTTGTTCTGGAAATCTGAGACGTGGAACTGAGGCTTCTGGATTGCACTCTAGAAACGAGGCACCAACTGAGTAGAGCTTCCCTAGCCAGGTTACTTACTCGGCTTTAAATCAAGTTCTCAGTGAACAGAATCTCTGTGGTTCTGTGCACTTAGGTGATTTCACTCTGGCTCTTATGCAATGTTATTTCATACTTTTCTGTTTCTCAGTTGGGTAACTTTGGCAGTGTCATCGAAAAGGTCAACGATGAAAGAAACCAAAGTGGTAGATCAACTTTCTCCCTTGCAGCATGGTTCCAGGGCATTTTCTCCAGGTGGTTATACATCTGTCAGCTGCTGTACTATGTTTTTTTTTTTATTGTGAAGATGAACAGAACTATTCAATTTTGCTGTGTGCTAAAAAGTATTTTAAGATGACAGTTCTTTCTGAGTGACTTGATTTATGAGAGAAAAGTACAGTTTGGAGGTGGAAGAGTATTCTGTGTTTAGTGACAGCTATAACTGAGTTATTGTGACAGAATTTGCTTGGGAAGGTACTTTAGATTAAGTGTAGGATGCCTGGCTGTTTACAAGTAACCATCCGAGCCATACAGTTTGGATGCATGGAGGGAATGTGAAAATCTATTGACATCTTTAGTTAGTCAACTAGTTTATTTTTGGGAGCTCGTGAATTGGCAGGACATAGTGACCCTGTCTCGAAGGGGAAAAGCGTAATGACTCTGAATGCAGGAAAGTTGGTGAATATTTTGTCAAGTTACTTGCCACTCTTTCTTTGCAGCAACTATAATGGAGATTTTAACCCTTCGCTTTCCCACTGAACATATAGTGTTGATATATTTTAATGAAAATCCAGTACTACTCTGTCAAGACAAAATTGCTTAATGTATCATACAACAGATTTGAAGAGTATGAGGTTTTCTTGTTTGAAAAAGGGGAACAAACGTTTTGGTAGTAGATTGCTTGTTTGTAACCCTTTGTACTGTTATACCCTTCGTTTGGAATAGCTATACCAGAATTGGTCCTGGGCACAAAATGCTACAGCATAGAAAAGACTGAGCTGTCTTGCACACAGGTAATACTGGACGGTGAACAAGTATGGAGCTGAGAGGTTGTGTTTGTGTACAGAAGCACAGCTGTATTTTGCATGACACTGATACTGCTTTTGCATTATGTGGCTAGACAGACCCAGCAAACGGGATCAAAAACTGACAGTAACAACTGCAAAGTCTTGCGGAAACTTTGCCCTTCCTATTATAAGTTTTCTGCACATGACTGATTTGCACAAAACTATTACCAGTTAGCATAGTGCGTTAGAAAGTAAGAACAAGGAAGCATTCTTGTAGTGTGTTCCTCATAGCTACTACTACAGTCCTGGTTTAGAGAGCTGATGCAAGGTTGCATGGAGTAACTGGGGAGTTTATTCTGGAAGAAAGTTGGTTTTCTTTTGGCTTTCAATATTCCGTACTCTTACACCATCAGAAATTCTCAACTACATTGTCAGTTTAGTTGAAAACTACTTCATTGCTGGAAATAAGTTACTTTAAAGTGTTTTGCTTAGCGTTACTTGCAGTTGTCTTACTGAAAAGTTAAAGCGGTGTTCATTACTCTTAATCGTTCCATATTCCTTTATTCATTCACACAATTCACTTGTAGTCTCACACCAGCATTGCAGGATTTCTTACAAATGCTGAATTTTGAGAACAGATGACTTGCAATCACATTGAAGGGAAAGAACCACTGATTTAATTTTTTTGTGTTATACAAACAAAATTTTAAAAATGCCAACAGACGAAGAAATAAAGCAGAGGTTAATACTTGGCATACGGACTGGACTTGGAGATCTTTTTGCTTTAAAGGTGACTTCTCCCCCATCCCTTTTTTTAAATAGAAGTAATTTTTTTTTTTTTTTTTTTAATAAGGAAGATCTGGAAAACTCATATGTGTCTGGAACAATGTCAACTGTCAGCTTATCTGTTCAGCAACGGTCCCTTACTATTGTTAAATACAATTGCTGGAAAAAATTGTCTTGGGTCTCACATCTTAATTGAAGGCAGGGATGTTAATTTGTTTTTGAAGATTTTTTTGTTTTCTGAAATGTATATTAGATATTAGTTTCAAACAGTATGAGTTCTTTTCAGTAGCCTCAGTGCTAATTTTCAACTTCATTTTAATAAATCTGTAACTTAATCTAAAGTGCTAGACAAATGAGTATCTGTTCCTAGTTTTAAGAATGAAAGCTTCCTCCATCGCAGTAACTTTTAAAAATTAAAATATTTCCGGCTGAAAAATCCCTCCCCCCCCCCCGTGTCGATCGCCTTAAATACAGGTTTAAGGATAACAAACACCTTGTTGGTTAAACATGAAAAAATACATAGTTGTACTTTCATGTTGCTTAATAGTTTGTTGATAACTGGGAAGGTTCCCAAACAAATTGAATTTTTGGAGGCGAAAAAACTCCGAAGTCCTTGATGCATCTCTTACAAGAATTTCTTGAAAGCAAAATAACTGTTTTTATTTCAAAATTTAAACAATGTAGTGTTTTTACAATTCCTTGATGACTGCAAGGACATTATTAATATGCTGGAACTTTCATAATTTAATCAGATTGTTTACGTAGTGCTTGTTTGTTTGTGGGGATAAAGCATAATTTTAAGAAAAAATTATTTAAGTAAACTACTTATGAAGAATTTCTTCCATTTAAATAGGTTCTTACCTGCGGTGCATGTATATATACAGTATAGGTATAATGTATAGCCAAGATAGAATATAGCTGATTAACGATCACACGTGTTGCTTGTTGTTGTGACTTCAGACAAAATGTGCTTTGCAAATAGCACTCATCTCCTCCTCTTGCCAAACAAAATTTCCAAATATAGTGTTCTTAAGGGAGAACACTACCTTTGACCAGGCTGCAAATATGTTATGGTCTTAATTTCATTGAAAGCATTGCATCTCTTGGAAGTTGAGGATTAAAGCAGTTGAGAGAGATACTTTGTTTTAGGGTTTTTCTTGAGGGTTGTGGGTAGCAGCGTATGGTTTTTTTTAATATTCAAAACAAAAAAAACCACCTTCTCTGTTAGCGAAGTCTGAACACTGTGATGTAGCTAGGCTTTTTTAAATCTAATTTATCATTTTAGGGAGCTTGCTTTCCTTCTAAGGCAGAAGTTGAAAAAGAAGCTGTGTATATTCGTTACTCATGGAAATGCAGAACAAGTAGTATAAACAACAGAAGGGGCTGTATATTAAAAAAAAAAATTGTAAAATCCTCATCCAAGACCTAAATTAAATGAATGTAGTCCAGGATGTCTTTATGTGCGCTGCTAGTCAGGGTGCAGGACTCCATGCTTGTGCTGCAGATGTCTTATCGCCTTGCCTGTCTCTGCAGGGGTGTTCAGTGCCTGGCGGGGCCTAAATTAATAGAGGGGGGGCCCTGGATGTCACAGCAGCCGCAGCCACAGGTCATGGGGTGCCAGGCTGCCTGCAAGGGCAGGGGGAGCTGCCAGGTGCCTGGTTTTGAGGGCAGCCTGTGCTTCATGACTCTTGAGTCCGGTGAGCTCAGCTGCAGGGTGGACACAAACCCTTTGAGAGATACTGTTTCTTCAGGCTATCACTTGGGTTCTTGCTCAGCAGCTGATGCATTTCGCTGGGAAATGCAACATCATAAAAGCATGCTTTTAGACTCCAAGTGGCTTTGGAGCAGCTGTACTAGGGCTAAATAAATATGACCCTCTGTAAGAGGAAATAACTTTTCTACCAGATATATGCACAGATGGATTGTAATCATACTGAGGCCAGTGTTTGCCTCAACAAGAGGAAAAAAATCTTTTTAATAGAGAGCTATAAATGGAAATTTGTGCTTACACTAGCTTCTTGCAGCAGCGATTGGAGAACGCTACTCCTGCGTAGTAGGAATGAGATTGGCATCCTAGGGAGTTTGAAAAACTAAAGGAGCTGGGGAGATACAGGCCATGAGCTACAACAGCAACGTACATTAAAATTTATTGGTCCCCAGATGCCTACAAAAGTGTCTGGGAGCAGTTCTTTCACAGCAGTGTGAGTGGACCTGGATAACAGAGGTGTATGGGCCAGAGGTACTAATGTACTGGATGTCAGTATGCTCAAAGAGAGCAGGGGAAACCCAATGTCTTGCAACCTCCAAAATACAGATTTCGTTTTGGATAGAAAAATAAGATTTTTTTTTTTTTTTTAAATGCAAATTTGGAAGATACTTAGTACAGATACGCTTCCTAAAATATTTGATAATAAGTAGAGCAAAGTACAGAGCTAAAATTGTATGCAGACAGCACTTACAAGAGCTGCTGCTTCTTCAGGAAGGAATTATGACACTAAAATGGTGGATCTGGTATAAGATCATTCCAGGATATTTTTTTTTTTCTTTAATGAATGAGAGTTCTTTAATGAATACTTTAATGAAGTATTGTTCATCACTTAATCTTCAAATACTAAGATACTTTAATGAAGAGGGATTTTGCTTTAAAAAGGGAGCTTCAAACTGAAAGCAAACTTGTAGATTAAAACAACACCCTTCAGTGTCTTAAAATAAATGGATTGTATCTCCTGATGGAAATGGTGCCAGTATCCAGAGGAGGCCTTAGGGCCATGTGACGGAGTTGCGTTAAAGACCAAGAAGTGACTCTTAAGTTAGTGCATAGGTTTGAAATTGTATGTCTTTTTTTCTTTTTTTTTTTTTAAAAAAAAAGAGGTTGTTAAGCTTTAGCATGGGAGGGAAGAGGTGGTCAGTGATTGCTTTTAAACACTGAGGTTTTCCAGAATGCCTGGGAAGGACATGGTGCTGCTTTTACAGTGCACGTTCGCTGAGGTCCGTGCGGCAGAAGAGACTGCAGCAGATCTCTGGCAAGAGCTCGCTGTGCTCCACAGGCCAGTTTTCCACAACCCTCAGCAAATTGGTCACCACTGATTATTCTTTCCATATGTCAATTTTGTGCATGAAGCTACTTTAGGGAATTGAAGCCAAAATTCAGGAGTTGGAAGGTTAATTATTTCCCTTGCCTTTTTGCATGTGTGTGCAATTTGCTTGGAGGGAGAGAGGGGAGAGTATTAACCATTTACAAGTATACATCTCCCTTCATTCCTCCCCAGAATGACTGCGGAAATTATTTCTAGGCTGGTTTAGTGAAACAGCTAAGTCACTCTCAATAGTAGAGACTGTTGTAAGTACACAGATTAGCAAGAAACACACAGTGGGTGGATATTGTTACTGAAGAATTAGTTCTCCACAATGAACAAGAAAAGAATGCGTCCATACCCGTCTGAGGAAATTTTTACTAGCTAGGCAAGCAAAGTATCTTTATTGCTATGGACTTTATTTTAGACTGTTTATTCAAAGACCACCGGAAGTGTCATTTTACTTGCTTAAGGTATAAAAAGCTTGAAAAGTTGGAGTGTGGTAAGCAATTTCCTTTTTTAACATTAGAGTTGCAGGTCTGCTTATTTTAGAATTTGACTAGAGAGCTAAGTGAAGTGATACTGGGAGTTGAGCAACTGACAGGTGGGGTTTTTTTCCAACTGCTGCGATTAAAAACCTGAACCTTTAAATCCAATGTCTACTGAATGTTAGGGGGAGGTATGTGTATGAAATTTTTCAATTGATTATTGAGAATTCACGATCTTTCAAACTATAAGCAGTTCCTTCGATGATATTGAGAAATTTGGCACACAATATTCTTTCCATATCCAAGAAAAGAAGTGTTAATTCCTCTTCACCATGCAAATATCTGTGCATAAAATTAAAAGGTATATATTAACAAGTGAAATGTTTGGGAAAACCTTTTATTTCTTCAAGGAAGGGAGCTGAGAAGCATAACTAAAATAGTAAACAACAACTTCTTATTGGTTGTAGCTTTTTTATGTCCAAATTTGTCTTATTACTTTCAGATAAGGTAGAAGTTAACAGATTATATTAAAGGAATTAGCAATTGTGAGAAGCTACTTTAAAAAAAAAAAAGGGCACACTAAGAAGTTATTACAGTTGCTTAATCGGATGGGTGGTTCATGTCTTTTGAAAGAGTTTGTCCTGCCATGATATCTTTGTGGAACTAGGTATATTTAACTGGAAGGCATTGTGTTCTATAAAATGGACAAAATGCACTGGGAATGTAGGTGCAAGAGGAAGTGCATCTGCAGGGACCGGTACTCTGCTGGTTTCAGAAGGGAGATATGTTCTTCTTCCTGCTACTTTTTTCGTCGTTTCACCTTTTTCTCACGTTTTAGCTTGCTATAAGTTGCAACATGAATGGAAACCAACCATTGTACCTGACCTCAATCTAAAATCGAAAGTGGTAAATTCTTCAGCTCTGGGCCTCTGAAACTGCCGCTCAGGGGAATCCCTGTCTCTGTGCAGATGCTACTGTGAAGCTTTATGCCAACACCAGGGTCACGCATGTTGCAGAAGGTGGGCTGAAGATACCTGAAGAATGTGGAAACCTTGCTTAAGCAAAGCCGTAAGTTTAGAAATGGCTACAATAATACAAACTTAGCCTGCTATGTTCAGGAACTATGTACATGTAGAAGCCGTTCTTTTATCTGAACTTTTTTTCCTCATGGTCTTATGTGCAAGTAGTGATGAGTGTGAATTTCCTTCTGCTATTTATTCAGTTTTGTGGCTCTGACAGTACTTTCGTGACTCTGATTTGGCAGATTTTGTCTGCAAGGGAAACTTTTGTGCTGAGTTGTCAAGATTTTTAGTAAGAAAGAGAGAGAACAAAGCCACAAATATAAGTGGTGGGAGATTTAGGAACAAAATTGACTTAACAACTTAATCTACTGTAATAGGTGAATTTCATCACAGTTATGTGCAAATTGGTACTTGTTCTTTCTTTCCAAGTAATACTGTGACTTAGCATTCCTCGTGCATAACTCTCAAGGCTTTTTTTTGTAAGCAGCTGCTATAAATACATAACTTTTTATGGAAAGGGGGAAACCAAGACTTGCAATTTCATCTCTAGTGTTTGCGTTTAAAAAACTCTTGCCTCTATTTTATTTTTTCCATGACACTTCGTTATATTTCACAACCGAATGTGCGATGGTTCTGCCTCTGCCTTCCCCCTTTTCACCCTTAAATGACAGAAATCAGATGTTCACTGCTGCAGAGCAAAACCGGGGCAGAGGACCGTGGTGCCCCCCCGCCCCCGGGGCCTCAGAGGGGCCGGTGGCGGCAGCAGCGGAGCCCCTTCCGTGGTCTGCTGAAAGAGTTCTTGTTCCTGCAGGCCAACTGCTGCGATCTCTGCCATGTTCCTGCTAAAAATCAGTACGAGTTTTGCTCTTAACTTGGCCAGAGACAGGGTTAAACAGAAGATTCAGTTAGAGGGTTCAGGGGGTGGAAGCTTGTCCCTGCACGGGTGGGCTCTGAACACGTGCAACTCCGACGCATCCGTTTCTTGTGGGTCTGAAAGCTGTTTCTTATTTGTGGCGCCTCAGATGTTGCACTTGTGGGGAAAGAACAAAAATTCTTTTCCCTTGGAGTGGTTGTTGGGAAGGAGGTTGCAAAGATTGGAGGAATATACATGTCACGATAGTTGCTAAAAGCACTGTCTTATGGGATTTAAAAGCTCCGCTTCCTTTTTTTATTCTGTGATTCCAAAGTGTGCTTTTATGCTTATGGTGATCACAAGTGATGTAAACAGATGAAAATATGTATCAAAGCTAATCTACTTATAGCTCTCCATTAGTATATTTCTTCCCTTCTTTCTTCATTTGAATTTGTAATTGCATGCAGGGAAGGGATGTGATGAGGTTATTCAGCATTGTTACCTACTCCCTAGACAAAATTAATAACAACGTCATGTTTGCACCCTTCCTTTTTTTGTTCTCTGATTCCAAAGTGTGCTTTTATGCTTATGGTGATCATAAGTGATGTAAACAGATGAAAATATGTATCAAAGCTAATCTACTTATAGCTCTAAATTAATATATTGCTTCCCTTCTTTCTTCATTTGAATTTGTAATTGCATGCAGGGAAGGGATTTGATGAGGTTATTCAGCTTTGTTACTTAATCCCTGGACAGAATTAATAACAATGTCATGTTTGCACCCGAATAGGTCTGAATGGCTCTGTGTGTCCCCTGGACACTACTGCAGCCAAGGCTGGTGTATCACTATGCATATATGCCTTACCGGTGACAACTTTAATACAAGCTAGAAAAAATATTTTTTATCCACAGTAAATCTGCATTGCCTGCTATATGCTTATCTTCAGTTTATTATTATGCATGGCATACAGTGTCATGGGCAGGCTGAAATAGGAAGAAATGTTTCAGGGAGGTTTTGTTTGCACTTTAGCCACTCTTAGGATGGGATTTCAAACTGAGTAAGAGACTGAAGATGATTGAAAGGGTAGGGCACTAGCTTGACACTGAGTTGGGTTCTCTGCTCTGTTGGGTTGACGGTTGGACACGACGATCTTAGAGGTCTTTTCCAACCTGTATGATTGTATGATTCTATGATTCATAGACCTCTTCAGGCAAGTCACTTCATAGTCTCTCTCTCTCTGACTCAGTCCTCTCCAATAAAAGGGGATAATAGTAGTTCCCTCCCTTAAAGAGGCGTTGTCAGAGTAAGTGCATTAAAGAGTATATAGTGCTGTTATACTGTGATATATGCCATGCAACCGTGTAAAATAGAAATTGCTGTAATTCGGTTTCTGTACTACAGTGCAAGAAATGAAGCCACGGACAATAAGAGGAGGACACCTGGCTAGTGTTGTCATTTTATTAAAAAAACAAAATACAGAACCCCCAAGTGGTACAGTTCATGCAAGTGAAAGAGCCCTTCCCTTTAGCCCGCAGTTCCAGGCAGAGCTCGTGGACCGTACGAAGGCATCGTAGAACGCTGCATCTGTGGAGTATTGATTAGAGATCTCTTGTATGACACTGCCATATATATATTAATGTTAGAGCTCTTGTACAGATATGGGTGGGTGAACTTTTTTGTGCTTTAGAAGACATTGTGATTTTTACATCAAAATAGCCTTAACGTTTATATTGGGGTGGGGCGAGTTCTATGGAGTATTTTAAGAAGTAGTGTTCTATAACCAGTTTCTGAATTTTAGTCCATCTGTTCAAAATGAAGATGCTTTACCTGACATCTTGCAAATGCAGTCTGTATCTGCACAGTATGAAGGAGTGAACAGTGGACAAAACTGAGATCAAGGAATTCCAGAAGAATAATCTCTTGTTGGCTTCCCGTTTGCTCTTTAGTGCAAAGCAGGCCACTTCATCTCTCTTTGTTTACCTGTTAAAAATACAGAATGTTGCACGTGACACATGTTACGAGTTTGGATGAATTGGAGTTAATATTGCTTTAACTGCTGCAAAGTGTTACATAAATGTTAAGTATTCCAATAACATCGTTTGTTTGTGAACAAGTTCTTTCAACTACTTTCCCCAAACTAAATTTGTCTTCAGTATAGCAACTAGTAGAACGTTTTTCTGCCTTGGTTGATTCATAGATATCTCCCAAATGGGGGAGAACTGTGTAATGAACGTCAGCCTGCTGATGGGAGACTGGATGTTTTTTCTTATTGTTTGGAGATTTGTTGAAAATAGTAAAGTCATCAGAAGCTGTGGGACATAAGTTAAACTAGTAAACTATTTGAAATAAGAGAGTGCTATCTAGCTGGTGTGGAAAAATCCTTTAGAATCCACTAGATGTGTTATGGATTGTAAAGAAGCATCAATCTCAGAATTTCTTTTTCTTCGGTGTGAGAGGATCAGGTTAATGGAATCCATGTACTGGAAGGGATGATTAATTCATTAGACTTTCATTCTGAGAGTGAAAACTATATTACGTAAGGGATTTTTTTTTTTTTTAATGCTTAGCGATTTCTTTTGGAGATGTTCAAGTGTTTAGCACTGATCCTCTTATCGGCTTTTCTAGTAAGTTGCTGTGTGACTTTCCCGTTATTTATGGCCTGTTTTTTTCACAATTGGGAAGGACTTACTATTCCTGTTAAAAGCAATTACATAGTTTGTATCTTTAGCAAATACAGCTATTCAAAGTGCAATGTGGGATTATTGACCCAAAATGTTACGACTTCAATTAGAATGTATTTATATTGTTCCAGGACTCACAGAGCAAACTATATAAGTGCAGGAGGAAATGTAAATGTTATAATTCTGATCTGCCTAATGCTCACAAGATTCCACATGCAGGTGGATTAATGCGTAAACTTTAGTTTTTCCTGTAATATTGAACTTGATCATTGCGACCTTAATTTTGTGTTTTACTAAGAACTGAGTCTTTTGCTCAATTTAAAAAGGAGCTTTGTAAGGGCTCCTAATAGATGGCACTTCCCTCATGCTGTTGCCAAATTACATTTTTCCTTTCTAGTTATAAAGTGCAGGATGGGTTGTTTGTTTGGTTTCAGGTAGGCTTGTTGAGCTGAATCTTCAGGAAACTTCTGACTTTGCTCTGAGTAAGTATGAGGCTGGTGTCACTTATGCCCAATTGCGGAAGTGCTTTATAATGTTAGTAAGGATACAAATAAGCCACTACAGAAATGGAAGAGGCTTGCTTTGTATTTGATCCAGTATTGGTGCCAACCATCTGCTCTTTCTTTCCTCCACTGAAATCCCTGTGGCTAAAAGGAGGAGATTGGGAAGGTGTCTAGCAGGTAACTGGCAGGGAGCTCTGAATCGGGGGGCCTGGAGAGTGCTCTGATTTTTTAATTAAAGATTAAGAAATCTGAGCGCTCTCTGGGCCCCTGGATTCTTTAAACCTTGCTGGTTTCCACTGTGTGATGGTCGTGCTTGCCCGTGTCTTTCAGTGTTCCTACCCCCAGTATTTACTAGTGTGCATTTGCTTAGCTGCGTTGTTGTGATGCCTGACAGCCCCAGCCATGGCCAAGAGCTTCCTGTGCCTTGTAACGGACCAGCACAATAAAAAGATCCTTTTATATCCAACAGTGACCACAAGACTTCTTAAAAGACATAATTTTAGAAATCTGAACTAAAGTCCTGTCAGTGCTGTTAAAGACTGACTACTTGAGTAGTTTTATAATAGCTTAGCTCAGTCAATACTGGCATCTGTCTGGCTGCAAGTGCGTGGATGTGAGCAAACCGAGATCAGCACTGCTTCAGCTTATATAACTGCTGAAAAACAAGATATATCTGGGTCGAGTGAGGCGGGGAGAGGCATATGACAAAAGAACAACTATGTTATTATTTGTATGACCTTTTTCCTTCATTTTTTGGCCCCCTCCCTCTTCTTTGGTTATCGCTACCCTGTTGCATCATGTCTCAAATTAGACTTTCAAGCTCTTTCTGGAAGAATCCCTGTCTAGCCTGTTAGTGGGTACTGTTAATACGACTTTATGACCTCAAAATACTTCATGAATATCAGTGTATTGGGTTTCAGGTATTCTCATTTTATGAACTGCTCTGAAGTGGCTTGCTTAAGATGCATGTCTGTAGCAGAGCTGGAAATTGATCCCAGATCCTCTGAGGTTCTGCCTGTGCTTTTAGTCCCAGTTCTTCTCCAGCCAGGCTTGGGCGAGTGATGATGCCTGCTTGGTGGCGTCAGGAGTGTCTCTGCTGAGAGTTACGGTCTAGGTATTGAGTGCATTTATGTCTCTCATGAAGAAACCTCTGGGAATGGAAAGAATCGTAGTCTCTATGAACTTTGCCCTTTCTCTTCCCTTATTTGTATGCCGTTACCTCTTGCAAAGCCTTGAGGGGAATCTCTGAAGCGCCCAGACTGTGGTATTCCGTACACTGGATGGAATACCATGTCTGGTTTTGTGATGGAGTGCTGGAGACGTCAAGATGGAAACAACTGAACCTGCAGCAATCTTTCCTGTTGCAGCTCAGTGCATTCAGATGTGTTTTCTTCTCAGGGCTAAAGTGCAGAGAGATTTGGTTTGTCTCTGGGGTGTATCCATGCAATTCTGCAGCTGGTGTGTTTGTGGCGGGAGAGGCATGCTGAGCGAAGGACACGTTGTGGTTATGTCAGCTATGTGAATGTGAAGGCAGGGAGAAGCTTTTGGCCTGCTCTTTGCCATTCTGACTTTAGAGCCTGCTGTGATTCCTGCGTGTTGGAGTATTGGTCTCTCTGTTGCTAGCAACTGCCTGCCCTGACAGATCCAAACAAAAAAGCTTAAAATAGCTATCTAAGTGCTTACAATTAGAAGAACTGTTAAACCATTTCCAGTGGGAAAGATTAGTATGTTCGTGTAACTTTACACGAAGTGTAAAGCCTGAAAGCAGCGTTTCATACTCCTTAGTTGCTGTGCTCTTTCTGCGCTCTAAGGCTGCCCAAGCCTCTTCAGATCATGGTATTTATCATGAGGACAGATTATAATAACTAATATTCCTAACTTCAGTACAGTTTATAAACATTAACTAATTTAAGAAATGTACCATATACCTATCTTGTTAAAGGGTAAGTCTGCACTGTGTTGCAAAGCCATTTGTAAAGATGGGCTTTCCTGCATATTTGTTTACAGAAGTCCAGTTTATGTAGCTTTCTCATAGTTCTCTCTAAGAACTGCATGTTGTTGCTGTGCAAGATGAAAGATGAGTCTGGTGCAAATCATGAATCTTCATGAGATGAGGTTTGGGCAAAATTTCAATTATTTTGGAAATGCCACTCAAAGTTTTGTTTGACGATAAATTAAATTGAGGATCTAACTTGTATTTGCTGTAGTACCTTTTCAATAGCCGGTAGAAACAACATTATCAGTTCCTTTAAAAATAAATCGGGGTGGGTTTTTTTTTCCTTTGGTTGTTTGTTTAATAATCTGCTAAGTTTTAAAATTCCAGTCTGTCTTTTTAATAGTTTTTCTTCCTCATCCATGCTGATTTTACTCTGGTGGAGCTGTTTGTGTAAGCCAGGTTTTGCCTGGCTCGTTTGTTGTAAGGACAAGACTAATCAGCACATAATGGGCATTTTCTTTGTAACAGCTTTTGGTGTCTTTCTCATCCCTTTAAAACAAAATTATGTGGAAAATCCCAGGTGCATTTTGAAAAGCGAACCTCCAATACTTGTACGGAGTTTACAGTTTGAATTGAGGAAGACAACCCAAAATATAGGTTATTTTTTGAGTGTTCCTTGAAAGTACACAACTCCCCTCTCATAGGACTGTTGTCTGAAAACTTCCTTTTGAGGCACATTGGTGCTTCAGACCCCATAATTAAAAAAACAAAAATCCTTCTCTAATGTCCTGCATACTAGTATGCATCTGTATGTTTAGATGGAATGTGGAAAATTGTGGTGATAGGGGATAAATAAAACTACATCCACGGATGTAAACAGTAGGTCAAAATATAATCAGAATGCACGCTTAGACGAATTTTAAGACCATTTGAACAGAAAAGCAAGCTGCCCAATTAAATAACATCTATAAGAACACATTTTCCCTGCCTCTCCTTTATTACATCCTTTACTGTAATAGACCAAAATATTTTACTTAAGTAGGATTTGTATTTCTCCTTGGTTTGATTAGTTCATGAGGTGTAGTTAATATTTTCTTCTTGGGTATGTATATTTTTCCCAAACAATATAGTAATTCTACATTTTGTGTTATTTTGCTTGCTGTAGGTAATTAACCTATGATGCTGGATGTCAGGAATGGTCTAGATTGGAGCAGTAGTTTGTCACGTCTGGTGGTGCAATACAAGCTACCTGATTTTGCTGGCACATAGTCCTTCAGCAGGACCATTGTCTCCCCTGCTTCACATCACAGAGCTAATGGATTTCACTTTTGAATCTCTGGTTGGTACAGTGATTTAATACAGCTTTATCAGTTCCCAGCCTCTGAAAATGGGAAAGTGAAAGTGGTAGCAAAGTGATTTTAATCATGCTGTCCTCAGGGCAGAGGCGCCCTTGAAGTCAGTGATAGCTTCAGTCTTTCTCCGCAATAGAAATGGGCCAATCACGGGAAAATTTGGGTAGGCCGTAAACGTCTGCGATGCGTACTACTTATTTAGGTATGTGTTTGCTAGCCCCGGGCAGGCACCTTCAGGCAACAGTGGAAGTTGTCAAACTTCCTGGATGCTGTGTTTTCCCTTTTGTTGTTGACTGTCTGCCTGTGAAGCAGCTTTCCTTTGATCTCTTTACCCCTATTATGGGCACGGTGTGAAGAGTTCCTTTTTTGCTATGCAATGTTACACCAACAAGTAAGCCTTCCCCATTTCATAGGCTTTATTGATTCTAGGACTTTCATCTGATACAGTTCCCTAGGTTAGTTTCTTACTTGGAGGTGTTGGGGGGCATGATTGTTACCTATTTATATTCTTTTGTAGTGGGCTTTTTTTAAATTGGAGCCTGTTCAGTTGATTGGTTTTTCTCATTCACTTTGGACTTCAGTTGCTGCTCTTCTGTGGTGCTAGACTCCTGGAAAATATGCCTTTCGCGGAGAGACGGGCTTCTAGGTATCTGTGGAAAATGCCCTACCATTTGGGATAAGGTGACAAGGACATAAAACCATCATCCTCCATTTACATTTTTGGCTTTCTTGGACAATGTTGTGTTTCTCAGTTGCTTTGAGCTTTCCCCTGCCTTTCTTCAGAAGATAGTTTGCTGTGCTTTGCTATATAGAATTTACAAACATGGTCTATTTTCTCTTTTTTCTTGTTCCCTCCCAGGGCGGTATGTAGGAAAGCTGTGCTGTTATCCTTCCTGTTCAAGGTGTCTGAAGGTGGTGAGTGGGAGGTTGCAAACAATCTGCAGGAATTTTGATGTATCTAACTGTCTGGAAGAAAATGTGACACAGTGAGTGTGCGGGAGAGGCTTTTGAGGGAGAGATTGAAGCTGTTTTCATATACAGCAGAGTAAGCATAGCATATGGATAAGCTGTGCAGTAAGCTTTGCAAGTCTTCTACCAAACACAAAAACTGTCCCGTTTTCATTGCTTTCTTGGTTCTTACTCAAGACTGTTGCAATAGGTGGTGGTGGTGGCTTCATAGGGGCAAATTTCTGCTAGCTGGAACAAGTTTCTTATTTGTGATGCCCTGTAAGTCTCCAGTCATTTTGAAAAAAACAAACCACCAAAACAAGAAACAAAACCTATCCTGTTGAACTACCTCTGTCCTGCTATTGCACTGCAGGAATTAAATTTTTTTTGCCCTTTCTGCACGTATGTAAATAGCGCACCCGATTTTTTTACCTTTTGCATGTGGATTTAAACCCATGTTTTCTCGCAGGATTGGAGGGGAACTGGTAGCTAGTATCCTGTATTCTGTTCTTGATCTTTGACCTGGTTTGTTGTGTGATCTTAGAAGTGAGTTAGTTCCTCTGTTTCTGTTCCTCATTAGTAAAATATGTGTCATGATTCTTTACCTGTTTCATAAATGTGGGATTTGACCATAATAATGAGCAAATTAGAGAAGGAAGGCTCAATTGCTCTGTCTCAGAAGGACACTGACTAGCTTGTTGCATTTGACTTAAATGTAAAAATTGCTCTTGGAATCTGTTCGTCATCATTAAAAGGGATTGAGCTTCTTACAGGGGAGATCAGTAATTTGAGTTGCTGGCAGCAGGAGGATTTAGTGAGAAATGATTCTCATCACTCTAATTTGACAGATTTCCTGTAAGGAACTGTGGCAGCATTGTTGCAGTTAGGGCTGAGAATGTACATTAGCTAGAGCCCAGGAACACTTTTTGTTTTTCACATGAAAAAAACTAAAATAGAAGTATTTAAAAGCCAAGATTAAAGTGGTGAAATAGAACATGGTCTGTGAGCACTTGTTATTATTTTCTGCATGCTTAACTTTGCTAAGGTTTGAGGAGAAGTCAGAGTCTTTCCCGAGTCATTTCTGCAGCATTCTATCAGAGAAAATTATGTGCAAATGATTTCAAAGGAGATCAGGAATGGGCAAAATTTAAAATTATTTATCAGGCCAAATATAGGTGGTGTAGCAAATGAACTAAGCAAAGCACAGGACAGCACAGCCCTCAACAGCTGGGCTGAAGGGTAGAGTTTAAGGTTACTACAGTGTGTGAGGTCATGAACTTGATACGTGAAATTGTACAAATACGCGCATACTTAGTGAAGAGAGTATTTAAAGAAATGGAACAATGGTGGATGGTTATTAAATATACAAGCAAAAAGTTTTAAAGGGTGATAAAGATATTTTATACTAAATGGTTGCAATGGAGTGTTTTTCATTTGTCCTCTAAATCAAATAACCTTTTAACTTTAACTAAAAAAAACCAAAAACATTAAAGAGGTTTTATAGCGAACGCTCCAGGCTAATGATAGACTGGGACAAGATAGTTGCAATGGATATAGGGATGTCTGAACGATTCTACAGAACCTACTTTGGGTTGAGTAAAACCTGCTAATGGGTGCTCAGGGCTGGTACCAGCCTAGTGAGTGGCTCTGAGTGCCTGTGCCCTGCACTCCTCAGGTATCTCTGCTTTGAAAGGACTTCATTAATTTGAGAACAGGCAGAGACTCCTCCTTAGAACTATTGTATACTTAAGTAAGTCCTGCAGGAGACCTTGCCTAAATCTAGCCCATGTAGCGTTTTATATGTGCTTATGATTTTCTTTTAACGCTCTAGTGCAGATATCCTGGAGAAGTTTTAGCTAAAAATGCTAATCCTAACTTCTCTCAGTAAGGTGTCATAGGTTACTTTGCTTATGGTTTTTTCATTCCTGAAAATACTGCATAAGTGCCCATTGGGTATGTATATCTAATTTTACATTCTTTTTAGGTCTGGGGGAGAAAGCCTTGCAACCTGAAAAAGTCCTTAGAAATCTGAAAATATTTACAGTATTAAAGGTGGTGACATACAATTCATATTCATCTTAAGAAAGGTCGAGAGATGTTCTTGCATGCCAGAAGTTCCTGGAAGTGAAAATAACTGATGATGTTGCATGCCAAATCTTAGAGCTATTAGAACAAAATATACTGATGCTAGGTTCTGCTTTTTCTCTGTGCAGTGTAAAAGCAATGCAAGGTATCATAACACTTCAGTATATTTGGAGGCAAGACACAGTATCTTCTGGGGATTACGGTATCAGAACTGGCTCTGTGCTTTTTCAAAGGTAAGAAATGGTCAGGGCGTACTGCTGCAGAGCACACTTAAGCCTGGAAGTGTGTTGCCATTTTACTGTGCTACTGCAGGCTGACTCTTGTGCTGAAATTAAAGTAAAACAAAACAAAAAACCCTCAAAGCTGGTAATTGGCTAGGATGATGATAATGTGAGCTCATCCCTCAGCCTCAGGGAGGGAAGCCTGCTTAGTCATAGAGCCAGCAGTGCTCAGCCAATGAAGCTGCCAAGTGTGAGCTTTCCTGGAGCATAGTCACGCTGCAGCTTGAACATCTATCACTTCGGCTTAAACTATGGACTATTATTATTAGGATGACCTACAAGATCTTTTTCTGCAGTTTTTCTATGTAGAAAGAAATTCTAAAAAGCTAATTTTGTGATGTTTTCTTTTACCATCTAATACTGGATGCACCAAATCCTCTTTTTTCTTGGCTGATCTCTTAGTTAGGATTTTTTTTTTTTTTGCATGCAGTTAGGAGAACTGGGACATTCAATAAGCGTGTTTTGTTCAAAGTACCTTAAATCTTTCCTCCACGGTAATGTCATTTTCACTCTCCTGGTTTTTGTGCTGTTGTAACTTCAGTTGTTCTTCAATCACTACGGTCTTCTCAAGTGACAAGATAACTTCCCTAAGAGACATATAATATTTTTTAGGACTCCCTTTATGGAACACACAAGTACATATTCCTTTCCCTCCTTTAGGTTATCTCTGAACTTACTTTTTTTGTAAACTTTGCATCTTAATACTTTTGTTACATCTCTTTCCTAGATAGGTGCAGTTCTAAACTGGTCTGAGTTAGGCTTTGCAATGCTGGTGGCTTCTTACGTAGTAATGGAAAAAACAGAGCCAAAGTCTTCACAAGTGGAGGTTTGGAGAGCTGTGCTAATGCAATGCTTTCTCACTAACATGAGAGCCCTCTTTCTAAAGGTCGTCTGGATACTTGTGTGTGTGCTAGTTGCAAATCTCAGCCACCGCTATTAAGAACAGCATCAGATGTTTGGTTTTTTCTTTTCTTTTATTTTCTTTTTTTTTCCCCTTCCTTTTTTAGAAGGGTTAAAAACAAGGATCCTTGAAGTTGTATGCCAGCTTTTGGGTAGTTATCTTTGCATTCTTCCTCAAAGTGTAGAAAATCTACAGCCAGGTTGTCTGGCAGGTTTAAATTTGATCTACTGGTAATGTCTTCTGATATACAGAAAAACTTGCATTCTTTTTATCAGAATTATGTGACTGATCAATACAAAAACATGCAGAAGCATCCACCATCCAGAAGTGGAAGGAAAACTATTGCAAGGTTGTCTAGTTTGGAGAGAAAAATAGCTTGTGATGATTTCAGAAAGTAAGACAGGGTCAGAAACCACTGTTAATAGTATTACCTCAGGTATTGTGGTTTAGCTGTTAGCTCTGTTACATTTGTAGCAGTGCTGCAAAAAGCAAGGAGAGAGAACAACATAATGCTCCTGAGAGGCATATAGGAACCTTTCCACCTCTACATTTTTACTACCAGGTTCCAGTTTCCTGCTGTAGGATGTTTTTTCCTCTCCTAATGAAGTTTTGAAATAGGAAAAACTTACTTTATGAAATCCTTGTTTGTGTACTAGTTGCAGTTTAGAGAGAATTTTCCATCTCACGTGTCCATAATTTCTCCTAGAGTTATTTTCGTCCTGTTGAAAGAGGACTGGAAAATGAGCCGAGACATTGTGCTTAGAGGAGGGAGGAACACCCTGGCTCTGTGATACGGGGTGGCAGAGGTCCACGGTTTGTAGCCAGGGCGAAGGGGGGGAGCGTGGGGGGAATAGCTATGTAACAGCCTGAGGAAGTGAGTCACTTCGCTCTGAAACACAGGCCCATGGTTCCAGTAGCACGAAGCCAAGCTTGGCCTCTGAGGTGGAAGTTGCGTAAGTTAAACTCTTTGTCTTTTCCTCCTCCTCATGCTCCCAACCCCACCCCAGTATTAAAATCTGCACTGTAGCCATATCCGTTCGGAGTAAACTCAGGTTACAGGACTTCAGAGTGCCGCATGCTTTTGTTTTATTATTTTTCATTTTATAGAGAGAGAGAAAGGGATTGCAGGTTTCATTGGAGGGGATTAGTGTGTGTTAGCGTGTGTTAGTCTTACCTGCTCCACTCAAGAGAAATTTGATTTTATAGCAGAAGGGATGCAATAAGAATAGGTTTTTAACAATTTATTAAATTCTTTCTGAAACATACTGGCAGTGTGGACAGAGTGGAACAGAGTGCATACTGAAAGTGGAACAGAGTGCATACTGAAAAGAGATAGTAATAGAGACTTGCACTTAATTACTTGAGTATTAGTAGTTTAGTTTTAAATTTAATTAAATTCTTAAACTTCTTAAAAGGTTTTAGGTGTCCTACTAGAAATACTAGTGTGTTAACACATTAGACCTTAATCCTGCAAACTAGGCTCTTAAAGCCTAAGTTTGTGGATAGCTTTTTTCTGTGGAAGAGGAGGGTAGAATTGAGCTAGACTGCATGTTCCGGAAAGGCTTTCTTCTATTATGTTTGTAGCTTTACACTAACAGATATTTGCTGGTGTCCGGGAGCAGCTGTAACAATCTGCCTGAACTACTTTTCCATGAGTGCGACCTGAGCAGGAGCAGTTGCCTTCAGCTGTTGAAGAAAGCATCTGACAGGGCAACAGGTTGAGCAGGCCCTGTCTTCAGGGCTTGGATGCTTGGTGGGCAGTTCTTAATTGGAAAGCAACCGTAATGATTGGGGGAAGGGCGCTGCCGCCTGATCCTTTCCTTCAAAACACTGAATTGAGCATCTTTTGCTGCGTGTTTGGCTGCAGCCTTCGTGTACATGTGTGCGTTTTAAATGGCTTTGGGAAATGTGGCATGACACATTATTTTTCTTTTGGCGAGTCATGAGGGTTTTTTTGTTTTGTGTTTTTGAGTTCAGATTAAAAACAGATTATTCTGGCTGCAGGAAGACATAGAAGTAATTGGCCAAATGAGAGGGAGTTTAAGAGAAAAAACCTTCACAATGAGCTTGAGAGATTAGTCAGAAGTCTGTGTGCAATTGGGAGTTGCATCATGCAAATACAGTGTGATAACTAAGTTGTTTTGTATTACATTCTTCTAGCAGGTCAGATCTATTATTTCTTACACGTATTATCCTGATTTTCATTTCTGTGGGAAATGGGACAGACATACACGTTGTTGCTTATCGCGTGAGGGTTTATACGCCAGTTATGTCTGTTGATGATTCATTGCAATTGCTTCTCTATTTCAGGACCTGTAGCTAAGTGGACCCTACTGACCTCTGAACCACAAAGGATAAGAGTGAAAAGAAGTGGGAGAAGCATACGAAGAAAAAGGAAGTGGATGCACTTTCATCTGGACTTCTTTCCTGCCCTTTATTAGTAAAACTGAATGGAAAAGAGAGACTTCCGTGCCTTTCCTCCCCCAGCCTCGGGGATGGGCGGATTGTAAATACGGTGTGTGCAGCTGGGAGAATAGACTGAACCATGAATCTTCAAGCTCAGCAAAAGTCTTCAAGCAAAAGGACTGGGAAACGAATTGCCTATTTTAATGAGCAGGAAATAGCTGTGTCATCAAAAGAACCACAGCAGCAGCTTAAGGAAGGACAGTACTATGGTCATGGAGGGAATATACCGGTCTCCCAAACTGTGGAGATTTCTCACACAGGAGGATTAACAAGTGCCCCCAACAATGTTGCTTTGATGAACTCTGTTTACAATCAAGATAGGGGAGAATCAATGATGATGTCCCAGACGGTAACAGCTGTCAAATGGCAGAATTCACTAATGGGAAACCGGTTGCCAGAGAGGGGTGACAGCCACTGGCAGTCTCCACCTTCGATGTGGAACCACAGTATGGTTTTTGGGGGCAACCCAAAAGGACCCCACTCCAATGCTGGTGCCCCGGGCTTCTATGGCCACCCAGAAGCCCTTAAAAGAAATCAAGAGAAAGGAGTGTTCGTGTCACAGCTGGACTTGTATGGAGATGCTGTCCAGCAGATGATGTCCCAGAAGGCTCAGCTGGAACAGCAAGCCCTGGTTAGACAGCAAGCTCAAATGAATTCTTTTCATCACATGCAGAAACAGCAGCAACAGAATCAAAGTCTGCCGTTACAGCCTTTCCAACTTGCATTTGGTCACCAAGGCCAAAAGCAGGGTCTTCCTGAATTGTTACATGTCTTTCAAGAAGCCCCAGCTTCTTCCAGTCCAGCATTTACTGCTCAACAAAAACAGCAAGCTCTTCCCCAGCTACAACTGTTTGAAAATTTCTATCCTCAACAGCAGCAGCAGCAACAGGCTGCCACACAAGCCTTCAGTCTGCAGCAAACTACTTCCATAGCACAGCCTCATGTGGCGGCTGCAGCACCTCAGCATCACATGATGGCACACCAGTTTCAGCAAACGGAGAGGAACCAGGAACTATTCAAGGCTCTAACAGAGCAGAACCAACAGACTGTGCTACCTCAGACCCAGATTCCCTTTCCAAGAAGATCACGGAGACTCTCCAAAGAAGGTGTCCTGCTGACATCTGGAGGAGAAGTGTTAGCTTCCAAGCAGGCAGAAGAACAACCTAGCAATTTATTTCTGCATCACTGGCAAACACATCAGCAAGAGGTCCCATTACAGCAGCCGCCTGAATCACTGGCTCACAACAAAAGTAGCTATTCGCACCCCAAAAGAGTGGATCTGGGGCAGAAGGATGTCCTGGTCAATAGTGAGCTGTGCCAGATAGAAACAGACAGGCAAGCTACAGCCCAGAACGGTAGAGATGGGGAGAAACAGGCAGCTGAAGAAAACACTCAGAGAACTAATGATTTTCAAGGTGTCAGAGGTGGTGTAATCCAGAGTACACGACGGAGACGGCGTGTTTCTCAAGAAGCCAATTTGCTAACTCTGGCCCAAAAAGCTGTTGAGCTGGCTTCTCTTCAGAATGTGAAGGTAAGGTAGACATCCTAACCAATATAGCACTACAAAATAGGGCTGAAATGAAAGGAATTTATGTATGTATGCAGGATAGGATGATGTCTTGATGCAAGAAGTGTTGTAGTACTGCAAGGGCAGCTCTGGAATGATGGCACGTAAGTTCAGCTACTGTAATTCATAGATGCGGGAGGATAGAGATCTCCTAGTGCAGTGAAACCACCTAAGGGCAGTTTTACTTCGCTAATACTGAATGTGATTTTAGCCCAGGGCATCAAAATATGGACGTTTTCAGCTTAGATCTCAAGCTGGTCAGGAATTTGGAGAGACAAGTGTAAGCAGTTCACTTGGTGTCTTTTCACCAATTTAACATTATCTTCCTTTTATGTAAAAGACTGCTGCTTACCTGCCGGTTTTTCAGTTTTAGTGGTTGAAGTGTTCCTAAATTGTGCTATCTAAAAATTACATAATGGAATTTACATGTTCAATATTTCCCAAATATTAAAAGCCTGAGGAAGCCTCACTTACATGAAGAACTTATACCAGGCATAACAAAGGTCTGTCTGATGTGGTATCCTGTTTCTGAGAATGACCCGCAGCGAATGTTTAGACATTGGTAACCTGAGGACACAGTCTGCCTGTAGGGCTTGATGGGGAAGAAATTTAGTGTTGGCTGATTAGGTAGTTCACTACTCTTACCCTTTTGGTGTCCCATCAGTCTAAATTCTACAGTACGTATTCCATGTGGCAAGATGACAGGGTTCAAAATTAACTAGCCTAGGGGAGGCAAGTGGTGGCATTTTTGGAGTTGGGTGAGGGTTTTTTGAGGGTTTTTTTTGGAGGTTTTCTTTCAGTTGTGGTTTGACTAATCTTTCATTGAGTGCCTCTCATGAGAAGTAAAGATACACTTTTCTTTGGAAGCTTTGTTGCCAGAGGCTGATGAAATATGGGTGTTAGAGCATGAGCTATTTTCACTTACAGTTTTGCCACTTGAGTTGCTGCCCAGTCAGACAACAAAGGGAAGGGGATTTTATTCCCTCTTTTGTTCTTGTCATTGTTTTTTTCCTAGTCTGTCTGTGGCCTTTTTTTCCAATCCTTTCCTTAGAGGGATGTGCTGTTTGAGTGAAAAAACTGAACTAATAAACAATGAGGCAAATATCCGTAGCCTACTCCAACTCTTGCACAGCAGACAGCAACCAGTGACTGTTGATGCTGTCTTCAATCCTTTTTGCTCTAATTCCAGTTGAACAAGCAGATTTGATAGAAAACTAGTAGTAGTTAGCAGCGTGAGCTATTTGCTCATACTGTCCCAGCCATTGTATGGGTATATTGCAGGAAGGCCTACAATTCACATTGCAGTCTGATCACCAACACAGTGGCCAGAAAAAAGCTAAGAGAGCACCTAGCAAAAGGCCCTGAGAGGCGAAGCAAGAAATTGCCATTTGAAGGCCTGTCTGCTTGCAGCTTGATTCATCACGTGAAGACCGAACAGAGAAGTGTTTTGACAGATGCTCTTTTGTTCTTTGCAGTTACGCAAGCAGCTTGTTTGCTTCCATGATGGTACTAGCAGAAGAACTCTTTATGTTTAGATCTCTTCAGGCTTTCAGGATGAGGTTTTGAAAGATGTTAAAATTCTTACCTGAGGTCTGATGGATTTTACATCTTTAAGGGGGTTGGATGTCATGCGAGGAAGAAAAGAAAACATGTTTACTGGAGGAGAGCGGTCTGCTTTTCTTATCAGTGGCTTTCTGTTATAAACAACCTGGAAGCCTTCTCTAGCATAGGTTATGTGAAGAGCGTGTAGGAAGACCGAAGGGTTAAATTATTGATGAAAGAAGATACGTTAATAATTTGAACCAGTTGTTTGAACGTTCCAATGTAGGTGTGTGTACCTTATGCAAAAACAGTATTTTGGACAGCAGTATCTGCCTACATGTAGTGTCACAACTGATGCTTTGCACCAGAGCTGCCCATCTTACTGTGCCTGCCTTTTTCAGGTGGTGCAAACTTATTGCTGCTTACAGGCTACAGCAAATTCTCAACTCTTAGTTTTTTGGTTTCATTTCACATACAACTGTTATACGCAAAAAGGTGGTGTAATTTGTTTTCTTTAATAGGGCAGAAAACTTTTCTCAGATCTGAAATGGTCGTCTTAGGAGTGTCTGGATTTAAATATTCCTTTGGGAATATGGGAAGGGAAATACAGGTTTTAGTTACCTGGCCTCTTTCCTCTGGCACAGGGCAGGGTACCAGCTGCCCCATACAAAAAAAAAAAAATTATTTGTGGAATTGCAGGTCTGGACTCACCTCCTTCGTGGACAAGCTTCAGTTTGACTGCAGAAGGAAGCTGTCCTTACTGTTGGCAAAATAATGCAGAATGATGGCAGAAAGCAGTGTATGGGCAGGTGTTTCTAAAAGGCTGGTGTGGTTTCTTGTCCGATCACAGCAGTGGCCTTGGAACAGTTCTTCCAGCAATCGCAATTGAGTTTTGTCTGTGAATTCTAAATTTTTTAGAAACCACTTGAGGGATAGACAGGATCAATGCCAGAATGACTGATGGGTTTCTGTGGGTGTCCTGGAGGACTCCAGATCACTAGTTCGTCCCTCAATATTTATGCAAGAGTCTAAGTGGAAGTGCAACAAGTTGCACTTGCTGGAGTTATCCAGCAGCCCTCCTGCCCCACATTCTGCAACAGAGATGCTGAGCTAGCTGAAAATCCCCTAGCAGTTCTACAAATGAAGGTCCTGTCCCTTGTTCAGTGGCTCCTTTCTGCTTCCCTCTGAGCATAATCAAACAGTTGAGAAACTATTTAGGAATCTGAAACAAATAGCTTAATTCCAAAATCAGTTGTGTCCCCTCTTAGTAAACCTTAGGTATGTGTGATCTTTCATGACCAGAAAAGCTCTGGTGTGGACCAGAGCATCTTTAAGGATATCTCAACTTATTTATATTAAGTTCCCAGTGGTGCTTCTCTCTATCTCTGTTACTGCTCAGGTCTCCTCCTTCCTCTTTTCCCTCAAAGGGGTCATCTCTCCCATCATCAAGGAGGAGAGTCCTTTGCTGGTTACCTCCCAATATTGAAAACAAAAGGAGCATGGGTAACCGATCACACACCCAAAGAAATGTGACATCTTTTGTGTGACTAGCTGCCATGATTTCCTCCTTGTAGTCAGGAAGTTAGTTCTTGTCTCTTGACCCGCAGAGATCTGTGTAGCACACAGGAAGTATCTGAGGTTTGTAGATTGGTCAGAATTGGTGCTCGTTCACATATTCATACTGCCATTACTTGTTTGATTGCCATCATTCTCTCAGGTGCCCAGAAAGTATGCTAGAGTGCTTGCACTAGTAACAGCAACATCAGGAGGAAAAAAAGTAATCTGACAAAAACCAAGACTTTTCTTGGCAGTGGTCTAAAGAATGTGGTATGAATGCACTGCTTTAAACAGTGGTGCAAAACTGTCTACTGTGGATCTCACTGCCAGAAGAAGACCCCAGAGCTATCCCGGATGTTTATCTAGGCTTCAGTAATAAGGTGATGACAGCATAAATTTCCCTGATGAATGGAGGGCCACATATAGCAGCATGAAGCCAAATGTGAGCTGCTTCTTCACGTATGGGCAGGACTAGTGGAAGTAGGCTTCCGTTTCCAGTAGATGACCTGTTTATATGTTTAAAAAGGCATCCTTGTTAGTATCTATTTCCTGAAGTAGTGGAGGGAGGCTACAAAAATTTCTAAGAGCCCCTTACTATCTAGAGGTGGTGGTCCCTAGTGACATGTCTGTCAGCATGATGAATGCCCTCCACATCCAAAATTAGTACTCTCATGGGAAAGTACAGGTGCATATCACCAGCCTGGAGTGGAGGGAGGTCCTCAGAGTTTATTAATTCCTCCTGCAGTGCAGTCTGGGGCAGCTGATGCCAATTGTGACTTTTCAGTTGTGTGTTGCATCATTGTGTGGCGGGTGCAGATATCTCCAGTCTCGGTGAAGAAGCAGTCAGACTTCTGAACTGCAGTGTCACTTACGGGATAAACCTTTCTGTGCACACTTAGCCTTACTCTAATGAAAGGTCTGGGAAAGAGGCAGTCCTAAATCTTCTTGATAGGATTGATTTTATTTGCTCAAGCTTGGCACCTAGCTTTTTTTGAAGGCTTAGTGTTTCAGAGTGGACCTGTTTGCTCTTAAAAGCAACAAAAATCACCAGGACTCTCATTTGGAGAGAGGCCAGGGCACTAACTCCAGGCTCTGACTGACGCATCTTGTGACAATACAGTTGTGCTTCCCTCAATATAAATATAGTATCAAAGTGGGATTTCAGTCTAATGTCCTTCTAGCTATCATGGATTGACTCTTCATGGGCCGGCTGGAGCATGTTCTCTTGCTCATCAGTGAAGCCAGCTTTCTTGATCTACGACCACAGAGAAATGACTGGGGGGTGTCTGAATCCTTATGACAGAACCTGCTTATGCTATATTTTTAATCAGGATTAGGTGTTTTTAATGGCACACAATAGATTCTTTTTGAGGACTTAAATAAATCTCTGCAAAATTTTGGAAGTCCAGATTGGAGACCTCTTGTCATACCTGAGAGATAATGTGCCTTAGTTTCCAGCTGCAAAACACAGCTGTTCAGGCAGATTCCTCAGTAGATAGTGGCTCTGATGGAGGACGAGTTTGCATACCTAATCCTATCCAAAGACTTTCCAAACAGAGCTCTAAGTTAGAGAGAAGTTCTGAAACACCAGAACGAGCATCTTCTACAGCTTCTAGGTTGCACTTCATCAGAGCTCAGGAAGGCCTTTTACATCCCTGAAGAGAGGTGTTTTTGAAAGTTGTTCTTTAACATCTGGCTCCTAAGTGAGCTGGCAACTGCTTTTGAATTGAGAATGGAATGAACATGTGGATAGTCATTTGAAGGACTAGAAATCACTGATCTAACAGTACCTGAAGCCATTTGGTGTAACAGTATCCATGTATTTATTCAGTACCTCATCCTCCATTCCCATCTCCTTGGAGCTCAATTTTCTAGGGTTTCCATGAGCAAAAGAAAGCAGAGACATGGAAGCTGTAATACCAAAGCAAAAAGTGCCGGCTTGCATTTAGGCCTTGTTGATTCTGCTGAGCGAAAGTCCTTCAGGCTCAAGCCGGGTTAGACAACAAACCTCAAAGGCTCCAGTTATAATAAGGAAAGTTGCTTCTGTCATGTAAATCGGAAAAAATGCAACAAAAAGCTAGCTCTGGTTTTTGTATGAGAGATTTAATTAAGATTCTCATGGTTCAGTCTTTCCTGGAACGAAGTCCAATATTTGAAATTAATAACCTGCAGATTATGATCATTTTTAAAACTGAGGAACCTTTGTTGGAAGTTATATGGCAGGGCACAAATTCATCTGGAAAATAAAATATCAAACCATAGGTAGTGAAATGATACTTAAGAATGATGTACACAAGTATTCTAGCAGTTGAGACTTCAGGTAATCCTCAAGTACTTCTAAGAAATTCTGGTAACGCTTTTGTTGAAGAATTCTTTTTCCTCCAGTAACACTTTTCCAAATCCATTTCAGCTTGCAAATTGCATTGAGAAACTTGATATACAAGTGAGGTAGCATCTGATTTATTACGTAAGCACTACAGAACTTTTAAGGAATCTATTTTTCTTCTCAGGATCTGGATACTTCAGAAGAGAAGAAGAGTGTGCTGATAACAGCTCCAGGACCTACAGCTGCAAAAAGTGTTGTGGAATTTGCCAGTTCTTCACCAGCTCCCAAAAGAGCCCGGGAGGATAACAGCCTCGTGCCTCTTATCATTCCTGTGTCTGTGCCAGTGAGAAAAATTGACTTGCAGAGCCTTGGAAAGGAAAAGTCTGAGGATGGAAAGCTCCAGAGAGGCCAAACAAATGATCGAGCTCCTTGTGAACGCAAGCCTTCTGTGATAGTCACTCGGAGGCGATCTAATCGTAATACTAACATGGAAACCTCAAATCAGGTACGGATAGACTAAGAAACCAAAGATGAGCCAAATCTGTTCGATTTAATTACGTAGTTTTTATCCATAAGCTGTGCTATTAAAGTAGTTTGATCTCAAGGCTTGAACTTGGAATGGATGTAGTCTGGGGACTGTTTATTTTTTTCATCATAATATTGCCATATATTTGGGCATCACTGGCTTTTCATGACCTACAGCTAATGCTAGTACAGCCAAGCAATGCCCCACTACTAAACAGTGAATAAAGCCAGATGGTCAATAACACTAGAATAAACACTAGAATAAAGAGTGCTTTCTTCATACATATATAGAAAATAATAAATTGTGAGTAGGACACATATCTGTGTATATGAATAAAATCCAAAGTGAAGATTTATTCTCATGGGATTGAAATCTCTTACTGACATTCTGAAGGTCAGAACTTGAGTGTTCCCCTTCAGAGTGGTGCTGTTGAGTGAGTTTTTCCCCTCTCTTCTATTCAGGAGTACAACAGAATGTTCAGATACCAGAGAAATGGCAGGCATCTAGGGAGGTTTCTCTGCATTTAAATGCTTGACTGTCTAAGACAATATTGTTATATTGTCTTCTGTTCTCTTATTGCTATTTGGTGTCAACCCTGTATCTGTACCAGGGTTCTGCTATACTCTTATGCCCTCTTTTAAAGCTACCATGAGGTCATTATCTTTCCAACCAAAGGTTGGACCAGACATATATGTAGTTCTTGTAAAACATAACCTCATAAGCACTCAGAGGTAGTGTTGCTACCTAATAGTTGCTGTGTCCATTCCATTCCCCATCTTCTTCCTCCCTCTTTCCCTTTGTGCTAATTGTTGAGACACCTTCCAATTGCCCTATCTAGATTTTGAGCTGCCATGAAAGAATGTTGTCATTTCATTGAAGTTTTTCAAATGACCTGAGGTTTTAAAATGAAATCAAGTATGTATTGTTTTTTTCCTAATAGCACGAAGATGCTGTTCCAAAGGATGAAGCAGAGGGCTTTGCCCGGAAACCAAAGCAGCGGCCAAGACCTGAGCCACTCTTCATACCACCAAAAGCTGGCACCTTTATTGCACCACCTGTTTATTCTAATATTACTCCGTATCAGAGCCACTTAAGGTCACCTGTCCGTCTGGCAGATCATCCTTCAGATAGGAACTTTGAGCTACCTCCTTACACTCCTCCGCCAATTCTTAGTCCAGTGAGAGAAGGATCTGGGCTATATTTTAATGCTATCCTCTCTTCAAGTGGTCATTCGGTTCCACCTCCAATGACTCCTAAAAGTGCTCACAGAACTCTGCTTAGATCAAGTAAGTTCCACTTTTTCCTTCCTTCCTTGGCTAACTGTGGAGTAATAGGAGGAAGATCATGACTTTAGGAGGTGTGGTTATATGGAACTGGGAGTTCTTTGCAATAGTCTGGGGAGGAAATGCAGTGTTGCTTCCACCTGGACATGCATGTTAAGATGCATTCACAACTAATCTGCAACACCCCCTACTGACGTTCTTAGGAATGGAAAAGTCAGTTTCTCCTCTATAATAGATTGTCATTATCTTGAACTGAGGGGACAGTAAATCGTTGTTACTAAGATGTAGACGGTGACTGGACAGTAAGTTCTTGGTCATCTTGAATGTCTTTAAGTGTATGGGTACCTTTTTTGAGAGGTGGATGGCTCCGATAGATTTACAAGCTATGTGAAGAATATATTTCAAATGCGAAGATGAACCGTCTGAGCAGTTCTTTCTTTTCCTTGCAGATAGTTCAGAAGTTACCCCTCCTGTTCTTACGGTAGTGGGGGAGGCCACCCCGGTCAGCATTGAACCGTAAGTACCCAGTAGATTCTTAGCCTGGTAGTAAATGTGCTGCTTTTCTTCTTCCGAAACCTTCAGGCTGCTCCCTGTACAGTTGATGTATCTCTTAGAAACATTAAAGCTGTTCCCATTAGTGACTTGAAATATAAATTGTCTTTAATAATTACTCCATACGATAAATAATGTTTGTTTGGGCAAACGTACTTTGTAATTCTGGTAATGTTAATGGCTTTCTATTACTGCTCATCTCTCTCTGGGCTGAAGTACTATTGGTTAGCTAAAGGTGAATCTGTCCTGTTTTGTTGTATACAAACACTTCTTTGTATGCTGTATGTTTGTTTTAGAGTGGGGAAATAATGCTCCTTTAGAGGAAGGCCAAAACGTAGTATGGAAAAATGTAGTTAGCTCTCACATGGACTGGTCAGATTGCAGGTTATCCATGTGGTGTGTATTAGCGGCAGCGCAACTGTGAACACGTCTTTGCTCCCTCCTGGGCTAGCTCAGTCTGAAAGCACTACAGCCAGTTGCATACAGTGTGTGTGGCCTGAGCTAATAAGCCTCATTAGTCTTTTTAGTTGGCTGTGTGCTGGGAGAGCTCAGACAAATGTGGACCAAGCAGCACTAGGGAACAGAGTTTGGAGATATGAAGCTGGAGTTACGAGTTTAGGCTTGGTGCCAGTCCTGCTAAAGCTGAGCAGAGTAGCAAAAAAAGCAGAGTAGCAAATGCCTGTGCACAGCCCTTGCAAACCCTCTGGGAGTGTTATCAGCTCGAGTTCAGTGCTGTAGAACTACAGCAAGGTAGTTCCAATTCATTATTGTACCTAGGTTAATGAACTCTTGCGAAATCTAAACATGGAGGCGCGTGGCATGGAAACACCCATATGGCATAAAAACACCCACATGGCTCTGTATTGCTGACTCTGTGCAGTCAGGAATCTGTGCTCTAACTCTGCAGCGTATCCTGTAACATTTGAGATATTTAACTCAAACTCTTTCCAAATAAATACCAGGCTCCTTTTACTTTTTCTTCCAAAATGGGTTATATTTTAAAAATTAACTGGAGCATTTGCTGTCAATTTTTTTTTTTCCCCGCACCCTTTTTCCATTCTGCCTTCATGTTTGAAGCTGAGTTTTCTGCACTTTTGGCAGCAGCCTCTCCTGAGCAAATGTTGCAATTGTGAATGAACCCAGGTTATTCTTGTCATCTTTGCAAATCCCTTCCAGGCTGAGCCCATTCATAGAAATAAGAACACTTAGTGTTTTTTAAATCTGTTTTGAAAATGTCTTAATTCATCTTTTTGTTGTTCATTCATTTCACACCAACCCAGGGGAACCACTTCTTGAACAGATGTTTTTTGTTTCATAGAATCATAGAATAGTTTGGGTTGGAAGGGACCTTTACAGGTCATCTAGTCCAACCCCCCTACCGTGGGCAGGGACATCTTCAACTAGGTCAGGTTGCCCGTCCAACCTGACCTTGAATGTTTCCAGGGATGGGGCATCTACCACCTCTCTGGGCAACCTGTTCCAGGGTTTCATCACACTCGTAAAAACTTTCTTCCTTATACCTAGTCTAAATCTACCCTCTTTTAGTTTAAAACCGTTCCCCCTTGTCCTGTCGCAACAGGCCCAGTCTTGATCTTTGACCTCTTTATCGTGCAGTTGTCTTTGGCTGTTGTGTCTCTTGGTTTAAATTGCTGAAGTTCATGACAAAGTTGGCTGCAATTTTAGTTGTGTGTGAAAATTTTCAAATTTGTTGCTGGAAATTTCAAGCCATAGTAACTTAGTAATGCAGATTTCCTGTTGCCAAAAGGGAGTTATGTGCAGAGTTGTCTTGCTATCATCTTAAGTCTTACTGAACAGATGCTTATGCAGGTGTTGTGGTTTAACCCGGCAGGCAGCTAAACACCACACAGCTGCTCGCTCACTACCCCCCAGTGGGATGGGGGAGAGAATCGGAAGAGTAAAAATGAGAACACTTATGGGTTGAGATAAGAACAGTTTAATAATTGAAATAAAATAATATAATAATAATATGTAATGAAAGGGAAGATAACAAAAAGAGAGGGAAATAAAACCCAACACAGACAAGTGATGCAAGTGAAAAAACCCGCAATTGCTCACCACCAACTGACCGATGCCCAGCCTGTCCCCAAACAGCAGCCCCCCGGCCAGCTTTCCCCTAGTTTATATACTGGGCATGACGTCATATGGTATGGAATATCCCATTGGCCAATTTGGGTCAGCTGTCCTGGCTGTGCCCCCCGCCCCCAGCTTCTTGTGTATCTCCAGCCTTCTCAGTTGGTAGAGCATGAGAAGCTGAAAAGGCCTTGACTGTGTAAGCACTGCTCAGCCATAAGGAAAACATCTCTATATTAACACTGTTTTCAGCACAAATCCAAAACATAGCCCCATACTAGCTACTACAAACAAAATTAACTCTATCCCAGCCAAAACCAGCACAGCAGGTAGATAGCTTTAACTTTTAACCAAGATAAATTAACAAACTGGTGTCATCCTGTATTGTCAAAGTAATCAGTTTGCTGCTCTGAAGCTAGTTTGTGCAGCCCTGTTGTGGTCAATTATGTAGACATATCTTTTATAAAGGAAATGTGGCAGGAAGCACTTTTTTTTTAAAAAAGAAAAAAATGTTTAAATTGATTTGTAGTCTTAACTCTGTCAGAAGTTGACTATAACTTGTGATTACCCAATTGTGTTCTTAATTGCTTGTGCTTTGCCAGACCTTCTGCTGATGCTTCTCAAAAGGTCATTTCGTTGCAGAGGTTTGGAATAGGAAATGTGATATTGAAGCTTAAGTCTTCTATTTGTGAAGTAGTACAATAGCCGGTGTCACAGATCTTTGTGTCCTACTGGTTTTGCAGTTCAGTTGCTTCAAAGTCTTAAAGTCACCCCTCAGCTAGCCAGCCTCAAATATAGCTGTGGTGCATCAGCTGTGAATCTCCTTCCCAATTCACAGCCTCAGTTCTGGATGTTACCGCACTCAGCTGTACACCAGGGCATCGCAGGAGCACCGTCGGGTGCTTACAGGCAAGAGCTTTTTCTGTACTGAAATCTAGGCTTCATCAGTAAAGGAGTCATGGAATAACATAGCTTGAATGGACCTCTGGAGGTCATCTGGTCCAAGCCCTTGCTCAGAGCAGGCAAATTAGATCAGGTTACTCAGGTCAACTCTTGCAGTGGAAATCTGGTTTTATTTAGGCATTGCAGGTACAAGGTCTAATTCTTACGCTTTTCTAGCCTAGAGATGCCATATTCTAAGTTTGATTTCAAGATAAAAAGTAACTTCAAGCCCACATTCTTTCCCTCCAGCTTTTCCGATTTCCTCTCTCCCTCTCACAGGTGAGGCCAGAGTGTGTCTTGGGACACAAAATCTCCTGAATTTCCCAATGCAGTAACAGCCTCTTTATCTGTTTCCAGTTGACAGCACAGTGTCCGTTTCTGTTGGTCATCCCTTCTAGAGTGGATCAGAATCCATTACTCTTTCCTCCACTGTGAAACTGCATGCCATAACAGTAAGCGAGACTAATCAGAGTGAGCAGAAGAGTCCGTATTATCATGATTCTGCAGTCCATCACAGTGTGCTGAAAGGAGCACTTACCAGGGTGTTTGGTTTTGCTTTGTTTTTTAGTAAGGTCTTCTCAGTCTTGCATGAAATCTCTTGCTTTTTATTTTTGATTTGGGTTGTGCTGTTTCTGTCCAAGACAGTGAAGGAAAAATGGAAAACTATATAGCGTTACAGTTTTAATAGGCTTTTATACCTGTAAAACACTCAAAACCAAACTTTGAGGTTTTCTTGGGGTTCTTCATTCTCCATGCAGGTTCCACTTTTAGTGTGCATTTGAAATTGAATTACTTTTGAGAAGCAGATCCTGAAACAGTTACAACCATGGGCATCAGAAATGGGACATTTTCAACTGCTTTAGTTCTCCCCTGCTCACGGCCGTGACGTGAAATGTGTAACGTTCCTATCACTTTATCTGCAACAGGTATTGGAGATAGTGTTTTTGGGGAAAATGACAGACAGTGTATGGCAGCCCGTCTAAAACTTTCCTGCTACATCTGTCGTGCTGGATATCATCTTGCTGTCACCTACTGGAAGGAAGTTAGCATCAGTCTGTGCATCAGTCTATGCATCTAGCAGATTCTGCTTGTCCAAGTAGGAATCCCACCCCGTCAATGTCAAGCTGCTGCTGAACGGGTGGATGAAGTCAGAACAAGCGTGTAGGGTAGTTATCTTCTGCATCTCTTTGTTTATACACACATGAATTGTAAACCATTCCCCTCAAGTGTGAGGAAGTAGATCTGGATCTACTATAGATGCAAAAGAAATAGTTTGTAAAATCTCTTTTTGTGTGTGTTAGAAGTCAGCCATTTGTTTTGAATGCAGGCTTTTCCAACTCATGATATCTCATGATGCAGATGCTTATTGACAATACCAAAGTGATGTATTAGGCAGAAGAAAGGTAATGAAGGTGTTTCCTTCTTCCCCTTCCATAACAGAACATGATATTCTCTTCCTTCCCTTTGATACCACAGTCTTCTAGGACTTCAAAACATCCTATTGGAACATTTGCTAGTATCTCTCTGGGTTTTTGTATGGGTTATATGTGTTGTTTCAAGGCCTCCCCACACCTTTTCCAGACTCTTGCTTTCATAATAGACGTGTGTGTCATTTCAGAACAGCAGAGGACCAGAAAATTCTGGAGGTGGGCATTTCTCAGATGTTTTTGTTACTATTCCTTATTGTACTAGATCATGCTTTTTCTCTGGTAATTGTGTTTCCCCTCATGGTGGGGGGAACCAAGCCAAAACTTGACAATTATAGCAAACCTTGCCCTGGGCAGGGACTTTTACCTTTTTTCTAATAAAGCAACTCCAGAGTTTAATCATCTTGTGGCACTGCCTGATCTATTCTCTCAAAAAAAGAGCTTACTTCTCCATCCTTTACTATTTCAGGAGTTACCAGTATGGTGCTAGTTGACTGATATCTGAAAGAGGAACATTTTTGCATTAAGCATAGATATCTTATTTCAGAACAGGAGATTTTCATTATATTCTAAGTGGTCTGAGCAGCAGCTGTTCTCAAATATCTTGGTTTTCTGATATCTTGGTTTTCTGAAGGGTCTTTTTGCTAGCTTAGCTTGGACGTTTCTTTTGCTTTCTCTTCTGGACCTCTGAATTGCATGCAGAGTTGCTATGTTACTTAGAAAGTTGTCCTTGGACTTAACTGGTATATTTTACACTGAGTTTGTGTAGCTACTGATGTCTCTCTCTGTGTTTTGCCACTGAGTAAGAGATGTAGAGCAATGACAGAGGACATCTGTGCCCTCACTGCTTGCTGTGCTATTGGTGTAGACCTCCAGACCTCTTAAGTCTGGTAGAGCAGTCTTTCAGTGGAGGTTCTTACCTATCTCCGTGCACAAAATTGTGTTTGCTAGTACAGAGTAGAATCTCTGTGGATGGTCACTTGACTTAAAGCAAGTGTGGTGCTCTGTGGATTGCGTGTTGTGAAAAATCTGTCCACTAATTCAGCATCTAAAAGTATGAGATTGTTGCTAAAAGAATGGGGTTTGGTTTTGATACAGAATGAGCAATACAGCTTTCATTGTTTTATATTTTCAGTTTCAGTTGTTAGAAGTAGTTTCTAGAAGATACTAGCTTGTGTCAAGATCATAAAGGACCAAACTTTGAGGCTGATCCTTTGAATGAGGAGTTGGACCAGAAAGTCTCCAGAAGTCCTTTTCAACCTAAATGATGCTATGACTTTGTAGTTATGGCTGGCAAAACGTTAATACTAAAACAGGGTCACCTACCTTACGCATGAGGAGCAAGCTTGCCATAAGAGAAGTCTGTGTGACAGCCTCTCAAAAAGGGATGATTATTGAAAGCTAATAACTGTTCTTTGAGCAGTTATTAGGGGATCCTAATTTAAATACAATTTCAACCATTGTTGATAAGACAATGGAAACTGGTAACGGATGTAAAACCTCCCACCTTTTGAATCATACTTAGCAATGTAACCTACAACACCTAAAAGCTGTTCATGTTATATGCAAGAGCCTGCTGCATTTCCGTTTCTTCATAATTAGTGCTTTTAGCGGAGGTGGAGACTTTCTGGATATTGTAAAGGGGGCCTGATGGTTACTTGTTACCTTTTCTGCAGGCGAATAAATGTAGGAACTCGCTTTCAAGCAGAAATCCCATCACTCCAAGACAGATCTCTGGCAGCAGTTGATGAACATAAAGCAGAGCTCGTGTGGCAGCCGTGGGGTGACCTGGAAACCAACAAAGTCACTCAAGAGAACGGTAAGAATGTGGAAGGCTGGTAAATAGGACTGAATTGTCACAGTTGATGCAGCGGTAACCACGTATCTACTGTAGGCATGATTTAAAATCTCTCAGAGCTGCCAGTCAAGTGACATGTTTGAGTGGTCTTGAAAACAGTCGTAGGAGTAAAACTTGATAAACAAGTTGTGTGTGGCGGCAGGGAGGTTGATAGGATTGGTTTTTTAATTGAGATGAAGTGGGGCCATTTGTGACTGGTCAGGCAAAGAGCAGCCTTCTGCTCAGTGAAGCTTCCTTGTCTGTTAACATTTGAATGCCACATGCACTCAACTTCTGTATTTTCAAGGGATGTTCTAGACATAACAGTATTTTGGAAAAACCAAGTTGTAGACGGAAGTCAGGATGAGGAAGCAGGAGTTGTGGTAGTGAGTAGCAGACTTGGGGAGCTGTCTGCTGTTGGTGCACATAGGCTGTGGCATGTGTAAATCCTGAAGGAAAGAGGAAGTGGGCAGGCCTGGAAGAAATCTTTCTGATGAGAGAGAAAAAAGGGTATCGTGAAATGGAAATTCACAATATAAGGAGGGATTCAGGAAATCTCTGAGGTGAAGGGAGATGGGAAGACATTACAGGAGGGAGAAGATTTGCAAGAAACTCCATGTGTAAATAATACTGCATGCAGAGTAATGTCGTGTGACCTTGCGGTCTAATGAGTTCTTATGTACAAATTTGATCCAGATGAATTTGCAAGAACATTCAACTTCTCTGAGAGTTTTACTTTCTGTTATGTCTAGCCCTGCTTCAAAAGAGCTAATTAATGATGTGAATCCTGTAGGAAACTCCATTTTAATCTTCTTATCTGAATTTTTTGGTACCTCTGTGGAAATAGTGGAAAACCTGCTAGCTGCTGCCTGTTCAAGCATTTTTCCTGGGGCTGGAACCAACCAGGAGCTGGCGCTGCATTTCTTACATGAAGCAAAGGGAAGCATTCTGGTGAGTCTTACCAGCTTTTCACCTTGATGTGGTCAAAGATGTTAATGAAGGCCAGGTAACCTGTCACTTGATGAGAGGAGAGCCTTGCAGAGTCCTTCCTATGCATCTGGCTCCCACTGCTTAGTGTCCCTTGGATGTCCCTGAAGTGGGTTCTGCCTGATGTACAGTGCCATGTTCACTTACTATCTTGCAAATTTCCAACTTTGACATGTTTGGCTTTATAACAAGCAGACTGACAGTCTACCAGGGCGAGTGAGCTGAGACTGCTAAATGAATCTTAAATGTTGTCTGCCTGGGAAGGTGACCATGTTGGAAGGAAAAATAAGAGGCTGGGACTGAAGCTGAGACATAACATGTAGTGTCTTGCTCCTCTTACTTCTGGCAGATCTGTTTAACTGTGCAGGTCTATAGAACGGCTGTGCTGCTAGTTTTGTGTCAGTATTGTAAGACATGATACACTTTCATAAATGCCCTTTGACACCCCTGGGAGGTAATATCAAAGAGCAGAGCATAGCATATAGCACAGGGTTGTCATCCTTTTATAGTTCTGTGATGGATTTAACCTGGCATAAATCAGCCCTGTGGTCAGGAGTATCCCACACTTTCGCCTGGCTCCTTGTTTCCTGTCCCCTGTAGTGTGCCAGCACTGACACTTGTGAGACTGTATTGACCTGCATTGGAGAAGAGAACAAATAAAAAGTAATTTTTGTGCGTATGTGTTAGGTTTCTGCTAGATGAGTTCCGAGAACCAGCCCACCATTGCGAATGCTGTTGCTGGCATTAGGGAGGAGCAGGAGCAGGAGCTCACTGCTAAGACGGTTTAAACTGCTAATGGAAGCATGGCTCCATTCTCTCCTTCCTGCTAACTTTGAAAGCACTTCCAGTTAAATGCAAAGTAAAAAGCAGCTTGAGAGGGTTTTTTTTTCTGTGTGGAATCTTTCAGTCATATGACTGCTCTGTTTTATTTTGAAATATTGCTTAGTTAAGTGAGATAAGATCACAATGGCTTGGATGTTTAAGACAGACCTCATTTAGGGCAGCGTTTTTGGATGTGAGTATGTATCTTAGGCCTTCAGTAAATGAGAGGAAACTGCTGCATGGTCTCTGTCTATGGAATTAACTCCCAATACTGTGGTGGTTGCATTGGAAAGTGTCAATTTGCAGAGACATGAAGACGTGTTGAGAGCTTACCACTTGCCTGTGGTACCCAAGACTCGGTGGATAGTCAAGAACGTGATTTTAAAGTTGTCCCAAATGTTAAACTGTGCTGTGGTTCTTTTCAGTTAGCTTGCCAGAAAGGAGAGGATTAACAAATGCCTGATCTTTGTTTTAAATACCACAAACATTAAATTAATCATTTTATTTGTGTTTATCTTAGGAAGCTTTGACCAAACTGCTATTGAAGAGGCCAGTACGATCACCTACCCACCCTTTGGCAGATTATCACTACACAGGTTTGTTAACCAGAATAACTCTGTGCTGCCTGTCTATCATAAAGGAATTTTTCTGTCCTTTTCTGCTCTTTTGGGGAACTCTGGAACATTACCAAAAAATAATAAAAAAAAAAAAGATGGCTTGCCAGGAATTTTGCCTGTGCAAATTATGACACTTAAAATGTAAGAAACACTGCATCTCTCAGAACGTGTGCATGTGTGCATTTGCATGTGTGTGTTCTGATTTCCTTTATGGGGAAAAGGGAATGTGATCCCTTACACTAAGCCACAAAGAATGCAGAAAGATAGCTAGTACGTACAAGAAAGGCTGTGTGGTAACCTCAGAACCACAGACTCTTTGGGATGAATTTCCAGGGTGGAGTTAAAAGCGGGTTTTATGGGAAGAGTTTTCAAGCTTGCTGAAGAAAGCTCAGCCAACTATTGATGCCTGTCAATGTTTCTGCAAAATTTAAATGCTGTAAACTGCCTTTGTAGTATTGTACCTAATTAGAAAACAGTCAGCTGTATGACACTAACTTCAGTGATGTAGGGTGACCCTGGCCACCTGAAAGACCTGCTGTAAGGTGGTAAAGACACAACTAATAGCTGGCGCCACAAAATATAGAAATTACGTTTCTTCATTATTACACACTTCTACTATAATGGTTGGGAAATACTACTTGAGTAATATCTATAAGGCAGGAGGAGATT
This sequence comes from Calonectris borealis, assembly GCF_964195595.1. Lineage (NCBI taxonomy): Eukaryota > Metazoa > Chordata > Aves > Procellariiformes > Procellariidae > Calonectris > Calonectris borealis. The sequence goes on along the minus strand of NC_134316.1, from coordinate 41,362,096 downwards.
CCAAAATGTGTTTATTATTAGAGGCAAGGGTGCTAGGGTAGTAGGAATATTTGAGGTGTAATAAATCTTGAAGTATAGTGGATTGCTGCTGAAAGAGAAGATCCTGTTCTCCTGCCCCACCATTTCCCTTGTATAGAATCTAATGACTGGGCCACCACAAAGTGTGTCTATTCACCTTGCTGTTTTGTTGAAAAATATCTTGGTTCATCTAATTGACTGGTTTTTGCAAGCTGAACTGAGTTAACCTGTGGTGATGAGTACTAGATCTAACACAAAGGAAGTGATGAGAGGAGGGCTGAAGTGGAGCCGTAGGGGAGGGGATAACAGCAGTCTGCAGTTATGCTGGATTAGGTGTGATGAGAGACTGCACCTTTGCATGTGTGTGTCGATCTTATTTAAGGCGAAAATGAAGAAAAAGTATGTAGAAGAGTAAACGTGAAATTGCAATGACTTTGGTTACAACTTCTTTTTCTACAGGCTCAGACAAGTGGCAAGTTGCTGAAAAAAAACTTTTCAACAAAGGCATTGCAATCTACAAGAAAGACTTTTTCTTGGTCCAAAAGCTTGTAAGTTACTTTTTTTTTTTTTAATGACAGCAATCATGCATTCTTACACGTTTGTTGAGTGTTTAATACAGGGAGTTCAATCTTGATTTTTCTGAAACCTCAGTATTAAGCATTAAGTCCTGCACTCAGAAGATTTCAGAGACATTTTATCATCCAACACAGCATAAAATCTCACTAGGTAGCTAGAACAATAGTGTTTGTTTTGCTGCTGTTGTTTACTTAACCCTTGCACTTACTGCATTACTTCCATTAGTCCACACTGAAGATATCACTTCTACGGGGCATATTTATAGAGTGCTGGTAATGTTCCAGTACGGCTTAAATGGCTTGCTTGTAAAACTAAATAGAAACACACTCTTGCTACTGATGAAAAGGACCAAAGAAGGATATGTGAATGATGCACCCTTTAGGATCTCTATTTCCAGTTTTCTGTGACAATGATAGTAAAAATGATCACTCCCATCTATTTCCGTGAGGTATGACACTTCAGTGGGGGCGGGGGGAAATCACTGAAGGAGAGTGCAAAACCAGGAGCCTCATACATATTTCCTGAATAAATTCCCAAAAGGCATTTAAATTGCAAAAGCCCAGAAGCTAAGAATATATTCCAACACTTCCATAAAAATCACTGGTGGAGAATATGTAAATAGTCACAGGTTTGTACTGATAATTGTCTACACCGTATGTGTATGAAATGCATGTGGCCAAAATGGGAAAGGGCTGCAAACCTTCCTTTCCATTTTTGGATCGGTATTCTGGTCTTCTCTGAAGTGCTGCTGGAAAATAAAGCTCCCCCATAAAACAGAAAGGCTGCTCTCAAGCCTGACAGCTCAATTGGAACATTTTGGAGGCCAAGAGGTGCATTAAACTTACAAAGTGCCAGGTTCTGTCACCTTTACATTGACCAGCTTTTCTTTGGAAAGTTGGTCCTGTAGTTCTCGGTGAATAACAGTGGCAATAGCAGATGGGCTGTGGGATGGGGCGTACAGGCGAGTATGACACAAAATAAGGCTTTAAGAGCAGTTGTGGTACAATGGAGACTACTGAGGAAAGAAAAATACAAACTGTATTTATTGGACTTTTAGTAATTATTTATAAGACTTCTTAAAATCATGTAATCCATTGGACTTTTATGTTTTTTAAACACCAGATAAAAACCAAAACAGTGGCGCAGTGTGTGGAATTCTACTACACATACAAGAAACAGGTGAAAATTGGTCGGAATGGGACCTTAATCTTTGGGGACATTGATGTTGCTAATGAGAAATCTATGAAAGATGAAGCTGAAGTTGACATCAAGGTAATTTCCTAAATTTCTCTCGCCTCTTTTGGGCTGTGGTGTGAAGTCTGATTTTGTGTGTTGTCTCATTTGCTGGTAAAATGAAAAGCAGAAACAATCTGGCCAGCGTAGAAGAGTCCAGACTCACAAACTTGTGTCCTGTGTCATGTAATGACGTTTACTTACACACACCAAAATTAACAGTTCCTTTATCTTCTGCTGAAGAGTTCCCATAGGTTTGCACGTGTTCTTCCTCTCAGAAGGGATATTTACAGTGAAGAACAGGAGCATGTGGAGGAGGAGGAAGAGGAGGAAGACGAGGAGGCAGAGGAAGGGTTGGTTAACAGAAAGAAGAGCACAGTTCCTCTCAAAGATGAACAGACACTACAAGATGGTGTAATAGTAAGTGCTGCATTGTGCATGTTGTGCTTTCTATGCCACCTTCACTCTGCAACTAGTTTAGAAAATACCAGGTGGACAGTTCCAGATGTAAAAAGTTTCCACCTCTGACTTCTCCCAGAGCAAGAGACTGGGCTGAGAGTACTACTAGCAACCAGACCGCGTGCTGTGGTGGGAGAACTGGGATGAGTAAGGGGAAAAAAACCCAATATAATTCTTTGTGGTTGGTGCACACATAGGACCATGATGAGAAATGTCCTGAAAATATCCTGAAGACTTTCTCATTAAATAAAATCTTGGTCTGGAATAAATGAAGCACAGGAGCTCAGCCATTGTTTTCCTTCTGATGGTGGGTTTAAGTTTCAGTTTGCCTTAACTGTTCCCCTCTCTCCGAAGGCCGATGATGCCAATATGAGGAGTCAAGAGGCAACTGTTACAGGCAGAATTGGAAGGAAGCCAAGGGAGACAACAGTGAAGCCTCGAAAGCCTATTACTGCTCCAGTGCAGAGGAGGAGGCGGAAACAGAAGATCAAATCAGATGCTACCAGTAAAACTCAGAACACAGAAAACACATTTCCATGTAAAAAATGTGGCAGGTAAGAGCAACTCAGCTTCCAGCAATAATCACAGGATTGCAGCAGGGCATCTCCTGTGGAAGCTTATTCTCAAATGAGTTTTCCTTCTGTCTCCTTAGGCCAGAGACACTGGCAATAATTTTAATTACTTATTACCCCACTAATACTTGCAGATTAGGGATTTTTACATATATTGATATTAAGATACTACTACTTGGATAATTACCTGCTGCTGACTGTTTTCCCTCAAACAGGATGAGACACCACCTGCATTTCAACTCTGTGCAGTATTTGGTGTTAAGCTGCACTTTGAAACAGCTGCTGTGTTGCCCCTCTGTAATGCCTACATTTCTGTAACGAGTAATTTCAATATATTTGCTAGATCACATATTAAGAACATGGTATGGACTTACGTAGGAACGGTGGTGTAGAAATACAAGACACTACCATTGTTATAGCAGCAGATATTAGGGCAGTGGGTACACAGTTCATCTGGTTAAACCTGCACTCATCTTTTGTGTTTGTGAAATACAATTGTCTTTCCTCACATGGTTCTAGTAGGTTTTGTAGGTTTGTTGCCAACAGATTCATAAATGTCAAGAAAATTCAGTTCCCTATGTAAATTGCTTAATCTTAAAACAGTAGAGAGTCTTGTAATACCAGTGGTTATCGCTTTATTTAAAAAAGGCACCAAGCTAAGGGATGGCAAGAAAATACAATTTCCTTCTAGTTACATCACCAGGGGTGTTGACAGATTCCTGCTGGGACTTCGCTGGTCCTGCCAAGCTGCCCCGTCTCCGTGCCCTCGGGGAGCATGTGGCATTGGAAAGGGCAGTGCTGTGAGAAGTCAGGCAGTTGGGATTCGGTCCTGGCCACTGACAAAGGAGAAGCAGGCAAGGATTCTTAATGGCGTCTAAGCTTGTCTTGTGCCATTTGTGCCAAATCCAAATAGTTAATGGCGAAAGATGGAGGGATAGATCATAGAAGTGCAAAGTTAGGAGGAAAAATCTCAAGTGTTTCTAGCTGTGTGGACAAGGGTCAGGAGTGGCATTTGGCCGTTGTTCACCTCCGTGTTTACTGTATTTTTGCAGCATAGCGGGAATGCTTAAAAACCAGGGCCCTGTTGTGTTAAGCAGCATGTGCGTATTTCAGATACCAGAGGGGCGCTGCCCCTCTGAATTCAGAAAATTTGAGAGCTGAATGAGAGAACAGAGGAAATGGCCATATTAAGAAACAAAGCGAGTGGTTTGAGGAGGCTCAGGATCTCCCACTAGCACTCTGCGTGCTGGCACACGCCGAGTCAGAAGCTGTAGATGCTCTATTGCGGTGCCAATGTGAGTTCTTGTGCCAAAGCTCACAAACTTGGGGCTGGAGCAGCAGAAGCTCTTTTGGAGAATTAATGAAGGAGGCTGTAGAAGAGATCAGTGCTAACGTACGTGTGTGCTTCCTCAGGGTGTTCTACAAGGTGAAGAGCCGCAGTGCTCACATGAAAAGCCACGCGGAGCAGGAGAAGAAGGCAGCCGCACTGAAGCAGCAAGAGAGAGAGGCAGCAGCAGCAGTGGCGGCAGCGGCGGCGGCAGCAGCCCACAGCCAGGCCCGGCAGGAAGAGAGCAGCGAGAGTGGGAGCAGCAGCAGTGGAAGCAGCAGTGCGAGCTCGGATGAAGATGGAGAAATATAGCAGCAGACCAGAAGTGGAGGGAGTAGCAAGGCTGGACCCAACCTCCCTCTTGGTGGTCTCACTTTTTGCTTGCACTTTTCTTACCTGAACCATCAGGTCTCAGTTTCAGTGCTGCAGTTTCCTCATGCCACATGTTCCACTTCACCTTGCCAGTACTGACCAAGCCGAAATGGTGGATGAAAAGATTTGTTTCAACTTGGATTTTTTTTTTTTAAAAAAAAAAAAACAAATAAGATTTCTATTCTATTTATAATGATACCTGAGGTACATAATAGAACAATGTCACCTGCAGTGGAAGTAAGTTCTCTCTCGGGTCAGTCAGACCTTTCTTTTTGTGCTTGTCAGGAATCATGATTAACAGGACTCTTGGATATAAAGGTTTCCAGACCGGAGCAAGAAAATGATGCTCTGCTCTGAGCTAAGTGTATCCAGTTACTGTGACACTGGTGATTTCTAGATGTTTCCTTTCTCAGCAAGTTCTCCTTCCTGTTACATTTTCCTGCCTTTCTGAGCATTTATTCAGGCAGCCAACAAGTTTTGTGGAAAGATGGTGTGCACTTTTGGCCTCTGCTTCACAAAAATGAAAAGTGGGATGAGCAAGACACTCTTCTTCCTTTTGAGAGGAAGTTTTATTTTTCAAAAGGAAGCCTGAGGTGGTTTCTTTTATGCCATTAAGAATACAGCAATGGATATAAAAATATCCTGTGGAATTAGAGTAGCCACAGGCCTTGTGGGTTGTCTCATCTTGGAAAACAAAATAGTCTGCCTTTGATTAACTTAATGGAAAGTAGTCTGGGCTTCACAAGTGCAATTTGAAATGAAAACTGCTGGTTTTGACTTTGCATAAATGGGAGCAAGTTTGTTTAGTGAAAATGAACCAAGACCTTCTTGTGCGCTGGATTGTGTGCACCTCAGAGATGGGAGGAATGGACTCTCATCTCCAGCAGTCTCCTTAAATCCTTCTGTGAATGGCTTTTACCTCTCAACACATCTGTTTCTTTCTTGTGGCAGCCCTCATTTATTCCTTGAAATTGCCATCATCAAGAGCTTGCATGGCGGGGCCCTAGTTTCCCAAATACTTCCTGTCAGACAGTACGTACGTACCGGAGGAGCTTGTCACTTATTTCCACACCGGTGGCTGGACAGCCCTGCCTGCCGAGTTGCCCTGCTGTGAGCCTTGCTCTTTGCTGAAAGGCTGACTCTTCCTTCAGAACTGACACATGCTAATAGCCCAAAAAGCGTAGCCGCCAAAAGCCTGCTGGTGAAAGAGAGTTAAGAAGTAGTAAAGTGGTCCAGGTGACGTAGATGTTAGATTTGCACAGGACTGTTCTGTACATCTTTATAGCCCACATTTACCATTATTTCATGAAGATGTAAAGAATCAGATCACTGCCTTGTGCTTATACCCGTACCCCAGCTGCCCAGCTCCCTCCCTGCCGCCAGTAGAAGCCGCGCTGATCCCCCAGCTCCCTGGGTGCCGGCACTGTGCCAGGTCGCGTGTGCGCTGCTCCGGTGCTGCAATACCAAAGGAGCCGATCGCTCCTGCGTTCCCAAGCAGGGATCCAAGGGGGGTTCCTGTACGTGAACTACAGAGTGTTCCTGACTGGCTGATTTTTTTTAAATCTTGACCCTTCAAGCTGCTAGATAAATTCCAGGTTAACTATGGGAAGTGGCTCTAACTCCAGCGTGCCATCTGGCAATCTTTCTCTGCCCCGTGGTTTTATGCAGCCATGATTGCTTCACTCTCTAAGTCTGGGAGACTGTGTATTTACCATGTTTGCTTTGACATATATATGCCTTTGGATAGAATCCTTTATCTTAATAGCAGAAACAGTTACTGCTCTTACAAAATAAGTAGGAGTACCATTAAGGACTGCACTTTTTTCAATATTGACACTTTTGCCTTTAAGTGTTCAATTTTCTGCCAAGGTTGTATTTTTCATTCCTAACAAAATTAGGTTTCCTTTCAGCATTTGGATGACTGTTCTATGTCCCCACATGCATGGGTCTTGTTGACTAACTAGGCTGTGGAAGCAGATGGCATGTCACGAACTGTTAAAATAATTCAAAAACTGCAAAGAACTAAAAGCTACTAATCTTTAAAAAGAAGCTTAAGCAAATCAGTCTTCCTATTAAGAGTTTCAGTGTTGATTGTTATCTTTTTCCTTTTGGAAATTGCAGAAAATGCATGTCTACCGTTATCCTGGGGCCCTTAGAGAGAACAGAAGCTTTAGCACACTGTGCCAGGACAGGCAGTAGGTGAAGCAGCTGGACCTCGTGGTCTGCTTGTAGTACTGGGATTAATTCCAGTAAAAAGCAATGATGCAATTAAACAAGTTCTGAAGTGTGTTTCTGGGAAGTTGCCACTAGTTTCCAGATCTTGAGAACTGCAGGGCAGGGCAACAGTTCAGAAACAAGCAGGGCTTGTGAGTATATCTAAAAAGGATTTAAAGCAATGTAGGTATTGTTATACTGTTGTAATGAATGCGTTTGCCTGGAGTATACCAGTGTCGCAGCAGCAGAATGGTGTACAGTTACTTAACAAGAGACTGGGAAGGTCTAGAAACACATAACAAAGAAACGGAGATAGAGGTGGAACTGGCACGCATTGAGAAATACGGCAAAAATGAAGGTGTGAGGGGTTTTTGGGTTTTTTTGTTTGTTTGTTTTTGTTTTAGATCGGCGAGGAGATCTCACTAAACTTGAGAACTAAAATAAGGTTAATCAAACTGTCTTAGGAAAATACTTTCACTGTTCCTGCTAAAACAATGCAAAATCAATCAGTATGTAATGTAATCCTTTAGGAAAAACCAGAGACTGTTTATATTGGGACAAACCAAAGCTCTGTCTAGCTCCAGGTCTTGTTTCTGACAGAGCTCAGAAGCAGATGCTTAGGAAAAAGTGAGGGATAGCATGGACCAGCGGGTATAGTTCCAGCTAGAAAATAGGATGCTAAACTAGAACTTACGTGTGTTCTCTGGCAAGGCAGATCTGCAGAGAGGTTTGTGCTGAAATGTACTGTTCTCCTTATGGGCAGAATATCGGGGCATTTCTCTGCCTTTTACTCTTCTGCTCTGTGTATCACCTGCATTTACTGTAGTATTTTTAGTGTCTGGAAGTATGCCTGGATGATAATGAGTAAACATGTAGTCATGGCCCTCAGGAGTTTTCAAGCTTGAAGTAGTTTCAGATATGACATAGCAAATTATAGAGACAGACAACTGATCAGATGAAATGAAGTACGAAGATTTAGGGAGCAAATCATGGGATTGCTTTAAATATCAATTTAATCTTCTTTCACGTATTGATGATGCTTGAATGGAAGCATTATTATAGTCTTCCAAAGACCAGATCTTTCACTGATTCTCCCTATTTTAGGAAATTGATATAAGAGTAATTTTTCTTCTTATCAAGGATAAGCCATTGAGGTGCTGATAAGAAAAAATGAGAGATTTTCTTTAATTGCACAAAAACGGTGTGTGTATTACACACTGAATCCAGTATTGGTTGTTTCTCTCCCACACCCTGCTGCAGTAGAAGTAGAAGAGAACAGGAAGATTTGATACAGTGAGGTCTGTCACTGGAAGAAAATCGGAGAAAGGCTTTTTCTGAGGATAGCCTCTAACAGCTGTGGGTTAGCATGGCTGACCAAAATCAGGTAAATGTTCCGAGTAAGTGGCATCAAATGGAAGTTTCTGAGCATGTTTACATATTGCTAGTAGCCACCAGAAGACCTCTTTTCTGTCGTGGTAATACTAAAAATGCTCCTCGTGAGTATCTTGTTTAAAAACAAATGAGCAAAACCAAACCTGCTGCCCGCTTGCTTACGGTAGCAGTTTGGAACTGATCCTACATCTGAATTAGATCCTGCCTACTAGCAAAAGTTGGCAGAGAATTGTTTCAATAAAACAAACCAACCAACTCCCAATTGCTGTGGACAAAGCATTTGAACTGAATTTATCTAATCTGGAATGAATTCTGTTACTCTTCTTAGTGGGCGAAAAAATTACTTGAGTGGCTCTTTACTGCAGCACAGTGTTAATTTAAGGCTGTGTTGTTCCAATTATGATTAAAAAAAAAAGATTCTTCTCTATGTTCTGTTGATTTGTCTGTTCTAAAACCCTATGCTCATTATTTTGCATCATTTAAAGGCCTATTTATTGATCCCCAATTAGTATAAGGGTTTGCTGCTAATTTAGAAAAAAGGCAGTATATGCTCAGTCATTAAGTTGAGTTTGAACAAGGTGTCTCTTTGCATTAGCTGTCTTTTCTGTGGGAACAAACAGAAGATTTATAGACTGCAATTCTGTAAATGCGTACTAATAGATTTGCCTTTTACTGTGCGAGATCAGGCTCCAGGTGGTCATATACCCAGTAGTCAGGTGGCTGTATTTCAAAACCATTGAGTCTTGATGCCAGCGTTGGGCGTTGCGGAGATGCAGCGATAGATCACATTTTGCCCTGATCGCGTACGTCTGCCTTTCTGCCTGTGTTGCCTGCCCTTTACAGCCAGATTCAGTCTTGCAGGTTTGTGATCTGCGTGGGATAGCATCTCAGTTCTGTAAGACTGTGTGTGTATATAATTACTAGATACATGCGTGCACTTGTGATGCATATCTGATACAGCTACAGGTGTTTTGCAGTCTAGCTGCAAGAACAACAACTCTGCATTTTAATTTATTTGATGTTTTTCCATTTAATGATACAGGTAACGGTATCTGAGAGAACTCAACTCAGTAAGGTGAAGGCCTACAGAATTTCAATCGGCTGTGCAGCACCTTGGCATTTTGCTAGCCAGGACCAGGTAGGAATGTAGCTGTTTAAAGGCAGGGCAAAGATAGACATTCTAAAGCTTAAAGGTAACTCATCTATTAATCGCATACTAATCCCATGCTAGAGGTGTAATGTGAAGTCCAAATTAGCAAAAAGTACCCTCTGATTTATCGAACTGAGGCTTTTGGTCATTTTTATGATTGCAACAAGCTTAGATTAAAATCAACATTCAGAAAAAGTGTTTCCTAAACCACAAAGAGTGAGCTTTCTCTCTCTCAGCAATTACACACTTCTTAATTCTCTTTCAGGCAGCGGACTAGAAAGTCCCTACATACACGTTATCCTATTTTAGAAGAAATGGGAGTAGGGAGGACTGTAGCCATAGAAGTCTTGTCTGCTTTCGTACAATGGCACTTTTAGTCCAATGATTACCTCTGCCAGAAACCTTATTCTAAACCACATTTTCCCACACAAACTCTCTCCCTGTTTTATCTTCTGATGTACGTCTGAAAGTTTATAAAGCTTTAAAGAGACAGAGAAGCAGTGTCTACAAATCATGTTTGATTTTTCTGGGGGTGAGTTCCTATGTAAATTCGTCGCTTGGGTTCAGCTGCTTTACTCGCCCTCGTTCTCTCCTGTGTCAAATGTTAGGAAGACACAAACTTTGAATCCCCGGCTGTCTAAGGACTTTTCTTTCCAAGACTAGGATTCCGCTGACAGCTGAGCCTGAAAAAAACCTTCACTTCTCCAGATTAGAAGACAACATATATTTTTATAGAGAGGTAATTGTATATTTTAAAAAACAGTTTCCTGCAGCTTCTCCACATGTATTTTTCCCCTTGTAGTTCAGATTTGATATAAACCTTTTTGTGTTCATTCTTTTTATGTTCTGTTTTTAAATTTGTAGTCAGAGCTTTGGTGTACTGTACAGGAGCAGTCAGCCTTTGTAATTACTGTATAAATGCTTTATAATAAAGTATATTACTTTTATTTTAACAAGTGAGCAGACACTTCCTTTTGTGTGTTTGCTGCCTAGGGCACCTTTCAAAAGACTGTTACATGTTAAAAATGTACATATATAAATATATTTACCTGTTGCTGTACAGTTGTGATAGACTGGACTGAATTTATTTTTTGTGTGCTTTTTTATAAAATATTAATACACTAAAGGAAATCTTGCTGATGTGATTGTAATGTACTATGTAACTTATTTACTTAATATCCTCTATATATCTTAAAAACCTTTTATTAAATGAGGTTTAAAAAATAGTTTCATAGCTGAGTTTTTTGATGGTATGAGGGAGCGGCTGGGGGGTTCGGGGTGATAGTGACCGTGACGCATTCACGCAAAGGAAGCGGTTATGAGTTCTTTTAGCTAGTCTGCTCTCATCGTACCCACCTCTGTATCTTCCATAGCAATTCTCGGGGCTGCTTCTCAATGAATTCTCCCTGAATTCACCAGCCTGCGATGTGTTTTGTGTCTTGTGTCCAGGAAAATATCTGGCAGATGCAGCTGCAGTTGCTTTACGGGAGCATTGATTGTGTGTGTGTCCCGCTCCAAGCCAAGAACCCTCCCAGAATGCCAGTAACAACCTTGATAGTGTGTTAGAAATTCACGGGGAGCAGTTCTAGGTCCGCCTCTGTGCTGTAAATAAGGCCAGCTGGATTCTGACACCACGTGAAACAACTACGAAGACAGAGGGCAGAGCGAAGGCAGCGTGGAGTAACTCAGTGCCTGAGGGGCCTGTATCAGATCTGAATTCCTGGATGGCTGTGGCTGGGACAGAAAGCAGAAACTGAGGTAAATCTAGAGCTGCTGCAAAAAGCGTTAACATTTTCCTGCTGTCTAGTAGAAACAGTGACTCCAGTTGTTAATCATATTGCATCATATTTTTCAATGGCAGGGTTTAAAAGAAGTTTTAATAAATACTGTCTTAAAGGCACTTGTCTGTTACCTGAGTCTAAGGGGTTTTTAAACATACTTTGTTATACAGCGCTATTCTCGTTTCCTCTGGCAGCAGCTGGATCTCTTGCTGTGGATTTTAAATATTAATATGCTTCTGTCCGTCTTCAAAACAAAGGTTCCTTCTGTTTTGGTAGTTAACTGTTTTTAGTTAACTAGGCTACTGTTTCTCACGCCTGTGGGTGTGAAGTCTTCAAAAACTGCAAATGTTTCACTACATAAAGCGATGGTAGAAACGTGTATCAGTGTCTGACTGGCCTCCTGCGAGGTTTTAGTTAGAATCTAAGGTGGCACACCGGTCGTCTTTTTAATTGATAATTTATGCTGACAAATTTTCATTTCAATATTCTTGGCAAAGCTGGCAGCAGAAAGACTCAGCCAAAGACATTAAAACGTGTTCTTTTCAGCTCAGTGTAGAAAATATTACTTTAGTTTACTCCTGTGGATGCGGCTGTTGATCAGCAATAGCGTCTGGAGAAGTAAGCGGTATTTTGGTCGGTGGGCAAACGAGACAGGGAACACCGAAGCCTTCGCTTCAGATAGGAAACCACGAGTTTCTTTAAGGCTTTAAATAATGTATTTGCCTCCCTATCAAAGCCAACTGGCAAAAGTGCTAAAGGTTGACTACTTTGTACCAAAACTGTGAAGCCATGCAAACAAACTTTGGATCATCAAAAAAGTCACAAGTTTGGGGCATTTTTGTTTTCATCCTTTTTTAATTGGTGGATTCAAGCCCAACCTTCTGGAAGTCTTCAACTACTGAAAGAGACCTTATAAAGCATTTTAGTGATTTGTAAGCTTTGAGTTAGTGGTAGTGTGAGGAATTCTGCAGTAATTCCTTATATGTTTTTCAAATAGCCTTGTGGCTGTCATTGCAGGGTGCTATTCTTGTCATTATTGAGACCGACTGCTGTGGGGTAGAAAGCTTTTTCTTTATATCTGAGTTTTGAAATTACATTTCAGTGACTCTGTCTATTGAAGGCTAAAGTTTCTATTACAGACGTTTATTAATCATTCCTGGTTTAATGAAATTGATGGTATATTGCTGTTAACAGAACTTAAATTCAAAGTGAATTAGAAATTTTGTACTGAAGAAAGACTAGCCATTTATTTAACTTATTTGGATTTTTCCCCATATAGCAGTAGTAGACTTTTCTCTTAGGACCTAAGAACAAACTCTTGACAACCAATATCTTAAAAGATTGAAAAATATTTATGTATCGGATGACAAAAATCACAATATATCAGCATTTTTAAAGTCTAAGTTATTTTCTATTCTAAAATATAGAGGCAATAAGGAACAGCATTTACATACTATAAATACATTGCTCCCTGAGCAGCTAGGAAAGTTTAATGAGAACAAAATTGAATTTCTGAACGCTCTCCACAAGCTGAACTATTTCATTACACAACAGCCAAAGACGTTTGTATAAAATAACGTTATATTATTTTTAAACAAGTTTCACAGAAGAACATTTATAAACATAGGCCTAAATAATTTAAACACAGCAAATTTAACAGTTTGGTCATGCTACAAAATTACTGTATACAAAAGATAGCCAAAGGGGATGTTAAAAGTGCTCTCTTGCTTGAAGATTTTTCTAGAGGAGTCTACGTCTAGTGTAACCTGAGTCATCTGCTGGTTCTCAGGTCTCTTCTCACATTTTTCCAGCAGTTCTCGATGTAATCACTGCATACATCAGCTCTTTGAAGGGAGGTCAATGTGCTAACAAGCAAGTAAAAAACCTAGCTATTTCTTACCACTAATTTAATTTTAGGGTATTTCTCTAAGGAATAAAGTGGATGCTAATCCTCCATAATTTCACTGGGGAAAGCAGAATTCCACAATGGCTTGCAAGTTTTACATGGGTGCTCTTTTCATCCATGAATAATAATGTGCTTACGGCTTTATTGGATGTGGTGAGATAGGGAAGAGCAAAGAGTAATACGGAAAGACAAGCCTTTCCACATTTTACTCAGCCGCTCCCCATGGGCATGCAGGCTGAGCTTCGCTGTTAGCTTATACGTGACATGGTGTAGCACCATCAATATGCAAATCAGCTGCTTTAATTCTACCACCCGTGTGTGTCTTCCACCACATCCAGTGCATAATTTTAAAGTGCAAATTTTAAAATTTCAGAAAACATTACTTATTTTGGAGGAGAAAAAGTTCGGGGGGGTTGATTTGTTCTTGAGAGTATTCAGGATTGATCAGGCAAAGCAACATTAAGCTTGAACCTTCCACCCAGGAGATGCTGAAGCATCTCCTGACAAATGAGACCCACAGTTTATTCTTTTCTGTATTGTTTCACTGAGATTGACATACAGTTTTGATCAGAAAGGTTTTAAATTATATGCTAATTTTTGAAGGGTGAAAGGGAAGGGAAATCTTGTAAGTGTCCGTTACTGCTGTTATAATTGTGCTAAGACTGGATGCCCCATTCCTTTTTTTTTTCTTTTTTGGTGGTATTTATAATGCAGCCCCCAAAAAAGAGATAGAGAATTTGTGCTGTTAATCTGTGGAAAAAGCTGATGACAGTGGGCCACACAATACACACAGCTCTGCGAACAACTGCAATAGTTCTTGGACCGATTCCCATACGTATAGCCTGTATGGCCACTTACAAGAGCCAGGAACTGCTCTTATCCCTCATGTCTTGTCAATGGAGCTGTGTTTCGTTCCAGTCATCACCACGTAGTCAGAACACTTAAGTTTCTATTCTGCTCTCGGAATGTCCCAAAATAGCCAAAGTAGAGTATTTGCTCTATCTAACATGACCTTCGGAAACGTACAGAATTGGACCATATTTAGATATTTAAAAAATCAACCAGCAGGATTACTTGGCATTGGACTGCGTGCTCATTGCTATCTCGCTCTCCTGTCACATTCCATTTGAGGCGCTAACTTAGCCATACGTACCATGCTTGTAGACCTCGTGCTAGGAGAGACCAGCTACAGAGGTTCAAAGCCTTTGCTGTGTGGCCAAGCGCTATGACAAGAGCACTGCGTGGTCTGTTCTGAAGATGGCTCCAAACACAGGTGAATTTGGCATTTCCGTTTGTTGGTAGTGTTCAGAAGTCAAGTGTTGCCCCGCTCAAGCTCTGGCTCACGTTAAACACACTTTAATTACAGTTGTCACGGGCACAAGCCAATCCCCTGTTGCCCACCACAGCAGACGGGGTCGGTAGGGGCTGCGTGTGGCACAGGCTGGGTACTGCCAGAGCACGTCCATTTTGCCGACAGTGGTTGGCTGCACGTGAACTGGATGGCTTAGTTTTAAAAGAAGCCAGTATGAAATGGCTGTTGACTATACACCCTCTCTCCCATTGTGCTTCTTGGCCAATGGTGCCTTTACTAATGATAAAGCTAGGAGAATAATTCTAAAAAATTATGTACAAACATAAAGTTGTCTGTAAGATAAATCCAGAGGGCTAGTTAACTAAGGAACTGCCTTCTGGTCAAGAGAACAGCTGCCTGGAAATAGTTTGTGCTAGGTGAAGAATGTCCACAGTTTTTGCTGTTGCTCTCTTGACCGTATTTTAAGTAACAAATTTAAATCAAACTCAAGCCTTATCAGCAATTGCCAATTTAAGTTGGAATGCTTAAGAATTGCTCTAACAATCGTCGAGTAACTAGCAATATATTGAATCTAAACTGTGATTGTCTTGTAATCGTCTACTTCACACTGTTCACCTAGAAATTGATTAGAGAGAGAATTCTCTTCTATTACAATTATACCTGCAGTTGAGATCAATACCACTGTTTGGGCCAATTCTATCTTTTTATCTCTGACCATGACTTCCAAGATTTCAACTCCTGCCACCCCTTCACAAACAAAATAATTAAGAGTGGCGTTCTGCCTCCATCCCTTCTATGCCTGGTCTGGAACCAGCAGGTACACTTGTCACCATTTTAATTTAAACAAAGATGGTACCATGAATTAGCAGAAAAGCTTTTAAAAAAAACCAAACAAGCTGCAGAAAAGTCTACTCAGGTGACTTGATCTATTCTCTAAAGAGAAGAAGGAAAAAACCCACTATTGGCATCCAACAGTGCAATCAGGTACGTCATCATCATTGTTTAGTGCTTTTCACTAAAAATAGTTACCTGACATACAAGGGGGCTTTACTGAAACTGGTTACCCTGCAATATAGCACATTTCGTACGTCTTCAATACTTTTTTTTCCAATTCTCACTTTCCATCTCATCTCGCCTTCCCCACTAACTACGTACACTTTCTCTCACTGCTTACATCTGTGCTTTCATAAAAAATGAGTATCCCCAAAACCAAAATTTTCTGTCCTCAAACCCCCAGGTCTTTTGTTCACTGTTTGTTTCTGTATTAGTATCGAGCCTACTTAGTTATAGGAAAATTCCAGAGCTGAGAAGGATTACGTGCACCAGTGACCCAAACCAAAACTAGGAACCAGCTGTAGGCTAATAGGCCACGTGTTCTAATCGAAAATAATGTCTTAGTAAGAGACAAAAAAAAAGCTAGCAGATATTTTAGTCTCACTGAAACCATGCAAAGAATTCCCATTGCCTCTTTAAAATAAATAAATATATAAGTTATACATGGCCGCCTAAGCAATGCAGTTGAGTTCCAATGCGAGAAGCCCAGTTCAAAACTTAAGGCCAGTAACAAGCGATCATCAGACCAATACCTTTTTTGTGCATAGGTCCACAACTACTGGGCCTGTTTGGCGTAACAGTTAAGGGGATGAAAAGGCAAACTCCCATATTTAAAATTTTGAGGGATTCCCATGACAAAATTAAACACAACAAAGCCTGTAGCGTGTCTCTAAACCACAACATTGGTTTTCTGGCCTCAGTGTTTCCAATGAGAATGTTGGCCAGCTGCAACAAGCTAAAATGGTTCTGTTATAACCCAAGAGTGAGTAACAAGCACCACTAATCAGGGATTAAAAATAGCTATGTATTAGTTTAAGTAAAGATCTCTTGCTAGCCAAACAGCAGATAAACTCAGCTCCACTGGTCTCTATAGAAGGTGTCATACGCTTGACAAAATTGGTGTGCCTGAATTCTGGTAACCAACTCTTTGGGTGACAGACTGTGGAGACAAGCTGGTCTTTTAAAAATTGCCCAAAGATTTTCTTCAAAACAAACATTTATATAAAAGTTCTATGTGCCAAGCTCTCTGGAGTTACTTAAATAATTAAATACCCAACAAGAAAGTGTCATCAGTTTGCTCCTTCTTCATCTTCTTCTTGTTTAATAACTAGGATACCTAAAAGAAAAAAGAGAAAAAAAATCTGCAAAGATTTATGAATAGATTATGCAGAGAAAGATACAGTTAATGCTGATACACCTGAAAGGTAATCTGGACTGTTGGAAAGAATCTGGACTGGCAGAAAGAGGCAAGAGTTGTATTTCCTGCCACTGCTTCTAACTGACATGAACTTCTACATACCTGAACTGCTCTTAACCAGAAAAGCCTTTAACTGATGAGATCTTCTGTTGGATGTTTTTCCAACTTCTTGGGTAACAGGGAATAAAAAAGATACTAAAGCAGGACCTGCAAAGATCAGCCTAACTTGGTCACTGGGAGATGCACCATGTCGGTTCAACTAACGACCAACTAGCACATCACCCTTCTCTTGTTGGGCGCCTACTTTGTGCTGCCATTTCCACGACATACATGACCAAGTTAGTACAGGATACCTCCTCAGTGATTGATACCTAACTAGGATGTCCAGACTACAAAATACAATTATATTAATGTGGATCCAAGAAGCAATATGGTCACATCTCTTAGGGATAACTTGGATGTCATGGAATAAAGCTGCATTGCACACTAGAGACATAGTTTAGATCAACCCCTCGGGTACTTTTAAAAAAAAAAATAAAATCACTTTTTAACTGCCATGTTTGAGCAAGGGCACCTCAGATTGTGGCAGTCTGCAGGGTTCACACACCTCATAATGACGTATTCATGAATTTAAAGTAAGCTGAAATACTAACAGCCCCCCAAAAGATTTATCAAGTTATAAATTTTCCCCACAGTAGAAGGTATATGTTCGTTCACCTGCGCTGTCACCTGGGTAACGGGAACTGGGTCACACTGATGCTTTGCTCGGCCTGAGGCAGAGACTTGAACTATGGTGAGGCTTTGTGGTGAAAGCCCTTTGCTTACTGTAAGATTGGGGTGCTGTGTTTCTTTTTTCACAGGTAGGAAACAGAAAAGAAAACCACCACAGCCTGGTTTCTGTTGTGCTTTGCACCTAACTGCTGAGCAGGGTTCCTGGCACAGAACTAACAGACGGGAGACACCTACCTGCTGAAAGAGACCTTCGGTGCTTATTTTTGTCCAGAAGATCTTCAACCATTTCAATAATTTTGAGGTCCCTATATTAGTCATCTCACATATAGCACATAAGCATAACAGGATCCTGGGACAGTGTAACAGCAAGAACCTTACGTCCAGTTACAGCATTTCTGACTTCTCTTTTGCTCAACGTTCTAGTTTTTGTGGTTTCCATTCTTAAATATCATCGTCTCTTTCTACATTGCATAGGAAATATACCTGCCTAATTCAGAGCGGTCCATTGCTCCCAGATGCAGGAATGCTTAAGAAACTAAGGGTCTAACCTTATACTAACAAGGTTACTCTTTGTCCATACAGATACTTGCCCTATTTCATTTTTTGTTTCGCTCTCAAAATGTTTTCTACTACAACAGCAAATGGATACTGCAGGCCATCCTCCACAGCAGTACACTTCTCCCAGCAGGCTTCCACTTCCCAAGAATTCTTACTGCTTCAGTTGATCTGGCTTTGATTTCCCATCCATTGCTCCCTGTACTGATGCTGTCCTCTTGCTGCCATCCCTACACTCATATCTTCCCAGCTGCTGCTCTGGCTCTTTGTAGTGTCACCAGTCCTGCTCTCTTCTTCATTGCTTTAGTAAACGGCAGCTCACAGTGAACGTCTAACATCTCCATTAACAGAAATTAACATCTTTAAAAACAGATTTTAAAATTACCTCACTTTTAGTCACTGATCAGGACCTGCTTTCATATATTTGTGATTGATAAAAAGGAGAGGAGAGCTTATAAATTGGGGCTTAGTGCGGTGACAAGAGGAGGATATTCAGGCATTTAGGAAACTTGCATGAAGTTTTGAAAACTTGCCCCTGCACCAGAAGCAAAACGGAACATATCCCTGTCTATCCCCATTCCCCCACGTCACCCTCTTTTGCTGGGGAAAACTGTAAATCAAATTTTCTCAGAAAACTATAATTCAGTGTGGCAGATGAAAGCCTTGTTAACTTATTTAATGCTAAACATTTAACTATATAGTTACACAAGTCAACATGTGAACTCCACAAGAGAACTTCAAACCAGTATGTTTCAGTTCCCTATTAGTTATGTGCTAAAACTATTTGACTGGATAACTTCAAGAGTAAAGCGCAACTCTGGGCTGCATGACCACTTGGACTTAATACTCCAAAATCCATCAAACACTTTCAGAAGATCCTGCAGCCAGGGCTGCCAGAAGTTAGCCTCCTCCTGAATAACTCCAAAGAGAGGAGGGAGGAATATTACATGGGCACACAGATGGATTTCTGAGGTTATGATTCATTTCCCCATGGTTGTCTTAATATTAAGCTGTTAACTCACACCAATTGCTTCATGCCCCAAACTCACCATCCAGCTTTTTCAGCTTGGGTACCCGTTTGGTTGCTTCTTCAATCCAACTGTTCTTCTGATCAGAGGCATATTTCTCTTGTAGCGGATTGCCTACAAACACCAGATCCTCTAGTAATGGCAGCTCTGCCAGTCTCACAAACTCTGCTGCAACCACAAAGGTGAAAACACCAACCAGATTGTGGAACACGGAAAGTACATCTGCACCAAACCTTCCTTTCAAACTCAGTGCAAACATAAACAGCATGGGATACAACAGGATAGGGATTGCTTGGGCTTGAACTGGTGTCAGGTTAAAGAACAGATACGCATTTTGAAAGAAGTCTGAGAAAGATGATTCAAAGAACAAACTCCATTGGGCTTAGAAGTTAAATTCAGTATTCTAACTATTTTTACTCTCTTGCATGAGTAGATATTTAGGGATTCAGCGCACGTCTGCAGGCTTATCAGTGAGACTTAAAGCCGTGTAACATATAGAACTATTTTTTACTTGGTGACTTAACTCATGCATTCACCATACTACAGGAGAAGTTACAGAATGCAAAGGTGTGGCTTACCCCAGTCTTTCACCAAATTATTTGACATATAAAGAACCTTCAGCTTCTTCATTACGCGGATACCCCTCAGTTTCTCAATGAAGTTGTATGAGATCCACAGCTCCTCTAAAGTCTCTGCAACTGCCTCCTGGAAAATGACAGGACTACTCAGGTAAGCGGAAGTATATCTTCCTTATTCTTCAGATTCTCTCTTCACCCCCTACAGATCACCTCATGTGAGAAAATACTAAGGTATATTGGTCCTCATTTCCTTTTAAGCAGGTCCCTAATTATGCATGACAAATACTCATGGGAATTAAGAGCAAAGGATCTGAAATATATTTAGGAGGACAGAAATCACAGTATTAGAATAAGACACGGAATAGCTGACTGGAGTAGTTGTTCTTAAGGCATAAGGGCAGAGGAGATAAATTTGGCTGCTTGTGCACTGCAAATATACATGAAGTGAATGCAATTCAACAACGACTTTGGGGGGGGGTTATACAATATGAGGGAATGATTCATTTCAGGTGCATGTATGTTTGTACCTGTTGGCCAGAAGTTGCTTTCATAATTCTCTCAAAAGAGAGGTTTTTTTAAACCAGCCATCACACATTGACTCTGCATTTCACACTTAAGAGATGTGGCATCTCTGAAGGTGGGAATAGCTTTGAAGGTGAGAATAGAGAAACATTCTGCAGGAGAAACATACAGTATCTCTTGAGGAAGAAAAGAATTTCTATATTAATTAAAAAAAAAGTTGATTGGAAAAAAGTTCTTCTGCCCCTAATTCAAATGTAACAAAATTGATCCAATTTTTTCCTCAACAAATTTTCCCCTACCTGGTAGACTTAGTCCTGCCATCTTTTCCCCTAAAGCCATATTGCTGCAGGTACCAGTTAACATAAAAGGGACAGAGTCTTGTGAAGCGCATGTTCATAGGACTGACAATATTTGTAGAAGCAGCAGAGCCTAAGTATCTTCAGGTAGAAAATTCCTCATGCAAAAAGGAATTATTTTCATGTAAAGCCAGTGGAATTGAAAGGGCTTTACAGACAGACAGCAGTTTTCAAATAAAAGTTCTGCTCATCTTTGTCAAAGACAATGAAATCCCTCTTTCTAAAATCCTTTTATGTAGTAAATTAGCCCTGAAGAATCTTCAAACATGAAGAGTGTTTAAACAAAAAAAAAGAGAAAGACTATCTGAAAATTCAGAAGCAATGTGAACAGAGCATAGTGAAAGGAGAAAATAAATAGTTAGGCAATAATGTAAATTCAGCAAAGACTTTTATGAACATAGGGGAATTATCCCACGTTCTAGACAACACTCCATTTTGTTAGCGAAGAATTGATACTAAGAAGCGCATACCAATCCATTCAAGTTCTTTATGTTATTTCTTCCCAAAGACAGAATCCTCAAATTTTCTGTAATAGAGAAAAGAAAGTTTATTGTTAATAAATGAGGTTTTTTTAAATATAAGAAGATGCTGTAAGTCAGGTAAAACACCTTATTCTACTTAGAAACAAACTGCACTCTGAACAGGCTGTCTTAAGAAAGAATGACATAACAGAAACAAAACCTCCTGACCTACACAGATCATCAGGAATGGATGCAGCGGACAGCTCAGAAACATGCTCATGAATACAAAGCTGCTCATGTGTAGATTACCTAGTTGAAATTCAGTCCAGATAAATACTGAATAAAAATGATTATTTCACCTTGCACCTGAACTCTAACTGCTAACTTGCTAGTTTTGTTCTTACATAGTTCATACCCGTTATTCTCCAGGCAAAAGTAGTTCCACTCTTATTTTAAGGCAGCAGATTTGATGTCTATAATAGAGGCATATAAAGCTGCCTTACAGAAGTCTAATGAGAGACATTTCAACTTAGTCTAGCACCCAAACAAAACTCCTTTCCAGGTGAGCTGTTCTTGCTGGGGTTTAGTGTAATGCTAGTGTAACTCAAAGCTGTCACAAAATAGCAGTCTTTTTGTATAACTCATTTTCATTTTTCACATAAGCTTTCATGCAGGTGTAAATAAGCAAACTGAGTTGCAGCACGTAGCTGGGTTAACTTTGGATCTATACCTTTCATGAATGTTTTAACACTTCTTCTTAACCGCGTTGCATTAAGGATGAAATACTTAATGATCTTGTTTTGCTCTTGTATGCATAATGATTGAAAATACATGGTACAATAATTAACGGCAAGACCAATGAAAGTTCCAGCCAGGTAGCAACAGATACTCCACCGGCAGCACATGGAGTGGCTAGAGATTGCTACGGATGATGATTCAAGGCTGATCTAGAATAGATAGTTGTATGTTCTGTCTCTAGAAATGCAGGGATGAATCCACACCTGATAAAACCACACCTGGCAAATATTCTAAAACAGGAAGATTAGTTTTCACTAAAAAGTTGAGGTACAATGAGAATTCTTTTTCTTTTTAAAAGACAACAGCTTAATACATTACCATGCTCAAAAAACGAAGAATCATAATTAGTAAGTCTAAAGCCTACTACAGCTAATATTCTCCAGAATATCCCTAAGGATCCCCATCCACAGGGGAGAGTGCTGGGAGATGGCGTTTTGGTCTAGCCAGCTATTTTCTCTGTAACTCACATTTATAAATTATAGATTTGCACTAGCTTTTGAAATTTTTAAGAAATGAAAGGATACTTACAAATACAAAAATGACAGATTGCTTAAAAAGCCATGCCTTAAAATTGTTTCTAACTGCTGTTACTGTTTTTTATTACTCTTGTTCTGAGATATTCTGTATTTTAAGGGAAGAAAGATCTCCCTCATGGAACATTTACACTCTCTAAAACACAAAACTAACACTTGTCGCTGTCATCTAAAACATCTTCCTCACATGTATGGATACAGGGGTGTGATCCTTCACAGAGAATTATCTACTCGACATAACTACAATATCAGGTATATACATTAATACTAATCTTTTCCATCTGAAAAGAGCATAGATGCTTAAAAAGATTTCTCAGCTTCCTCTCTGCAATAAGCAAAAGCAAATATGTAATAATTACTGCCTTGTTTTTCATAGCTATAAGCAGTGCTTTCTCTCTCTTTCACAGAAGCCAATAGAGATGGTGAGTTCCTCATATTCTGCACCTTTAAGAGATAGACCACGTAGTTCCACTTTGTCTGGCTTGAGGATCAAATATCTGGTACAGACTGGATGTTTTGATTCTACATTTTATTAACATAAATATTTAAGACGCTTTAAAGGCTTTCAATGTGTTATCCCACTAAAAAATTTCATTGCTTTCACGTTTATATATAACTGCCTAATTATTTTTTGCTTATGATAGAGTTACTCAAATTGAAATACTACAGTACCGTTATTTGGAAAGACTACATGGAATATTTTTCCCTGATTAGTATTTGCAAATTTGTTGAAATCTGAGCATATTACGAAAACAAGTAAGTTCATCAAACTCCTTGAGAGCCTCATTGGTGTGTAGTTGGAGAGGATGGGATTCCAGGTTCCTTGTGTGTCCCCCCTGGCAATCTGATGGGGACAGAAAAGCCTGGAAGCTCCAACCCAAAACCTGCAGCTCTTTGCCAGCCTCATGCCACAGAGTCAAAGTCTTGAGGACAGATCATTAAGACTTCTGTCCTAAAGTCAGTAAGCCAATGAGTTTCAAGCTGCCCATGAAATAAAAGTTCAGTTCCACTTCCAGACAGATGGCACGCCCCTTTCAAGTAAGAATAAAATCAAACCAAGTATATCCAAATCCTCTGCAAAGTGGAACGGCATTTTTCCATCCAGATCTACAACACTCCAACCTCAGTCCAACCAATACCACAATTACAGTCTTGTTGATCTGCCGACTATCTCCATCATGAGCATGGAGATTGGTCATTAAATCACTCTAGAACTGATTAGGTTTTGAATATCACAACTCAGGCCCACTGGAAGTTACCAAGATGCTTTCTGAATGGATTTTTTTTTAAACTTGCACAGCGAGACAACTGCCAAGGCTAGTGCACGGGGAAAGATGCTTTAATACACCACTATTGCTACACATGCATTCTCCAGTAAGACTCGTAATTTTAAAGGTCACTTGTGATTTTCTAAGAGGAAGGAATTAAAAAGAATAAGATTAGGTATAAAGCTGAACACATATAACAACTTATGGTGTATGTCCTATCCACGCAACTAGAAAACAAATGTAACTGATCACTGGCTCGTCACTTACTTAGGCTGTTCAGGTTGGCGATTCTTTCAATGCAGTTTGTAGACAGCGATAGTTTCCTTTAAAAGCAAGAATAATCAATTCACAGTATACAAGGGATCACTATATCAGAAGAGTTCAACATCCAAATGCAAAAAATTGCAATTTGCAAAAATTGCATTAGAAATAATTGTCTATTCTTCTCTCATTAGATGGTAAACTAACTGGATGTGTAAACAGACTCAAAATATCCTCAAAGCATCACGACTTCTGCAACTTTATTTAGCTTCTGGGAAAGTACCATGAGTTAGTTACATGACATATTGGATTATCTTTTTTATGCCTAGCCTTGACAAATGCATGGACACTTAATTCTGAAATGGCTCTAACTTCTTTCTGAAAGTCCTGGTTAGGTCTCCTTTTTTTGCATAAATGTGCCAGTTAATCAATAGACTCCAAACACGGACCTGTAATTATATGCTGATAAACAATATACCAATTTTCTGGGGACAAATATCAGTACACTAAGCTTCCCTAACATTTTCTCAGTTAAGTGACAGGGATCTTACAATTAAAAAGTAGAACTGTGTGTGGAAAGAGAAACTTAGCTGAGAAAAAGAGAAAGCTGCTGCTTTGAAGGCTGCACTTAAACATAGTAAATACATATTTGCACACTGGACAGCAGAAAAACTGAAAATTAATAAAAAGCGAAAAGAATGTTTGGTTTCCAATTTGTTTTTAACTGAACTTACTCGCAGTTAACAAGCGTGGAGAGAGATTCATCCATCCTCTCTACAGGAGGAATCTGACCGTACAATTTCACCTCCTTTGCCTCTGAAGCCTTCTGGCCATTTTTTTCTTCCTAAAGAAAAGAGAAGGTGAAGAAGATGCTCACTTCTACATGCAATTACTAAAAATTATTGTACTAAAAAATTACTATAAAAGTGATTACCATAGAAGTAATTCCAATATACTACTAAAAGATATTACTGAAAAGAGAAAGCATTTTGAATACTGTTTATCAAGATTCATGCTAGCATAGCATAAAGACAGGAAGGCTAGCTTATTTTCAAGATATTAAAAGAACTTATACATTATGTATGCTTTTTTAAAAGTTGTGTTACACTTGAGCAATTTAATTAAGGGGTCCTCTGCCATAAAGAAATGGAGAAGAGATGGAGGTTTAAAATTTGGAATGAAGGTACTTCCATGGAGACTGACATATAGGAGCCTCAACTAGGGCCAGTCTGTAGCAGAAGCCAATTCTTAAAAGCACTGACAGAAAAATCTCCTTCCCACTTCACCCAGGAAACTCAGAACTCACACCTAACTCACAACACCAACTGAACACGGGGGAGTGTGTTTTGGGGGAGAACCTCAACAGATTCACAGTTAAGAATCTTAAAAAAAAAAAAAAATTTCTAATTAGCCATTAAAAAAGAGTGGGGGAAGATTTCACACTTTAGAGAATACAGCAAAAGACAAATTTCCTATTTACAATCTAGATTGATAATTTTCTAGATTAAATACTTTATAGAGTTCAGAGCTTTAGAAAAATGGTCATAACTTCAGCATTTGGGTTTATTAAAAAATATAGTCTATTAAAGCTTTTAAAATTCTGAAGTGATGGCAATTATTGACTAAACACTTGGAACGAGTATCTGTTTAGGTAGTAGCAACAGTTTTGACAGCTGCCTCCCTGGCAGCACAAAGGGAGCATTTTGTCAATTCACTCAGCGTTCAGTGGGAGGACTGGAGGTCCATTAACAAAGGAGAAATCTACTCGGCGCTTTCAAAACAAGGACTCTTGTTTTCTCCCCCATTTTTATGCAGCTACTGAAAAGTGAGAGAGCTGAGATCTGCCTGGGTTATATGGCTACTTTGCAATGAAATGAATTGCATCCCAGAAGTCTTTAAGAATCCCACAGCACAAGATCAGGTTTTGATAATGTTATTTTCTCTTTTACGTACCAAAAATACTTCAGGCAATTTAATTTAATAAAAAATTAGCATGTTACCTTGTGCATTTACTTATATTCCAGTTTCTGTCCAAATTCAGTGTGATAGTATTTTTACTCATAATTAGCGATTTAGCAAATAAGCATGTCAGATGTTTTGCTAGAATACGGTGAAAGTGTTCAAACTAAGTCACTATATAAATGTGAAACTTCCATTTTCTTTTCTAAGAACAACATTGTATCTATTTGCATTTATACTCAGTTTATAATCTATCAGTTTATACCACAAATAAAAATACATTTTTTCTTAAACACATGCAAGGGAGAGAGCTTCCAACACAGACTGTGGCCACCAGTGAGTGCTTGCAGGAAGAAAACTAATCCTGATTGCCGCACACTTCTGGAAGAAAGGTCAGCTGAACGACCGCAGTAAGCCACAGAGAAAGCACAGGTAGAACAGACACTTTTTTAAGAACAGGTTACATGTTTGCTAAGTTAAAGTTGCTTTGATTTAACTAATGCTGACTTTAGGGCATAGGTAAACCCTTATGTCAAAGGGAAGAAAAACATCCGGAATGCAACACTCCACCAGATCCAATTTTACCAGTCACATGGACCCAGATTAGGAGTAGTAAAAGGAAGATTTAGACTCACCCCTAATAACAGGAACAGAAAAGCAAATTCAGCACTTCATGCCTAACATTTATGGAAACTCACTGACACAGGTCTATTATCTCTAAGAGACATGTGACAGAGGAGCAAATGGGAAATAAATCTTTAACAGGAAACACGGAGTTGAGGTTTTGGAGGGCAGAAAGAGTGAGGGAGGAAAAGCAAAATTTTTTAATACTCAGTTCACACCTCTGGTAATGCTAACGTCCGCAAGCTGTTGCACTCTAGTTCTTATTAGGAGAGCCAGAGTGAAGTTTGTGGGATATACCAACCTAACTGAAAAAAACCTCTGAAATACTGAAGGTACTAAACAACAATAAAATTCAAAAAGGAAGTAGTCTTCAATTACATCCAGATCTTCTAAGACCAAAACATTTATAAACTCTTGCTCTAGCAGCTGGCCAGAATTAGTGGGAGTATGCATGTATACCGAACAGCACATGTGCCCTAATCTAAAATTCACTGAGACTGGGGAAAGATTGTCACTGGTTTTACTGGACTGTGAACCTGACCCCAGAGCATCCTTTGAAATTACATCTGCATCCTTGCCACCAAACAGCTTTCTAGAAGGCTCCAAGACCAGGTCAGTCACCACCCCAAATGACTGTCTGTATTAACACAGTACTTTAAGAAGAAAAACAAGAAAGAAACTCATTCTGAGTTAACCTTTGCACAATATGAAGGACCATATGTTAAAAGACAATAGTAGAAGTTTCGCTGACTTCAGTACAGTGAGAATTTCATACTTGTTTATTCTGTGGGAAGGACTACACTCAGGTAAAATGAACGGAGCATAATTAAAACATAAGACATCCCCAACTTTAAATCTCTTTGTAGCCTCAGGCCTTCTATCAATGCATATTCAGCAAAACAAGGCAGGAGAGCAAAACAAGACTCATCTTTACCAGCTATATCAATTTAACAAGAACACACAGAAAGTCCAACAGAACGTATTATACTTCAATAATAACAAATTTTTTACTTTGTGAAACTTCTTATAGCAGATGCTTCAAGCAAACATATTTCTTACAATAAGTTTGACAACTAAATTTAGCTGAATACAGTCAAAACTCATGCCACAGAGTACTGCAAAGCAGCTAGATACTGTTCTAGTACTTACCCATTTGGCTAGAGCTTCTTTGATAGTTGTTGCTTTTGCCTAAAAATGAAACAAATTTAAATGAATATTCATTGCAAATTTTTAGTTGGCTTGTTCACTGCAAACCTATCTCCTCTCCCTTCTCTCTCCCTATCCTGCTTGTTTACCCTCGTCTACCACTTTCCTGTATTATCTTCCTCCAGCTGAGTCTAAGAAGCTGGAACCTCTCAGTGGCCCGTAATTTTATTTTCTGGGGTACTTGGTAGCATTTTCAGAAGCAATCAATTGGCTTCATGCGAGGACATTATCTTCCTGATCTTACTCTCTGCCCCGTGTGGAGCTTGGGTTTAGGACACTGCTTGTTAGTTTTGATGGGGAATTTCAATTCAATTCAAAGACATAAGAAGTTACTGCGCTGAAAAATGTGGTCTAATGCTCTTAGAACCCCGACTTTTCTATTATTGTGCATTAGCAACTTTCTGTCTGAAAGCAAGTCTGTGAGTAGACAGAATGATACAGCCTCTTAAGATTCACTGAGGAAAATAAGATACATCTTGCCAAAAATCAAGAGCAATCACCTGGATTGTTTATGTTTGTTTTTCCCTAATCGTTTTATGTCGAACCACGTGATGTGAAAACATGTATTATTCAGCAGGAAAAATCTGAGAGCTGCTGTACAAGGCTTTTTAAGGATTGACCCACTGACCAACTTTCTGTTGTCACCAACTCCAACTTTTCTGCCTCACATCAGAGTCTTACCAAAACCACATGATGATATCCAAAACAGTAGTATATAGAGAAACTCTGATATATCCTAAAAATTAAACATATACCAAGATATCTTTTGGATTAAAAAGGTTTCAGAGACCAATCTTCACAAAAACTGATCAACAGCCTCCTTTCTACAAAAACAGGAGGACTCTAGCTTGGGCATCTCTATTGCTCTTAAGTGTAGCACTACCACCTGTGGATAGAAGCAGCCTTTGAGGTAATCAGGTATCAAAAAAATGACTGTAAAAGTTAAAACCAACAAACTAACTTCCACCCAAAATCCTACAGGCAATCACCTCGGTCACAGAGCTTTAGTGTTGGGTACTTTACTCTATAGACCACAGGAAACTCTGGACCCAACGGTAAAAGACAACAGTTGAAGCAGCTGCATATAAAAGGATGGCTACAGCCACTGAACACCCCGCAACAGCCTAAGACCCAGCAATAGCAAGGACTCTGAGCATGCATCTCAAATATCAGTATATACCTTCATTTAGACATATATCACTGAGTGACCTCAGATGTTCCCGCTGCTTCCACCCACTGACAGGCATTCGTTTTAATCCTGTCTATACCATGTGATAGCTAGCTCTAGGTCCCATTGCAGGTGACCTGGCAAACTTGTGCCGTGGCAGTATCTCCTCTGTCTGCTGCGGATAAACACCTGCGTGACCTCCTCCTGTTCAGAAAATCACGTCCCTAGTTCCCACTCCAACAGCCTCATGAAACCCGATTAACAGCTACCAATATGCCAGCAAAACCAACTGGCTTCTAGTTAATCAGGTTTTTTGGACAGGAACTTCACTGCATTTTCCTTAATTATGGCAGCCAATCGCTACGGCATTCGGGTACACAATCTTGGTCACTCCTGTTGAAGATAGAAACGGATTTATATGACCAGTGCCTGCTTCTGTTTCAAACTCATGCCTAAAACCAGATTGGACTTAAGCTAGTGATCCGTGTAAGCACAAAGAGCAGCTTTTTCCCTGACCTCTGCTGACTGGTCTCTCCCGTTGCAATATCCAGTTTGGTGGAAATATGAAAATCAGCATAGTGGGTTATCTGGAGAACACGTTTTCTTTGAAGTACACTTGAAATTTCTGTAGATAAATCATAGTAATTTCTGCCAAGGGAGGTTACTTAAGGGAAACTTCCCTCCGAGAAGCCTATTTTCAGGGTTCCTCTACCGACATATTGAACAATTTCCTACAGGTATTTAGACTAAAGAAAGTCGTATTACTTAAAATATTAAAAATGCCAAGTGATCAATAGCTGAAATTGTCACCCTGAAGAGTCACCATCAACATGGCAGGAGGAAGAAACATAATACCTTAGGGGCAAAAACCCCCATCCCTGTACATATAGAAGTTGTAACAAAAGAAATATTTTTCCCCCCAAAACATGGCTGTTGGACACAGAGTATTTACAAAATTCAGACCCCCAAGAAAAAGTAAACCAGTGACACTTTGCCTTCATTTGCAAACATTTATTTGTATGTTATATAGAGCAAATCAGAATTGCACAGCAACAGATACCAGGCTAATCACTGTAGTAATCGCAGATACTGCTGCCTTGAAAACACGTATTACCTCAGGTTTTTATATGATGGCATCCCAGACTCCCCACTACTTTGATCTATCCCTGAAATCCCCCTTTTCCATGGCACAGTAACAGGCCACAACCCCCCCGCCTTAGCCAACGCCCCGAGCACTGGGCTGCCTTCTGCCCAGCTGATGCCGTGCCCGGGCTGCTCGGCGCCAGAGACCAGCTCGGAGGAGCCCGAGCCGCGAAGGGCTCGGCTCCGCGCTGCCGCTCAGGCAGCACCGGCGCGGCGGCACCACCACAGCCGCACTCGGCGCTGCTTGGGGGCAGCCCTGAGGGGACGCCGCTCACACAACCCCCGGCCCCTTCCGCCTCGCCGCGCCAGGGGAGCGGCACCAGCCCCCCCCCATACCGGAGCAGGCCCCGGTCGTCGTGTCCCACCCCAGCCGCCGCCGCCGCCAGGTCCCGGGGACGCCCCGGCTCAGCCTCTCCCCAAGCCCCCGGCCTCCCCAGCAGCCGCTAGGCCGGCCGCCACCCCTGCAGGCCCAGCGCCCTCCCCGGCAGGCGCCCGCGAGCCCGCGCCGGCACTGAAGGGACCCACCATTGCCGTTGCTACCGTTAACGCTCCGGTTGCTATGGCACAGCCGGCTCCCGCGCATGCGCAGCGCCACGGACACGTCGGGGCGGGGGGGGCGAGCACGAAGGCAACCACACCTGGCGATCATAGAGATGCGCTGCCACGGAGAAAGTCCCATCCCGGAAGTCGCGTAGGGGGCGGTCCGCGACGCATTGTGGGACGTGGCGGAGGGGGGGCGGTGGTCCTCCCGCGCGGCGCTCCCTGGCGGCGCCCTGCGGGCCTGCCCCCTCCGCCCCCGGGCTCCCACCGTAACGGTAAAAAAACCAGCCCCGCGCCCCGCGGGCGTCGTCAGACACCTTTTATTGGAACCGGTCCGTGACGAAAGGTAAAACAATTCGCAAATCACAAGCAGCGCCAGCAGCGAACGCTTACACCTTTCACCGGCAGGTTGGCCCGGTACCACCGGGTCTGCCTGCTGCTACTCGGAGCTGCTCGCCCCGCTCAGCGCTGGCCCCGGCGCCCGCGGGAAGCCACCCGCTGCTGCAGGAGCTGGCCGGGCTTCGCCGGCTGCTCCCGGCGAGCAGCGGCGGGCCAGAGCGCCGCCAGACCCCCCGGGGGATGCGGCCGCCTCGGGGCGTTTTGGAACCCCAGGGTCGGCCCTGCCTCAGGCCCAGGGCCCCCACGTTTAGCCGGGGAAGCTCATCCAGCCACCCAAGCAGCAGCCCCGATGCAACGCGACGGGAGTTTTGCCAGGTAAGGAATGCAAAACAGTACAAATAACGTGGCTTGAACTAAGGCCATAATCAGGCACTCAGTTTAATGTATACTTCAGGAAATAACACATTATCTGCAGAGTGTCTGCGACGTATCTTTGGTCTCCAAGTAGCATTGTAAATATACAAAATATCAGTGCAAAAGTTGGCTGGTTTTCTACAGACCCTTCCGTGAATTATTTTGTCCAGGAATACCCTGACCTGTTCACAAAAGGATCTTCATAGTAAAATCACATTCTTATTTTTCCTCCTTTCTTTGTTTAAAAAATATCATTCAGCTTTTCACACAAATGAACTATTCAGAAACAAAAATATGTCAAATTCTTAAACAGGCTTGCTTTTTAATAAAGGAAGTGTTTTACTTCTCTTTCAAATTGCATATATCTGACAACATCTAACACTGAATTATTTTAAAGGCTTGTGCTTTAGAGATGAAATCTGAGGACTTTTAAGCTACCTGGTTTTTGTTTTATTTACAACTTAACATTCACTTCCTGAACCTCCAGCTTGCCATCTGGCATGGCAATGGATATGCTGAGGTAGGACTGCAGTGCGGAGACACAGGTGTCAGTGTGTTACTGGGAGGGTAACAAAGCAGGGTTAGGGGAGGCACTGCTCTGACTGCTGGAGATGCACGTGATGAGGCAGATGGAACAAACAGAAGCCTTCAGACAACCCTTTCCTCTATGGCTGCAACTTGGAGTGGGTTTGGAAAAAAGGCAGGGTGCTAAGCATGGGTGACACCAACATGCACATCACAGCAGGCTGTGGTCCTGGACTTCGGGGGCTGCCGGTTTTAGTGGAGGTTCAAGCACCACATGACTCTGCAAAAGCTTCTTCAGCCAGCGAGGGAGTTTAGAGAGACGAGGTGTGAAGACGTTTCGTGTGGAGTGAGCAGGATGGAGCTTCTCTTGTAAGGAGTGGATGGATAAATTGTTCAATTGGCAGTGATGGCATGTGGAGAACATGTGACTTCAATCAAATGATAAGGAGTAACAAGAGCTGCAGAAAGCTAATGAGACCTGAGCAGCAGCATAATGACAGTTAACTGGAGAGAAGAGATCCCTGAGAGCAAAGCAAAATTGAGTACCATAAATGAAGGTTTTGTATCTTCGTGGGCAGCTCTCAAACTGGTCTGACCAAATGACCTTGGAAGGAGAAACTGTATTGATAGAGGCCCTTGTTAAACAGGCCTTCAGCACTGGCACCTTTCCAGCAAGACCCTCTTGAGAGATCAACTCATTTGGGAAGAGGTTGTTTCTTTCTACCCGAATGGTGGGGAAAAATAAGGCACTAGCCAAAAATTAATTAGGATGAAAAAAACCCCAAAACAATCTCAGGCAGTCACAGAAAAGATATCTTAGATTTGGGTTTGGGGTTTTTTTTTGGGGGGGTGGGTGAGGGGCAATGGGGTGTTGGTTTTGGTTGGTGTTTTTTTTTTTTTTTTTAAGTATTATGATTCTAAGTTAATCATCGCCATAAGGTGACAGCTTTTTACAGTCAGTCTTAATCTCCTACTGGCTAGGTTTTCTGTCTCTCAACTCCACTTCCTCCCTAAGAACAGCTGTCAGCATCCCTTGACATCATTACTAAAGAGTTTCACAAGTAATTAATCCCTAACTTAATGGCAGGTGTTACTTGTTTAAAACAAGCAACAAAGAAAGAAGTAAGACTTGCACATAGCATAACTGCATTTAACCATGCTTTAACCTATCCAAGAGAATTTTAATACCCTGAGTGTCAAATGCCAATCCAAGACATTACAGGAACAGATGGTTACATCCCTAATACAAGACAGTGCTAGTGCTGCCATTCACCCGGGATGACAGGAGAAGTACTCTTCATTTTCCCACTCTACAGGTAATTTTTGTGGGAAAGAAACAGACTGTGTCACCACTACCTAAGGTCAAGGTATACGAGCCTCATTACAAATAGATATCCCCAGCTTCACGTAAATAGAAAACATTTCCAAGGTGTATATGGCTGTAAATCTGAGAGTTCTGGGCCAAGGTAACTTAAGACCCAAAGCCAGAATCATTCATCATTTTGATGTCAAAGTGTATCATCCATGGGTTGTCATCATTCCCCAGGTGCGATCTAGTCTGTCATTGCTGAGGGTGCAGGCTAGCTGTTAAATGCTCTGAGTCATAAATACTGCAAACAAGAAAGTACCTACTACTCTCTTCAGATACTTGTTTCTTGATATCATGACCAATTCAGGCTGTCAAATTTGTACTACAATGCAGCCTACTTATCATTGTTTCGCTTCTCCTTGGCATACCTAGTTAAAATAACTTAGGCTAATCCAAATAAATACCTTTCTTTTTAGATTTATACTTGTAGCTAAGTAGTCATTTGGTTATTTCATATTTCAAAGGTTTTCTCAGTCAGGCCCTCCAATTCACCAGTCATTTTGGTGGCTCAAGCTCAGTCCTCTGCCATTCTGCAACAGCTTGCAGGTGCTTAAGTGTTCATCCCAAATGCAAGTGCAGAAACTCCTGAATCTTTCCCCAGGAGTGTTCCTGTGCATGGGCATGTGCTTTGCTCTCTCCCCCCCCCAGAACAGGCACCCCCAGGACACGATCCAGAGCTACCTGACAAAATGGAGTAGAAGGAGGATCAATTCGGTGACCTGCTCCTGGATAACTCAAGAGTTCAAAGTTTTCTTTCCCATGCTGGCGTAGACGCCCAATTGCCAGCTCAGCATATAAGGAGCTCTTCCACATACGATCATCTTCCCCTACCACTAACAGAAAGTGACCTTCTGCTTTTTCAATGGGGATTGTGCAAGGAGAATTAGCAGGATTCGTTGGGTCATCCAGAGCTTCAAAAGTGTCAAATACACCAGCATCAGAAACACTGACCTTATTCATATCAAAACGCAGCCCAGGCAGAGTCATCTCACCATAATGGAGGTCTGCAACTGTGTTTGAACTACAGCCGGAGATAGAGACAGCAGCCACTACTTCTGGCAGGAAGGTGATCATGGAGAGTGCTAATTCTGCCCCTTTCCCAGTCCCAATCACTCCAACTCCTGGTCCCTTTACCTTCAGATGAGATAGGGGGTAGGGAAGAAAGGAATAAAGGAAGCATGCATTATAATGGGATTAGCCATTAAATGCCTTTGGAGTTGTGTTACTAAAAAAAAAAAAGGTTAGGTTAATTATTGATGTGACCTTGTTGGAAAGCTACAGCCTGGACCCAGGCTCCTCCCTCTGTTTGGTGTCTTATTTTTCAGAGACAACAAGAGCTCTCAAACCCCACAAAATAACACAGACGGGCATAAGAAGTACCATCACTTGGACGTCACCTAGTCCCTACTACATATTTTGATGCAAATATTTTCTCTTTTTCCCAAAACAGGTAGCAGGAAATTTCAAGCACAGTCTGTTGCTATATATGTCTCAGGCAAATAAAGTAACGTCACAAATGACATTTGAAGGATTAGATAAGTAATATTTACTCTTGTCCTTTTCTAGCCTGGAAAGTAAAACTGAAAGTAATATCCCAAGTCATCAAATGTATTCCTTTGCTGACTATTGAGCAGTTTTGTATCATTCTCTCTTAAACTAACTGCTTTCATTTTTAAAAAATCCATCTTTATCACCACTACTCCTGTTTGGAGGATATTCCAGCACTTCACTGTTCTAATGATGAGGAATTTTCTAGTTTCCAGCATGAATTTACTTAACAGACAGCTTGTGCTGGAAGAAATTCACTCTCCACCGTCATATGCGTAGCTGCCTATGCAGGACCTACACTTTTTCCATTATTGGGCCTAAACCTGCCCAACAGAAACCAATGCTCAAAAAAAATCACCGTCACCACTTGGGCATGACTGCTGAATCCTCCCTTGTCCTGAGAGATCTCTCATTACACTCACCTTCGGGTGACGCCGTAGGAATCTAGCTGCCTCCTCAAAGTACTCGAGATTGAATTCTTTCATGACCTTAGGCAGATCTTCAAAGTCAAAATATGGCAGAGAAAGAGCAGCAAAACCACGGGTAGCCAGGAGGCTGGATCTAAATTCAATCAAACCGCCTTCATCACCGTACATGTCAATCACTCCTGGAAAGGGGCCATCCCCTATATTAAAAAGAAGAGGTACAGAGGACAAGTTATCAAACAGGACACTAAAAACTATCTGGTGAAAAGTGAACAACAAAATATAGACATTTTCTATTAATATTCATTACTTTTCCATTTGCACAGCAGAGATTAGAGAACCAGTGCTGTATCCCACTGTGGCTATTTCAAACTAAGAATAGGTCCTTACCTTCCTGTAAAAATATGTGAACAGTTAAACTTGTTTTTTTTAAAAAAAAACTGTTCTAAATGTATTTTTCAGTGGTCTTAACCTCCCACCCTGAGAACAATCATACTCTAAATCCTCTAAAAGCTGTTTTCCCACAAAGAAGTCATACCTTAATTAGCAAAGTGCAAGCTCATTACTAATGAGGCAAGAGCACTGAGCCCTAGAAGTAAATTCTACAAAACTTACGTGGACTCTGGAATCAAGTGCATTGAGCGAAGCACAGCAGAGACACCCCCATTGCTAGATGAAATCAACTGGACTTACTAGCTCTGTCTGAACATCAGCACTGTAACACTTGGCAGCAGAACTGCTACTGCAGATGTGAAGAGACAGAGGGTAAAACTGAGAGCTATATGGGTGCAGTTACGTTTGCGTGACTGATACATAGATATACATGCATATATATGTATACAATCAGTCCCACAAAACTACAGAAATAATCAGAACCACGATTTTAAATGAGCATGCTTTTGCAGCCAAGGTCATGTTGCGACATTACTGTATGCTGTGCCAGCAGATCTTGGGTTAAAGGGCTAAGGATACCACCTCCTGGAACTATGAAGGCCCCAGGCAGGCAATTTCTTTTTTTTACCTTTTTTTTTTCCTGGCCACCAGGTGTCACCACTAATGTACTCGGATCCAGCTCACTACAACTATCCAGCAGAAAAAGTACCTGTGCAAGAGTGCATTAACTCTCTGACATTGCCTATATGCAATAAAGAAAAGATCTCTGGCATTTCAAGGTGCTTGAGAAAAAGAAGTTTAGGCCAAGACATGCTCGATGGTGGAAACCTCCTTACTTAAAGCATTAGGAAGTCAGAAGAGGACTTAATCATGCTTTTGGGTTCTTTTTCTTTCAGAAATTTTTTGCATAAGTTCAATATGCTACTTGAGAGAAAATATGTCTGGATAGATTTATCATAATGCCATGATCAACAGTAACCTTTAGTTAACAACAGTCAGCCTAGATGGCTAGAAAAAGAAGTATTCATTCATTTATCACCCTTACCTGGAAAGCTTTCTGGCAAGAACATGTGATCAGAACACAGTCAAGCATGAATGTGTTTCTCTCTCATGAAGACAACCTTTAACTTACACAAGGATTCTGGACTGCCTTCCTGAGTGCCTACACATGCCCAAGTATACAGTTTCTGCATAGCTCACTAAAAAGCAGGATAAAATGGGCTAGACAACTTTACTACTGCTTAAAAACAAACTAACAAAAAAACCCCACACTTGTAACTCTTATGCCTGAATTGAGAAAGCTCTTTCATATTAAAATTAGCGTAAGCCCATTCATGTCATCTCACTTTTACTAAGAACGGTTCACATTTAAGATTCCTATCAATAATATTAACATTTTTCCATCCCTGGAGCAAAGAAAGATATGGTAGTAATGCTGTAACTGGATCCTCCATCAAGATGCCAGTATCATTTAAGCAATGATTCCAGACTTTTCCACACTATTACAACACCAGACTTTCTAAAGGGAAAAATACAGTTGT
Organism: Calonectris borealis; assembly: GCF_964195595.1. Taxonomy (NCBI): domain Eukaryota; kingdom Metazoa; phylum Chordata; class Aves; order Procellariiformes; family Procellariidae; genus Calonectris; species Calonectris borealis. The sequence goes on along the minus strand of NC_134316.1, from coordinate 41,325,247 downwards.
CTTGCAGATCTCTGGATTCCTGCTAAGCTCAGCAGACATCCAGCCCATCCTCTAAGGCAGGATATATCAAAACAACCATGTCTCAGTGATGGAAAATCCAGAATGCTGACTAAACATTTGATCCAAAATTCAAAGTTCAATCTCTGTTCTTTTTTTTTCTTCAGTGGACTTTGGATCTGTATCTAAATGGATGAAAAGATTATTGGTTTGGAAATCATTCACTGAAAATACTTAAATCCCTAATAACTGTAGTGGTACTTACAGGATTTGCTGAACCAAGTCGTTATAAATTAGAGGTAATATGGAGGGCAGTTCTAGTAGCACAACACTCAGAGAAATAAAAGAAGTTTAAATCATGGCTCAAGCATACAAACACCATCATTGGTGTAAGGTTTCATTTTCCAACAACACTCGCAGTCCATCAGAGTATCACACCTCATAAAGCACAATTATCCCACAAGCAGAACAGGCAGAACTTGCTCAGAAATCTATTCTGCCTTTATACCACAGAACCACCGAAGTAACTCAACTATTAACTTAGCTTTGGCTCTGGTGTAACAGAGGTGGAATACCTGTATTTTCTAGAATCTCCTCCGCTGCTCTGCTTACTGGCATGTGTTTCACAGGGAAGAAAAATGCCTTTTCGATTCAATCCTACTCAGGGTAAAATTCTTGGGAGATTTAGCACAGGCTCACACGATGAAGCGTTATCAGCTTTTCTGAATGTTACAAATTCTGGTAGTCCAGAGCAAACGCCAAACCTACTGAAAAATCATAGGCTGAGAGCAGCGACATGGCAAACTCTACAACCCTATTCTCGTTTAGCTTCCGCCCGTTTCACAAGAGCCACCTGCCCACGCCTGCCCTGCCCGGTGCTGCCGATAAGCACCAGGCAGTGTGGCCGCGCATAAGCGGGGCCGTGTCCCGACCAGCCTTCGGGAGTGTCTCTGTAACACTTCAAGCCAAAAAAAAACAGCCACCTGTCTGCAGGGCGGCGTTCAGATCTACTATGGAATATGGATTTCCCGGGTGATATCCTTTCTATGTTTTTCTTCTAAAAGAGACTTTCCTTGCTCTGGACAGAGAAGCCGGGGGGTCCCGCCGGCCCCAGGGTGAAGGTCTCCGGCCGGGGCACTCACCCGGCGGCAGGAAGAGGGAGCCCCTTACGCTTCCCTCCTTCAGCCGGATCCTCCGCACGCCGGGGGCCGTGAACCACCTCTCCACCTCGGCCTTGGCCACCACCGGCCCGGGGATGGCGCCGGGCAGGCTGTGGCCCTGATGGACCAACATCTCCACCTTCATCGGGGTGCCGGTGCTGCGGGGAACGAGCCGCTGGTACGGCCTCTCCATGCCGGCGGGGGCGAGGCTCCAGAAGAGCCCCATGGGCTCCACGCCGGTGTAGTCCCCGCCGTGCGAGGCGTCCGTGCCCAGGTGCAGCTCGCCGCGGCTGTCCGCCCGGTAGTGCGCGCACGACTGGAAGAGGCAGCCGCGCTCATCGGCCGCCACCGCCCGCAGGGTCACCGGCTGGCCGGGGCCCAGCCCCGCCACCCGCGTCTCCACCCGCTCGTCCGCCAGGCCGGCGGCGGGGGACACGGCCACGCTTACTGCCCGCCGCCGCGGCGGTGGGGGCGGCGGCAGGGCGCGGCACAGGGCCCGCGCCGGGGCCGAGGCGGCGGCGACCGCTCTCCACATGACGGCGGCAGATGGGCGAGAGCCGCTGCGCCAACGGCAATAACGGTAGGGCGGCCACCGCCCCCTCCAGGCAGCCTCAATCGATAGCAGAGCCCCGCTCCCCCCACCCGGGCGGCGCGTTGCTACAGCGACGGGGCAGGGCCGGGGCGGGAAAGGCCGCCTCCCCCGGGGCCGTTCCCGCCTCTGCACCGCCTCACGCTTCCCCCTCCCGCCCCCGCAGCCTTCCCCCAAACCGTCTGGAGCAGGGAGCCGTTGGTAGAGGTTAACGTTTCATTTTAATCCATTAAGAAATACAGTGAATGCAAAACGCATAAACACACCAACAGAATACACAACACACGAACAGCAACTTAGACGATATCCGCTCAGCTTGCGTTTCTAAGGCACTGACGTGATAAAAACTTATTTTTATACAACAGTGCAACCTCGCCAGCGCCCACGGGCAATATTCAGTGCTTTTTCTTTCGAACTCGTACCGCGGGGGCCCAACATTACCGACAAGCCCCAGGCGGGGGGCGAGAGAGCGCCCTGCCGCCCCCCGCTCCTGAGGGAACCAGAAATGAAGCCTGGAGGCCTGCAGGGCCTCGCGGGAGACCTGTCCCCACCACGGCAACGCCGCCGCCTCACCGCCCCCTCCGGCCCGCCTCCCCACACACGACGGCAGCTCCTGCAAACCTGCCCGCATAGCACTCGGTGGTAAGGCAAAGATGCCTCAAGGAGCTGCCATGCCAGCTTCGCAGCCTTGCTATTTCTAGCAGCGCTTACAAGCAGGCAGCTGTGGAGGCACTAAGGGAACGTACAGGCAGGGAGAAACTGCCCTCCAGCAGTGCTGTGGACCTACACAGGGATATCCAGCCCTGCTGAGGAGATGCCCAGGGGCAGTTCCAGGCATGACTACCAACGGGTCGAATTCTGTTGTTTCTTCATGCTTATGAACTTTCCAAAACAGTACAAATGTCTCATTTCTATTGCATGTGCCCAGAATGTCGTGTCAGGCTGTGGGCTATTGTTGTCTATAAATGGGAGATGTGTTACCTGAGGACGCAGGCACACTATGGCTGCTTTTGGTAAGTGAAATATTAGGTATTAGATATTAAGTGTTAAGGCAGATGCATTTCAGTGAGGTGGGAGAAGAGGAAGGAGCAACAAAGGAGAGGGAAGTGCACAGGGAGAACGGAAAGATTACTGGAGACAGGAAGAAAAAACAGCTGCTTCCAGAAAAACTAGAGCACGAAGCTGGCTCTGGTAAGGGCAACGGAATACAACATGTTTCCTCTGAGAACGCCAAGGCAAATTTTCATCCCAGTTATCAGCTTGGATGAGTTACCTTCAACTTAAATTCACATTCAAAGCAGACCCAGCCTTACTACCATCATTTTTCCACAGCTTGTAATCCCATATGACAACAGGAGGCCAAGACCCTCTAACTGAGGTTAGAGGAGGGTGTTAACAGGAAGCAGCTCTCATGCTCTCGCCCACTATCATCCACCGAGAAAACCAATAGGTTATTCTTTGATGTTCTTTGTTCTCTGAGCCATTTAACAAAACAAACTTGAAACACCAACATCTTAATCTGTAAAGTAACCTAACTCACATCACAGCTTATTGGATGTTCCAGATGGCTTGCCCACGAGGTGTTTGCAGAAGAAAGCTTGGATCTGCTGCCAAGCATCTATCTGTGCCTCGCAGTGTGCCTTGGGCTCCCCTCCCCACACCACAGGCCTGCCAACTAGCAGGTGCATTGAGGCTGCACACATTGGGAAAAAGGGAGGTTCAATGTAGTGTCCTGCCCCAGGATAACAGACCATCTCAGGCTTTTCCTTCCCGTGAGCTTGCAAACGTTTGCTCCCCTCAACTGCAAAGAATTCGCTTTTCCAGTTGTGATCATCCTGGCCAACGATGAACAAGAAGCGACACTCGGCCTTCTCCAAAGGGATAAAGCTTTGGCGGTCAGGCCCTTCTAGCGGGTTGTTCAGTACATCGACAACATCAGCAATCCCAGACTTGGTGAACTTGACACGTTTTGCATTGACACCAAGGGGTGGAATGGTGATGTCCTTGTAGCGGAGCACTGCGCCCACGTTTGCCACTGAGCCGTTGATAAGGACGGTGGCCGTGATGCCCTTTAGGAAGGAAGCCATGGAGATGCACAGGTCACCCCCCTTTGAGATTCCAAGCAACCCAATCCCCGGACCTTTAACCTGGAGGGGAGAGAAGAGATACCACAAGCAATGAACCACGGCACGCCACTTCTTTAAAATGTTGCCATGTTTGCAGCAGTGTCTGTCCTGAATCTGGACCCCTAAGCATCTAAGGTCCTGTGTGCAGGGCCCACGTCTGAGGGACCCTGGGGCACTGCTCCGTGCTTGATTTATGATCATAAGCCTTGCTGAGACTGCAGCATCATCCTAACAAAGCTACAAGGCTCAGTGCTGAAGCATATGCAGAGGGTACAGCTGTGCTTGCAAAAAGCATGCAGATGTGCAGCCCCAGATTCACTTTGCTTACAAGGCAGTTCAGGGAAGAAGAGGGAAGGGGCAGGGGAGGCCTCTTCTACAAATGCTTTCCTTCAGTGCAAAATGCTCAAAGCCGGCCATGACTATGATACTGTCATCAGTTATGATAACGTATTTCTTATATTCAACCACTGTCTTTGATTACCCTATTAAGAAGCTAACATGGGGTAGCAGACTCCACATTAGCTGCTCTCCCATCTCTCTAGTATGCTTGGTGTCTAACTCACAGTGAAAAGGAAGTATTCTGAGGTAGCTTACTCATTAGAATGTATCTTTAAAAAATGACCTATTAAAACCATTTTTCTAAGTGAATTGTACAGTCCTCTGGAGTCAATCTAGAATAGGTAACCTTCATTTTCTTTTACATGGGCAAATTAACTAGAATAGGAAAGCTACATGATCTTACAGGGTGCTGAAATCCTCTAAGGATATTGGAAGAAGGTTAGCTAATATTACAATTGCTCCAATATCCAAAGACCCTTAGGGGTAAAAAGGCTCTGAGCATCAAAATTTAATACCTTTTGTACCTTATCAGCAGTGTAATATGCTTCAAACCCACTGACTTTGAAGCATGAAAAGGGGGAAATTAGAAAATATGGCTGAAACTTCGCAACGTGTTAAAAACATGGGGAGGGTATCAGTGGAAGTGTTAATGGGAGACTATCGCACTGCTCTCAGGAGAAAAAAAGGCGGGGGGGAGGAAGCAATTTTCAGAGATTTTTGGGCAGAGAGGTGGTGTGAACAGTTAGGGTTAGGGCAACTGAAAAGCAACCAAGACCTTTAACAACTACTCATCTTTCTGAGGTTGAGGAAGGTATTGATTTTGAGTTCTCCAGAGAAACCAAATGTTGCCTTGTGCAATTCTAGTTATTGTCATGCACAGAAGGAGATGCAGAACCGAGCAGGGTTCTCTTCCAAGAGGCATTGATCCCCAAGTTCACAACTAGCTACTAAAACCCACACTCACCAAATACCAACATTTGGAGTGATTTTAACAGCTTATACAATACAGAGCAACAAATGTGTACTGGGGGACTTCCTTGAGACCTGGATCATAGAAGGTTATCATGTGCTCCACAGCTGAAAAGGGCATTTAGTTCTGAAAGACATTCTACAGAGCATAAACCTAAAAGCCCCACTGGAAGTCCAATAAGCCTCCAGGCAACTTGTACCCTAGTTATGACACTGGATTGAATGGAGCAGAAATTACCAGTATGTGACCTACGTGTCACTGTGTCACCTGGCCCGTTCAAAAGGAAGAATTGGAATAATCTGCCACAGAACCATTGTAATGGGAGTTAAAGATACAAAACAAATTAATTACAGCCAACTTGAAGTACAGCAGCTCTGCCCCATCTACAGTCTGACAGGACCTGAGTAATGAGAGTTCCCTCTAGTGAGAGAGTGTCAATGAACAAACCAACCTGGGTGTGTTGTAACATATAGTTTACGGCTTCTTCGAAATATTCCAGGTGGAATTCCTTCATCTCTTTGGGGAGATCTTCATAGCCGTAGAAAGCCAGAGCCAGCACAGCAAAGCCATAGTTGGCCAGCAGGCATGCCCTGTATTCAGGGAGTCCTCCTCCAGTTCCATACAAGTTGATAACTCCCGGAAAGGGGCCATTTCCTGCAAGACACCACATAACAGGGCACATTAACCCACAATTTTTAATTTATATTCCAAATTCATAGGCCTGGGAATGTGTCTTTTTAAAAAAGAAAAAACCACAGAGCAGCAGAATGGTACTAAGGGTCCTAAATTACTGTGCCAGTTTTCAGTAAATGGCTACATTGCTTCAAGATTAAACAAGACAGCACAAAATAGCAGGCCTGCTAATATTTTGGATAACATCAGGGAACACGTGGCTGGAAGGGAAGGGATGCCTTGACTGTCACAACTAGTTCTCTGTATCATGTAAATTCATCGCAAAGGTATCAAGCTCTGCTTCAAAAATACCCAGGAGGCTTCTCCCCAGTGCATTTCTCAGAAGACTGATACAAAAAGTCTCATATTCTGATAGTTCCATCTTCTTAGTGTCAGTGTAAATGTACTATAGCCATTAATTCTGGGATTAAGAGAAGAAAGTATTTGCAATCAGTCTTGCTAACCCAGTGAGGGAAGCTTTACATTAGGTACATCAAGGGACAGGGACTGAAGTCCAGAGCTGAGAGGGATTGCTGCAAACTGGTTACAAAATATGGAAAGGAGGAGGCCAAGGGGGAGACTCCCACTCCTGCTCAGAAGGGAGGGTTAGGCTTCCCTCAGGTGTCTGCAGACTAACACGAAGAACTTGGGGCACAAACAAGAACGAGAAATTCATCTCCAGCCACAGGGCTACAAGGCAATCAGAGTCCAGGACACTGGCTGGGATAGCACGTATGATTTTGGCACTATCATGGAGGAGTTAACAGGGACAGACATGGAAGAAGGGGGAGAGAGGAAGGCAAGTGCTACGTAGAGGAGCTGCTTGAGTTCATGAGGTTCCAGAGACATGCTTGGTGAAAGCCTCTGGGTCACAGGGGGAAGGTAACGTGGGATGTGGTGGTGGTGTGGCTGCTACAGACCACTCAACCAAGAGGAGGCAAGAGATGAGGCTTCCTACAGACAACTAGCAGAAGTCTGGACAGCTGCTGGGAGGACAACACAGCATTTGTCAGGCAATCTGAAAACCTCACAGACCCTCTCAATTATTTTCTGACAAAAATACGGTAAGGGCAAACCTGTCTAATGCTTTGCTTGATCTGCTCACAAACGGGGAAGAGCTGGGGACAAACGTGGCAGCAAAAGGCAGCTTGGGCTACAGCAATTATGACATTACTAAGTTCAGGATCTCCAGAGTCTGGGAAGAGAAGGGAAGCAGCAGGCTTAGGACTTTAGACTTTTGGAGAGCAACCTTCAATTAACTGAAAGAATTACTAGCTGAATTCCCTGGAAAACAGCCAGGTAGAGGAAAGGTACCTTGAAGACTGGCTGACACCACCTCCCACGTCATTTGGAAACAAAAAGGGTACTGTGATCAATGCCTTCATGTCCAATACTAGTCAATAAAACAAACTCACACGTGTTTCAGCCCATGCAGCTGCACTACGTGAGGAGAGTGGCCAGCAGGTCAAAGCAGGTCGGGCTGATCAGGCCGCTCCTTGAAGAGTGCCCAGTGACAGCTGGCGAGGTCCAGCTCCCCCTTGTCCTCTGCCTGGTACCGGGCTCAAGGGGAGTCTGGAGGGAGTCTGGGAGCACAGGGCCGAAAGCGGAGGCAGCACCCGCGGGGGAAGGAGCCCGGCACGGCGGTACTCACCGGGGGGCAGGAAAAGCGTCGCCCGGAGCCTCCCCTCTCGCACCGGGACTCTCCGCACCCCGTCCCGCAGGAACGCCCGCTCGTGCTGCGCCTGGGCCAGAAGACGCCCGGGGGGGTCCCCGTGGCCCTCAAACACCTCCAGCTGCAGGACGAAGGGGCGCTGCACATCCCGCTTCACCAGCCGCCTGAAGGGCTCCTGGGGCTGCAAAGCCCAGAGCAGCCCCATGGGCTCCAGGCCGGAGAAGCTGCCTCCCGGCAGCGCGGGGCAGCGGGCGAGGTCCAGCTCCCCGTCGTCCCCCGCCTGGTAGCGGGCGCAGGCCTGGAAGAGCTCGCCCTTCTCGTCCCGCAAGGACGTCCGCAGCGTGACCTGCTGCCGCGGGCCGAGGCCCTGCACGGCGATGGCCAGCGGCTCATCGAAGAGGCTGCGGGCAGCGGGCGAGAGGCGGATGGTGGGGGCCATGGAGGAGAGGCCGCGGGCGGAGGCCGTCCCGGGTGTCCGCACAGGGCTGCTGCGAAGCTGTGGGGCTGCAGGTGCGGGGCTGGACCAGGGCAGCCGCCTCTGCCAGCGGCGGGAGCTCGCCCAGCACAGGGAGCGGGCAGCCACCTCCCACATGGCCCCGGGTTGCTTCTGCCTTTGAGGGCGGATTCCGGGGCAGGTCCCCGCGGGTCCGGGGCCGGGCTCGGGTGGGCGGTCCGGCAGCGCCGCTGGCACGCCCCGGCGGGGAGGAGCGGGGCGGCAGGTCCCTCGCTCCGCCTGCCTGCCTGCCTGCCTGCTCCACTGCCTTCCCTCCCCTCCCCGGCTGTGGCTGTGTCCTCCTCGGCGTCCCCCCGAGCTCCCCAGGGCCGGGCGGTGGCTGTGGGCGAGGGGACGTGCGGGACGGGCGGTCAGAGGTGTTGACGAGCCACCGAGCAGAATCGCAGTCGGGATTCACTGTCAGGACAGGGAAGGGCCTGTGTGCGACCGACCGCACAGAGATGGGGCAGCCCGGGCAGCGCAGCGGCTCCTTCCCGCCAGCAGCGACCCTGAGCAGGGCCGTGCTGGGCTGTGCAGCTCAGCCAAGGGACGGGAGCGAGGCCCAGCCCCAGCCGAGGCGGCGAGAAGCCAAACCAGCGCCAGCCCGGCATTCCTTCATTGTCTTCTTGCTGCCTCTTCCTCCATGTTGGTCGCCCCAAGGCCTGGGCAAGGTGGGTTATGTGTCCACCAGGCTCTGCCCAGCCCCGGCACCTGCGCACCCAGATGAATTGGGAAGGATGGTGAGGGTGGTCAGAGGGGTGCTTTCACAGACTCTTTAGGCAGATCAGGAAACCCTTGGCTCTTCCAGTAATGGATTGTGCAAGGGTTTGTGAAATATGTTCACTTGATTCGTGTCAATATAGAACACTGCTAGGGCCACATGGTGAAATGTGGCCCTCTCTGTATATGTCTGATTGTTCTTGTATAGCCGCAGGCTAGTGGTTGCTAAGCAAGAGGGCATGTATAATTCATTGGGTCTGTTCCCGACAAACTGCCTGGGGGGGATTGTGGCTGTGGCACCTCTGCGTCCTGGTTGTTCAGGTGGAGGAGCCCTATCTTTGAAACTAAATTTCAACTTCTGTTCCTGCCTCTTGCAAAAGCAACCAATCAGGTTTTGCTAAGCAAGAGGGCATGTATAGTTCTTGCCTCTTGCAAAAGCCGCCAAACCGGTTTTGGTGCTAACTGCATAGCGATAAGCAAGAGGGCATGCGCCGAAGAAGATACACCATTCGAGGAATAGTTATGAATATGTATTAGCAGATGGGATATGAACCAAAGGCGGGAACTGTACGGTGTGCGTCTTGGTGGAGCGGAGACTCCCGGCGCACCCAGCGCTGTTTGCTTGCCTCTATTCGTTTAATAAATTGTTAACTTAAATTGGAATCCTGTTTGGGACAAAATCATTTATAACAGGTTTAAAAAGAAGGCCATTCTGTCCATCTCACCCAGAGATGGATCTTTTGCTCCAAAGGGAACTGCGAAGGGAAAGCTGCTTCCTCAGGCTCCCTGACTCCTCCTGGGAGATGCAGGTACAGGTGCCTCTCGCTCAGAGCTCCCCATGTCTGACTTAGTGGTGTGAAACAAGTGGAAATATCCTCAGCATTGTCCTGTTTTGAAATACTAAGTGGTGAGAGGTGTTGGGCAGAGTCTCAGCAGTCTTTTGTTCCCCATGGAGATTGCCCCATCTGTCCTAAATAGGTGAGGTGCTTTGTCATCTAGCATTTGGCTATGTTGTCTGGTATCCAGGCCTCAATGAGTGGCAACTTCTCCTGTTGTTGAGAACAACACTCCTTGGATTGCAGTGCTGGATTTGGTCACCAGCTTGACCATATGCTGGAGTAGATACTAAGGGGAAGGCTCCAGCAACACTCCTTCTCCTCCACACTTGGTGGCCCAAGAGCAGTGGAAGAGCGAAGGTAAGGGGGCTACGTGTAATTCTTCTCTGGTCTCCTCTCCCCACCTGGGCAGCCCTTGGTCCCAAGCTCCTGCAAGTTCTACCCTGGGCTGAGAGAGTGGTTGAGATGCAAAGATCCCTGCTTCTAACCAAAGCACAGCAAAGGACTCAATGGCTTTCAAATCTCAGACTCTTTATTACAATTCTCACCCTAATAACGAAGCTGAAAAAGTTGCACATCCTGTGGGAGAAGATGACAATGGCTGTAAATTCAGCAGAATGGCTTTTGCTTGACATCTTGGGGCTGGAAGTATCCACCAGCCAGAGCGCTTCCTTCTGAAGGGAAGGTGGAAAGCAGGCACAGAGGGCAAACAACCCTTTGCGAGGGTCAACCAGAGACACCCCGGCATCCTGGCTATGGCATCCATTCTTACAGGCTTCCAGCAGCACAGAGGCCAGAGGCTTTTCCGTTTGGGATGAGACATTCACCATAAGAGTGGTGAAATCCCTGCTCCAAACCTAGCAGTTGAGAGGTGTTGCTTTAAAGTATGAGCTGAGGATAGCGTATGCATGTAGAGACCACGCTGCTATGCAAAGTGCCGTCAAGGATTAGAAGAATAGAAACGGCCTGAGCAATGTAACCGCGCATTTTGCACATGGTCTGTTTTATCAAGGGCTAATGCAAATCTATTTGCCATTCCTTTTCTTGACACCTGAGCAAAGAAGTTCAGGGAAAAGCAGAAAAGGCAAACCCAGTTCTTTTCTGAGTCAGGGGTGTGCAAAGTCATGGAAGACACTGGGGTTGTACCGGTACAGCTGTGAACAGGGTTTGACCTGAGAAGTATGAAACTCTCTGTCAGGTTAGGGCATGTAAAGCTGCGTCTTTCTGGCACATTAGTTGTCATTTAAATATTTGTTGAAAAAAGCCTGGATCTGTGGCCAAGCATGAAGCTGAGCTTTAGAATAAGCCCTGGGCTCCCCACCCCAAATTGCCCACTTGTGAAAAATGGGATGCTTTCCGATGCGGTACAAAGGGAAAAAGGGAGGCTCAATGCAGTGCCCTGTTCCAGGGTAAGACAGGATCTGAAAATTTTCCTTCCCTTGAGCCTGCAAATACTTGCAGGCTTCAGTAGCATGATACTCAGATTTAATAAGGTGATCATCTTGTCCAACAATGAACAGTAACTGTGCCTCAGCTTTCTCTAGTGGGATCAGGCTTTGGTTGCCAGGGGCTTGGAAGGGGTCAGTAAAGGCTTCAGAGTAGTCAAGAATATTGGAATCAATGACCTTGACCTGTTGTTCATCGATGGGCAAAGGGGGGATGGTTTTATCTTTATAAGAGAGGGGAAGAACTATATTGGCCACAGGGCCATTGAGGGAAGCAATGGCTGTGATGTTCTTCAGGAAGGTGGCCATGGCGAGACACAGATCAGCTCCTTTGGAGTAACCGAGCAGGCCAACCCCTGGTCCCTTCACCTGGGAGAGAGGAGGAAATCCCCATCAGTAGTGAGCAGAAAAACACAACAGCTAGTTCCCGGAGGGGAACACTGATAAGGCTGAGAGTTTGCAAAACACTGCGAAGGAGGTGATGGCAACGATTAGTTTTTCTTCTGCACAAGTGCCAAGAACATCCTGTGCACAAATGTCTTCCCCTCCCATGAAAAATGTTCCCTGGTGCCATGGCGGCAGCCAAGAGAGAGCGAGCACAATGGCACCGTTTGAGCACAGGTTGCGGGAGAGAAGACAGACTGTTCAGAGCTAGTGAGGAAGGGTTTTGGTGGTGGGGAGCTATAGGGATGGGCTCTGTGAGAAGAGACCGGGGCTGCCCCCAAGTCGGACAGAGACAGTTTCAGCCAGCTCCAAAACGGACCCGCCGCTGCCCAAAGATGTTGGGGGGGAGATGTTTTCAGTTTTGTTCTTATTTCTCACTATGCTGTGAGAATTACTGTTATTCACTGGCAATAAATGAAATTAACCTTCCCCAAGTCAAGTCTGTTTTGCCTGTGATGACAATTGGTGAGTTATCTCCCTGTCCTTATCTTGACCCACGAGATTTTTCATCTTAGTTTCTCCACCTGTCCTGTTGAGGAAGTGGAGTGGGCGAGCGGCTTGGTGGGTATCTGACAGCCAGCCAAGGTCAACCCACCACAGGTAGATACCGGCAAATGCTTTTTACTTTGTGTTTTTCAGACTAAGGGTTCATATGGGGGCATGTGGTGCAATTGATGAAGGCTGCTTCGAAAGATGCACAACCTCCCCACCTTATTACGTCTCAGACACCATCTCTGTCACTCCAGGTGGCAGGACCTGAATGGTACCCATCCTCTGCCCTTCCAGTGCAGATCTGTTTGACCCTTCCTCTCTCCTAGAGCCCAGGTACCCAAACTCCTGGCAGATGGAGCCGCGTGAGCATTTCAGCAGCTTCCTCCAGAGATAACGCAGGCAAAGTGACAGGCGCTTTGGGGAAGAAGCACTCCCAGGGGAACCCCGGGGACATGGAGGGTGCTCCTACCTGTGGGTGCTGCAGCATATAGTCCACCGCCTCTTCAAAATATTCCAGGCGGAGTTCAGTTGGCTTCTGGGGCAGGTCCTCATACTGGAAATAAGCCAGGGCCAGTGTGGCAAAGCCATGGTTGGCCAGCAGGCTGGCTCTGTGCTCAAAAAGACCTCCTACGTATCCATGTATGTCAATGATTCCTGGAAAGGTGTCTTCTCCTGGAGCGGACAAGACAAAGAGCAGTATTGCCTGAAATGCCTCCTTTCAATGTTTCTCTGGTTTAGAACGCATCAAACCAGGTACACAACGGGAACTGTAGAGGAGCGTCTTTTGGGGAAAGGACATGACCGGTCATTCACCTGTGCGGTGTCAGCAGCTGAAAAAACCCTAGAGCGGGTTGCAGAGGAAGAAAGGCTTAGGAGCAGAACCTGTTGGGTAAGGTGCAAACCCTTATTTGTTTTAGGAATCGGCCGAATTTCTGCATCGTGCTTAGGACCAACAGGCAGAGACTATTTGGTGAAGGTGTCTTGTCCCAACTTCTCTTCTCCGTGTAAGCAGCCCTGTAACAATGACCACTTCACCTGGCACTGTAAAAATCCTCCAGATATCATGATTTGATAGATGAAATAGTATTAAAATAGAAACTGTAAGCATTTGTGTTTGTGTTGTGGCTTTTGAACCTTTGGGATCCCTTGAAAAGTGATAAGAGGGATCCACCCAACCAGCACTTCTTCTTTTTGGGGATCGTGTCTCTGTGACCAGCCTCAAATTCTGCAAGGACGTGATGGGTATCTCACTGGTGATCGGAAGATCGTTGTTTGGATCTTGCCTTCTTGTCCCAGGATCTTCTTTCCTCGTCCTGTGAAATCCTGCTCCTGTCCACCCGGTGCAAGGCAAGAGGGTGCTCTGCATATTGCATTCCTACAGCCTGATGGGTTTTGGGACCGCAGGGCCCAGGGAAGCTCCACAGGCCCCAGGCCAGAGAAGGTGTCCCTGGCCATGTTGGAGAGTGGGTAAGACCCAGCTCACCCCTACTCTTGGCTTCAGGAGAGCCTCCCACTCCTCAGGGATGCCCTCCTGCCACGGTCTCACGGCCTGCACCGTGGTGGCCTGTGCATCCTCAAATAGGGCTGCAGGTGGACGGTGGGAACATGCTGCTGGGGTCATGGGGAGAGGGGAGTGCACAGCACCTGCTCGCTCTCTGTGCCTCGGACCGAGGAGAGCCTCACCGTCCAAAGCGGTGCTGTGCTCTTCCTTTGCAGCTGTTTGCATGCCGCAGCAGCACGTCCCCTGGCTCTCCATAGACTGAGCACTCAAAGCAGTGCCCGTGTGCCCCAGAGGCCGGGAGTGCAGTTGTCTGTGGCCCATGGCTCAGCTGAGTGTAGCAGGGCTCGCACTGAACATGCACAGGGAAGGTGCTAACGCTGAATAAGGCTGTGGGGGTGCTCAAGGAAGGTGGGACACTGCTAGAGCAAAAGCCCTTTGAGCTCTCCACCTTTTTGTGGCCTTAGGTCGTTTGCTGAGGAGTATGCAACTCCTGAATCCGAATGTAGAGATGTACGGCGTGGAGAGCACTCCCGGGAACGGAAAATCATGATGGGGGTATCTCAGCGCAGGACAATTTGAGTGTGGTGAAATCATGGTGGCGAACCACATCTCCAGATGGAATGGTGCACCAGAAATACTGACTGCAGACCAAGCTTACAGTCTTGCAAGGCTGAAGATTGGCTGTGGTGGCAGCAGGACGAGAATCAACTCCTTCTACCCTGTGCCTCGGAAACAATTCAGAGCGCCAGGGAGTGCAGCAAGGGCCTATCATTTTAAAACACACATAAAGGAGCGGGTCGGGGGACACTGAGGAAATGCACCAGCGTTTGGCTTACTGTGAGCGCCTCAGCTCCTGTGAAGCAGGACGTTTAGGATACAAAATGCATGCAGGTGGCTTCTCCCATCTCCTGGTCGGCAGGTGGGGGTAGAGGTGAGGTAGGGGAGGGAGCCCTGGCCTCGCTGGGGTGGGATGCTGAGCCTGTGAAATCAGCCCTCCCGCACCCTGGACTCTGGCAGGGAAGTCTCTGTGTAGTCATCTGCCCAGAAGATGCCGCAGCCTGGTGGCGTCTTGGGCAGCTCTTACACCTCAGAACGGTCCTCTGCACCTTTTCCAGAGCACTTAATAATTGTCTTTTCCTGCTGGGAAGGTTTCATTCCTGAAAGGGGGAAGGTCGTGAAAGGGGGCTCATGTTCTTGAGCCCCTCCTCTTCCCCCTTTCACGACCTTCCCCCTTTCAGGAACCTCAACAGGGTGGACGGTGGTCACCATATAGTTAGTTGCTACTGTGCTGGGGGGAGAGGGAGGATCCCCCAAACCCTCCCAGCGAGGAGGACTGCCAAGGACTGGCACAGAGCCCCTCTCCACCACTCTCTTCTGCTGCGTCTCCTCTCCAGCAGCCCTCCTGGCACGCTCACTTCCACTTGCTGCACATTTCTCCACATTTGTAACCTCCAGCTCTGGGCAAGAAGGGCTATTCCCCTGCCTGCTTCTGCCACCCTGTCCTGGCACCTGCCCGGCCAGGTGAATTGGGAACGATGGTCAGGCTGGTCGGTGGTGTGGGAGGGAAGGAGGCAGGGAGGGAGGGAAGGAAGGACAGGGGCTGTCATGGACGCCTCTTTACAGAGGTCATGGAACAGCCTGCACTGACAAAAGGTTGGTTTAGGGGACACAGGGTGGCCGGAGCCGGTACTCACCGGGGGGCAGGAAAAGCGTCGCCCGGAGCCTCCCCTCTCGCACCGGGACTCTCCGCACCCCGTCCCGCAGGAACGCCCGCTCGTGCTGCGCCTGGGCCAGGAGCCGCCCGGGGGGGTCCCCGTGGCCCTCAAACACCTCCAGCTGCAGGAGGAAGGGGCGCTGCACATCCCGCTTCACCATATACCAGAAGGGCTTCTGGGGCTGCAAAGCCCAGAGCAGCCCCATGGGCTCCAGGCCGGAGAAGCTGCCTCCCGGCAGCGCGGGGCAGCGGGCGAGGTCCAGCTCCCCGTCGTCCCCCGCCTGGTAGCGGGCGCAGGCCTGGAAGAGCTCGCCCTTCTCGTCCCGCAAGGACGTCCGCAGCGTGACCTGCTGCCGCGGGCCGAGGCCCTGCACGGCGATGGCCAGCGGCTCATTGAAGAGGCTGCGGGCGGCGGGCGAGAGGCAGATGGTGGGGGCCATGGAGGAGAGGCCGCGGGCGGAGGCCGTCCCGTGGGTCCGTGCGGGGCTGCGGTGCCGTGGGGCTGCAGGTGCGGGGCTGGACCAGGGCAGCCGCCTCTGCCAGCGGCGGGAGCGCGCCCAGCACAGGGAGCGGACAGAGACCTGCCACACGGCTCCTGGGTTGCTGCCTTCACTGTGTCTGCATTCCAGCTGAGGCTTCTTCTACACATGCAGCTTCCCACACACAGGGGAGGGAGGGGAATCGGGGCAGGAGCTGCGTGGGCCCGCACCGTGCTGGGAGACGTCAAGGCCGCCTGGAGCCATCGCTGCAGCCCTGTGAGCACCCAGGGCAGGGCGGGATCGGCACAGCCAGTCCCCCGGCATTGCGGGAGCATCTCCAAAGGGCGGCAGCTCTGCCCAGACCCTCGTTGACAAATAATGTGCCTCCGCTGTGGTGGCAGTTCTCTAAACCAGGCCTGCTGGTTTCTGTCCTGGCGGGACTGGACCCAGGTGAAGGTGCAGCTGCAGCCCTCCTCCCTGGGCTTCTCTCACAGGCTCTGACGTTCCGCTCCCAAACTCGGGCAAGCTGCAGGCTCCCTTTGGAAAAGCTTCCCGCTTTGCTGCAGGCAGGCCTGGTATGGCACCACCAGACCTGCAGGCAATTGGCACCACAGTCTGGGAGCACTTTGGCAGCTTGCTCCTGCCACCCCTGTGGACTGCTGCCCTCGGAAAGGCCACCCCTGTGACACGGTCCTGAACCCAACGGGGCGTTGTCATGTGTGACCAGCTGCAGGCATGGGGCCAGCGGTGGGGCAGCATGGCAGGGTCTGGCACAGAGCCCCTCTCCACCCCCCTCTACCCCAGCTCCTTCAGGCCCCCCTGCTCCAGAGGCCCAGTGAGGGAGCACATTTGGGGCTTGGGTCCCACCTTCCCCCTGGGGGAAGATGTTCTGCAGAAGTTCATATGGGACGGGAGCCCACCTCGCTCAGCGGGGGCATCCCAGGAGGGGCTGGTGGGGCCCTGTGCTAGTGTGGGCGCATGGGGCCGTGGCCTGGGAGCACCTCAGGGAAGAGACAGCCCCACGAGCCCGGCGCCGCTCTCCTGGCATCTCCTGGGACTTGCAGCCTTGCGCCTCTTGCCAGATGACGGCAGCTGGCGTGGCCATGGGCTGCCCAAGGCTCCTGTCCCTCCCTCCCTCCCGCTCTGCCACTGGCTCTTCTCGCCCGCGCCCAGAGAGAGCCTTACCCACACGAGGGCAGGTCCACAGGTGTCAGCCAGCACGGCTGATAACATCCATTCCGAAAGCTGCCAGGCAGGGAAAGGTGCCCCAATGAGGATGCCCGGGTGCAGAAAACAGGATAGGGCTGAGAGGCAGCTGCCGGCTCTGAGGTCTGCCCCGGTGTGCCAGGCTGGCTGGGAGGACACCCACAGCCTGGAGACAACCAGGACATCTCCTGGCTCAGCAGCGTGGTGGGAGATGGCGTCCACGAGGGAGGTGGCAGCCTCCAGGACCCACAGGGGTGATGGCCCCTGGCAGGCTGGAGGAGGACAAAGCAGTTGGGGGTGCTGGGGGTGCAGTTTGTCTCACGCCGATGTCCTGGGGTGTGTGTGGCTGCTCCTCCGGTGTGGGGCAGGAGGTGGGGCAGGGGGTCCTCGTGGCCTTTCCCCCCACAGGGCCGCTGCTCCAGCCTGGGCTGAGAGAGTGGTTGAGATGCAAACATCCCTGCTTCTAACCAAGGCACGGCAAAGGACTCAATGGCTTTCAAATCTCAGACTCTTTATTACAATTCTCACCCTAATAACGAAGCTGAAAAAGTTGCACATCCTGTGGGAGAAGATGACAATGGCTGTAAATTCAGCAGAATGGCTTTTGCTTGACATCTTGGGGCTGGAAGTATCCACCAGCCAGAGCGCTTCCTTCTGAAGGGAAGGTGGAAAGCGGGCACAGAGGGCAAACAACCCTTTGCGAGGGTCAACCAGAGACACCCCGGCATCCTGGCTATGGCATCCATTCTTACAGGCTTCCAGCAGCACAGAGGCCAGAGGCTTTTCCGTTTGGGATGAGACATTCACCATAAGAGTGGTGAAATCCCTGCTCCAAACCTAGCAGTTGAGAGGTGTTGCTTTAAAGTATGAGCTGAGGATAGCGTATGCATGTAGAGACCACGCTGCTATGCAAAGTGCCGTCAAGGATTAGAAGAATAGGAACGGCCTGAGCAATGTAACCGCGCATTTTGCACATGGTCTGTTTTATCAAGGGCTAATGCAAATCTATTTGCCATTCCTTTTCTTGACACCTGAGCAAAGAAGTTCAGGGAAAACAGAAAAGGCAAACCCAGTTCTTTTCTGAGTCAGGGGTGTGCAAAGTCATGGAAGACACTGGGGTTGTACCGGTACAGCTGTGAACAGGGTTTGACCTGAGAAGTATGAAACTCTCTGTCAGGTTAGGGCATGTAAAGCTGCGTCTTTCTGGCACATTAGTTGTCATTTAAATATTTGTTGAAAAAAGCCTGGATCTGTGGCCAAGCATGAACCTGAGCTTTAGAATAAGCCCTGGGCTCCCCACCCCGAATTACCGGCTTGTGAGAAATAGAATGCTTTCCGATGCGGTACAAAGGGAAAAAGGGAGGCTCCATGCAGTGCCCTGTTCCAGGGTAAGACAGGATCTGAAAATTTTCCTTCCCTTGAGCCTGCAAATACTTGCAGGCTTCAGTAGCATGATACTCAGATTTAATAAAGTGATCATCTTGTCCAACAATGAACAGTAACTGTGCCTCAGCTTTCTCTAGTGGGATCAGGCTTTGGTTGCCAGGGGCTTGGAAGGGGTCAGTAAGGGCTTCAGAATAGTCAAGAATATTGGAATCAATGACCTTGACCTGTTGCTCATCGATGGGCAAAGGGGGGATGGTTTTATCTTTGTAACAGAGAGGAAGAACTGTATTGGCCACAGAGCCATTGAGGGAAGCAACGGCTGTGATGTTCTTCAGGAAGGCGGCCATGGCGAGACACAGATCAGCTCCTTTGGAGTAACCGAGCAGGCCAACCCCTGGTCCCTTCACCTGGGAGAGAGGAGGAAATCCCCATCAGTAGTGAGCAGAAAAACACAACAGCTAGTTCCCGGAGGGGAACACTGATAAGGCTGAGAGTTTGCAAAACACTGTGAAGGAGGTGATGGCAACGATTAATTTTTCTTCTGCACAAGTGCCAAGAACATCCTGTGCACAAATGTCTTCCCCTCCCATGAAAAATGTTCCCTGGTGCCATGGCGGCAGCCAAGAGAGAGCGAGCACAATGGCACCGTTTGAGCACAGGTTGCGGGAGAGAAGACAGACTGTTCAGAGCTAGTGAGGAAGGGTTTTGGTGGTGGGGAGCTATAGGGATGGGCTCTGTGAGAAGAGACCGGGGCTGCCCCCAAGTCGGACAGAGACAGTTTCAGCCAGCTCCAAAACGGACCCGCCGCTGCCCAAAGATGTTGGGGGGGAGATGTTTTCAGTTTTGTTCTTATTTCTCACTATGCTGTGAGAATTACTATGTTATTCACTGGCAATAAATGAAATTAACCTTCCCCAAGTCAAGTCTGTTTTGCCTGTGATGACAATTGGTGAGTTATCTCCCTGTCCTTATCTTGACCCACGAGATTTTTCATCTTAGTTTCTCCACCTGTCCTGTTGAGGAAGTGGAGTGGGCGAGCGGCTTGGTGGGTATCTGACAGCCAGCCAAGGTCAACCCACCACAGCTAGATACCGGCAAATGCTTTTTACTTTGTGTTTTTCAGACTAAGGGTTCATATGGGGGCATGTGGTGACAATTGATGAAGGCTGCTTCGAAAGATGCATGCCTCTCTCCTCCACAACCTCCCCACCTTATTACGTCTCAGACACCATCTCTGTCACTCCAGGTGGCAGGACCTGAATGGTACCCATCCTCTGCCCTTCCAGTGCAGATCTGTTTGACCCTTCCTCTCTCCTAGAGCCCAGGCACCCAAACTCCTGGCAGATGGAGCCGCGTGAGCATTTCAGCAGCTTCCTCCAGAGATAACGCAGGCAAAGTGACAGGCGCTTTGGGGAAGAAGCACTCCCAGGGGAACCCCGGGGACATGGAGGGTGCTCCTACCTGTGGGTGCTGCAGCATATAGTCCACCGCCTCTTCAAAATATTCCAGGCGGAGTTCAGTTGGCTTCTGGGGCAGGTCCTCATACTTGAAATAAGCCAGGGCCAGTGTGGCAAAGCCATGGTTGGCCAGCAGGCTGGCTCTGTGCTCAAAAAGACCTCCTGCATATCCTTCTATGTCAATGATTCCTGGAAAGGTGTCTTCTCCTGGAGCGGACAAGACAAAGAGCAGTATTGCCTGAAATGCCTCCTTTCAATGTTTCTCTGGTTTAGAACGCATCAAACCAGGTACACAACGGGAACTGTAGAGGAGCGTCTTTTGGGGAAAGGACATGACCGGTCATTCACCTGTGCGGTGTCAGCAGCTGAAAAATCCCTAGAGCGGGTTGCGGAGGAAGAAAGGCTTAGGAGCAGAACCTGTTGGGTAAGGTGCAAACCCTTATTTGTTTTAGGAATCGGCCGAATTTCTGCATCGTGCTTAGGACCAACAGGCAGAGACTATTTGGTGAAGGTGTCTTGTCCCAACTTCTCTTCTCCGTGTAAGCAGCCCTGTAACAACGACCACTTCACCTGGCACTGTAAAAATCCTCAAGGTATCATGATTTGATAGATGTAATAGTATTAAAATAGAAACTGTAAGCATTTGTGTTTGTGTTGTGGCTTTTGAACCTTTGGGATCCCTTGAAAAGTGATAAGAGGGATCCACCCAACCAGCACTTCTTCTTTTTGGGGATCATGTCTCTGTGACCAGCCTCAAATTCTGCAAGGACATGATGGGTATCTCACTGGTGATCGGAAGATCGTTGTTTGGATCTTGCCTTCTTGTCCCAGGATCTTCTTTCCTCGTCCTGTGAAATCCTGCTCCTGTCCACCCGGTGCAAGGCAAGAGGGTGCTCTGCATGTTGCATCCCTACAGCCTGATGGGTTTTGGGACCGCAGGGCCCAGGGAAGCTCCACAGGCCCCAGGCCAGAGAAGGTGTCCCTGGCCATGTTGGGGAGTGGGTAAGACCCAGCTCACCCCGACTCTTGGCTTCAGGAGAGCCTCCCACTCCTCAGGGATGCCCTCCTGCCACGGTCTCACGCCCTGCCCCGTGGTGACCAAGCTCTGGGCAAGAAGGGCTATTCCCCTGCCTGCTTCTGCCACCCTGTCCTGGCACCTGCCCGGCCAGGTGAATTGGGAACGATGGTCAGGCTGGTCGGTGGTGTGGGAGGGAAGGAGGCAGGGAGGGAGGGAGGGAAGGACAGGGGCTGTCATGGACGCCTCTTTACAGAGGTCATGGAACAGCTTGCACTGACAAAAGGGTGGTTTAGGGGACACAGGGTGGCCGGAGCCGGTACTCACCGGGGGGCAGGAAAAGCGTCGCCCGGAGCCTCCCCTCTCGCACCGGGACTCTCCGCACCCCGTCCCGCAGGAACGCCCGCTCGTGCTGCGCCTGGGCCAGGAGCCACCCGGGGGGGTCCCCGTGGCCCTCAAACACCTCCAGCTGCAGGAGGAAGGGGTGCTGCACATCCCGCTTCACCATATACCAGAAGGGCTTCTGGGGCTGCAAAGCCCAGAGCAGCCCCATGGGCTCCAGGCCGGAGAAGCTGCCTCCCGGCAGCGCGGGGCAGCGGGCGAGGTCCAGCTCCCCGTCGTCCCCCGCCTGGTAGCGGGCGCAGGCCTGGAAGAGCTCGCCCTTCTCGTCCCGCAAGGACGTCCGCAGCGTGACCTGCTGCCGCGGGCCGAGGCCCTGCACGGCGATGGCCAGCGGCTCATTGAAGAGGCTGCGGGCGGCGGGCGAGAGGCGGATGGTGGGGGCCATGGAGGAGAGGCCGCGGGCGGAGGCCGTCCCATGGGTCCGTGCGGGGCTGCGGTGCCGTGGGGCTGCAGGTGCGGGGCTGGACCAGGGCAGCCGCCTCTGCCAGCGGCGGGAGCTCGCCCAGCACAGGGAGCGGACAGAGACCTGCCACACGGCTCCTGGGTTGCTGCCTTCACTGTGTCTGCATTCCAGCTGAGGCTTCTTCTACACATGCAGCTTCCCACACACAGGGGAGGGAGGGGAATCGGGGCAGGAGCTGCGTGGGCCCGCACCGTGCTGGGAGACGTCAAGGCCGCCTGGAGCCATCGCTGCAGCCCTGTGAGCACCCAGGGCAGGGCGGGATTGGCACAGCCAGTCCCCCGGCATTGCGGGAGCATCTCCAAAGGGCGGCAGCTCTGCTCAGACCCTCGTTGACAAATAGTGTGCCTCCGCTGCGGTGGCAGTTCTCTAAACCAGGCCTGCTGGTTTCTGTCCTGGCGGGACTGGACCCAGGTGAAGGTGCAGCTGCAGCCCTCCTCCCTGGGCTTCTCTCACAGGCTCTGACGTTCCGCTCCCGAACTCGGGCAAGCTGCAGGCTCCCTTTGGAAAAGCTTCCCGCTTTGCTGCAGGCAGACCTGGTATGGCACCACCAGACCTGCAGGCAATTGGCACCACAGTCTGGGAGCACTTTGGCAGCTTGCTCCTGCCACCCCTGTGGACTGCTGCCCTCGGAAAGGCCACCCCTGTGACACGGTCCTGAACCCAACGGGGCGTTGTCATGTGTGACCAGCTGCAGGCATGGGGCCAGCGGTGGGGCAGCATGGCAGGGTCTGGCACAGAGCCCCTCTCCACTCCCCTCCACCCCAGCTCCTTCAGGCCCCCCTGCTCCAGAGGCCCAGTGAGGGAGCACATTTGGGGCTTGGGTCCCACCTTCCCCCTGGGGGAAGATGTTCTGCAGAAGTTCATATGGGACGGGAGCCCACCTCGCTCAGCGGGGGCATCCCAGGAGGGGCTGGTGGGGCCCTGTGCTAGTGTGGGCGCATGGGGCCGTGGCCTGGGAGCACCTCAGGGAAGAGACAGCCCCACGAGCCCGGCGCCGCTCTCCTGGCATCTCCTGGGACTTGCAGCCTTGCGCCTCTTGCCAGATGACGGCAGCTGGCGTGGCCATGGGCTGCCCCAAGGCTGCCATCCCTCCCTCCCTCCCGCTCTGCCACCGGCTCTTCTCGCCCGCGCCCAGAGAGAGCCTTACCCACACGAGGGCAGGTCCACAGGTGTCAGCCAGCACGGCTGATAACATCCATTCCGAAAGCTGCCAGGCAGGGAAAGGTGCCCCAATGAGGATGCCCGGGTGCAGAAAACAGGATAGGGCTGAGAGGCAGCTGCCGGCTCTGAGGTCTGCCCCGGTGTGCCAGGCTGGCTGGGAGGACACCCACAGCCTGGAGACAACCAGGACATCTCCTGGCTCAGCAGGGTGGTGGGAGATGGCGTCCACGAGGGAGGTGGCAGCCTCCAGGACCCACGGGGTGATGGCCCCTGGCAGGCTGGAGGAGGACAAAGCAGTTGGGGGTGCTGGGGGTGCAGTTTGTCTCACGCCGATGTCCTGGGGTGTGTGTGGCTGCTCCTCCGGGGTGGGGCAGGAGGTGGGGCAGGGGGTCCTCGTGGCCTTTCCCCCCACAGGGCCGCTGCTCCAGCCTGGGCTGAGAGAGTGGTTGAGATGCAAAGATCCCTGCTTCTAACCAAGGCACGGCAAAGGACTCAATGGCTTTCAAATCTCAGACTCTTTATTACAATTCTCACCCTAATAACGAAGCTGAAAAAGTTGCACATCCTGTGGGAGAAGATGACAATGGCTGTAAATTCAGCAGAATGGCTTTTGCTTGACATCTTGGGGCTGGAAGTATCCACCAGCCAGAGCGCTTCCTTCTGAAGGGAAGGTGGAAAGCGGGCACAGAGGGCAAACAACCCTTTGCGAGGGTCAACCAGAGACACCCCGGCATCCTGGCTATGGCATCCATTCTTACAGGCTTCCAGCAGCACAGAGGCCAGAGGCTTTTCCGTTTGGGATGAGACATTCACCATAAGAGTGGTGAAATCCCTGCTCCAAACCTAGCAGTTGAGAGGTGTTGCTTTAAAGTATGAGCTGAGGATAGCGTATGCATGTAGAGACCACGCTGCTATGCAAAGTGCCGTCAAGGATTAGAAGAATAGAAACGGCCTGAGCAATGTAACCGCGCATTTTGCACATGGTCTGTTTTATCAAGGGCTAATGCAAATCTATTTGCCATTCCTTTTCTTGGCACCTGAGCAAAGAAGTTCAGGGAAAAGCAGAAAAGGCAAACCCAGTTCTTTTCTGAGTCAGGGGTGTGCAAAGTCATGGAAGACACTGGGGTTGTACCGGTACAGCTGTGAACAGGGTTTGACCTGAGAAGTATGAAACCCTCTGTCAGGTTAGGGCATGTAAAGCTGCGTCTTTCTGGCACATTAGTTGTCATTTAAATATTTGTTGAAAAAAGCCTGGATCTGTGGCCAAGCATGAACCTGAGCTTTAGAATAAGCCCTGGGCTCCCCACCTAAAATTGCCGGCTTGTGAAAAATGGGATGCTTTCCGATGGGGTACAAAGGGAAAAAGGGAGGCTCCATGCAGTGCCCTGTTCCAGGGTAAGACAGGATCTGAAAATTTTCCTTCCCTTGAGCCTGCAAATACTTGCAGGCTTCAGTAGCATGATACTCAGATTTAATAAAGTGATCATCTTGTCCAACAATGAACAGTAACTGTGCCTCAGCTTTCTCTAGTGGGATCAGGCTTTGGCTGCCAGGGGCTTGGAAGGGGTCAGTAGGGTTTTCAGAACAATCAAGAATATTGGAATCAATGACCTTGACCTGTTGTTCATCGATGGGCAAAGGGGGGATGGTTTTATCTTTGTAACAGAGAGGAAGAACTGTATTGGCCACAGAGCCATTGAGGGAAGCAACGGCTGTGATGTTCTTCAGGAAGGCGGCCATGGCAAGACACAGATCAGCTCCTTTGGAGACACCGAGCAGGCCAACCCCTGGTCCCTTCACCTGGGAGAGAGGAGGAAATCCCCATCAGTAGTGAGCAGAAAAACACAACAGCTAGTTCCCGGAGGGGAACACTGATAAGGCTGAGAGTTTGCAAAACACTGTGAAGGAGGTGATGGCAACGATTAGTTTTTCTTCTGCACAAGTGCCAAGAAACTCCTGTGTCTTCCCCTCCCATGAAAAATGTTCCCTGGTGCCATGGCGGCAGCCAAGAGAGAGCGAGCACAATGGCACCGTTTGAGCACAGGTTGCGGGAGAGAAGACAGACTGTTCAGAGCTAGTGAGGAAGGGTTTTGGTGGTGGGGAGCTATAGGGATGGGCTCTATGAGAAGAGACCGGGGCTGCCCCCATGTTGGACAGA
Organism: Calonectris borealis; assembly: GCF_964195595.1. Lineage (NCBI taxonomy): Eukaryota > Metazoa > Chordata > Aves > Procellariiformes > Procellariidae > Calonectris > Calonectris borealis. The sequence goes on along the minus strand of NC_134316.1, from coordinate 41,300,350 downwards.
GACAGTTTCAGCCAGCTCCAAAATGGACCCGCCGCTGCCCAAAGATGTTGGGGGAGGTGTTTTCAGTTTTGTTCTTATTTCTCACTATGCTGTGAAAATAACTATGTTATTCACTGGCAATAAATGAAATTAATCTTCCCCAAGTCAAGTCTGTTTTGCCTGTGATGACAATTGGTGAGTTATCTCCCTGTCCTTATCTTGACCCATGAGATTTTTCATCTTAGTTTCTCCACCTGTCCTGTTGAGGAAGTGGAGTGGGCGAGCGGCTTGGTGGGTATCTGACAGCCAGCCAAGATCAACCCACCACAGCTAGATACCGGCAAATGCTTTTTACTTTGTGTTTTTCAGACTAAGGGTTCATATGGGGGCATGTGGTGACAACTGATGAAGGCTGCTTCGAAAGATGCATGCCTCTCTCCTCCACAACCTCCCCACCTTATTACGTCTCAGACACCATCTCTGTCACTCCAGGTGGCAGGACCTGAATGGTACCCATCCTCTGCCCTTCCAGTGCAGATCTGTTTGACCCTTCCTCTCTCCTAGAGCCCAGGCACCCAAACTCCTGGCAGATGGAGCCGCGTGAGCATTTCAGCAGCTTCCTCCAGAGATAACGCAGGCAAAGTGACAGGCGCTTTGGGGAAGAAGCACTCCCAGGGGAACCCCGGGGACATGGAGGGTGCTCCTACCTGTGGGTGCTGCAGCATATAGTCCACTGCCTCTTCAAAATATTCCAGGCGGAGTTCAGTTGGCTTCTGGGGCAGGTCCTCATACTTGAAATAAGCCAGGGCCAGTGTGGCAAAGCCATGGTTGGCCAGCAGGCTGGCTCTGTCCTCAAAAAGACCTCCTACGTATCCATGTATGTTGATGATACCTGGAAAGGTGTCTTCTCCTGGAGCGGACAAGACAAAGAGCAGTATTGCCTGAAATGCCTCCTTTCAATGTTTCTCTGGTTTAGAACGCATCAAACCAGGTACACAACGGGAACTGTAGAGGAGCGTCTTTTGGGGAAAGGACATGACCGGTCATTCACCTGTGCGGTGTCAGCAGCTGAAAAAACCCTAGAGCGGGTTGCGGAGGAAGAAAGGCTTAGGAGCAGAACCTGTTGGGTAAGGTGCAAACCCTTATTTGTTTTAGGAATCGGCCGAATTTCTGCATCGTGCTTAGGACCAACAGGCAGAGACTGTTTGGTGAAGGTGTCTTGACCCAACTTCTCTTCTCCGTGTAAGCAGCCCTGTAACAATGACCACTTCACCTGGCACTGTAAAAATCCTCAAGGTATCATGATTTGACAGATGTAATAGTATTAAAATAGAAACTGTAAGCATTTGTGTTTGTGATGTGGCTTTTGAACCTTTGGGATCCCTTGAAAAGTGATAAGTGGGATCCACCCAACCAGCACTTCTTCTCTTTGGGGATCATGTCTCTGTGACCAGCCTCAAATTCTGCAAGGACGTGATGGGTATCTCACTGGTGATTGGAAGATCGTTGTTTGGATCTTCCCTTCTTGGCCCAGGATCCTCTTTTCCTCATCCTGTGAAAATCCTGCTCCTGTCCACCCGGTGCAAGGCAAGAGGGTGCTCTGCATGTTGCATCCCTACAGCCTGATGGGTTTTGGGACCGCAGGGCCCAGGGAAGCTCCACAGGCCCCAGGCCAGAGAAGGTGTCCCTGGCCATGTTGGAGAGTGGGTAAGACCCAGCTCACCCCTACTCTTGGCTTCAGGAGAGCCTCCCACTCCTCAGGGATGCCCTCCTGCCACGGTCTCACGCCCTGCCCCGTGGTGGCCTGTGCATCCTCAAATAGGGCTGCAGGTGGACGGTGGGAACATGCTGCTGGGGTCATGGGGAGAGGGGAGTGCACAGCACCTGCTCGCTCTCTGTGCCTCGGACCGAGGAGAGCCTCACCGTCCAAAGCGGTGCTGTGCTCTTCCTTTGCAGCTGTTTGCATGCCGCAGCAGCACGTCCCCTGGCTCTCCATAGACTGAGCACTCAAAGCAGTGCCCGTGTACCCCAGAGGCCGGGAGTGCAGTTGTCTGTGGCCCATGGCTCAGCTGAGTGTAGCAGGGCTTGCACTGAACATGCACAGGGAAGGTGCTAACGCTGAATAAGGCTGTGGGGGTGCTCAAGGAAGGTGGGACACTGCTAGAGCAAAAGCCCTTTGAGCTCTCCACCTTTTTGTGGCCTTAGGTCGTTTGCTGAGGAGTATGCAACTCCTGAATCCGAATGTAGAGATGTACGGCGTGGAGAGCACTCCCGGGAACGGAAAATCATGATGGGGGTATCTCAGCGCAGAACAATTTGAGTGTGGTGAAATCATGGTGGCGAACCACATCTCCAGATGGAATGGTGCACCAGAAATACTGACTGCAGACCAAGCTTACAGTCTTGCAAGGCTGAAGATTGGCTGTGGTGGCAGCAGGATGAGAATCAACTCCTTCTACCCTGGGCCTCGGAAACAATTCAGAGCGCCAGGGAGTGCAGCAAGGGCCTATCATTTTAAAACACACATAAAGGAGCGGGTCGGGGGACACTGAGGAAATGCACCAGCGTTTGGCTTACTGTGAGCGCCTCAGCTCCTGTGAAGCAGGACGTTTAGGATACAAAATGCATGCAGGTGGCTTCTCCCATCTCCTGGTCGGCAGGTGGGGGTAGAGGTGAGGTAGGGGAGGGAGCCCTGGCCTCGCTGGGGTGGGATGCTGAGCCTGTGAAATCAGCCCTCCCGCACCCTGGACTCTGGCAGGGAAGTCTCTGTGTAGTCATCTGCCCAGAAGATGCCGCAGCCTGGTGGCGTCTTGGGCAGCTCTTACACCTCAGAAAGGTCCTCTGCACCTTTTCCAGAGCACTTAATAATTGTCTTTTCCTGCTGGGAAGGTTTCATCCCTGTACATGTTCTTGAGCCCCTCCTCTTCCCCCTTTCACGACCTTCCCCCTTTCAGGAACCCCAACAGGGTGGACGGTGGTCACCATATAGTTAGTTGCTACTGTGCTGGGGGGAGAGGGAGGATCCCCCAAACCCTCCCAGCGAGGAGGACTGCCAAGGACTGGCACAGAGCCCCTCTCCACCACTCTCTTGTGCCGCGTCTCCTCTCCAGCGGCCCTCCTGGCACGCTCACTTCCACTTGCTGCACATTTCTCCACATTTGTAACCTCCAGCTCTGGGCAAGAAGGGTTATTCCCCTGCCTGCTTCTGCCACCCTGTCCTGGCACCTGCCCGGCCAGGTGAATTGGGAACGATGGTCAGGCTGGTCGGTGGTGCAGGAGGGAAGGAGGCAGGGAGGGAGGGAAGGAAGGACAGGGGCTGTCATGGACGCCTCTTTACAGAGGTCATGGAACAGCCTGCACTGACAAAAGGGTGGTTTAGGGGACACAGGGTGGCCAGAGCCGGTACTCACCGGGGGGCAGGAAAAGCGTCGCCCGGAGCCTCCCCTCTCGCACCGGGACTCTCCGCACCCCGTCCCGCAGGAACGCCCGCTCGTGCTGCGCCTGGGCCAGGAGCCGCCCGGGGGGGTCCCCGTGGCCCTCAAACACCTCCAGCTGCAGGAGGAAGGGGCGCTGCACATCCCGCTTCACCATATACCAGAAGGGCTTCTGGGGCTGCAAAGCCCAGAGCAGCCCCATGGGCTCCAGGCCGGAGAAGCTGCCTCCCGGCAGCGCGGGGCAGCGGGCGAGGTCCAGCTCCCCGTCGTCCCCTGCCTGGTAGCGGGCGCAGGCCTGGAAGAGCTCGCCCTTCTCGTCCCGCAAGGACGTCCGCAGCGTGACCTGCTGCCGCGGGCCGAGGCCCTGCACGGCGATGGCCAGCGGCTCATCGAAGAGGCTGCGGGCGGCGGGCGAGAGGCGGATGGTGGGGGCCATGGAGGAGAGGCCGCGGGCGGAGGCCGTCCCGTGTGTCCGTGCGGGGCTGCGAAGCTGTGGGGCTGCAGGTGCGGGGCTGGACCAGGGCAGCCGCCTCTGCCAGCGACGGGAGCGCGCCCAGCACAGGGAGCGGACAGAGACCTGCCACATGGCTCCTGGGTTGCTGCCTTCACTGTGTCTGCATTCCAGCTGAGGCTTCTTCTACACATGCAGCTTCCCACACACAGGGGAGGGAGGGGAATCGGGGCAGGAGCTGCGTGGGCCCGCACCGTGCTGGGAGACGTCAAGGCCGCCTGGAGCCACCGCTGCAGCCCTGTGAGCACCCAGGGCAGGGCGGGATTGGCACAGCCAGTCCCCCGGCATTGCGGGAGCATCTCCAAAGGGCGGCAGCTCTGCTCAGACCCTCGTTGACAAATAGTGTGCCTCCGCTGTGGTGGCAGTTCTCTAAACCAGGCCTGCTGGTTTCTGTCCTGGCGGGACTGGACCCAGGTGAAGGTGCAGCTGCAGCCCTCCTCCCTGGGCTTCTCTCACAGGCTCTGACGTTCCGCTCCCGAACTCGGGCAAGCTGCAGGCTCCCTTTGGAAAAGCTTCCCGCTTTGCTGCAGGCAGGCCTGGTATGGCACCACCAGACCTGCAGGCAATTGGCACCACAGTCTGGGAGCACTTTGGCAGCTTGCTCCTGCCACCCCTGTGGACTGCTGCCCTCGGAAAGGCCACCCCTGTGACACGGTCCTGAACCCAACGGGGCGTTGTCATGTGTGACCAGCTGCAGGCATGGGGCCAGCGGTGGGGCAGCATGGCAGGGTCTGGCACAGAGCCCCTCTCCACTCCCCTCCACCCCAGCTCCTTCAGGCCCCCCTGCTCCAGAGGCCCAGTGAGGGAGCACATTTGGGGCTTGGGTCCCACCTTCCCCCTGGGGGAAGATGTTCTGCAGAAGTTCATATGGGACGGGAGCCCACCTCGCTCAGCGGGGGCATCCCAGGAGGGGCTGGTGGGGCCCTGTGCTAGTGTGGGCGCATGGGGCCGTGGCCTGGGAGCACCTCAGGGAAGAGACAGCCCCACGAGCCCGGCGCCGCTCTCCTGGCATCTCCTGGGACTTGCAGCCTTGCGCCTCTTGCCAGATGACGGCAGCTGGCGTGGCCATGGGCTGCCCCAAGGCTGCCATCCCTCCCTCCCTCCCGCTCTGCCACTGGCTCTTCTCGCCCGCACCCAGAGAGAGCCTTACCCACACGAGGGCAGGCGCGTGGGCTTTGGCTGGGCCCGTTGGGAACATGGCTTACAAAATATCCCGGGTAGGGAAGGGCCTGAGAGTTTCATTTGCTACGAATTCTCTAGAACTTCTGCAATCCAAACACAAGCAGCAGGTGTACATCGTTTAGGAGAAGATTGCAGAACGGCTTCTGGCATGACCAGACCATATTGGGGCCAGAAGCAGAAATAACCGGCCAGAGCACATCCTTCCAGAGAAGAGGTGAACCCGAGGCGCAGAAGACATCTTTTCCAGAGAGATCTCTCTCCCAGCAGCCTGAGAGCTCTTAACCAGAGACACCAGCACCCCTGCTTTTTCTAACACCCCATATTGTGCACTTTCTGCAGTTCAGCAATCAGAGATGTTTCCATTTGTGATGAGACATTCGGGCCTGCTGGTTATTATCCTTGCAGGAACAGACCCAGAGGAAGGCGCAGCTGCAGCCCCATACCTGGGCTTCTCTCCCAAACTCGGCGAAGCTGCAGGTTTCCTTTGGAAAAGGTTGCCCCTTTGCTGAATTCATACATGTGGGGAATTGGCAACAACAGTTTGGGTATTTAAAAAAATATACCGGAGATCACCCACATGTGGCAGATAGGGTGAATCCAGACACTTACTAGAGATCTAACTAGTACTTAGCCCTAGGAGTACTGAGGGTATCCCCAGGTTTCTGGCAGACTGACTCTTTGATCAAGGACTGATTCCGTATCAGCCATCCCTTTCCTTCTGGCAGCATTGATCAGATTTCTGTGTGGGGTTGTCATGAGGGGTGAGGTCCAAGATGTGATGAGAGGAAAACTGCACAGAGGAAGTGCCCTGTGGCAGATAATGCATGATCACTTAGAGGAGCAGAGCTGTCTCACCCATAGATAGATTGTAATACACGTCTATTCTTGCACTTTTCCCGTTTCCTCCCAGTGGAGGAATATCGACAGTAAGGCCTGAGAACAGTTTTAGCTAGCCTTTGGATGAGAAGTTTTCAGCTGAAATTCCAGGTGCATTTGCAAGGTGCCTTTCCAGCCATGGGCATGACAGTTCCATAGTTCCACTCACCTTCTACGAACCTCTTCACCACCATGAGGCTCATTTTGGAAGCCCATTTCTGCCTGAACTGCTTTAGGTCATGTGGAGATCTCTAAAGCAGGAAAACCGAAAACAAAGGGCAGCTGTGGGAGTGACGAAAGTCTCCTCTGTTTTCCTGGTGGATATGTCCCAGGGAGATCTTCCATATGTAAGAAGTATAGAGAAGATGACAATACCAGTTGCCTATCCTGGTTTCGGCTGGGATAGAGTTAAATTTCTTCCTAGTGCTGTGTTTTGGATTTAGTATGAGAAGAATGTTGATAACACACTGATGTTTTCAGTTGTTGCTAAGTACCCTGCTAGTCAAGGACAGCTTCCATGCTCTACCAAGCAGAGGCTGGGAGGGAGTGTAGCCGGGACAGCTGGCCCAGCTGGCCAACAGGATATTCCATACCATGTGACGTCATGCTCAGTATATGAACGGTAGGCGTGATCCAGGAAGTAGCGATCACTACTTGGTTATCGGTCAGCGCGGGTGGTCAGCAATTGCACTGTACATCACTCATTTTGTATATTCTATTATTATTATTATTGTTATTGTTATTGTTATTGTTATTATTTTCCCTTTTCTGTTCTGTTAAACTGCCTTTATCTCAACCTATGAGTTTGGTCACTCTTACCCTTCCAATTCTTTCCCCGTCACACGGTGGGGGGGAGTGAGCGAGCGGCTGCGTGGGGTTTGGCTGCCTGCCGGGTTAAACCACGACATTGCCTGAACATGTTTTCCTCTCCAATGCCAGATCCCCAGTGATAAAGTGTGACATCAGGGGGCTCTCACAAGCATACACGTTATCAGTTGGCTCAAGGCTATCATAGCTTGTGCATCTCTCGCAGTGGAGCAACATGGGCTGGACGCCAACCCTCAGGAGTTTGATGGGAGAAGTCTCTGCTTGGAGACTGCTGATCTGGGTGTGGGTATGGGAAATTCTAACTGCAATGAAACATTACGAAATTAAGCAATTGCCTGTTTTCTGTTTATTAGCACCATTGCACTATAAAATCATCAGTACCCAAAAAGGGTACCTTTGGATCCAATATTATAAAAAGCCATAGAATATATATGGTCCAAATAAACACTCTAATTTAAGACTCCTCAGAAATCAAGGGAATTGGGTGAACTTAATTTTGACCCATCTCTTCGTACTTGATTGCATACATACTAGAAAGTGAGAGACCATGAAAGCAATGTCTGTGTTGTTAACTTAATGCAAATGGCTTTCTTTTCTAAATTTTTGCAAAAGATGCCGTGTGCTTTTGGCCGAGCTACATAGAGTTTTCCTTGCTAGCAATTGTCTGTAAAACAAGGGTAATCATAGTTTTTCACCTTGCCTTGGGTTGCAAAGTATTGATACTTAAGAAACACGGAGATCTTGAGTGCTGGAGGACATTAGAGAAGGATAAAGTATTGCTATTGCAAATATATTTGTAGCATTATTATGCATTCCATATTCCATTATTATTATTATTATTTTTGTGAATTCACACATGCATGGAAAATGCATTTCTATTTTTATATAGGGAACAAAGCATGAAGCAGATAAATTGCTTTTTTATTCTGAAACCGATAGATCAGTTTGTCATTAGGTCTGAAATCTTCCAGCACCCTTAGGCAGCTCACCATTTTTCTCAGTGGAAGTCGGCGTAGTGATCCTGAAGGGCAGACCATCGTGCATCCAGCAGTTTGTGACCCACGACGGAGTTAACCCGAGCACACCCAGGCCTGTGCTGTGCCGCGCTGCCCGTGCAGCGTGGCCTTCGGGCCTGTGCTGTGCTTCAAAGATTCCCTGGCCGCAGGAGGAACTCAGCCAGCTCTTCCTTACACAGGAGCCCGCAGGCAGCTCCCACCTGGTACCTATGATTACACCACCTGCATTGTCTTGCCTTTATTGAACAGTGCAACAAGACGTTCTCACACCAACATCGTTTCTGTTTGACTGTAGACATGATACATAGAGCTGTTTCCTTACATAAAAATCTTACAATACCTTGAAAGACCAAAAGGGAAGACTCCCTGCTAAGGACCATGTCTGCATGGTGTGCTGTGTGTGGGTCGGAGTCCTGTTACATGCTACACTGCTCGGGGTTCCCAGCATCTAAAGGGATGTAAGGTTATCTATGCTATTCTCTTAGAGTGTTACTCTAATAAATAGCATTTTTAATGATACCTTGCAGAATGCGAGTGCCTTTCTTACTGGGATCATAATGGACCAGCACCTCCTAGTGCAAAACGTTTGGCACAGTCGGCAGGTCTCAGTGAGAAATGCTTTTAATAGAAAGGCATAAAATAAATAAATAATAATAAAGAAGAAAAGAGAAACTCTGCCTGGCTGGCCCTGCACAAATCCATAAGGGGTATTTGCAAGGTGTTTAGCCCAGGCGGTTTCCCCAGTGGATTTAGAAACTGAGGAGGAAATATTAGAATGCCCCTCCCCAGCTGAAGTCTTATGCTGCCTTAGAAAACAGGGGCCAGGGAAAGGAAAAGCTAAGGAGAATTTGTGCCGTCTTTGGTTGTTATTAACATGCTTGAAACGGGCATGGCGGTGCTTACAGCCAATGCAGAAAGACCTCCGTGAGCTACTGGTGCAACGCCGCGCCACAGCCCCCAAGCAGGAGGTTGTGGTGCAGGCGCCTGCCGTACAGCTGCCCGTGGTGCAGCCACCTGCGCTGCAAGTGCCCATGGTGCAGGCAGCCACGGTGCTGGTGCCTATGGTGCAAGGGGGGCAGCCCCGGAAAGGCACCACTGAGGCACGAGCTGTTTGCCAGGGGGATGAATGGTGGGGGAAGGACCGCTGATCCTCTGGTGAGGACGAGCAGGCAGAAGGGTCAGAGGATGAGTGTGGCAACAGCATTTCTGTCCAGCCACTAGCGATTCACAAAGCAAAGGGGCCCCCCAGCCCGCTCTCGTGGTGTGCGATTTTATACAGCCCGAGTTTCAAGATTTAGCGAAAGCATATGGGCAAAAGGCGGGGGAAAGGCTGGCGCACTGGCTGTTGCAAGTATGGGACTTTGGGGGAGGTAGTGTACACTTAAATCCTAAACAATTAGAGTGCTTGGGTGCCATCTCGCAAACCCCTGATTACCCAGCAGCTCAGAGCAGCACAGGGTAACGCAGCCCGCTCCTTGTGGGTATGGCTTCAGGAGGCTTGAAAGACAGAATATCTCTCACCTGCTGACTGGAATGATAAAACAGCATTGTGGAAAAGTGTATCTCAGGCTTGTCAGTATTTACAGGAACTGGCCACATGGCCAGGCGCGTGTTCATGTAACTTGTTAGGTCCTGGTATGGAACTTTTTGCACCCAGCATGAAAACACCCATATTAGAGGGTACCTCATTTGCCTTGAAAATAATTTCCTTGCTAGGGGCTGCTGTAGGAAAAAACAGTGAGGGAGGTTATTCTATCACTAAGACAGCTCGCAATTATCAGACTGAAAGGACAGAGCCTGAAGCATTTCACATGCAGCAGCTCACGTTCGCATGGGAACTTCTTGCTGCGCTGGTCGGTAAGGGCAAGGCCACGCAGCTGGCGTAATCCCTGGCACTGAGCGGGAGCTGCCTACGGGCTCCGCTTTTAGGAAGAGTTGGCTGAGTTTTTACTGTGGCCAAGGGATCTGCGCAACACAGCACAGGCCTGAAGGGCCACGCTGTGTGTGCAGCGCGGCACAGCACAGGCACACAGAACGGTGACCATTGCCAAATTTGCCTGTGAGTAATGAGAGTACTTGCCAGAGTAGGGCAGGCGGCTTTAAAACACTGTGTAAACACACAGATGATTTACAGACTGCAAGAAAGCTCACTAGCTTCCTGAAGTTACCTAGGGTGTAGTAATATGACTGGTGAAAGGAAAAAATGAAAAATTAAGCACTTCCCTTCTCTAGTCACTCAGCCATGCAGAACTGCTCCTAGAGCAGGTACCCATTTTAATCAGAACATTTGATTTCTCTACCCACACCAAAGCTCTTCTGCCCCCAGATGAGATACTGTGACCCCGGATTGCTGATTCACACCTAGCAGGTGTAAGGCAAGAACAAGACAGAACACTTTCTAAACGAACGTATGTTTATTTTGTTAAAAAATAAGAGTTACACTTGCACCAGAGGCTTCTTTGTAGTCAGAATGCCCTTCTCAAACAGGAGCGTGGCTAGAGAAATCTTGTCCTCCAAGGTTTCACATGGAAGGGTATCCACACTGACGTGGTTTGGATAGGAAGACAGGAGAAATTCGATACTGTCTGTATACTCGGGATCTATCTCAAGAAACTTGGGTTCCTCCTTGTGATACACTCTTGAGTTTTCTGTCGTGTAATACAGCACCACACCTGTTTCTTCATTACACAATCTAATGATGCCATGGCGGAGGAGACGTACTTCTGTCTCTTTTGTTATCAGTATATCGACATCACAGGGACCTCCATCTTGCCACCGGGCCGGGAAGCCATACACGCTCTGCGCCTTTTCACTTTGCGTAAGCACTGGGGGGAGACAGTCATGAAGAAAGGACTTGGCTCTCTGATCCACGGCAGCATCGATGGGTGCATAGTCAACAAGCTTCTTTATCAGGCTCTGCACCTTCTCCATAAAGGCCGTTCGGCGAGCGTCGACTGCGTCCGAGTTGGCGACCCCCATGTACCTCAGGTAGTCCATGGGAAGCCCTTGCCGGTACTCCACGTCCTCCTCCAAGGCCATCTGCAAAGCAGCCGGGAGGAGCTTCTCCAGGAGGTCCCCCCAGGAGTTCCTCTGGTAGGAGGACACCGTGATGTGGAGTGAGTGTGCGTCAGGGAGACAGTCACCCTGGTGGATAAAGCCCCGGGGGAAGTACAGCAGGTCCCCGGCCTCCAGCACCGTCTCCAGAATGGGCTCGCCGAGCTCAGCCTGCGTGAGGTTTGCGCTGGAGAACTGGGGCAGCACCTCGGTGTCCGTCCGGGGGCTGTAGACGCGCCAGTGCTTCTTCCCCTCCAGCTGCAGCACGAAGGCCTCGATGTCATCGTAGTGGGGGGCGAAGCCCTGCGTCCCAGGCGGCGTGAGGTACGTGTTGGCCCCCGCCATGCTGCCGAAGTGCTCCTGCAGGATGGAGAGGAAGTGCCAGACGGTGGGCGAGAAGGCCTGGGGGCTGAGGAGCCGCAGGGAGCAGCCGTTCTGGTAGAAGTCCCAGACGACGGCGGGCAGGGCCCGGCCGGACGGGTTGTGGGTCTCCCGCACCCCCTCGGCGTAGCTGGTGACGTCCAGGTGGGTGCCGAAGCGCACCTCGCCGCCTCGCAGGGCGGCGTCCAAGTCGGCCGTGGAGAAGAGCCCCGCGTAGTAGCCGGGGTCGCCCCGCCGCACCAGCAGCGGCGCCCGCTCCCAGTGCCGCCCCAGGAACTCGCCCGGCGCCACCGGCGCCACCAGCCACCGGAACAGCTCGGCCGCCCGCTGCCGGCTGTCCTCCACCCGCCCCAGCCGCCGCAGCAGCCCCACCACGCCGCCGCCCTCCCCCGGCGGCCGCGGGCCGCCCGGGCTCGCCGCGGGGCCGCCCTGCCGCTTCGCTTCGGGGCCGCCGGTAGGCGCCTCGGCCCGCTCCAGGCGGCTGGGGCGGGCGGCGGCGGCGATCGGCGGCGCGGCCTCTGGTTGCCGGCCGCCGCTTCCCGCCCCGCCGCGCCTCGGCCGCGCCTTGGCCCGCTTGCTGCCCGCGGGCAGCGGCGTCCCGCGGCGGCGCCGCTCCAGCCGCCCGGCCCCCGCCGCCCGGCGGTACACCGAGAGCGCCGAGAGCCGCCCCAGCCGCCGCCGCTGCTCCTCCACGCCGCCCGCCGCCATGGCCGCCCGCTCGCGCCGCGCCGCGCCGCCCCGCCCCGCCGGGCCGGGCCGCTTCCGCCGGGGCCGTTGCGTGTGGGTGCGCCCGGGAGCGTCCCGGAGACGGGATTTCAGGGGAGAGGGGCCCCGCGTGGAAATCCCGCACGTCTGCCCGCGGGAGGAAGTTTTAAATGTGCGCTTGTGATGCCGTATAAAACGGAGCGTCCTGTGTTTTGTCGTCATGTCCACTCAAAATGTACCGGGCTTCTTTCCTTCCCTCCGCCCCGAAAAAGGAAAGGCGAGGCGATTCCGTGGGAACTAAGGGATGCAGACCCCGCTGCTCCCTGGCTGGAAGCCCCGTTCTGTAAGTACGCTCTAAGCACGTGCAGAGAAGATTTTTTCCGAAGCTGTACCATCAGGATATGCTTTTGGACAGCGTGCAATTACTTTGCAGCCTAATGAGGTGAAATGAGGTAAGACCTATTTCATAAGGTTCTGTTGCGCAAGGAGTAGAAACCCGAGTTGGATGGAGCCTAGTTCTGGTGTGCCATCCCTCCTCCCCTTTCTTGTGCTCCTAACGGAGATGCCAGCGGAAAGGCTATGTCCTCTCGAAGGATCCCCAAAACCAACAGGCTGTCATGTTCATGTAGTGGTTTTTTTTTTTTTTGCCAGATGCACTAAGTGCCTAATAACCTGGGCACCCCTGTGTTCTCTCTCTGTCTCTCTCCTAGGCCTGAAGCTTCCCAGAAGGACAGTGTCGGTGGCACTGCGGGCACCCGGGCAGCCTGAGGGCTGCTCTGCGCTTCCAGGGGCTGCAGCTTCAGCACAGAAAGCTTTGCTGGAGGGTAGAGGACAGACCAGCAAGACTCAGCTCGTGGCAAATGTGGAAAACTGTAAGGGTTTGTATTGTCACACTGTGTTGATGGTTTTCTGATCAAGAACAAGCTTCAGTACAAGAAATTCATTATGCAGTACCTCTGTGAGAAAAACCTTTGATGGACTCCGATAATTCATGGGAACGGATTTTGCATGAGAATTTCATCTCCAGAGGCTGCTGTGAGTCTAAAGCATTTAACTGCAGCAATTACCCGAGTGTGCCCAGGCACCCTCTGGTTCACAAGGCTGTTATTAGCCTCTCACAGCTATGAATATCAGCTTCACACCGTATGTTGAACAGGCAGCTAACATTCACAAGTCATGTGCAGATCCGTTGTGTGAGCCATTTAGCATACCAGGCCTAGGATACAAAGCTGAAAAGCGAATTTTGACCTCTTTTATCTTTACCATTGCCAGGGTTTCAACCCAGATCTACATTTCAATTTTGCCTATTAGGGGCAGGCCTAATAAGGATGAGTTCAGCTGTTAAGTCTTAATTTTAGAACAGATGCAGACATTTTAAAGGTTTAAGAATCGTTGGACTGCCTTAAAAAACCCTCACAAATCAGCCTCACATCCCGTCACTGTGCTGTAAGCGGCCAAGACCCATTTTGTACATATGCAATAACAACTATTTTAATTTTGGAGGTGTTCTGCTGATGGGGTTCTGCCGGCACAGCCTTTGCAGCCAAAGCTGTGGGAAAAGCAACAGCAGCAGAAAATTGTCCTGTTTGTACCATGATGGTTTTAGCTAAAGGAGCTGGATTTTAGATGTGCGTAGGCAACGCTTTTCCCTCCGGTTTAATGTCTTGAACGTTTTCGGCTTTGCCAGCAGGTGGCAGAGGGCGATCAGCTCCCTGCAACCCCTGCGGTGGGAAACACGCGTGGAAGGGGATATCGCATTTTCCTGGCAAGGTGACTGGCGTGGATGGGGTTTAAAACGAGAGGGAAGTGCAGGCAGCCTGTGCGTGCGTGTGTAGACTGGAAGAGAAGGGAAGGGTGAACTCTCTATTTCAATCCATTCTTTGTTTTCCCAAGGTTAAGCCCTGCTTACCAGAATAATCTTATCAGCTGAAACCGTTTCAACAGCACTGGGCCCTTAACAAAACTGAGATGCAGGCGCTTTGAAATATGGTAGACGTTAGGCTATTGTATGCTTTAATTATATATAAGCATGGCTAAATAGGCTTGGGGGGGAAAAGACCTTTGAAAAATCTGGGCGTCTGGATTGTGATTTGTGTTACTGTTTAATTTACTCGAGTGCAACTGATTCTTCTCAGAAGAAGCTGGGCACTGTACACAGAGCCTGACCTGAGTTACACCAGAATATCTGTAATGACTGCAGCAAAGCTATTCTGGATGTTTACCAGGAGAGCGGGTCAAAGTCTCATTTGAGGGCTCTGATCTTTGTACGGATGTCACTTTCTACCGCCGAGAGACAGATGATTGACATTGGATTTTTTTTTGATGTGTAACAAAGTCTCAGAGTGAAGGACACGGTGAAAAATAATGGTGGTGAAATCTCTATAACAATAAAATGTTTCTTTTGACAATTTAGCCTTTCTGATAGTAAATACTTTCAAGATGAAAGAATGTTGCTATTTTTCTGCGTGACACAAGAAAGGGTTTTGACCTAAGGCAAAAAGAAAGAGCTTCAGCATCACTTACAGAGTACTCAGATGGTTGTCGAGGAATAGCCACAAGGTCTATATGCTGTTTTCTTTCATTGTCCAATATTTCAAGGGAATTTGTCGTAAAGAAAGAACAGTGTCACGTTCAGCTCTTTAAATAAACAAAAGGAAAGTAGCACAGATCTCTGAATGATTAGGTGGTCCCCAGACGCTGCTCACATAGACAGAGTAGCAACTGGAGGCTCAATTAAATTTCTTAATTAGAATTTAGCACAAAGTTACTCAGATTTTAGGAGCATATAAGCTGCATTGCCAGGAGCCACACGCGTTTTATTTAAGAGGACATAAAAAATGCGGTGAGTATAACTTATTAAAGGCCACAAGTGACTTCAGAATAAATACATAAATGGCACCTCAAAGAGATGTAGGGTTCATTTGATATTTTGACCTTATGCCATTCCCTGTTCAAATAATGGAAATCTTGAGTTTAAAGAGCAGTTCGGATAAGGCCTCATCCTGCAAAGCTATGAGCAATCTTCACTAATGAGTGGAAAGGGCAAAATCCTTTGCAATTCTCTGTGTATTGGATACTCAGTTGTTCACCAGCATGCAAACTGCCCAGTATACTTTCTCTGTGTTCCCAGCAAACGTTAATGTAAACCAATCACTTTTAGAAAGTTAAACTCAGTTTAATCCTTTTTCTCATTATTACTTTGCTGGCAACCTTCCTTTTGCACTGTCAGTTTTGTTCTCATGCCAAAAGCAATACCCAGTAAGGAAAAATAACATTTCAAGCCTTCACTAACGGGTTTCCTTAGCTAGAGCCCTGACAATCTTTCTCATGCAGCCTAGTGACATCCAGTATGTCATCACTGGAAGGACACTGGGCTGGATTGTGAAGCCCGCTCTTCATTGTGAAAGCTATAAAGTTCACTGCCAGATAACAAGACTAAAAAGCTAATTCAGGAACTGTTTCTCAAGAGCTATCCTCTGGCCTCCCTCATCAGAGTGAATGCACTCACTCACTGAAGCATCTCTTGGCAGAGATTTTGGCCTCTCTCCAGCTGTTTCTCTCTTCTCAGGGACTTTCTTTTCCAGTGGCTGGTTGTGGTCTTTAATCCTGGTTATCTTGTACACAGAGCCCCATCGAGAAAAGAAGCCTGCCCTGCCATGGAACAGTCCAATTAAAACAAATTTATAAAAATAATAATTACAAGGTCCAGTCCTCCCTATGAAATTTTTTTTTTTGGAGGGATTTGGAGGGATTGTCCCATGTGACGCTAAAATACATACTTTGTAAGTTAAAGCTGAATTTACTTAACATATTTGAGTAGGACCCTCGACTGAGCTTACGCACCCCCTTGATGGGGCATACGTACTTTGTAAGCATTTTGAAATAATTTTATGAGGGTTTTTGTGCTCTTAATAGATGCCATCTAGCATTTGGTAGCATTGAGCAGATACCATCTGCAGTGACTCTGTAGGCAGTGACTAAACACAAAGGTGCAGACTCCAAGACTCCAGCCTTGTTGCCTCTCAGTGGAAGGGGAGAAGTAAATGGCCGTGAGGGGAAAATCCCCATCCTAAAATGAAAGCAAAGAGAACCTGAATGAAGTATTTGCCCCGTAGGATTAATCACATCTAGACAATGGAGATAGAGGTATAGTCAAGCTGTTCCTGCATGCATTGCGTATCTTGTGCTAGAGAATATTCTTTCGATACGCACAGACCACAGCTCTTGACAAGCTGTTTGAGTGATGCTTTTCCATGGAAGAAAGATTTTAAAGGATTCTTGCTATTCACATCCTTTCTGTATTAATGATGGCAACTGCATAGCTTTGCTGGTTAAATATATTTATGCCCACTATTTCAAAATGAACATATAGCCGTGCTAACATATAGCGGCACCATTCAACATTTGCTTCTTCTGTAAGTTTCTCCTTTTCAGAAGCCTCGCAAAAGACTTTACCTTTTATTTCCTGTAAAAGCTGCCTATACCTAAGTTTTTCTGAAGTACTCTGAAATTGCTCGCTCACCTCTGATGCAGCACTACCAAGATGGAAATACCATGAAACAGGATGTCTTGGTTTAGTAACCATATTGTTCACGTCTGCTGAGAGCATGACAGGAGAAAGCCCACGTAGTACTTGTGTATTTGCTTCCCGTAGCAGATCTGTATTGCTACTAGACAATATGGCACCTTCTAGAAGTATTTTTGAACATTTTCAGTGCTCATCCGCACACACAAGCTCTCACTGTTTTACCTGTATTGTCAAAAAGATGGAATTCCTCTTGGGTGAGCACAGTTATAGCAGCATAAAAATGCTTATGTTGTAGTATTTATACTGGTATGGCTTGTTCCTAGAAGGGATAATATTACGGTGTGATTAGAGAAGGGAGATTTAATCACTGACATTGTTTTAGATAGCCAATAGGGGAGAACGATGTTAAGCCTCCGGGTATCTGCAATGAGGATATGGAGTTTGCATTATGATGAGTGTGTTTGCAATATACTCTCAGGTCCTTAGGGGATAGCGTACTATCCTGCCGTCCCACTGAGACCAGGAAGGATCTCGGCTAGAAAGGCACCGCTGACAGGAGTAAGCGGGCATGACAGGAACAGCCAAGTCCATTAATCCTGCACATTACCCACGGAGCCCTGTTCTCAGTCTTAAAGAAAAGGTGGAAAGGGGGAAATTGCGTTGGATTTCTTGGGAGTGCTATGAAGTCTCTCCCAATTCTTTGTTATCCATAAGGATTAAAGCACCTGAAGTCCTGCTTCCAGGATCAGGCCTTGGAGAACTCATTTCCCCCCCTCGCGTGGAAACTCTCTGTGGGAAGACTGACTACACAGAACGTGACTCGGACCCGCAGCGCAGCACTGCGAGTGTGCAGTGTGCTATGGTAGATGCTCAGCTTGTCCAGCTAGGTGACCTCCAGGGTCATCTTCCTTTCCTTTCCCACCACAGCCCCCTGTCCCTTCGGTCGCCAATGACTACATGGGCAGGTCAAGTTAGGGAGAGATACAAACAGCCCAACAGAGAAGTGGTAATGGCAACAAATCAATTTAACTATCTAATAAATATTTGTAAAAGCTATATATAACTGAAGCATACATTACAACTTTATTTACAATAGCATGTCCTGGCTTCTTCCTTGCCAGCCCTTAAATACTTTTCATTTGGAAGTAGAGCATCTTTATAATACAGGAATTGTACCTTAGTAATTAAGGTTTAGGGCATCAAATTTTTGTCAGAAATCCAGAGACTGTGAATAAGATGAAGAGTTAAACCAAAGCTACTAGGAATGCAATATTTTAAGAGCTATGCCAGGTCAGGAATGTCTCTAGTTTTCATAAAATCAGAAGAAAACTCAGGACTGGTAGAAATGTCTTGTCTGTCTAGTCATTTTGGAGAATGTTTGGCTCAAACATAGCTGGGTCGTGCTGCTGGCTGAGAGCAGCAGTCTGAAAGTAACCGAGAAGCAACTGTGAGAGGGAACGCAGCTCTCTGCTTTGGTTTTGCTTTCCAAGCAGAGGGATATGCAGAAAGATGTAAGGGGAAAAAAAAAAGGTATCTTCTTCTTAGTTTAATTGGTGAACAAGGGATAATTTGGGGGTCAGAGCATCAGTCTGAAACAGTCAGTGTCACGGTCATACTTCTGCCCAAGCACCTCCTATGTGAACTTGGTAAATGATTTTTGCACACCATGTTCTGAAATTCCCACTGATTTCAGTTGCTTTATTTTCTGGATGTTTGCCAGTAACATTAAGGCCCATGTTCTTTGCTGCTGTTTCTTTGCTTAATTCAGAAACAAAGAGGAATAAGGGGGATGGTGCATGCAGGGAGAAGATAATGATGCAGAGAAACCTCATGGAATCTTTGCATTTCAATTTCCTGGGTTGGGTGTTGGTTTTTTTTGGAGCTGAATGGGAGCTGAATGCTCCGGGAACTGTTCTGGCTTGCATTTTGGATGAAGTAGCTGCTTGAAAGTCTGGTGAGAGGAGGCAGCTGTTAGAAATATGCATTCTGGATAATGCGTTCAGGCCAAGCCCCGTATGCGCAGTCACACGGGTGCCGCACGCAGAGGATTCTCCTGGGTAACTTCCCCTTGAAGTGCAGTTTCCCTGCTGAATTCAGCACCTGGTACTGCCTCCGCTTTGAATATGGAGGCATGCTTGTGCTGCTTGGGCTGAAGGAAGGAGACCTGAGATTTTGGATCTCAGAAAGTCCCAATCATGGAGGTTAACCTGTGGCAGAGAGGAGCCTGCTCACGTTTTCCCTGCAAACCCGGCCTCTAGCCGATGGGAGGACATTACGTGCACAATTTCTGGAGAGCTGGCATTAGCTGCACGTTTCGCTGCAGCCCCTGGGGAAGGCATCAAGTTATCACACGCGGTTTATTGGGGGGAAACCGAGGTGGCACTGGGCCCCGCAGCTGGGCCAGGCCTGTGGGAGCCATCCTCCTCGGCCTCTTCCTTCTGCTGCCGCCGCCAGCCCACGCCGGGGCGGCTGCCCCTCCTGCGAGGGGCTCTCCAGAGGCTGCCAGGGGGTCTCCCCGCTTGGGGAAAAGTCTCCACAGCTGCAGAGCTGGCAACACGTTTTGGGCAGGCGCCTGCCCCCGAGCCCTCCCTCACGGCAGGCAGAAGCGCGGGGCCCGCTTTCACGCTCGAGGAGCCCGGCCACCCAGCTCCCCGCACTCCCGAGCCTCGGAGGACGGAACCCCCAAAGCAGGCTGGCTCTGCCCTGCGGCCCTGCCTGCCCAGAAGCTGCCGCGCCGCTGCGAGGGAAGGAGACCCACGGCAAAGCCAAACCGCAGACAGGCGGTGAACCGCTCTGCGGAAGGCGGGTGCCCCCTTAGCGCATCAGTGGGACGCCGGCCGGAGGGTCTCCGGCAGCCGGGCGGGTTTCCGCCCTGACCCCCTCAGGCAGGACCGGCCGCCGCGGCCCAGGTACCGGCCCGCCGCCTTCCCGCCGCGCAACGCAACTCTTCGCCGCGCCAACGCAGCCTAACGCCGAGTGGGGAGGCGGGCCCACCGCCGCAGCTGGCACCCCTGGCAACCTATCCTGGCGCTCTGCTCCGACCGCTCCAGCCAATCAGGAGCGGCAGCAAAAGAGTGGGGGCGCCAAAGCCTCGGCGTGAATAAAACACCCGGGACCCGTGGGCGGAGAGAGGCGGGGTCGGGACTTTGAGGAGCAGTTCCTCGCAGCAATCCAAAGGCCGGAC
Organism: Calonectris borealis; assembly: GCF_964195595.1. Taxonomy (NCBI): domain Eukaryota; kingdom Metazoa; phylum Chordata; class Aves; order Procellariiformes; family Procellariidae; genus Calonectris; species Calonectris borealis. The sequence goes on along the minus strand of NC_134316.1, from coordinate 41,280,672 downwards.
GACGGGGCGGGCGGCCAATGGGCTGCCGGGATGGGCGTGGCGGGCGGCGGGGGCGGGAGCAGTTGCCGGTGGGGCGGGGGGGAAGCGGCGGCGGCGGCGCTGCTCGGTGGCGACGGGCGGCTGAGGAGGCGCTGGAGGGAGGAGGCTGCGGGCAGCAGGTGAGCGCGGCCGCGCCGGGCCGCGGTGCGGAGTAGGGCCTTCGTCGCGGCAGGCGGGGGCCGGGGCCGTGGGCGGGTGTGGCGGGGGCGTGCGAGACCCGCGGGGCGCGGGGGGTTCCGGGCGCGGGGGGGGCGCCGGAGGCGGGGGAAGCCTGAGGGGGCTGGCGGCGGCGGGGGGCGGTGGTGCCCCGGGAAAGTGCGCGCGGGGGCTGGGGGAGAGGCAGGGGCGCGCTCCGGTCCCCGCCCCGGGGGAGGGAGGGAGGGAGGGGGGGCGGTGGGGTGGGCCCCGGCGCAATCCCCGGGGCGGGGCGGGGGCCCGGCGCAGGTGGAGCCCGCGGGGGGGGCGGCCGCGGGGGCGAAGGCCCTGCGGGGAGCACCGAGCCGCCGGCCCGGGGGAGCGACCCCCGGGGCGCTGCCGCTTCCTGGTCTCCCGCTCCTGGGGCCGCCTGTGCCCGCGATCTCTCCTAGGCCTTGAATCCCGGCCAGGTTTCCGTCAGGGGGTCCCTCCGCCGCGGCCGCTCCCGGGCCGGCTGCCGCCGTCTGCGGCGCTTTGTATCGGCTCCCGCCCCGGCGTGCGGCCGCGGGAGTGAGCGGGGGGCGCCGGGGCTCCGGGAAGTTCGGGCTTTCCCTGAACCCTCCGCCTCGTCTCAGCCGGGGCTGGGGCGCTGTGAAGTTTGGGAGGCGTCGGGACGAGGCTCCGAGGCGGGGGCGCTGACGACCCGGTCTGGCAGCGGGAGTTGCAGGGGAAAGGGGCCCCGTAAGCAGCGAAACTCGGCTCTTTTCACCCGGTTCGTGGCTTCGCCGGTCCCTTTCTGCGTGTGCAGCAGCCCGCCAGGCTGCACAAAGGAACAGGCGGCCGGGCTCGGCTCGTCCAGCGGCGCGCAGGAGGGATTGATGAGCAACAGCGTGCGAGGCGGAGGGCTGCTGCGCGCCCGGGTGGGCGCTGACCGCGGGCGGGCATCGCTTCGCCCCATTTTCCGTAGATAACGAAGGGTTAAAAGGCAGCTTCTGTCTGGAATGCACTTAACTCCTTTTATTGCACTTATGGAGGTGAACAGCCTTCAAGAACGAAATGATGCATCCCTCGGAGGAGAGCTAATGTCTTGCGGCAGCTCCGGTCTACAACTCCTTCGGTCCAGTAGATTTATGTAGCCTGCTCATTAATGGTTTATGAAACGATAAGGGAGCTTTTTGGGTTGATTTCTGTGTGCTACTGTGTTTTCAGGGTTGTCGTCAATGTTTCTTAATTCAGCTGCCTGGAGTAGGAGATGCTTGTAACTGTTAACAATGTCCGATTGTACCGTTTTTGTTTTGTTTTGCTTTGTTGTTGTTTTGTATTTTTGATCTTCCTACCTCTCCAGATGGGCTCGCGAATGAGGAGAGTGGGTAAAATGGAAGGCACAGTCATTCTGTTTGGCCACGATATTACTCTAGGTATGGCTTATAGCAAAAAGTGTAAATATTTAAATGGATTTCTGACTCATCAGTTCTGTTTGACTTATTGATCTATGGTTACTGCTGAAATGGTCCTTATGATTATAAAGAAGTTAATAGTTACCATAGAGAAACAGTATTGTTTTTCTGTGCGTCAGTGTGTGTTTTCCATTTCTTCATCTCTTGGCAATTCTCTGTGGAAACACTGCTTTTTTTCCCTTAGCAAAAATCTTACAGAAAAAATAAAAAATAATTGAGCAAAGTCCAAAAAAATGAATTTGAGATGTGTTCATCCTTGCCTGTGATTCTTAAACTCTTTTGATAGCCTGAGTTATCCTACAGTAAACTCTTTTTAATCTAATTGAATAAGGTGTTGGTTTTAAGCCTCAGTGAAAACTCTGATTTACAGAACCCTAAACATAACACATCAAAGAATTTTTTTCATAAAGTATACACATGAAATGCAATTCAAATCAGCCATTTAAATCCTTATTAGCAGAAAATTTATTTTTCAGCCTGGGAATTACCTTCCTGCATTTATTACTTCTCTTAAATGTGTGGAAACTGAAGGTGCATGTAAACTAGACAGAGTAGACAAGTTTGTTTATCTTCTTACCCTGGCATTGTGAAACCCTCTGATTTTTGTATTAGTAGCTGACAGCATTATGCATTTAGGAAGAAAAAAAAACAAACCAACAAGCCACACTGGGCTCTTAAAACTCACAAGACTTCTAAGTATTACATTTTGCAGTTTGATATAGTTGCTTGGTGTCGGGATGATCTGTAAGTACTTTCCTTTCCTACTATAATGAGCGTGGTGGGATAAAAACTTTCTGAAATGACAGTGAAAATCCTTGCAAAAGTGCTTGCCTCTCCAGCAACAGGCGCTATCAGGAAAACATATTGTTGTAGAGTTTTCATCGCGTGTTTGTAAGAGCTTGTTACAGCACCATACGGGATTCTTGAATCTGCCTATAGCTGTTTTCATTCCACTAGTAGTATTGGTGGAGCTGCATAACATTGGAAAATAAATTAAATTGCCCTAATGCTATAGAAAAGTAAATCTTCTGCACTCTAGAAAAGATGTTTTACAGAACCTCTCGGTAAGAGATTCTCATGGCGGCCTAAGCTGGTGTAGTTGCTGACTTTGGGATCCTATCTTACCTATTCCACTCATCTGACACTCTGCTGACCTTGTTCTTTTTTGGGGGTGAGGGGTCAAAGGTTATTTGTATTCTGATTTATTTTGCCAGCTTATCAAACAAGCTTGGCTTGAACTAATGTGAAATCATGGCCTTAGTCTTGCTTCTGGAGTTTATGTTGATCAGTGAACATATATTAAAATTATAGATTACTTGTTCAGTCCAGGGATCTCAATTTTAATAAGTGACATTAAAGCATATTGCTTTTCTTTTCCTACAGAATACCAAGCGTAAACTTGATCAAACTAAGACTTAACATGTCCTCTACAGTCGCATTACTGCATTACCACCAGAGCAGCTTTGATTTCTCTGGCAGTGCTTTCACCAAAAGGAGCTATTTTTCTGTCAGTCCTTCTTTGCTGATCCAGCTGAAAACAGCGGTACAGAAAAATGTTGAGTTTCAGTTGGATCAACTGCCTAAACTGGCTGACTTCATGGCTATGCGAATGTTATTGCTCGCATAGGAGGAGGAGGAGGAGGAGGCTGTGACCACTCTTTTCTGAAGCAGCTCTATTTTAGTTTTGCCTAAGCTTGTCAAGAAACTTGGCAGCTTAAACTGGGGCTGCGGTGGTCCTGCCTCCTTCTTGACTGTGCATCTTCCCCTGCTGGCAAGGAAGCCTGCGTGGCTGTGAGTTAAGCAAAGTCAGGGAGTTAATCAGGCTGGTAATGAATTGTTTTTTTGCTTTGTTGGATTTTGGCTGGATCATGTTTCTGAACTGGCTGACCATTCGGGTCAGGGAACGGGAATGGGACTTCCCATTGAAGTGAATGAGATAGGGGGTGGAAGATGCGGCCACAGTAGCTCTGATTTAAATTTCCTTGAGCTTTTCTGGAACTGGACCTTTCGATCAACATGACCTGGGTTAAGAAAGACATATAGCAAACTGTTCTAAGCTGGCTTGGCTGATAAAACCTCAAATAAATTGGAGAGTGTTCTGCCGTTTTTCTCAGCTGACGTGTTGATGTGGGTGGTAACAGCAGCGAGTGGAGGGTGAGGAGCTAGGGATGGGCTAAGTGCTGTAACCTCAGACTGACACAGCTGTGTCTGGAAGAGGATTTCTTCTCATCTTAATTGTGGGATCCATCAAATACCCATTTTGAACTGATGTTCTTTACAGTGTATAGTTAAAGCAGATGTTGCATCAGAAAGAAGAAAACTTTCATAACAAGCAAGATCAGGAAGTCTATTCCCACTGTGCAGGAGGCAGTGGGTGGTTTTTTTTTTTCTTTTCATTTTTATTGACTGAGACTCTCAAGCATTAATAGGCTACCATCAGTCTAGAAGTGTAACTGGCATCATGTTGTGTGTAACTGCAGTTACACATTCATCCAGAATCCTTTTAAGTGTGTTGTAGGAGATACCTCTGTGAAAACTTGAATTGCTTTGTTCAGCATTTGTCCTTACGGAGTAATTCTTTGCAGAGTCCTGGTGTTCTGTAGTTATCAGATGTGATGGCTTAAAGATGTTTCTGGATGGTAATTTATATGACTTCTGTTTCTGCAGAGCTGTGACTGAAAGTGTGTCAGGACAAATGATTTGTGTGCGAGAAATTGGCTGAAATATGGATGCCAGAATGTAAAGGTTCTCTTGAGGAAAATGTGAAGCCGTTCGTTTCAAAGTTTGGGGGTCAGAAACAAGCTCTTGGCTTCTTTGAGTGCTGAATCTGTAGGATTTTTGAGATTTTGCTGATGGGTTTTGATATTGAAGCCAGAACCAAAGATATTAACCTTCTAAGTGAAACAGTGGTTTCAGATACAGTGTATTAATACTTGGACCAAACTGTTTGGAATTTTTTCGAGTTACCTTTTCTTTTCTAGGAGACAACAATCTGGAACTTCCTGGTGAATTGGATTGTTAGCTGTACTCTTTAATCTTTATGACTACCCAGAGAGTTTATTAATCAGAGCTGCTTTCTGTAGGTACATACTTGGTCGTTTGCCTGGGCTTCTTCACAGGGCACAGATCTAGGAGCTACAAGTACTGCTGAGGCTATTAAGAAAAAACATATACTGGTGCACTTGGCCAGAACCACTCTTACTGTATGCTAACTGTTCTTAATCTGGATGTGACCACTTTTAATCAGTTTATTTTTCTAGGGAAAAAACTCCAAACCTTAAAGGTCTCACTTTCCTTCTACTTTTAATGTTGTTTAAACTTGATTAATGCAGTTCAAGCCTGTGTTGAGGCTCCACTCTCAGCAATGAACTCATTTTAGGCTGTTAAATCTGTAATCCACCAGGACTTAGAGGTACCTTGGCTTTTCCAAGGGTGTGCAGTTTGCTGATGGGCACCGCTGAGCATCTAACTGCCAAACTCTCCTAGTTACTCAATTTGCCTTGCAAGTGAATGCTTAGTGGCTCTTAAATGCTTGGGTCTTCAGTTAGCTGATATCTTTGTGTGTTGACTTAAGATTTTGAAGAGGATAGTCTGCTTTCAAAGGCATTAATTCATCAGCTGCTGAAGTAAAAATCCGTGGAGACATGGGAATTTGTTCCCCGTACGGAGGAATGACACAAATAGAAACTTGGTTCACGATTGATACAGGCCGGGTCTAACTTTTGTTTAGTAACTAATGGTAAAAGTGTTGGATTTGTACTTTTACTTTATATGCACAGTGTGAGGGAGAAGCAAGTATGTTCCTTCCTTCTAAATGTGTTTAAGAGTAATCTTCTAATTTTGTTCTTGGATTTTTTTTTTTTCTGGAACTTGATAGCATTAGACCGGTTTATGTGAAGCAAATAGCCAAATACTGTAGTCCCATGAAACTTAATTGCTGGCTTGGTTTTTTGCTGTAATACTTGTTTCTTACTCAAAGTAATAACCTAAATTCCATGAAAAATAATCAGTGGGTACTTTTTCTCGTAAAAAGACAGTTGCTACTGACTTGATTTGTACAGCTCGCTGTAACTGCAGGGCTACAGAGCCGTACTGTGCTTTGGGGGTTGTGGCTGGCTCGTGTCTCGGCAGTGGGATAAATGAATTTTGCAGCCTTCTCCCCTGCTTTACTAATACGCCTTTGTGAAGTATATACTTTTTTTTTTTTTAAGGCTGGCTATTTTATTGTCAAAGTCTGCTTAACATGATCTTTCTGCTTACAATTTTTCATTTACAGGAATGAAATGTGATGCTATTTCCAAAAAGTCTGTGAGGCTTAGTCTGGTCTAAAAAGCCCGAGAAAGAATTTACCTGTCATTAAGGTGGTACTAGTCAAGGTTTAGTGCTTTGTGCTGGACCGAGGTTCCTGCGCGGGTTCTTCCTTAGTCCCAGTCAATGCAGAGTCTGGGTTTATGTTGAGTCATCACCTTTCAGGTTGAAACGTATATCACCTGTGCATCAAATTCCCTAACCCAGCCTGAAAATATCATGTATGAGAATTAGAGTGTCTGGTTTAAGGTCTTACGTAGACCAGGTTTTATAGGATTCGGTGGTTGTGATATTGGTTTTGCTTTTTGTATCTTAGCAGATATTTACTGATAGTGGCATTTTGCGATTTCTTTCCTTCCCCTCCTCCCCAGTGAATTATCAGTAGTCTAGTTAATAGTTAGAATTAATTGCGTGCTTTCTTGTATTAACAGGCCTTGAACATTATCAGAGGTTAATTTAATATTAAGTGTTCAACTTTGCTTGTGTCTATAAATTTTGGTATTTCTGCACAGGTTGCAGTGTGTATGTGAAAAACCTCTTATGTAGCGTGCTCTTTCTTTGACTGCATTTGCATGGGGTGGCTTTGAAAGAGCGTCATGACACTTGTATACATATTTATTTACACATTAGGATTACTTGCTCTTTTTTAAAAGACATGAATTTCATTTTTGGAGGCAATTTGTTCGTTTAAAGCGCCTCTCAACTGTGCCATGCGTGGATTTTCCTATGTGAAGAAAGTAGCCTGTAAAAAGCCACTCAGTCTTTGAGCAACTGGGCAACCCTGCGTATTTCTCTTAGCTTGGTAGCAGAAAGCCAGCCTCGTGCAAGGGAATGAAGGACTGCAATTCAGTCGGCCTGTATCTTTTTGCCAGGATATTTACTGGAAGATTCTGTAAAATAGTTGGTTTTATAACAGCCTTTTCATAGTTGATTATATATATTTTTTTTTTTCATCTAAGCTATGTCTTGGACTTACTGTGTGCAAATAGAAGAGAGTCACTGAATGCTCTGTCGAACTCTCTGGATGTGCATCATGCTACCATTGGAATATGGATTGTTTGTCATTTCATTTAAATGTCTGTAATAGCGTTATTCAGCATAATTTTTTTTCTCTTCAGGTTTTATTTTGTCTGGGCAAATTCTGACCTGCTAGCTTAGGTGGCCCAGAGACTCCTCCACCAGACTGTAATGAATGGGGTGGTAACTAAGTTAAGTCATTTCTGTGCTGTCCCCAGGAATAGCACAGTGGTACATCAAGATAATTTTTAGATTTTCTCTTAGCCTTTTACCAACCTGAATACTTTGTGTCTTGGATTTTCATAAGGAGTACTCAAAGTCTGTGAGTGTTATCCTCCAAATAAGGTCACTGTTATTTTTTCCTCAATACTGCGATACAAATGTTTATAATTGTTCAAAGGCATTAAAGGAAAGCTTGTAAGATTGACTTGGCACAAACTTGAACAGCCGAAATATATAAATATTTCTTTGCTGTCTAGCGAGGTAGGGTACACCCTTTAAAGAGGTGTATGCATAGTACTATCTGAAAGTTTTCCTCATTCTTAGAAGTACAGAATTTGTGCCTCAGAAATGACCCTTTATTGCTTAAATGCACAGTCTTAGTTAGCTGTTGATACAGATATAATACAGTTTCACGTCTATTACCTCACATTTCAGACATGGTCCCATACTTCAATTTTATTTTCAGTTGTAATCAGTTATTCTCTGTGTAAGTAACTCTTGCTTTGGACATAATTTACTTTGCGTACAAGAGTTTGTTCTCAAGGTAGTCATATGCACATAGTGTTTAGTATCTTGCCCAGATACAGACCAGGAACGTAACTGAGACTAGAGAAAGTCAACATGGTTTTTCTGCTTGCAGTGTTTGTTGACTTTAAGTAAGGACCCAATTTTGCAAATCTTAGAGTAGACAATATTCATCGTTCAAGTGGAAAAAAAAAAACTTAATCTCTAACACATACTAATTTAACAACTGATAAATTGCTTTTCTAGTACTGTAGATTTAGTTCTTCTGAGGCAGGCAGTGCTGAGGTAGAAATACAGATACACCAAATACAGTGAGGACCTGTGAGTTGTGGAAGTGTTATTCTTGTTTTGAAAATTCTAAGGATGATAAAAAAGTTGATCAAAATAATTATTTTTGAGGAAATCCAGGATGAAAATCTATCTGAGTCTGACTTAATTTCCTTATTTCTCAATTTCCTGTCTTAATTTCTTAATAATGTACTGCACTGCTTTGCTGTGAGTGAGTGTGGTCACTTGGTTGGAAAAAAACGGTTTTCCACAAAATGGCTTGCCTTCTCCTGTTGGATGTTGTCACTCACCCACAGGAATTTGGTTGATTTGGTAGTTTATTACTCTCTTTCATCTCCTGCATTTCAGAAGAAAAATAGATTGGGTATTCAGAGGTAAGAAAGAGTTATCTCCAGTCTTGCCTGATGATGGCTAAGCTTCTTGCACTTCTGAATTGCAGTTTAGCATCCTGGGACTGTTTGAGTGTATATTGCTTTCTTGCGTTGAATAAACGATGAAAACAATTTCTTTTTCCCAGGTTTGTTTTCAACAGGATCAGTTCCCTGCTTCCACTTCTGCAAGCACTAGCGCTGGAGCTTTGGGTGGGGGAGAAAGAGCAGAGGGGCTGTGCTGTTGCTAAAAGGAAGTGACACGGATCCGGTGCATACGGCTAATGAAACTATGAGCTAGTACATTTTGGAAGTGGTCCTGCCTGTCTCCCTCACCCTCAAAAGGTCCCACCCGAGGTGAAGATTATGCATTCAGGAGCTCTTTCCCTGGAGTTTCTTCTAGACGTATAAGTGATCTCTGCATAGGAGAGAGGCCGCCAATAACATGGCACAGGTAATGATGGCGCCGTGCCTCTTCAGTAGAGAGGCATCTGTAGCTCTGGTTATGTGAGCCAGCTGCTGATTATCTTGCCAGAGGACGTAGGTTTCAGAGATGAGAACACATCTCAAATCTATCAGTGGCGGTAGATCTGACTGCTACCACGTTGTCTTGCTGTCTGCTTCTGGTAGATGGCAAGATGTTATCTGAACCAGCTGGGTTCTGCTCGTGGCCTTAGCCCTTGCTCCCCATATGGTGTATCACAATCCAGTGGCCAGACTTAGTTCTGTCCCCTCACATAATAGCCCTAGAAATAGGGGTTTCTGCAAGTACAGGCTGTGCAGCCCTCTAACTACAAGTAATTAAATGAATGTCTTGCTTTTTATGGCATTAGATCAAGTGGGAAATGGAACCTATTGGTGTGGGCAAAATGTAGGCAAATGCCAAAATGTTTAATGAGGTGATTGTGAAGATATAGTTTATCTTGCTAATGATAATGTTACCTTAAGAAAAAAAAAAAGTAGTCCCAAAATCTTCCTTCCTTCAGATTTTCTACAAAGAATGGAAAACTTAATTTCTTTTGCGGAGGTAGGCTACGGGGTTGGGTTTTTTGTTCCCCTTCACACGTTGTCTCTGGCTCCAGTTACGTCTAAAAATGTACAAACGTGCTTAGTCTGGTCATCTTAATGTGGCTTTTACATAAGTGATTGCTTATTGTTCAGTTTACTGCTTCAGTGTTTGGTCTAGGTAAATTCAGCTTAAGCTTCTTTTCCGCTTTCAAAGATGGTCTTTCAACTTTCTAATGTGCATCTTTCTGCTGTGAGACATATCACGTGTATAAAAACTGATTAGTGGCAACTGTTTGCCTTTATCTTCATGAAATAGCTAATGATTTGTTGACTCATCTATTTGAGATGGCATTACATCTGGTCTAGTTCTGTGCAGAGATACTACTAGATCAATCTACTGTGAACTGCTGTCCCAGTTTCTTCAGTGGAAAGGGACTGCCATTTACCAGTCTCGTGTCCTATCACCCTTCAATCCTGAGGACTGCTGTTCTATGGTAGGTGTAAAATGGATACAGTGTAGTATTTTGAAATTGAGGTTAGAATTAATTCCATCTTCCAGGACTTGCTTTCAGATATACTTTGTGGCATTTGTGGATATCACCAGCAGTTCATGGCAGAAAATTGTGTTTTTACACTGCACTTTCCTTGGTTTACCATGTGCTGCAGCATTTATAAGGCATGTATGGCTGGCAGGGCTCTAAACAATACTGGCTTAAAGCTGCGGGCTTAATTCTTGAGACATTCTGTTTTCAGAAAGTGGGGAATAGTGCCAGTGCGAAATACGCTGGGAATTGCTTCTCTCAACAGCTATTTACATGGAACTGTGGATAGCCCTTCCACTTGGGACTTAATAGCTCTTAAGGTCTAAGCAAAGTAGTTTGTTGAATCCTGGTAACTCTTAGCTCTTGCTTCTTTTAAGCACATCAGAACGATTGAAGACAATTATTAGTTTAGGGAAGTAGCAAGGATGGTCTTGGCTTTTTTCGGTTTTGTTTTTTTTTTTTTTCGTTTAGTTTTTTCCTCAGAAGCACCACATGTTTTCATCTTTTAAAAACAAACAAATAGTAGTGGTCATGTCAGGTGTCATTAATGAGTACTTATTTAGCTTCAATAGGCTGTTTAAAAAAGAAAAAAAAAAGTAATGTTCCCCTAGTAATCCTGGTATGGAGTGTATGGACATCAATCTCATTTATGCTTAGGTGCTAAAGCAAGCCGCATTACTGTATTAAATTAGATATTGCATAATTCTGTGTTTACTCTGGGGACTTCATTATCTGCTGTTGTAAGTTTGGAACTGGGTTACGGAAGTTCCTGTGTTTTAATGCTAATTCTTTCCTTTCATGCAATTTAGAAGTTGTTTTTATTTTCCTGAAGATAAGAATTCATGTCCCCATACCCCCTCACAAGTCTTTAGTCCCAATAATAGTTGTAAGGGACTTAACCAAGAGAACTGTCATTAATGTATATTATTTTCTTACAGTTATAATTTCCTAATGGAGTTGGGATTATTTAAGTTCAGACGCATGGAAAATGTGTGAGGTGGTTACTGTTTAGATTGTAATACATTTCATTACTCTCAGTCTTGTCCAGAGCAAAATTAGGGAAGTTCTTCACATCCATTTAAGGTTTTTATGACTCATCTTTCTGGGAATAGAAATATCACTTATGGTTTATCTGAAAGGCGATCGGAATAGTTTAACGTGCTTAAAATTCTCCTTTATTTTGTAGTAAGTCTGTATCATTGTGTAGTGGTCTTTAAGCAGGTAGCAGTACGTTTCTTTAACTGTGACTAATGGAACATCTGAATATCAGAAATTCAGGTTAACAGGAAGGGGGAGAGGCAGGACGGTAGCAGACTGTATAATTCTGTGTTCAATCAGTGAAATAAATCCCATGTGTAGGACTCATTCAAAATAGAATTCTTGTGGTACACAGAAAGTAAAGGATGTTGAAGAAATTTGCAAATTCTTTGCTGATTTTGCAAACTAAAATGTTCCGTGGTGCGGCACAGGTTTGTTGAAGAGGAAGCTGGTTGATTGATCCTCTCTTTTTTTTTTTTTTTTTTTCCCCCCCTTCTTATTTTCTTAACCTTCTCCCTTAGAAACTTCAAGGGGAAAGGTGCAGGTTCTTTTAGCGAAAGACAAACTTGAGAGATCTGGCTTAATTTTTGTTTTGTTCTACAGATCTATTTGCTAATAGGTTATTTGCGGTTAAATCCAGAAGACTTAAATTTTGCAACATTAACACGTAGGTTCTTGGCATGCCAGACTCAGGGTTGTGAATCATGTTTTGGTTCTCCTGTGCGGTGCGCAGTGGAAAGTTAGGAATGCGAGAATGCAATTGAAAAGAAAGGGTGTTTACTGCTCAGCGTAGCAAATAAAACACAGAGACGAGACTCGAGTCCTCTTACTTTCCAGGGTTAAGGTGCCACGCTCTAAGCTGCAAGATGCTTATAACCCTTGGGATTTATAGTTGTAAGCCTCTTTTGAAGTTTAAAACATTTGTGGTTCATGGGTCATTCCTTCTAAAATACCACTGAAGGAGGGTGGTAGATGTGCCTCTAGGCAGTGTTATGACATTCAGAGAAGCAGCCCAGGGCGTGAGCTGTAAGCTCAAAAACGTATTTCCCAAGCAAGTCCTGCTCACTAACAAGTATTTTTGATCCTGGCAATGGCACTACTGAGGATGTCTAAGGGTGGCCCTGGATATCTCATGAATTCTTAACCTGACTGTTTGCTGCCACTGGAAGAAGTGGTCTTACTTCTGCCCATCGTGTGCTTCTGCTGCGTCTTTTGTGTTTGACTCCTTCGTAGACCATAACCAGCATGATAATAATGAAACCAGCAAAACGTGAGTATTTTCTGCTGCTGTGATGAGCTGAATTGTCTCTGAGTGGGCTGGCAAGTGCTGGTGTAAGGGAGAACGGGAACTAGGGGGAGCAGTGGGCAGGTGGGTTGGTACAGCCACCTCCTGCAACCTGGTCTGAAATGTGAAAGGATCGTAGTTTACATCAGTTTAGGTTCTCTAGTGCAGGGAATAGAGAAGATCATTTGCAGCTAGTTAGACCTAGCTTGGATTTCCATGTGGAAGTGGCATGCTGATGATTTTTGAGAAGGTAGGAGAGCAAAATGGTTGTTTGTGTGCTTGGGGGGGAAAGTTGCACAAAGTAGTAAACAAAAAAGGAGTTGCCCTTGAAAGAGTACAGTGTTTCAACTTTGCAGGAGGGGGAAGTGTTTTATGTCATCAGTTTGAAGATGTTCCTCATTCCAAAAAAAGGAGTAAAAGGTGGACTGGACTAGGGAAGTGGGCCGAGGGCAAGCATGGCCTTCAAGCCCAGTTGTCAGGGCCTCCTTCTGAAGGAGGAGAGGATGGTGAAAGTTGTGGTGGCTGGCTTGGGGACTGTGCAGTGCTTTTTTTTTTTTTTTTGTCTTTATTGTATGGGTATAACACTCTTACTTGGTGTGTGTGCGTTTTGTTTTGAATGAGGGCTACTTGACAGGTTGGTGTTAGGTGGGTAGTGGTGGGGAAGCGCCAGCTTTGAGGAGATCTGTGGGGTGCCTGAGCTGTGTAGCCATGACTAGAGGGAACAAGTGCTGGGCTTGCGTGGGAACAGGTGCATTAGAGAACTTCACTTACGCAAAAGCTTGAGCAATGGCAAACTTCAGGCTGTGAGAGGAAGGAGGTTATTGCTTGTGGGTCCGTCATGTCTCGCCCCATTGCTGACTGCCCTTCTCTCTGCCTCTCGGGGAAGGAAGAGGAACCTCTTGTCTGCCTAGGAAACCTTATTTATTTCAGGAGCTGCCTCTTACAATACAGAGAGCTCAGCGAGCATTGACTTTTTTGAGACACATGCTGGAATGGAAATAAGCATTTATATGTTAGTTTCTGAAATTTCTTCATTTTATCAGCTCTTGCTTTCAGAAGGGCTGCATCAAACATAGCAGAATTTGTATTTCTCTGCTTGAAACCCTGAGGCACCAGCGAGTGCAGGTGCAGCCGCTTGCCCTAACAGTTCAGTACAATCTGTAAAAGTCTGTATTTCTCTTGTTAAAGATGTGGAACTAATGATTCAGTGTATCTAACCTGTTACAGGCTATAGCGGTGACATGGTCGCTCTGTTACTGTGTTCCGTGTTACTGAAGCATCAAGTCAGTACCTTTTAATGTTAACTACCACTTACCTTGCTAGCAAAAGGGTGTAGCAGTACCAGGTACCCACATCTGGACTGGTAACGTTGTAGCTTATTATCAGACTGTTTGTCCCCAAACAAGGTCTGCCAAGAGTACAGAATATCTGGGAAAAAAATTTGGTAACTTTAAACAGCTTGTGCAGGGAAACCTAAAGTATAACTGAGCTCAATTAAGTTTGAAAATTCATCACATGGACCAGTTATTAGTGAGGTAAACACCTTGTGTTTATGGAAGAGCTAAAGAATTTTAGCCATGAAAGAAATGCTGTATGATTATAGACTCGGTAAAATTTATTTGGGTAGGAGGAAGTGTTTAATTTCAGTCTGCTCCAGCCAACTTTTCTGTAATACTCTGTGATGCTGAATGCCAAGTAATCACTGTTTTTAAAAGTTATTTTGAAGTAAACTTATATGTTACATATAACTTAGGAGAAGAAACTGAATATTAAGTACACTTTGATCTGTTTTCCTGGTAAAGATGCCTACTGTGTTTATTCAGCTATACCTTAGTACTTTATCCTTAACATTTCTATGGAATTTTTTGACTCTGTTAGTTTGCAGTCTATTTTTCTTTAAAGAATGGTGATTGAGCATTGCTGTGTGCAAGTCTGACTTTAAATAGGCAGTGAACTGCAGAGTTTGAAATATGTGGTTTCCCAGTCTTAATTCTGTGATGAGGACAGCTGATCTAGAAGAATCTTAATGGGATTATGTATGCTTTGATTTTATTAAAAGGAGTCTGTTTTTGCCCAAAACTTCCCAGCATAAACGTTGTAGGTTCAGTTTTATTGTGGATGCAGAACTGTGTGCGCCATTATAAAGTCTAGGTGCTTTTGCCATTTAAACACTGTAATCTATTCCTACTCTTTGCTTTAAAAGCCTCTAAATCTGTTAGTATTAGTAATTCACTGATGGGATGTTATTTGGGCTTGAGTTCTAGTAGGAATGGTCAATTTTGAGAAATGAGAGCGTGTACTTTTCTCCCTACCCCCTCCATTCCAGTGTGTGACACCAAATGGACAGCTTGTTTGCTGTGGCACAGCTGTGATTTGGCTCTTTTTGCTGAATGGAGTTGTCAGGTCTCCTGTGTGTTAATGTCGTGAAGGTGCTCCAATAAGCTGTATGTGTGTGCCCGGTAAATCTTATTTTTATGCCTAAAGTAATGAGGGGTTATTCTTATGATGGTGTATTCAAAAGTGGGTGTTCTGGTGTTTCCAGGAAAGCTCTACCAGTTGTTCTAGTAACTTCTAAATCTATGTATAGACAGGCATTCAGATTTTTCAAGTCGGAGGATTTATCTATTCTAAGCGAAGCAGAATCAGATAACCCGTCCCTGTTTTGCTGGAGGCAAAGATCAAAATTCTTTCTGAATTTTGGCAAGCAACTCTTGCATTGTTTTGTGAAACTGATTTTTTTTTTTTTTTTAATTCCTTGATGCCTTCATCTTTGTGAAATACATGATGATGCCTTCAACTTTGTGAGGTACATGGGCACAGGGGTTCTGCTGGTAGGTGTCAGAGTGGGCTGCCTCAAAGTGAAGCGTGAGACTTGTGCTTAGGCATGGAGATAGTCCTACAGATATACCCAAAGAAGGTAGCTGCAGAGAAGTCTGAGCCTGGGGAAAACCGTAAATAATTATGCCTTTGAGCACTGTTTAATACAAAGGAGGTGTTAGGGTAATGAAAGCGATTGATAATCCAAGTTACTTTCTGACATCCTCCCTGAAATGATTACTTATGTAACTCATTTAATTTTCTTAAATTATAGTGAGAATGAATTTGGTGAGTTGCCTTCAGTCCAGCTAGGTTTATCCAACTTGTTTAATTCTGATAGCAGTTATTTCAGATTCTAACTTTGCAACTATTCTGATGCGACTTATCTCAGAAAAGCTCTTCACTATGAATGTGAACTGGTTTGTTTCAAAGTGAAGAGTTTGGTAGAAATTGAACTGGGAAAAAAGCTGAGAGTCTTCAAAGTGAGAATGCGTATTAGCAGAAACATTGTGTGAGGCTTTTGGAGAACAGTTTTTGTTTGATTCTGAAATAATCTGGATCAAGTCCACCTTTTTTAAGTTGATATTGAAAGTTTTTTTTCTCTTTTACTCGTTTCATAAAACTTGATCATGAATAAAATTAATTTTCTTCTTGTCAAACCCAGTTTTCCATTATTCTTCAAGTGGGAAAGCTTAAAAGCTTAAAACTTTTAGAAGACTTGAAAGGGCAGATGTTATCCTGGAAAGGTCCATTTTCATATGAGTAGATGAAACAACATTTCCTCCTCCTCTCTTAGCGAGGAATGCTTGCTCAGAACAGGTGAAGCTCAAGAGGAAGCTTTTACCTGGCTATGGTTTCCAGCTCTTGTCCCTTTACATCAGCACCCTTCCTCTCAATCCCGCAGGTGCTTTCAGGAGGACTCGCTGCCTGCTGCTGCTGTGGGTCAAAGATCAGGTGCTGGTTTCGGAGCCATTGCTAACCTACGGGCTCTAGAGGCCTCTGACTAAATTGTGCAAGTGAAGATCTTCCTGCAGAAGCATTGGAGGACTCGGTGCATGGCTGTTTTCCAGTGAAGTGGTTTGTTTTGTTAGCACAGAGATAATGGTGTCTGCAGCAAAAAAGTACTAGCAACATGAGTGGAGGAATGTGTTGCCTTAAAACTCTTGCTATTCAAGGTATGTTCTGCCTTGTGGCTCTTAGGTCCCATGCTAGGTTAATCGTAAGCAACGATCCTGGAGTAGGCTGGTGTAAGAAAAGCTTTTTCTTCCTCCCACGGTCTTATTTTAAGTTTGATCTTTTTTCATTTTCAGGGGTTAAAAAATACATTCGTTCCTGAAGACAAAAGGGTGTGTTCAAAAGACACTTCAAGGAGAAATAAAAAATACAAGAAATTAAGTAATTAGAGGTTGTAAGTACACAGTGAAGACTATCTATTTAAATAGAGGTGACTTGCAAAGCTTGTGTGGTGGTTTTTTTTTTTTTTTCTTTATGGATGCTGGAGCCACAAGGTCTACTGTGATGCTTTTAAAATCAATTCTGGATACAAAAGTGAGGGAAGGATCTCACAGTTATGATAAGTCACAAGTCTGTAACTTCATTTTGCAATTAGTTCAGTCATGCCAACTGAAGCTTTTCAGGCTCATAACTTTAGTAGTGTTCATGATTAATATAACAATTAAAATTTGTGTTAAAATACATAGACTTAAACACCCAGAAATCCCCTGTGTCTGGCTTTGCTGAGAGTGAAGATATATCCACTGAAGCAGACAATGTGATTCTTAAATGCTGGGTAAGCTGGAAAATAACAATGACTGAAAATGGGTAATGTTTTTCGACTAACAGGACTTAAAATATGAAGCCTTGTCTGTAGGAATCCTTCCTCTAAAGGAACCCTTCCTCTAAAGGCAATTTCAACCTGATCACTAAGACAATCTTGGGTCAGTTGGTAGCAGTAGAGATGGAAAAATGGCTATTTCCAGTTTCTTTCCTGAGTCTTAACTCTGCAGGGACTATGACAGTGTTAACCACAAGTGCCAATGCTCAAAAAGGTATGTGGTAATTTTTTGACTGTCACTATAGGAGGCTGGATGCAAGCTGGTACTCCCAAAAAAGGGTATTAGCAATACCGAGAAAGAGTTAGCCTATTAACAACTGATAATGTCAATTTTTAGGAAAAGGGCTTGCTTTTTGGATGAGTAAGATTATTTTAGAGATCACTATTTGTCTTAAACAAACATGAAGTCTCCATCTCTAGATAAGCTTTGTATTAGTCTTCTGTACTATTCTTTGTACAGCTTTCAGTCACAAAATAGAACTTAAAATAAAAATAATAGCAATAGTGAAAAGAATATATATGTCTGGAAATTGGATAATGTGCTGATACTGAAGCAGTTTAGTATTGCTATCCTTACATCTAGCACTGCTGGCAAAAGAAATTCTGCAAAAGGTAAATTTATCAGTAGAATTTGAGTCTAAGACATGCAGACTTGCAATGGAGGGTCTTGCTTTTGGAGTAATTGGTTGTGGAGATGGATTGTTCTTCACAGAAGGATAATCTGTAAAAGTAGCTGAGACATACTTCACAGATAAGGTGTAAAACTACTTGTATTTATTCATTATCTATTCTGTTGTGCTCCTAAACTTGAAGGAAATTTAGGTGTCAAGAACAGAAAAGGCTGAATTTCTCACAGGTTTCCTTCACTTCGTTAAGCAGGGCATTCTTGAAAGTGTGTATTCAAATGAAACAGGACTACGATAAGGTCTAGTAATTGTTAATAACACAATTAAAAGTACCAAGTTCCAGTTACATACAACTGTTTGCTTAAATCCATATTAAAGCAATCTTTTCTGCTTTTCTTCCTTAATGAAGGCAGACATCAGTTACTTTGAAACGCTCAGTATAATAGTTCAAGTCTTTCGAAGGTTTGCTCTAATAACTTGGGGAGAATGTTGCCAAAGTCCAAAAGAAATTGTGAAATGCAGTTTATAGTAATCAGTGTAATGTGTTTTAAATTTAGTCTGTGAAGTCTACCTAGTAGAAAAACTACTGGTATTAGGAAAAACTACTGGTGTTAGTACAGTCAGAAACTAGGCAAGTGAAGACAGACTTAATTTAACATTTGACATTTGACTCCTAATAGTTTATATAGGTCTACTGAAGCAATTCCTAGGATTGGCAAAATTACAGTTTACCTCTTCTCAACGCTTTGTATTACAGTGCCATAATTATAGTTAACCATGAAGTTCCAAGTGGAGTAGATTTTGTCAACACTGAAAAATTGTAAAAACACAGATATTTTTTTTTTATTTTTTAAATTTTTTTTTAAATACCCTACCAGGGATGTTGTTGGTGCAGATGGAGTAAAAGCCTGAACTTGCAGGTTGTAGGTTATTCTCTGCACTTTCTGAAAAGATCAACTCTAGGTTGCTATTAGCGCAATTATAGCAAAGCTGTACAATATGTTGAGCTATTAGTGGCTGCCATACTTCGAAGCCCACTGGTTATATCAAGGATAGCCCGCTGTTAGCTTAGGGTCCAACTCCAGCCTTTAAGAATGATTTTTTTGTTTGTTTGTTTTGTTTCTGACCCTTTCTAATGCCTAGGTATGGTCAATACTTGCTTTTGTTTTGGGATTTTCTCTGGATTGCTGAGTAATAGATGCATAGATGCAAAGTCAACTCGGATCCTGCAAGTGCTTATTACTATGCATCCCCAAACCAGCCGTGTTGTCAGGTCCCAGCTGGCCTGAGGAAGCAGTACAGCTGCTGCTCTCAAGCTCCATCCAGAATTACAATTTCCACCAACAGCTGGTTCTGCACTGAGCAGACCTCTGTGCTGCAGTACCGCTCTGGTCCTCTGTAGCTGATGCACAGTGCTGGGTCTGTCTTGGAGATGCTGCCTTTTGTAGAGCTGCTCTGGCTGTGTCTTTTCACTGGGCTTTCCAGTCTGCTTTTGCTTTTGCAGGAGTTGGGGGAAGTGAGAGGGGCTGCTCAGAGGAGAGCTGTGCTGGGCCCCTGCTGGCCCTGCATTTCCCAGGGTGGTTCCAGTGGCAGGGAGTCGGCATGGGGCTGGTGCTGCGCCCGGGCTGGCCACCCTGAGAAGGATGGAAGTTGTGAGGTAAGGCAGCTCTGTAGCTCCTTGGCTTTATGAGCAGTGCCCCTGGGCTGACTCTATTTGGGTGGGTCCCAGGCTTTGTTGCAGGGGACAATATGTACACTATAGCTCAGCCTGCCTTTGTCCTAGGTAATGAGAGTCTGTCTGTGTATTGATTCAGTCTGCAAACAGTGGGCTATGCAAAAGTGGGTCCCAAGTTTAGAGTTGTCCACTCTTAGATAATGCAGCTGCTGTAACTTTTTTTCCTCTCTCTGGAGGAAAAAAAAAAACCTCAAACTTTGCCTTCTGGTATCTCCTCTTCATCCTGATAGACAGAGTTAGAAGGAGTAATATTTCTTTAACAGCAGAGTGTAGCATTCATTCCCATAGCTCTATAAAGCTCAGTGGTGTGAAATATGTATTTTAACACATCTCCAGTTAAATGGATCTGTTTCTAGTATACTCTGAGTAACTAAAACTTTAAAAAACCAAACAAAAAAACCACCCAAACCCAAAACAACAGCAAAGACAAATGCTTACACTTTTAGTGAAGTGTGTCTTAGTCCAGGGTTTGAGTCATAGGCAAAGTTCTGTTTAAATGAAAGTTTTGTGGGATCTGGAGTACTATTCTGTCAAAATTTTATACACCTCCCTTATAGTTTGTGATTCAGGTTCGGGTACAGGTATTGAGCTAGCTGCATGTTTGCCCTTTGCCGGCGCCAAGCACACCCCAAGTGTTGGCCTTTATGAAATTCCCTATCACGATAATAAGGTACAGAGTTCCCTCTTTGTCTGGATTAAGGACTTTGATACCCTATCGAGTATGTGGGCTTATCCAGGAGGTCCAAGTATGTTTGAGCAGATGTCATTAATGAACTTGGCCAGTAGTAGTACTGAAATTTTTGTCTCAAGAGAGGAATGCTTCCTAAGAAGTGCTTAGAGAAAAGAAAAGAATTAGACAACGTGTGTTAGCTTATATAAAGGCTTACCATGCCGAATGGTGAGCTCATTCAGCCTAGTGGCATTAGGGACTAAGCACCTGGGTCTCCCCTTGCCCTCACCACTCCAGCAGCTCCTTTTTTTAAGGGAGAAAGCTGGCAGCTTTAAAATGCAAACAATCTCATCTCTGGCATGCAGACATCCACTCCTATCTCCACATTTAACTTCTCGGTGTTTAGATAAGGCTTAATGTTGAGTGCCTGTTTTCCTCATTTTGTTTCTTTTTCCTAGGGGCACCATTTTGAACTAAACCAATGTAGTCTAATTGCAAATCTTTCACTAGGTCAACCTATCTTGTAGTTAGAAATTAGATGCAATACGGTTTCTTTTGGTGACCATCTGTGGTAAAAGCTTACACAAAGTAGAGTAGACCTAAAGCAGCAAAGCCCTGTTTTGTTTGAACTATAGCTTATACTGTAAATAACACTCTCCATATTTTTTTTTTAAACTTCAAATGTTGGATTCTCCTCATATGCCTTGGCAAATTATTCCAGTGGCTAAAAGTAAACTACAAATATTAGTCTAGTGTCAAATGCCAGCTACTTGATCTAGCAGGAAAAAAGCAAAAGATGAAAAGAAGTTTGAAGTCTTTGTCATTTAGATTATGATCTAGTTGTTGTTTAATTTTCTGTTATATATTTCAGAAGACAATTAACCTGAGTATATGAACTCAGTTTTCATGTGGGTGGGTGGGTGGGATGGGGACCTGATATTACAAAGCTTCTCTTAAAATGTGGGCACCCGAACTGTAGACAATACTTCAGTGGTAAATGTGAAGGAGACGTGGTGAGTGGACTGCCGATGGTGCTTCCCCTGCCTACGCGTTCTGAGGTCATTTCTTCTGTCTCTTGCAGCATCAAGTATTCACCTAGCCCGCACTTTCTTATTGGCATAACTAGAATCCAAGATAGTCCCTGTGATGGAAACTGAGTCTATATTCCTTTTTGTGTATACACGATCCTATGTTTGATTTATAATCCATATTGAAATAAATTCACTGTGAGAAGGAATCTGTCACCATAACAGTCCTCTGTTGTTACCTCTGAATTTGTCAGTTTCTGATATTGGCAGATTTTACCGTTAAATATTCTTCTTCCCAGGTGTAAGTACAATACGAGCAGTATTAAGCCTAACGCTAATCTCTGCTGGACACAAATAGAAGCACCTTCTTTTCCTTTCCCTGGTGGGCTCTTATTTACCTGTTAATCTGATTAATTGATCACAAAGGTAAACATTTAACCCACTTGAATTTAAGATTTATGCAGCTAAATTTTATGGGGTTTATATGCCTTTATTTAACTCTGTGAAATCATGATAATAGAGGTTAGTTTGTGATTATGGCGATTCTTGTGACAGAAGCTCGGAGCTTATGAAAGAAATAGTGAGATTTCACTTCATTCTTTATTTGTTAAATATTTGTATTACGGAGGTCTGGAGATTTCTGAGTAGAGAGAAAAGAAAGATTTCGTTACTGTATTACTATATGATCTGATTCATTCTCAAATTAGTAATGTAAGAAACGATGCATTACAAAGGAGCTTAGAAGCACTTCCTTTATTTGCTGAATAGCTAGTATGGCTGTTGTAAGAGCTCCCAAGATGTGAAACAAACATTAGAATCTGTGGAGTGTTCCTTCTAAAAGTATTTTATTTTCTGAATGTACTAGCACTTACAGTTAGAAAAAGCAGGATGTAAAATCAAATATTTCCACAGTGTGGTTATGGCTGAATTGTGCAGGTCAAAACCTGTCCTTTCCTCTCCACCAGATATGAACTGATTTATATGCACTCCAAATAGTGCATAGGATATGCTTCAAATCAGTCTATTTTATGTTGTTTAGATGAACTTCTCTTAAATTGGCCCTCAAGAAGATGGAGTGTAGTGTTGCATTATGCTTATTGTTCCAAAGAAGTTGAAAAACCTATTGTACTTCACTGCTTTTTTAGTGCAAAATGTTATCCAAACTTTTGGAAATAAAGCCAGAAACAGCAAACCAGAGTCTTTAAAATAATATTTCGTTCCATACATCTGAAAGCAGTTTATGAAAAATGTTGTTAGAAACCTCAGATGGCACCCTTCAATTTAAAGGAATAGTAAAATGAGTCATTCTAAAAAAAAAAAAAAAAAAAAAAAAGTCTGTAGTGGTTTTCGTCCAGTAATAGGAAAAGGGATTGACTCTGGATATAAAATGCTGACCTTTATTGCATTTGCATTAGGCAGAATTATTAACATTGTATTGTAGAGGCTGTGGCACATTTTTGGCAAGCTGGTACATTCCTCCCTTTCTCTGTTGCTTCCTCCCACTCAGGAGCTTTTGTCTTTCTCCATCTGCTTTTTGAAGAGAGAAATGCGGTATGCATAAAGACTGCTGAAACTGTAACTTGAGTTTGGATTTGACGTAAAGCTAAATTGTTACCATAAATTCAGACTACAGAAATACGCAAAATTAAAAAGCTCTGTTTTATTTAAATAAAACCAAATATAGTTAAACTGTAGAATCAGGCAGTAGGAAATTAACTGCCCAGACTTTTGTAACTAATACTTGGCAGAGCTGAGAAACATCTACTGTGTAAGTTAACCGTGCCTGCTCCATGTGTGTTTGTGTATCATCTTTTCTCCATTGAGAGAAGGCTATTATGAAAGATGGCAGCGAGTTAAATAAACATAAGAAAAAACACTTGTCATATCAACACAAGAAGTGTGTGATAGTATGATGCAAACTACTCTCATGCTCTATTTTTAGCAAATATGAACTTGGTCCATGCTCTTACTCAGAAATCTTAGTCTCTATTGGATGAGTTTGTGTGGAAGAACAGCGGAACCTATAATATGTTTGCTAGTATGGTAAGAACTTAAATTTTCATCATCAAACCTATTGGATGCCCCATGTAATGTAGCTGAAAATAGTTACGTGCCATGAGCTGATACTTTGGAGGATTCTTTTAAGCCTGTCGTATGCAAAACCCCATTAGGAAGGTTCAAAGGTGGCTGCACGCGTTGCACGCACAGAAGGTCTTTTATGAACAGCCTTGGAATGCTACATGTGTGGTTGTTTCTAAAACAAACAGATAGTAACTCTTCCCCTCTCCTTCTATTTATATATAGACACAGATGAATTAAAAAGCTTGATTCATTTTCAGGCTGCTTTTTGTTATTTATTTAATTTATTTAAATAAAAAAAAAGTCTGTGAAAAGTAAAGTTCTCCTTTAAATGAATATTAAAGTAGTTTAGGACTAATATTTAAGCAAGCAAGTGTTTTTGTAAAGCTAGTAATATTTTACTTTAAAGATATTTCCCCATAGTGTTTAACATCTAAGGCTGAAGAATTATGTCCCTGAAAAGAGAACAGAGAAATGGGGGGGGGGGGGGATTGATTTTTCATAGCCAAGGATGTCTAAAAATGGGGCATAAATAGTAATACTAATTTTCCTTTTATGTCCTCTTCAGATTTTATGCAATACTAACAACAGAAAGTAGGTCTAATCCTTGTTAGGACAAAACTGAAAATGTTCTGTATTAAACATGGAGAGGTAGCCCGTTCTTTTCTGAATGCAGTTTCTCATGTTTTATAAGATGCTGTGGTCTTAAGGGAGGGTAGAAAAATGTTCTGTAACAGTATCGTGCAGGTCTTGGGTCTACATGTACACAGTAGCATTGAACCTTAGAAACAATTATTTTCAAACTGAGTAAACTAGGTGGTGTTTTTTTTAAACAAAAATTAAAAAAAACCCAAGTGACTCTATTTCCATAGATTGTATATATCTCCTAGGAGCAAGGTTTCTGGCTGTCACTGTTCTCTTAGTCACTGGAAATTCTCATCCGTAATGCCTCTACAGTTGTAGCTATTATCCTGAGTTACAAAATTTCTGAAAAAGCAGAATAGCTAATAATTTGATAATGGAAGACATCTGGACACTTCCAGACAAAGCTTTTCAAGTGATGGCAGATACTCAAACAAACTCACAAAAGGCGGGGAGGAGTATCTAAATATCTTCTCTAGGAGATTGTCATGAAAGTTTAGAGATGCTTAAGAAAGTGGGGTTCAGCTTTACTGGGGAAGTGTTGCATCTTGATGGCTCTTGTTATTCTCAAAAGTGTTGGCGATGTCAAATGTTTTCAAATACTCAGGTATCGCAAACATTTCAGCTATGTTAAGGTCAAATCCTTAGTGATACGCTGGCATTATGGCTTTTCTATCTCATCCGTCGTCTTCGCCTACGCTGGCTAACCACTGTTGCCACTTTCTGCCCTTCGCATATTCAGAAAGGGAAACTGTAGACCACTGGAAATACTTTAATCTGCACAGTCATTGGGTTTTCTTCAAGAATAGACTGAACATCATGTTCATTTTAGTAAAGTTGAGTTACGGAGTAATACTTTTCTTTTGTCCATGTGGGCAAACCAGTTTTTCTTGTTCAGTGGTAACCAGCATAATATAAAATACCTGTATTTGGGTTGTAGTTTCTTTGTTTCATTTGTAATCTAGTATTTTGGGGGGATCGTTTTAAGCTTTCCTGTGCTGCTTATATCAATCTTGACATTTCAAACTGTAAAACTGTAATGAAACCAGCAATACGCTTTGGGAAAGCTAGCAGAAAATTCCATTACTCAGCACCTGAAGACCTTTTATTTTGGTTTTTCCTCTTTATGAATGTCTACTGCTGGTTGTTTTCTCGTCAGTTGTGCACAGAAGTCACAGTATCCTTATGTGCAATTTAATGCAGACGGATGACCTGGTGGGGACTTAAATTGTAATATTTAGTAGCATTGTCCTGGTCATATCGATATTTCTGAAAGCAGAATGTCCTTAAGCAAGTCCTTTGAGAAATTTGGCCTAGCAGAGCTCACTATTAGTGCTCCCAGTTAGTGCTCAGGAAAGCTGTGATGAGCTTGTTGCTGGCTTTCATATTGAAGACTGACCGATGATATTTCTAGCCCTGGAGAGAAACTCATTATTAAGGATATGTTTCCTCTTCTTATATATAGTGAAATCTATAAGACAGAATAAGAATAACAAGCTATTGCTAGGGCCTTCAGCTATTGAGTTCAATTTGGGTTTTGGGCGTACTGTAATTAAAAACAAGTAGCAGGAAAACCGTTCCCCATACTAAAGGTACTTCGATTTTTTTTTTCCCTTAGTTTTTCTTTCTTTCAGACTTGTGTAGCATAAACAGATATGTTGTACAACAAATTTTATGTTTTGGTTGATGATTTTTAGCAGTGGCCATTAAATAGGGTGAGATCTGGTAACGAACACAGACTTTTTCTTTGGGAAAGAGAAGTAATACTATGCAATGGTCCAAAGCATGGAAATGATCATTTATACTAGTTAATATAAGTTTCCCAGTTTTGTTAACTAAATTCCATTTCTTTTAGAAGTCGAAGTAGTAAAAGACCAGGTAGAGTCATCTGATGAGCTGTGTCTGACCTGTGGTTCACCAGTAAGAACTTTCTGCTTTGCTGTGCTGGCGATTATTCTGAATGCATGTTTTGCTAAGAAACTAAATACTGCAACTCTAGTAGAGCTGTATATCTGCTAATTACTGAATGCTACCAGTTTCTGGAGAAAAATGGTTCTTTTAAAATTTTTTTAATAAAAGTGCTTCTTACTAGTCGATCGCACTTTTTCCTTGGATGTGTGCAGCAAGAACTTGGAGAAGTACAAAGCAGTTTATGCTTTCCATGCTCAGGTGCCACTTTAGATATAAGTAGTGCTGAGTGTGTGACCCATAGTGATGTTTCAAGTCACGTTTTCAAATACTTGGTCAGAGTTGTGTTGATGTGGGCACAGCTTTGGGTGCACTGGTCTTTAGGGAGGCTTGAGATGTCGTGGCTGTCATGTTAATACACAGATTTTCACTTTTGTATTGAGAAGTAATACAATTTTGCTTTTTGAATGCATGGAAGCTAACAGTAAACTAGTACATGAATACAATTTAAATAAACAATACTGATTTTCGTAGAACTTCATTATTCTTCTTTACTCATTTGTTTTGATACCTGTTCCATGGAGTTTTGAATCTGATGGGTTAAAAAAATAGTTTTGTGCAGATAAGATGCATTTTTCACTAGTAAAAATACTTGCTCAAGCAGAACGTTGTATTCACTACCACACTTAAACAGACACAAAAAAACCTCACTAACATATTTCTGAAGGTACCACTCCCAACATTTCTTCATCTGTCATTCTACTTTTGTTGATCTGGTTGTGGAAATCAGTAGAAGTAGATGAAACAGCTGCATGCTGGCTGTTTCAGTTTTAGTGTGCTTTGGGGTCAAACAAAACCAGCATAGGTTGGAAAGAGGGAGGACTGTGCTGAACTGATTATACTTGTAAATGCACTGAAGTTTTACCTAGAGCACTGAGACAAAATGGGTGCTTGTTTTGGAATAGACTTAATTAAAGTTTTGTTCAAAGGCTTTTTTGGTAAACCTGTTAAATCAGTTTGGGAGCCACTGATTTGTAGGGAACTGGTTAAGGATGTACTGTTGTTTTTCTCTTTTATTGCTGTTTCTACAGTTGCTCAGACTCCTTTTGCCTTTAACAGTTGCCTTATGTCACGCAGTGGCAGAGTGGCTGGGATGCCTCCAGCTTGAGAGGAATGTCTGAAAGAACAGCGATAGCGTGGCACAACATACTACCTATGTATAGGAGGAAGAGGAGTGGTAGGGAAGGAACATTCAAGTTGTATAAATTGGTGAAAGCCATGTACGCTCTTGTGTGTAGGCTGATCACTTGTGAGCCTGAGGGAGGGAAGATGCTGATGTGGAGTCCTATAGCCACTACTTGTTACCCTGAGGATTAGTTTCTGATACGTAATGCGTCTTATCGGGCTCTGTTAGACGCTTTCTGAAAATCCAAACATGTTTTTCATCTTTAAACAACTCAGCTAAATGTAGTTGACAGTAATTCTGATGGACAGCTAAAGTATATCTGGATTTCTACAAAACTGGGTTTTGTTTGTCCCACTTATGAGGCTTGAAATAATTTATTATTTTGAGACAGGCTAAAGTTTGGGAATACATTGTTTTTTATAAGTGTAAAGATGATCTCATTTTCATCTGCCTTGACAGATGTCAAGCTGTTAATATCAGCTATTCTATGCTTCTCTGGAGCTTTCACTACTGCTGTTTGGTTGGGACACTTTGTTTAAACCAGCTTATCACCCTAAAGTACGGTTTGTAACAGTTCTCAGAACTGCTCCTAGCACCCTTTAAATGTGAGTCCAACATTTCCTATCCTGTGGCATAAAAGCTGGCTTTAGTATGTGCATATTAGTAGCTCAGTCATTTGCTGTGTACAGTCAGAGCTCTTTAATGCATACTATCCAGACCTAGCGAGTTGTTTAAATTACTTGTTCTAACACTTCACCTCTTGACATATGTATGACAGTGCTGTGCCCTAGAAATGCAGGGCAGGCTGTGAGGTATGGATTGATACATAAGATGAAAGAGCTGTATGTTCTAAAACATCAGAATACATAACCACGGGGATGCATCATTTCAGTTTCCTGAAAGTAACAATTCACTTTCATCACGGTTATAAACAGGGAAGTTGTGCTATTGTCGAGGAGACAGCTGTCTCGCTACCTAATCACATTCATTCCAGTGCATATCACATCTGTCAATCAGGGTCTCTATTTTCGACTGCAGGAGCAAATTCAGCTATCATTAGCATGATACTTGTGTTGTAAGGTTAAGTGGGGTAGAGAGAGAATTTGGAGCTAATTCTAATTGGTTAAGATTTCCTTGATTTGTCTGTATTGTATTAAAATGGTTAAGTTAGAATATGCCCAATAAGAAGTTTTTCAAGAGGTACCTTTTCCCTTATTTTGTACTTTTTTGAACTGCACCTCCTGCTTGTGTGTGTGGGAGGAATGACAGTAATGGAATGTAGAAAAGATATGACTGGGAGTGGCTTTGCACCTCAGTTTTCAGGTAAGTGTTCAGGGACATGAAGAGCTTCTGCAAGTATATCAGGAGCCAAAGGAAGACTAAGGAAAACATGGAAAAAGCTGAGGTACTTGATGCCTTTTTTGCCTTGGTCTTTATTGGTAAAATTTGTCTTCTGGAGTCCTAGGCCTCGGAGACTGGTGGGAAAGTCTGGAGCAATGAAGACTTAGCTTCGGTAGGAAAGGACCAGGTAAGGGAACATTTAAACAAATTTGCTGTAAGGAAGTCCATGGGACCTCACGGAATGCACCTATGAGTGTTGAGGGAGCTGATGTCATAGCAAAGCCACTCTCAATTATTTTTTAAAGACTGTGGCAATAGAAGATGATTCCTGAAGACTGGAAGAAAGCAAATGTCACTCTTGCCTCCAAGAAGGGTGAGAGGGTCTGGGGATTTACAGACTGATCAGCCTCACCTTGATCCCTGGGAAGATGATGGAGCGAATTCTCCTGTGAAGCCATTTCCAAACATATGAAGGACAAGAAAGTGATTAGCAACAGTCACCCTGGCTTAACCAACCTGTGAGCCTTCTGTGACAAAATGACTAGGTTGGTGGATGAGGGGAGAGCAGTTGATACTGTTTGACTTTCACAGCATTTTTGACACTTTCTCCCTTAACACCACCATTGACAATCTAGCTGATGGCGTACAGGCTAGATAAGTAGACAGTGAGGTGGATGCAAACTGTCTGAAATGCTGGGCTGACAGGATTGAGTGGTGGCACAAAGTCCGGCCAAGGCCAGTTACTATTGGTGTACCCTAGGGGTTGCTGGTAGGGCCTGGGCTGTTTGACATCTTCATTAATGACCTGAATGATGGGACAGAGGACACCCTCGGCAAGTTTGAAGATGATACAAAATTGGGAGGAGTGGATGACACAACAGATGGTTGTGCTGCCATTCAGAGGGATCTTGACAGGCTGAAGAAATGGGCTGACACGAATCTCATGTTCAAAAGGTTCAACAAGCAAATCTGCTAGAGATGTCTGCATGCCAGCACCATCATCCCTGTACTTCAGTTTCGTACCATTGCTGGCTGTTGGCAGACTGCTTGTACTTGGGCTTGAGCAGCATACTGCCATTTAAGCCTGGTGATTAGACTAAAAATATGCAAAACTGTTTGGAGAGAGCTATCAAAGTCCTAGAGAAGAATGTGATAACAAAACTAAAACATTTATTTTAAAGGGTACTTGAAGTGTCGAGGAGGCGATTTTCACAGCTCTGGACCATTATTTAAATGTTACTTGATGTCAGAGTTTAGTGAAGCAAGCAATGTGAAAGTGATTTTAATCACACCTTCTGTAATGATTTGCCCCTTGAAAACTTACAGGGTCGCTGCTGTTTAACCCTGCTGTGTTGCTGAATCCACGGTCTGTTACGCTTGGTACGGTCAGCCCTGCTGCAACAAGGTGCGTGCGGTTTGTAAGTTATTTCTTCGTCAAAATGCAACATCTTGTCCAGCTGTCTTTAAGTCTTCAGAACTAATGTTGCCACTTTACGTTATTGCTTGCTTAAGCACATCTTTTTCAAGGTTTCAGATGTTCATATAGTCTTGGTTTGCAGTTCTCATCTTTATGAAATGTTTTAGCTGGAGTTAATGGTTGCACAAAAAGTGGATTGTGAAGAGACAAAGCCTTTGAGTATGAAGGTTAAGAGGAGTGCTAGGAAGAGATTCCTTAAGTTGTCTGTGTTTATGGGTAACCAAAATAACTTTAACAGAACTGTTGGTGTGTATGTTAAGCATCTTGTATGTAGCCATATAAAGCATTTGATACAAGAAATTGGAGTCCAAAAGAAGGACTTGAAGATCCGGATTGATTGTTGCACCCAAACTTGCACAGTAAGTAGTGGTTGTGTGAACTCTGGAAGGTTGTCATAAACCTTATAAAGCAAAATTCTAATGTGACTACACTTGCTTGAAGGAGCAAAAAGCAACAGTTTTATAGCATCAATGCTGCATCTGATCTTAGAAGCACGTAATAGTTCACAAGCTTCAGGAGAAAAAATTGAAATAGCTATATTCTACAAATGATGCTCTTTTCTGCTAAAAAGCCCAATGTATCAATTTCTGTTATTTAGGGTTTTGTGCTGGTCTGTTGTAGTACATCTTTATCATAATCTGAGACTATGGCTTTGTTCTTTCATGAATGGTGGTGCATGACTGAAAAAGCCATCACAAGCTTCTAAATTACAGGTAGTCTCCTGAATGGAGATCTTATCAACATAGTTAAGCCAAAATGAAAAAAAAAAAATCGCTTGATTAATGTGATTATGCAAAGAAAAATTTTAATTTGGTGCCACTAATACTTGACGCGGATGTTTATCTATACACACAACACCTTCACGGGCTTCTGTGGTTATCTTTTTACTTATGTTGGCTTGGCAGATTTGGCACAGCTAAGAGTGGATTTTATGAGTGCATCAGTGATTGATGTCCACATGTATTCGTTTAGATAATGAAGTTGCACAAGTATCACAATTTTGTATGAGAAGGCAGAAGGCAGGCTGGTTGGCTGGAGGTTTAACAAAAAAAAAAAGTCTCTCCTAGTGTACTGAATCTAGAAATACTGTTCCATATGCTCTATGGATTCCAAGGTACTGTTTTATAACCACTTTTAAAGGGGCGTTCTCAAGCTTACTTATAAATCAATCTTCTGAAGACTTAAATTTGCTGCAGCATTTTCTGTTGATAAATATGCCTAAGTGCCTATGCATCATCATACTGCAATCAATTGCAATCAGTTTGGCAATTGCTTAGATAATCCTGGTTGGAAGGAGTATGTCAATGGAAAGAGGTTCCTGTTTTAATCCTAATAATGCAAGCTGGAATGTGTGTTGTCTGCTGGATTGTTATTTGAAGTGGATGCCAGAAATTCTTATGATAAAATCAGTGATAATCATTATGCCAATTTAAGGAGACACTAGCTCCACCCCAGAAGTTCATAGGAAACAAAATCTGGAAAATTTGATTCAAGATGAGACTATATGTTGGCCCTGGAATACCTGTCACTTATTCCAAAGTGAATACCTAAATTCTAGAAACCTGTCTGCCTGTGTGACCTTTGTTTTATTTCTTATGAAATTGATCTTAGAATTGTGAGATGCTCTTGGCAGGGAATTGATAAGAAAAATATTTATACAGTTGCAGCTGTATGGTTCTTCCTCATGTATATACTTGATTCCAGATGTCTAGATTCAAGCAGGAATTAAATGGGGTTGATTTTCTTTTTAAAGGGATAGTAGTCAGTCGTCTCCCTGATATGTGCAGTAGAGCAACTGCTGTGTAGTTTGCTGAAGGTCCTGAAGTGGCAATACAGCTAAGTGTTTTAACAGAGGTGGTTTCTCATTTAAAATAGAGGTAATTATGGCACAGTGTAATATGTGAACCATAGCATTACAAGCAGGTAAGCAGTCCAGGAGGTTATAAAAATTCAGCCAAGGTTTTTTGATAAACTTTGCTCAAACTGAAATTGGATCTCAAGAGCTAACTTTTGCACTTAGATCTTGCTCAGTGCAATTTAAGCTGAACCCTAAAAATACAATGAAAGCAAAACAGTTTTGTAACAACTCTTTGAAGAAGTCAATTTTTTTTTGCTGCAAGTTTGTACAAAACCCAAGTAGCCGCTCATAATATAGCTGCGCTTTCTAAAAATTTATGTTTATGAATCTTTTCTATCTCCTAACATATTTCATCTCTATTTAAAATAGCATTTGTGAATTAGCAATACTTTTAGTTCCTGAAAAATAGGGATCTCAGTCTTGCTTTGCTTTGTAGGAAAGGGTGTGTACGTATTATAAGGAATGTAACCGGAATCTGTAAATCTTGTCATCTGGCTTATTCAGTCTGGATTATGTGATTTGCTTTGTCATCGTGTAAAAAGTACAGTATGTAAGTGTGCTTCACTGTTTGAACTAGGATTTAATACACGCAAACTCAGATTTTGACTCAGTGACTTGGCTCTGTGTTTTGCTGTGTGTCGCTTGCACAGTTCTCTTTGCTATTTGATAAAATGACATTCTGCCCCTCAAATTCTTAGCTGTTATTTTAATCTGATGTTAAAAACTGAGGTAATGAGTGTTATCTAATGTATTAAGAGCTTGAGCTGGAAAAAATATTAACTGTTTGAGATCTCATCTGCCAGCTTTTTTTCTTTCCCATCTCACTTTCAAATGCAAATATCTAGAAATGCCAACTGATTGCTGGCACTTGGTAATTGAACTAAATATGAGAGCAAGCTCGTCCAACTGTCTCACTCCAGTAAACATTTTTAAGGGTTTATAGCACTAAACCAAATCTCACTGAATGAAGCTTTTATGTAGTTTTTCAGTAGACATTTTACTAAAAAAAGATAGAAATACTGTTGCTTGTTTGCTCAATGCTCTCCATTTGTATGAAATTCAAGAAAAATGTAGAGATCAGTGCTCCATCTTGGAGAGAAATAGTAACTAAATATAAAGGTCTAATAATCAAATGTGGTTTTACTGTGTTTTTAAGTAGTCATTCAAGTACTCTGGGCCAATCTTTTTGTTAACTGTGTACTTGAGAAGATAAGACTTTTTGACCAGTAAAGCAGTAATTTTACTTAGAAGGGAAATTGGTAAAATATTACTGGCTCATTTAGGAGCCCTGCAGTTTATAATTGACCTAAACAGCTTGTTCTGTAAGGATGTGGTGCCTGTACTAGGAAACAGGGAAAATGTGCCTGATCAAAATACTTGTTGACCCTGTTCCTTATGTCATGAGCATCTTCTCGCGGTTTCGGGGATGTAGTCCTAAAAAAGGAAACACAGAAAAAGCCACAAAAGCAGAAAACATCCCATCTTTCCTAAACGGGTGAATACAGTTTCCTTAGTGAACAGACCTGGACTATATGCTGATAAATTCCAAATCTCTATATTGGAAGAAATAGCAAATAAATATTTTGTTCTGCTAAACCAATTTCAGGAAACATGTAACTTCAAAACAGAATGGATGGAACAAATGGAAGCTTTCACACAAGACTACCACATACAGAGCTTAACAAATACATTGTTCCTAGTTCCCTGCAGCTGCAGAAGTGGACATGTTCACCAGGATTTCTGAAGTGGACAAGACTTGGTTAGAAAAGCCTCGGTGTTCTTAGACAATAATTTTTTTGGAAGCCAAAATAAGTAACTAGCAAAACTGTATTTATTATCCTAATCTCCAAATTTGCACGCTTGTACTGCTTTCCTGACAGGATGTTTTGGAGGACAGTGTGTCCCTCCCTTGAGGTCAAGGCAGGACAGGGAATAGATCTTCATCCTTAAGAACTGGAGCCATTTTAAACAATGATGCACCTTTGATACGTGATTGTCTGCAGAGAAGAGGGGTATCGGCTACAACACTTCCTCATATTGTTGTATGCTCAGAAACACGTCACTACAAAAGCATCAAGTCCTTACAAAGTCCATGTTGTAAACTGGAGTGTGTGTGCAAAGCTGTAATTTATGAAAGCTCAATTTCTTGAAGACCTTTGTACTAACCAGTTTAAAACTCTACCCTTGCTTTGTAGATATAGTTTAGCAGGTTGTTTTACTCCGTGTGACACAGCTGTTTTAAACGTAGCAAGATAAATGTTGAGGGGTGTTTTTTGGTTTTTTCCAGTTTTCCTTTTTTTCTCTTTTTTTTCACCCCAAATCGTGACTCTTAATTTACATCCCTCACATCTATATAGACTGACTTGTAAACAACTTTATAGTGAAATTAGAGGGCTGGATTGGTGAGGATTTTTTTGGTTTGTTTTTAAAGCTGTGTTTTCTGCTCGAAGTCTCCTTGTGAACTTTCTTCTGTGGAGCACCACCCTTCTGTCCTTATGGGGCTGTGAGTTGGTGTTAGGTGAGCGCTGCTTCTGGATTACTTGGATTACTGCTGCTCATTACTTACGTTTCCCAATTCGAAGGAGTGTCACTAGTTTAATTTCAGTGGCATGGATGTAACATTTCAAGAACTACTTGACAGAAAGAATGCAGGAGGTACCATGCCAGCTAATGAAGATTGGGCTTCTTTGCTCACTGGTCTGCACACTAAATTCTGAACCAGCAGTTTAATGTTTTTTTCCAGGTGTAGCACTCTGCTTATGGGGTGCTGGTCTAGAAAATCTGTCTTGAAAGTGTTCTCCGAAAAAGCTGGATCCCATTTTACTGATGACATATAGCATGCTTTCAGCTCCTCGTGCAAAGGAGCTGTCTTTGTAAATTAAAATGAAATTATGAAGGGGGTTGTGTGTGTCATGCTGTGGTGGTGTTGGTTTTTTCCCCTAAGATCTGAATGTAAATCTGATCTCTGATTACAACTAAAAGTGCTGCCAGAAGATCTAATGCAATGGTTTGATAAGTGGTTGCTTCTTTTGGGAGGAGGGTTGGGAATGAATATCAATTTTCATAAGAGGTTTGATTTTTCATGCTTTTTTTTTTTTTAAAAAAAAAAAAGGCTAGGCTATTCACGCAGTAGACTCTACTGACCAGAATGTCCTTTGAAACAAAATCATTGTTGATATAAAGCTGTTGACTTGCTTCAAGGTAGAAGTTTTAAGTACTGATACTTGCTAGGAATTTAGGATTTAATTAAGAAGTGGCTGATTTGCAGAAAGCCTCATGCCAACTGAAGATAAATATGTAGAATTCTAATAGAAAAAATGATACAGTAATTAATAGCACCTAAAAATTTCATCAGGAATTATCATTATTTTGTAATTCTAAGTAAACTAGACGTAATTTTGGTGCACTCGTGGCAGCTGTAAAGCGAATCTTTTCCCTTTAAGGGGAAAAAAAAGATGGAAAAAGGATAGGAGAGGAAACCATGGGAGGCAGGGTGGGTAGGCTATTTGGATTAGATTTAATATTCACAACATAGTGGTGTGTTGGCTACTGTGATGAAAATTTCCTGTTAGTACCTTCAGGGAGATGGGGAAGAGGGGATTATAGCTGTGACTTTCCTACTGAGAGTCTTTAATTTTGGTTTGTACAGAAATGAAGAGGACAATTGTCCACTTCCGAGCCTTCCTGAATATAAATGTGATGTTGCCTTTCAGTTGCTGGATTGATACCGTGGGTTGTTTTTTTTTTTTTTTTTTTAGCTGAGAAGTGCTTTCTTTTTCTGCTGTTTTTAATGGAACGGAAAATGGAGATGAAAAGGCATGAATTCTCCTTGAGGCCGGAGTTTGCAGAGAGGAGCTTTCGTCTGTCTCTCTTCTTTGCGTGCGTTGGGGGCAGTCCACCTGGGAGGCTGTGACGGAAGGGCACAGCGGAGCAGCGTGGAGCTCTCTGAAGCCCTTTGTCCTCACTGTGCAAAGTACATACAGTACTAGTCCAAGCTCTTCTTTAACCCATAATCCCAAGCATAGTAGTGATTTGGATTGATTTAATTCAGGAACGTGTTTTTGTGTGAGGGTGAAGGGAGTGAGAGAAGAGTGTGTAAGAGCCCAGCGCTATTCTGCAGCGAAACTTTACAAGTTAAGCGAGCTGGAAGTCTGGCCCTAACTTAGTTTTTGCTATTAATATTAGGACTTGATTTTGTACTTTGGTTACCTTAAGTCTGGTGGAAAGTTTGTTTTCCCTCACATTTGCTTATAGGATATTTCGCTATGAGTGAATGTGTTCAAAACATAACACTTTGGTATATGTTTAAATACTAATTGATGTTGGGGGTGGGTATTTCCTGATACTTAATGATGGTTTAGAGTTAGTCATCATTGGCCAGGAAATACCAACTCCAGATTAGATTGAGTTCAGTTATCTAAAAGATATTTCAGTGTCCATCTGAACGTGGTATGTTGTCAGAGACATTGTGTTCATAATAGCATCTTGTTTTGGTGTTTAATTATAGAATAACTAGTGGTATGTGGGTTCTGTGTGCTATAAATATGTCGTCTTGGAGTCACTGCCTCTGCTGCCCCAGCTTTTGGGAAGGGGTCGGACTGTTTTACCTAAAACTCAACTTAAATTCTGTAACTGTAAGAATAGCTTTTGGAATCTCAAATTAAATAATACTTGCTACTTCCCCCCCCCCCCCCCCCCGCCCCTTGGCAATGAGAATTGCAGTCTATGTAAATTTTACAGTATACTTTAGTCTGGGATTAAAACTGCATCTCTTCAGGTTGATCAGGTTCCTGTCCACTTTGCGAATGGGAGTGATGATTTTATGAATCCTCAGGAAGCATTTTGCTCCCCAATGATGTTTACATCAACCTATGTTCTTTAGTTTACAGGTTGACTTGGTGCATGTATGTACTTTTTCCATGCATTTGACAGAAAGTTAAAGCACTGGTATCAGAGAAAAGTGGTGTTTTACTCTCTCCCCTTCCCCCTGCTCCATAACCTTTATACAAATTGAAGGAGGGGCTTGTTTTGCTTATTATACTCTTTCCTACCATAGCAAAAAGCGTTTTAGACTTGTGTTGGATTTTCACAGTAGCTCGTCAAACTTTTTTTTCAAGGGGAATTACCAGCCTTTTGATAGGGTTAAGCAGATGCCATGATAAACTTTAGATCACATTTAAGAGATACTGAGAGATAAAATACCAGTAAGGCTGAGTAATGTTTCCTTTTTAATCCCATTCATCCTGCTTAGCTCGGTTTAGATAAAGATGTGCCTCCTCCTTGCAGGAAAGGGTGCAGATGTGATAAAGCCTTTTGTACCAGCCAGTAAACTGAACTGGTCAAATAAACTAGATGTGGAGTATACAGTAGATGGTGCATAACGATCTTAACAGCTTTGGATATGTAAAAACAAAACAACCCCCAAATTGCTGATGAGCTCCTACATAATAAATGGTATCTTGATACTGTATAGCTTGTGCATTTTTTCTGTGTTGCTTTTGAGAAATCTCTCAAGGGCCTGAAATTCCAGATGTAATTTGTCATCTCATGTAACACTATTTGAAAGCAATTTTTTTTGTGCGTGGGTATAAACTCATGATGATGTTCCTCTTCTGTGGCTAGGTAGTCAGAATTTAGAACCTGTAAAATCCTTTTCCTAGTTTAAAAAAAAAAAAGCATATGTTGGCAAAAATTCATTGTTCAGTGTTAAATTTGGACTCTGAATTTTTATCTTAAAATAAGATTGAGGTATTGAATTTAAAGCTTTTTACAAAAAATTAGATTTGATGCAGTTACAAGGCAAAATCACTTCTCCAGTTATAGCTATACTGTTCTGCTGATTGGGGGCTGCTTAACGCCTTAATGTGAGAAGAGAAATAGTAATCCAGAGAAGTGCTCTTATCAAATAACTACATGTGCAATTGAAAACGGATGGGACAGTTTACAGAAAGTATCTAGAAAAAGAGGTATGTACATTGGAGTGGACTTTTTTGTCATGCAACAGCGTGTGTCAGTAAGGCTGGTGCAACTTGACGGATGGCAGCAGTATGTCACTTCCTACAGTAACAGAGCTGCTCTCTGGGAATCCTCACTTTTATGCTCTCTTTGGTGAAGCAGGCTGTTTGCAGCTGGGTGTCCTCTAATTTTCAGATGGATAATTAGTCCCTACTCTTCCAGGACACGTGCATCTTATTACTTGATCTCTCCAAACCCAGTAACAGCTCATACAGGGTTCATACAGTCATACAGGGTTCTACTCCTGTGCTTTTAATCCAGTGTACAAGCCTTGGCTTGTGCCTGGCATGGTGGAATAGGTAAGTTTATTTAAGAAAACTGGACAAAAATGCAGAGGCTGGCGTATACCAATATCAAACAACCCTGGTAGTTACAACCAAAAATGGTTTTTTGTTTTCTGACATTAAAAAAAAAAAAATATTTGTAAGTATTTGCAGACCCCTTTTCCAGAGATACTTAGTCCAGATGTTTGCTCCAGTCTTTACTGTCTAGATAAACCATGTTGACTGAATATTTTGAGGGGTTTGAGGGGGCACAAAGACCACCAGTGACTGTTGTAATTCAAGGCTGATATGAGAAATTCTGAGAATGTTTTCATGGCTGTCTCAATATCTCTTCTGCCTTTTGGCTTCTTTCCTTCTCAGGACAGGTGAAATTTTCCAGCTGTAATCTTGTAAAAATGTATATTGGGACTTAACTGTGTAATTGTAGACCTTTATGCTTCCGTTAAGTATTACGCTCCCTTGAAATAGGCTGAAACTTCCTGCTGTCTAGGCTTGTAACTGTCTTATTAGTACACCTAGAGATCCTTTTTTCTGCACAGTTATTTTTATAGGTGCATGCTGAAGAGTAAAGTAGCTCTATCAGTCATACGACAAGCATGGGCACCACAGGTGAAAGCAGGATTCACGTATAACACTCAATTCATTTTATAGAACTAAACATGCTACACAGTTTACATACCCAAGAGTCTATTTGAAATGTTTTGCTCTGGACGTTACCCTGCTCCTTGCCAGTTGTTTTTGCAAGTTTTCTTAGGTTATCAGTGAGCACAGCTTGAGCTGGCTAAGCCTTGCGCACGCCTTGAAGATGCAGAGGTAAATGAGACATCTCCTGTAGAGATGGAGCAAGGAACCTGCGGTGGCCTGTCCCACTGAGGCAATTGCTCAGGCTTTGCAGAAAAGCTGTGGTGTCATTGAAGTCTCACTTGTGTTGTAGTATCCAAGAACAGGACTGTTATTGCCTGCTAAAAACCGCTGGTTTCCATTCTCCGTTACGGAAGGATGGAGTTTATGAGCACGTTAACTGCAGAACACAAAAAAGGAGTTCAGTAGATTTTATTTTTAACTTTACATAGACAGTGTCAGTCCTGCTTCTGATGGAATGTAATAAATGGCAGTCACGGTAAGCTGTGCTAGTTTAGCTACTGCCTCTAATAGAGATGTCCTAATGTATTATGATTGTAATAGTCTCTTACAAAATGTTTGCTTGGGAGTCAGGTGTTACCAAAACCTGCGCAAAACCAGACAGCTGAACGTGGCTCCGGTTTGTGTGCACCGCGGTGTCTTACAGATCCAAGTTTGGTACTGCGGACGTAGCCTTTATTTTGACCCAAGGCCATGCCCAGTTTGTTTAGGTTTCCCAGAAGCGTATCGGTGTACCTGACCCCGAAGGAAGGCTGTCCATGCCCTTCCCGTGGCGTGTCACGTCTGTGTACCTAACGCGAGGGGATGTGGGCGGCGAAGAGGATTTGCAGGGAGTGTCTCGGGGCAGTCTGTCCGACGAAGCCTGTGTCACAGCCGCATTCTCGCCGTACGCTCTCTGTCTTGCAGAGGTTTACCTTTTCATGCTCTGAATTTTGGAGAATTGTATCATCTGGATTTATTTGTGTGTAGCGTAACTGGCCAAGTCTGTGTGGGTAGTAATCGGTGGACGACTTAAAACAACAGGCGTTTTTTTCAAATGGTAAGTTAAGTGCTATGGAAACCAACAACTTCATGCTATAGGTAAAAGTGAGTGTTTCATAGGAGGCTTTTCTTTTCAAATCCTGGGTGGACTGCATTCAAATTATTAAATGAGGTATTTGTTAGCACTTCTGATTGAATTAGGTACGACAATGTACCCTCGGTTAGTTCTGCTTACTTTGACCAGTTAAGTAATGTGTTTATTCCCTGAACTAAGCTTGTGAACTTCCCCTTCATTTCCTAAAAACTGAATACCACATCTTTTTACCTTAAGATTTTTGTGAGTTTTAAAATTTGAGAGATTCTGTGAAAGATTGTAAATGAATTGCGAGGCATCCTCAGGAAGTTTATTCCTTTTTTAAATGTACATCCTAATGTAGCTGAGAACATCATGTAGAAGTGCTTTTCCATTTCTCTGAACTCATCTCTACCAAAACCTTTAAATTTAGTGAGATCTTTAAATAACGTTTATAATTGTACTCATAGTGGGAATCTTTAACCACTTACAATGGATTCAGGAAATTGGTTACTAGTTACTGATATGTTGAAACAGTTTGAACCTTGAAATGTATTAAATAAACACTGGGGATTTTTACATTGTATTTAGTAGATAAATTTCAATGTTTCTCTAGTTTGAAGACTTAAGCCTTACTTGGATTTGCTTTTAAACATCATACTCAATAAACGGATCCATAGTGCTATTAATATTCAGATTTCTACTCAAAATCTATTTCTTCTGTGATGCCTGTCGATAGTAGCCACCTTAAAAGCTAGATAAGGTGCCTCTTAGCAATAACTGTGCTAATGATGAAGTAATTTCTTTTTACTCACGTTTTAATCCTTATTTTCTTAATTTTTATCTCCCCAGACCTAGGACATAATGAATAGTCAGTAATACTGAAACGCATTGCCTGATCCCATAATCTGTGGGTAACTATACCTTCAAAAAGCACACCGTTTCTTTTCTTCCCCATTCCCAAAATAATTGTGTGAAGGAGAGTTAGAGTCGGAGGACTCGGGTCTGATTTTGCACTGGGGTGAGCATGGATTAACTTCACATAATGTGCATCAACCTGGGATGCTTAGGTTTTACAGAGGTGTTCAGTCATCTCTCTTGCGGGTGTATTGCAATTCCCTTACTCCCTTCTGGAGTCTCCCTCCAGACAGAAGGGGAGCTCTGCCGAGAGCTTCACGTGTTGTAGCTATTTTAATTTTACCAACATAACCGTTTTTGTGTAACGTAATATTATTACCCAGCAGGAAATATAGCCTCTTACTGTGAACCTCAAGACTATGCAATATTTTAGGAATGCTATCTAACCTTCTATCCAGCATCAGGGAAATCAGTATGTCAAATACCCTGTCCCGCACAATCCTCTACTCCTTTAGGAAAAAAATGTACAAGCTTGCTTTAGATGTTCTGACTCTTGTAAAATTTAAGATTATTTTTTAAAAATCTATTCAGATTTTAATTGTTTCATAAGTCCAGGGTGGCTTCCAGAAGAGGGCCTTAACAATAATAAAATTTGCAAAAATCCTGCTTAGTAGAAGTCACTTAACTACAGAGAATATTTTGAAAAGTAAAAATATTCTTAGTAGAACAACATGCCCCCCAAAAAACAATTAAAGAAAAAAAAAAACTGGAGTAAAAACAATTAAACTGCAAAAACTGGAGCAGATCATATGTGTGTTCATCTATGAATAGGACCTTAAGTATGGGCAGATTCTAGGTATGTTCTGTGAAGTTAACTTACCTGGTCATTCAGATCCTTTTGGATCTTTTGCCTTATTAGATGATAAAGGAAGGATGGAATTGGCTTATCTGCACTGGTGTCCAAGTTTTAACTCATGCTATTTGAAATACTGAAACTTTTAAAGATTAATCTCAATTATTCTGGAAATTACCACTAGATCAGGGATTATAGAAGTTCATTTTAATAAAACATGTATTCAGTCTGAGTGCGTTGTCAAATTAGTAACCTATATTATGATTTTTCACTGCAGAAGCAGGACAGGAATGAGGCGGAGCAACTGCAAGTCTTCAGCCCCTCTCTGAGACAGAAAACATGGAAATGCCTCTTGCGGCAGAGTTGGGTTTGCAGTACAAAACTCGCACCTCCAGGGAGGCTGCTGGTGCTCCTTAGCCCAGCCCAGCAGTATGTCACACACACTTATGTTTTGTCTTCATCCTTATGTCTTGTGTTACAGGGCAGTCTGCTACCAGTTAATGTATTTTTTCACACAAATTTTACTTGTTTTATCTAGAAAAGATAAATTCAGTAACAGGGTTGCATGCATCAGTATGTAATATACGGGGGAATTTGTCTGTAGCCCAAACTCCTGATTTCTTCCACTTCCTGAATCTCGTCTTCTTATTTTATATTGCTGAAACTTTCTTCAGTGTGTAATTAATATTTGGGTCTCCTACATACAGCTCCAATCTCCTCCTATATCTACAGAAGTAGATATTTATAGCAAACCCACCTAAATGTATTATTCCAGCGCTGAGAAACTGATTCAGTGCACATTGTGATTCCTCCTGCGCCTACGTCAGTGACCAACTGTTGAGTTTTGGCATGCGTTGCATTCCTGGGTGTGGTTGTAGGACAATCCAAGATAGCCTCGGTTGTCTTGGCTTTGTTACAGCAGCCTGTCGCAGTTTAGAGGTTCATGTTAGAGGCTATGAAAAGCATTTCATTCCAGACTCTGAAGTTATTTTGTCACCTTCCTCTTTAGTTCTTTTTTTGCAAGGTTTGAGGGAGAGAGAAGTTACATGAGTAATAAGAAAGGCCTGGTGTTGTTCGCAAACCCAATACATTTTTAAAATATTGTGAGTCATGGGAATAAAAATTTCCGTAGTTGTGGTTGCTTTTCAGCTTTGGGGTTTAGAATGCTAGGTACGCTGAATTTCATCCTTTCTGCTATTGCTTCAGGGTTAAGGAGGTTTCATCTTGTAACACCAGTAACTCTGCTTCCAGCCAGCATGACTGTAATGTTTAGTCTTCAGAAGCTTCTAAAATGCAAGTTGACTGACCAAGACAGGACTCAGCCATGAGTTAAGGTTGAACACAGAAGAACTAAGTATGGGAAAGAAAATGAGGACTGAGCATGGAAAAAGAAAACCCACAGTAGCTGTCAGACATGATGCATGGACTGCAGCTCCTTCTTGCAAAAAGGAACTCCCAACAGGCAACATGAATATGAGTGTACTGGAAACTGTTGTCACTTAA
Organism: Calonectris borealis; assembly: GCF_964195595.1. NCBI lineage: Eukaryota > Metazoa > Chordata > Aves > Procellariiformes > Procellariidae > Calonectris > Calonectris borealis. The sequence continues at coordinate 41,238,030 of NC_134316.1, read as the reverse complement.
TAGTGTTGGCATCACTCAAACTTACGACTCAAGACTTGGAAAGGCTAAGAAAGTTCTGTCGGTTTGTATAGTCAGACACTGTGTGCTTTATAGAAATATTTCTATATAATCCCTGTATAAACAGTGCTGGAGGTCAACTTCCAGTGGTCATATTTCACAATAGAGAGAGGTGGAAAAGGAGAATCTGATTTTTGCAAATGTGGCCTCTATAGAGTATTTTCTCATAGACAGTGAGGGAACAATAAGAATATAAAACTCATTAAAAACTCTGAACTTGTTCAAATACTTCAGCTCTCCTTAACAGGAGAGATTTGAGTGACTAAATTTGGCTGGCCTTGCGAATTCTTATGTTACTACTTTTGCAGCTTGATAAATTTCATTGAAGAAGCCTTATTTATGTAAAATACTGAGTGTAAATAACTGAAGAACATGTTATTGCATAGGTGATTGATCTTTTTGGGTAATAATTGTGAGTTTATCAACTTTGCCAAACTACGGGGATAAAATCAGTGTGGCACAACTCTTAAATATGCTTGGTGTGAGGAAGGGTGGTTTGTGGCTTCCAACAGTACTTTTTGAGGCATGTAATTCAAATGCCTGTAGACACTTGCATAATTTTACTGTCATGAGGCTAAATTGGCCAGAGAAACATGTAATAGCTACTTGGCTTTTTCTCCTCCTGATTTATATGAGTTCTGTGATGCTGCTCTTTCTGAGTAGGAATCCAACTTCTCAAGTCTTGATGCTGGGAAAACTGTGTGATGAAATGCTTGTATTTAGAAAGGAAGGCTTTATATAAATGCTTTCAGCATCTCTATTTACAGTGGTAAGCTAGGCTGCTACAAATGTCAAAAGAAACCTCTTATAGAGAGATGAGGAGTTCCGTAGTTCTTGTCTGAGAACCCTTTTCCAGAAAATACTACTACTGGAGGAGACCACTGCCTTTAATAGTGGTAGCTGTTTGTTTGGTGCGATGTGTGCAGCTCCAGAAAGCTGCAGGTAAGATGCTGCTGTGTAGATGATCTCAGGAGGTGAAGTTTGAGCTGGGAAGATACAGAACAAACCATAAGCAGAGTAGAAGAACGGCACTGTAATACAGATAAGTGGCACCTGATGGACAATCAGCCTTTGAAATGAAATCTGTCCTTTAAGAAGTAATGTGAGGTATTTGGACCCAGCAAGTGCTAGAAAATGCACTTAGGGAGACCCTACCCATTCTGATGTAGACAACCTTTGTTTGTTAGTGCTTTGTTGTTGTACGTTTGCAAGAGACTCGTTGCCATCAGTTAACCAGGGGTGAAGATTGCTAAAGCTGCTGGAACAACAGTGTAGTTTGAGTGGACTTTCTAAGTTCTGCCATGTGCAGTAATGTTTTCTGGCCAAGTGAACATTTGGCTGTGGTAATCTCAAAGGGACATAAGATGATGCGTGGTCCCCCGGGGGTTGTGGTCAAGATCCACTCTTGTGGAACTTGCCAGCAAGAAGGGATTATGCCAACTTCTCAGGAGATCTGATTTTCCTAGAGTGGAATAAGGTGGCTTTTTATCTCAATTCAGTAACTATGTCACAGACTCGCTGTTTGCATCCCCTGCTCGTAAGTTCCATTCCTGTGACTGTAGTAAATAAGGTGAAGTTTAATGTACATAGAGGAATTGTAGGATAATTGAGGAATGTATAATTGATTCCCTGTGAAGGAAGGTGGTAGTGTCTCGCACATAATTTTAATGACATTCAAAATGGTGGTATCCATATTATCAATGTCCTATACACTGCCTATTTTATAAGGGACAACTGCACATTCTGTAAGGAATAGACTTTTTTTTTTTAATGGATTCTGGACTTAGAAAGGGAAGGCAGAGGGCACTGTTAAGAATGGTGATCTATGAATGGAGTAGTTACACTACAGTCACCTGCCAGAATAATTGAGTTTATTCAAGGTGTTGCTCGAATCAGTGGACCCTGTCACTGGTGAAGATAACATAGTTTTGACTTTTATGGTTGTGTGACCCTGGCAGCATAATATCCAGTATCCTTTGCACCGTGTCCCTGTCATGCCTGCCGGGCTGCTAGGTGCCAGCTGTTACACTGCAGGCGTTTCCAGACTGCTTTCCTCTTCATCATGTCGTCTGCTCCCAAGCTCAGTTGCCATCCCAGGAAGCAGCTGTCCTCTGTGGAAGTAAGGTGATGTGATGCCGTCTTGGTAAGGAGAACAAGGCGCATGATTTAATCTACCAGCCTGGGCAGCAGCAGCAGGATTTCCTACTTGCCCAGGCTGTAGAGCTCATACTGCTTCTGTGTCAAACTCATTCATACCAGGAGTGAAATTTGTTGCTTGCCACTGTGGTCATCCACCGGCAGGCAATGCACAATATGGCAATGGTGGAATCTGAAAATGTTGTTCAGAGGAAACTCCTGCGAGTGATGACTTGGTTACTTTGATTTGCTGCTTGCTCCGTGCTGTGTCTGGTTTTGAGGAGTGACTGGTAGCAGCGTGCTGTGCTGCAGACGTGGAAAGGCTGCTGGTGGGTGCAGGATTTCAGAGTCGTTGGGTGGTATTTCTGTCTGTGCTGAGCTTGAAGCTTCATTGATTGCTCTGATAAACATGAGGGCCAGTGAGAATGAAGACAATTTTCCTGGTTGTTTCCTGTTTGACTTCTCTTGTTCCTTTGCCAAGCAGTTTAAAGTTGGGAAGATGACAGCTCGTATATGACTCAAGGCTACTGCAGCCACGTGGTTTTCCAGCGTGTGTTATTTCTGGGCAATGCACTTTTTGGCACTCTCTCTTTCTGCCACCAAACTCTGCAGTAGGTCGTTGTAGCTGCTTTACTGTAGTGAACAACAGCTGATTTAGAAAGGTGAGAGACATCAGTGGATTTCACAGTTCCAGCCTGGCGGAGGTCCTTCAGTCGGACTGGTGTGCTCGTGAGGACTGGTGGCATCAGCGGAGCTGCTGAATTGCCGCTGTTCTCGGCAGCCCTGCCTGTACTCTGGTACTGACTCATGGGCAGCCTGATCTCCCTCTGGGAGAACAAGACCTGCTGCGTGGCTGTGGGATACGTTTATCTGAAAGAGATGGAAGCGTGATCCCATGTATGATAAACAGGATCCTATTTTGCTTAAGATCGTGGCAGGAGTGAGGGAGGTAATTTCTATACCAGTAACATAACTAATGTGAGGACAGTTGTAGGGATCTGTATTCTCTGTACTTACTTCTGTAGTTCAGCGTGATGTTAATATTGGACTTTCTTCCTGGATTTGAAAAACAGTAACAAGAAAGCCAAGAGCTCAATTTGTTCAAATAATGAACATCTTTGTCTTTTTGTCCATGTCTCAGCTGGCAGCTTATTTTAAGTAAAGCTAATAGGTGCTCAACTGCAGTAAAATAGGCAATATTTCTGTAGCTCTTACCTGGCTTTCACTGACAAAATCTGCTTTACTGATATTTCTGACTGGCTTGAGATATTTCTGACTTAATTCAGCAGATATTGCTTGTAATTATCCTTTCATTTGAAGCTTTTGCTGAAATAGAAGGCACTTTTTCATGCTCTTCTGCTGTTTTTTCTTAAATTGACTGTTTATTTGCAAATCAGGGCTAAAATGAATACAGTGGTTTAGAAACCGTTAGGTGGGAGAACTGTCCATGAGTAATGGCAAAACAGGAGTTTTGCAAATGTGAATATTTATGGAATTTCGGTGTTTGTGGAAGAAGGTGATAGTCTTGGCTCCCTCTATAGATAAACTGGGACCCTGAAAGGCAGCACTAGCATTTTGAGATCTTAACTTTGTCTTTTGAATGTATTATTGATCAACCATTAAATTGCTGTTGGTTTAATTTCGTCTCACTAATAAATGTTCTGTGTCTTGCTGGACTAAGAGCATGGGAACACTTTTGATCTTAATTTCTAGATTCTACAGACCATTTCAGAGGAGGTTGTTTATTATTACGTGAAGGTTATTTTAAACTATTGGTATTAGGATGCACATTGTGGCCTTTTCTTAAAATCCATTTTGAGATGTCCGTACAATTTGTAAGGAAAACATACATGCAAAGGCTTGTTCTGGCTTTTAATGCATGTTTGTTTGTAGTACTTGTCCGTATTGTACCAGAAAGTCCATGCTGATCTTGAGAGAGATAATAAAACCTGTATGCTAACAGTTGGAATTAATGTGGGGAAGAGAAAGCTAACAGAAAAAAGTTGAATTGAGATCCCAATACTTTATGACCAGGAAGGTGGTACAGTAAGGCTGAATCCATTATATTCCAAGCCAAAGGCTTGGCTTGTGCACTAAATTACTATAGATTTAATTTTGACTGGAAGCTGAAATGCTGATGTGAGCGCTTGCAGTGCGGTTAGTAGGTAAAGTAGTTTTACTAGTTTGGAACAGTCTGTCTCAGGTAATGAAATGAGATAATTTTTTTTTTCCCCCCTCTATACTAGAGGTTGTTATATTGGACTAACTGGTTTAAATGTTGTCTACAGGCTGGAATTAAGATCTCATTGTAGTGCTGGAAAGACCAAGTATTTTGACTAGATTGTTAGAGAATTGAACATACTGCTTCCATTTCTTGATTAATGTTTTCTTTAAAAAAATCTTCGTTGTCATGGAGCAATTTTGTATTTATTAATTTGATATTAGGCGAAAAAGGTGGAAACGATCTGTTTGGATGTCTACTGAGTTATTTGTTTAGAGAAATATATTTTCATTGTTAGGTACACTTAAAGTTAGGTTTGTATAACTGAACTGTTTTTTCTCTCCACTGAGTCTAATGGGAGTATAAATAACCAGTTTGGGTGTGGACTCCTGGATTTGTAGACATCTCAACCTGTATGTGATAGTTCTCACTAAGCGTGTAATTGTGGATTCATAGTATCTTATTGCTGGTCAGCAATAATGTGTTACTAATTTTAGTGATCATAATGAAACCTGGTGACTTCTGTGAAAGGAAATGTCTGAGAGATAACTATCAGTATTTCAAAAAATAGCGCCTGTGAGATTTCGTAGCAATAGCAGTTAAATTCCTATCTACTGCCTCCATACAGACAAACATTACTATCCTTATAAGCAAAAGGCTTTAAATGTCAAGTGATAGGAAGAGGCAGTAGGGAGGGAAGTATGCATCTGTTTATAAGAGCCGATCTGAAAAACTTGACTTGGCGTTCTTAAAAAAAAAAAAAAAAACCAAAACAAAAAAACACAAAAACAAAACCCAAACCTTAAATGCAGTCTGATTGATTTGTCTTTTTATCCCTTAATTTTTTTGGACCAGGAAAATCCCCCCCACCAAAATCCTGCCCAATTCCATTGAGATTGATTCCTCTCCCCCCCGCCTCCCCCGCCCCGTTACCCCCAACTGAAAATATGCAGACATTGAAATTAGTAAGATAAAAGGTTTTGGCATAGGTCTGAGAAGCTTCAGGTCTGTTTCCAGGAGCAAAGGAAAAACCTGCCTTGACTGGAGTTGTGGCAAGTTGGTATAATGGTGTAACAATTTCAGATAGTGCGGTTGTTTTTTAAAAAAAGCACTTGAAATAATCTAAAAATCCATTGGCTTTTGAGGTACAGAGAGGAAAGGACGCAAGTTCTCAGATGAAACCTTTTCTAGCCCGTATTGGACTTGACTTTCTCATCTGTTTTTTTTTTCAGCCCATAGGTTCATATTTTTTTGTATATCCATGGAGTCAAGGTTATAGCTTCAAGAGAGAGGGATTTTTAAGAAAACTACTGTTGCAGAACCTGAGGAAAAAAAGTAAGTCAGTCATCAAGTCAACATATTCTTGCTACTGTCATATGAATATCATGTTCTGGTAACTGATTCTATGACACTTGGGGTTGGGGAATTTTTTGCCACACATTACATAGGTCAGGATTTTATGAAGTTAAATGCTTTTAAAAGATATCATCTCTTTAGTTATGTTGCTATATCTGATTTTCAAAATCACTGAGTAAGCGTGCCACTGAAGTTGTGCTTGGATCTTCTTAAGGCTGTCCGCAGTAAGCAGACATGGGAAATGTTAGGCTTGAAATGAGGTTTTACGTGCTGTAATCATAAGGAATACTAGTTGTGTATATACAAAATTGTACCAGAAAGCTGGAATTGTGTTAGAATACCCTGTTTAGACACCTCTCATAGGGACTATGGTGACAGATTCCTTAAACATCTTGTGAGTTCTTCTGTGAATGATGAAACACGTGGCTTGTATTGGACTCTAGAGAGGATGCAGAATATTTTTCAAGGTATTTAAGTGGTGGGAGAATTCAGAAAACATTGCATCCTGTGTACTTAAAAGAATTTATAGTTTTGTATCTGACTTCGTTAAGCTAGCTTCTGATTTGATTACATTTATGTAAAGCAAAGAGATTTGGGAAATAATCCTGTTAGTTCCCGGTAATGTTTTGCAAAGAGCTATTATGAGAAAAGAGTTATGGAACAACTCAAAACTTGCACTGTACAGGTATACAAATGTTAACATTAATTCCTAATATAACAAATAAGAATATTTCTGTGAAGAAAAATTTATATTCCTACAAGTCAACCACAGTAGCTATACTGGACACCAGAGTGAGTTCTCTAAGAAGATTCTGCCCATCTTTTATGTGAAAGTGAACTTTTTTGTGTTGCTAGGCTTATTGAGGGATGGTCAAATGATTTTCCAACATTTTGACAGACAGAAAAAGTTACTGTATCTTTTCTCTAGGCTCATTTTTATTATCAAAACCTGCCATTTTCACAAAAGCTTGACACAAAGCCTTCACAATTTCACTTTGTGAGTTATAAATTAATATTAAAAATGCCTTTTGTAACACTCACCCTCCTCTTTGCATTGGCTGCAGTCAAAAGTGTGGCAGATTTAGGGTGAACAAGCTGAAGAAAATGCACAGATAAAAGGACTTTAATTATATTTATCTAACTGTTGGAGGATGGGAGCGAGTACAGTGTCTTGAACTGCCACATAACAGCTGCCAAGCAGTCGCTGACTGAAGTGCTTGGGTCTACTGCGGTAATGGTATAGCAAGGAGTCATCTGTCATCTTGTGAATGTACGAGCTAATTTTTTCCTTGCACATACTTCATGGCAGTTTAAGCTAACTTTCATTTTCTAATTGACTAGGGCACACATGGCTTGTTGCCACAGTAATTCAAATTTTGTGAGCCATCCGGAATATACAAATTCATGTGCTGGTTTTCATTTAAATGTCTTGAGCTATAAGAAACTTCTGCTTCTGTGGGCTCGGGAAAGGGAGATCCTTACCACGCGTGGTGAGCCAGCTGTTGCTGGTCCTGGTGTAGCTGGGTGCTGACAACTCTGCTGTGACAGCCGTAACACGGGGGTTTGGCCAGCTGACTTGGTGGTGAAGGGAGACCAGCTTGCGAGTTATGCTGGTTCGCAACAAGGGCTCCGTTGACAGTCATTCTCTCTGATACAGTCTGTTGGATCCTGGGGAAGAATATAAGGTTGAGGCAGACATGAAATAGGCCTTCGCAGCTCGTCAGATTGGACTGGGTGATTTCCTGAACGGGAGGTTGCACCTCCACTGTAGTTTCTAATACCCTTTGGAAATTTTGATCAAATAATTAAACTTTTTTTTTTAATCCTTTTTATATTTTTTGTTTGCAAAATATCCTGGGGCAAGGAATTGTGCAAGTTGATTGCGTATCATATGAGAAATACTCTTTTATTTTGAAACCTGGTCTGCTAAAGAATTCCATCATTTCTCCCCGATTTCTACAATGTAAGAATTGGAAAATCGTCATTTCCTGTTCATTTTCTGACACTTGTGATACTATAATTTTTGTAGCTCTCCGCACCAGCAAGTTGCTTTTCTGAGGTAAAGACCTTTGACGTATCTCGTCTGTCCTTGAACAGAAGCTGTGAGGTAGTCCTAATTATCCTCGTTACCCTTCTGCGCCTTTTCATTTCAGAAAGGGTATGTTAACTACAAAACTAGGTGGTACTGAAGCTGAGCACAGTCTGGTCTTATGTTGTGGTATCTTACTGGTTTTGCTCTGCTGCTTTCATAGTAATTCTTACTACTGTTTGCTTATTCGACAGTTAAATGTTTAGAGGACTAAACATCTGACTTACGATCTTTCCTAAACAATAGTAATAGCTAAATTTGTCTTCATCATTATTTATAGTTAGGGTCATTCTCTTATCTTTCTTCCATGTGCTTTTCTCTGCTGTTTTTATCACAGAATCATTTCTTCTTGTGTATCTCTAAAATTGGTTTAATGTAATCTACTCCAGAACATTTTGCATCAGCTGTAAACAGTCACTTAACTGTATGCTTTTGAGAGCATATATGAATAATATAAAAATCAGTTTCCAGCGGAGAACCCTGTAACTCCCCATTCTGCATCTGAGCATGCTATTATTCTTGTGGATTTACCTAGTGTGATTTACCTCGTTTCTCTATACCTGAATCCTTCTTGCTGACAGACTTGGCAGCACTGCTATTCCTTCCCACTGAAGACTTTTCATAAAGCTGATACAAATGCATAGTTTGTTGTTCCAAATCCTCCCGGAACGTGGGCCACGCGGACTGGTGGACTGGACTTTTGAGGCTGCTGTGTGCTGGTGCAGAGCACTGTTGCTGGATCAGTTGTTCAAAATGCTGTGGCTTTCACTTTTGTGCTGAGCATGACCGTCGTGTATGAAACACTGTGTAAAGCTTCAACAGGAATATATTTTTTTTAATCCTGCTGGAATGGATCCCCCAAGTAACCTGGTTTAGAGTGCTTGTTGGTTCCTGAAACGCGTGCTCTGGATCTGTAGCTTGTTTGTCTGCTGTTTCTGCTCTCGCTTAAGATCTAGAACCAAAAATACAGTGTGTATTCATACATTTCTGAACTCACAGTAAGTAGGTAATGATCAGGTCAATAGCACAAAGATATGATTGATTGATTTATATTTGACCTTTTCTACTTCTAAGCAGCAGATGTTTGCCGTACTGGATACAATTCCTTGTCTGTTCAAACACTGATTATTTGGTTATAAAACACTCACAGGTCCTACTGAAGTAACTCCGGTGTAACAACCTTAGATTTGTGACTGATTTACCAATAAAATATGCTTATTTTACTTGTAAAAGTTAGTTTCTTTTAATTTTGAAAATGCATTTGTTTTTGTGAGATTTGACATATTTAACTTCATAAATATTTGACATATTTAACTTCAAGCTTTGGTTCTTGGATTTGTGTGATTAAAGGAAATCTTTTTGCACTGTTTCAGCCCTTTCTGTACTTTCCTTAATATCTAATTTCTTTTCTAAATTCAACATGTATTTGTAAAGATACCTTTTAAAACAGAGATGTTCACGTTCGAAAACTGTTTAGTTGTCCGAGATTTAGCTGCCCTAAATGTAAATGATTCACTTGGAAATGGCGTGACTTGGTTAGTTAAAATTCTTCACATGCGTGCAGATGAGCTGCAAAGCAGAATTGTTTGAACTGCTTTCCACAAGGCACAGCCAGTGTTTCTTTAGAAAACTTTTGCTTATTTTCAGTTGTTATAGGTAGTATAATTCAACTCGCTTAGTATCACATAGAGCGTTTAGGAGACCTGCTTTTCACTAGTGGCTGACAGTCATTGCAGGGTGTTTTTTTAGAGTGAGCCTATAAAACAAGGGAATTACTGCCTTGTATCTCTGCACTTAAACATTTTAGCATATTGTATAGGACCGTTGTCAGAGTTTGTAGTCGCTGTGGAGTCTGATGAATTGGGACGTTTGCTGTAGAATAGTTATTGATGGAGAAAACAAGGCTTGCTTTCTTTTATTTGCTGAAACTTCACAGGTTTGGGGGGGCAAGTGATTTCTCTTATGACAGCTAGAAAGAGCATTGCATATCTTTAGGAATAACTTCTGCCTTGCAATGATCAAACTTGTATTTTTCTGACAGTTTAAGAGTCTGAGTGTGGTTGCTGTGCTGCTGGTACTTCTGTTACACACTCTTGTGGAATACTGAATACTGTATTTAATTGCTGCAGTCTGGGGATATTCATGCTTGAAGAGTCTGGTGTATTTTACAAAATTCTAAGTTTTAGGACAGGGCTTTTGGTAGCTGAATGTGTTAGCCACACAATTGTTAACGGTGTATTGGAGGTACAGTTCATGATTTCATTTCCTGATATTTCATAAGCTGTCTGCAATTTTTGTTTAACTCTGGTTTTTGCCAGTAAGATGTTGCTGTCATAACATCTTTTCTGCTTCTTCCACCCTCATCTGTGGTGCGAATAGAATTGCCAAGTGCTCTGGAAACAGCTGTGGAGTGCTCACATGATCAGCTACCTTAGCTCAGGTATGAGACAGCAAGAAATCTGATGGATTTGAGAGGGTGGCTAGTACTTCACGTCTTACGATGACAGTGCATTACAATTTCTAAGAATGTCAGAGAAATTTATATCATTGTTACACCTCTGACCTCTTTGGTCTTATACAAAGGGTTTAAGGTTGCCGTTTCTGCTGTATTTTCGAAGTATGATCTAATTATTACTTTCACTGCTGGAAGGTGAGTTTTCTACAGCTGATATGCTTGTTTCAGTAGTCTTTTTATTTCGTATCCAACACCTTATTTTTCTGCAACAAGGAAAATCCCCTTAATTTGAACTCTAAATAATAATAACAACAAAATGTATTTACTGGCTCAACAAATGAACTCAAGCTTCATCTTTATGTGTATTTTGATGTCTTAGAATACTTACTTGTAGTATTGTATTATTAGATCTTAATTGGGTAATGAAAGGGTAAATGGGTTGGAAAGCCATGTGGTGAATAATGTGGTTAGTCATACGTATTGCGTAAGCAGGACTGTTAACGTTTTAGTGAGAATGCTCATATGGTTACATGCCTTCGTTTGCTTCAGTGTGACAGTGTTGGATTTAATTAGATTTTATGGGATCTAAACTTACAAAAAGGCTCAAAGTTCTGTATTCAAAATCTGACACGTGGGGTGACCTTTTCTTCCTTAGAAGATAAGGGTACTCTGTGTTCTTGTGCTGGTGAATAATTGCAGAGAAGCTGTTGCAGGGCAATTGCAGCAAGTTTTGGCTAACCTTTACAGTAGGTTTGGAGAGATAGGGCTTTACATGTTTTTGTACTGTGTAAGTGGGAGGGGAGGGGAGACCATTTGTTTAGCAGCAATGCTTAATAAGGATTTTTCGGAGAAGTAAAACTCCATTCTGGCAGCTTCATAATAGACAGGGACAGACTATTTACCTTGGCGGCAATCAACTTGCTTTCCTAGCTTGCCTCTTTCTCATAAATGAAACATTCTTACCTTGTCCTCTTAAATTTAGAGATTCAAACTGTGCATTAGAAAGCAAAATAGATCTAAATGTTTTGAACCACTTCTTCATATTTGTGCTTGTACTGCAGGTAAGCCTGCCAAAACCAAATCTCGTCCCAAGAAAATGGCTTGAATCAAGCATATTTCCTCGCTGATGTCCTAGCGTCCCGGTTATAGCTAAGATTTACAATAATGTTGAAGTGTCAGCAGTGAACTGAGTTTTATAGGAAAAAGCGATGTGGAATACTCTTCTGAAATATGGAAGCGCAGGCTGTTTGCATTTCCTGGTGCGGACCCTTGTGGATTTTGTAATAAAAGTCAAGTTTTGATAATGCTAAAAAGATAGCTGTTAGACGTGAGTCTTTGGACAGGTGTGACCAGCTTGTACTTGCACAAGAACTCAAAGCCATGGAGTTTTCTGAGGTTACAGATCTTCACGTTTTCTGAGGTTACAGATCTTCACAGCCGTGCTGAGGAATGTTTCTGGAGTGTTTTCCTAGTAAGTAGGTTAAGCAAACACTTTTTTTCAAGGAGATTAAGATAATTTGCATGTCCTCTTAGATCTGAAGTATCAGGTAACTGGCAGGAAAAACGCATCCTTATTCAGAAAGCTTTGATGTCAAGAAATACCTGGTATTTCTTAGGCAAAAAACATATTCAAGATGGATGAACCTGTTGCTCTGGGTTTGAGGCTCTGTTTGGCTTGGTCCTTTTTTTATTAGCAATATTAGGTGCATTTCACTGGGAAAGAGCACATAGGAGCTGATAGTTGTGCAGCTGCTCCTACCTCCCCTGTGTGTGGCCAGCAGGCAGTAGAGGTATGAATGAGACTTCTTTTTTTTTTTTTCTTTTTTTTTTTTTTTTTTAAATTACTTAGTCTGATTGTAAGATTTTAATTAAATTAGTTTTATGTGGAGGCTTGTAAATTTTAGAATGATTCCTATAACACATTGTTTTTAAACCTAGATTTCCCTGCTGTTTGAAATGCATACTTCTAGGAATTTTATTGATTTGTCGATTTGGTCTACTCCTGATGATTCACAATTGCAGGAGTTCTTGTGCTACAAAGCAGGAGGATGACACCAGGCGGGGTGTTCCCTCCCGTGCCCTGGCTACTCTGTACTTGTTGCAGACTGCAGAGAGTACTGTGCCCTTATTTGACCCATGACTTTCTTTTTTTCTAAATTGTTAAAGTAAATAGGAAACAGTATTCAATTCTGAGAGAAAACAGAAAGTAATCCCAAACCCTCTGAATGGTTTTAAAAAAACTGGCTGAACTGAAGACTTAAAATCAGTTTTTATCCTTTTCCATTGCAAACAAAAAAGACACCACATAATTGAATGCAGATTAAATAACTTTTGTGAAGGCTAGAGTTCAGAAGAAAGATAAAAATGGGTTTGTACTGTTTTTTTTTGTCCTCAGTGTTAAAAATCTAAGTGGTTGCTTAGAAGTGTGAAATTTGTAGTACCCCAGCCTAAAATCTAACCACTTAAATTTGTGAACAAAATTCAGGTACCAATACTGTCCTTCTGCCCCGCAGATTCTCTAGTTTGGATCACCTTGTAGCAGCAACTGCTCTGCAAGAAACACTTATGCAAAATGTAAGTGAACTGCTTATCTGAAGGTATGGGCACATGTGTAAACTCCTGCAAGGCAAGCTCAGCTCCAAATTTGCATCATCAGCAGCTCCCACCTGATCTAACTTCGGTTAATGTGAAAGCTTACCCGTCTCTCACTGAAGGATAAATTGCTGGCTTGTGCTCACTGAAGGGTAAAAGCGAACACATTCTTACAGCAGAAAAGCTAACAAGACATGAATTAACATGCTAGTTTATCTTGCAGTAATTTGTTCTGCAGCCATAACCTGATGGTGCGTAAGGCAATGAAGCCAAGAGTGCTTCAGCATGCACTTTTCTCCGTGATAATGTTGCATCTGCCTCTGCTGCCCCTGAGTTGTCAGTGAACTGATACGGGTTAAAATGATAACTTTTCAGGTAGTTGGAAGAATAATGGTGCCAAAGCTCTCTTTAAATTGGCTTTGGAGCTGTGTTTTCAATATATGCAAAATATATCAATTTGCATCAAAATAAATGGCAACATAAATTTATAAACTCACTATGTGAATAACTTTTGTCTTTTCCATGCCTTTTGTAGATGCTTGCTTGGTGGTTTGGGAACTGGTCTAACATTCGGTCTAACGTTTAGTCTCTTGGACTGGTCTAATGTTTGTAATCTCTTGGATTGCAAAAGTGGTGGAGGTTCTCTTGTTTGTTGTTTGGTTGGGCTTTTTTGTTTGTTGTTTTTTTTTCCTCAACCAGCATGACCATTCGGGTGTTGAGCTGTCTTCAGTTAGCCCTCTGGTAGAGATAGCCTTGAAATGTAACAGAACCCAAAGTGGCTCTGTTTCCTCTTTTCTCCAGAAGATCTCAGTGTTTTCAGCCTTTGTTATGGTTTGTCTCTGATATGACACTACATTTTGTGAATTAATTAGATTTGAGTTTCCCATCTTGGCTTTTCACCAGGTTTATCTTCAAATGCAGTTTATCCATTGTCCTCTCTCGGGGCCCAAGCTGGATTTGGGGTTGTAAAAGTGAAAAGGAAATAGTGTCTTTGGTGGTTTGGTTTGTTTCTTCTTCGGGATTTTAAAAATACTTTTAATTACAGGATAAAAACCAGTTGCTAAATATAGATGAATCAGGGGACAGATAACTTCCAGCCTACATAATCCCAAGACAGAGTATAAAACTTTTTACAGTATTAGTGATGCTGTCAGTTTAGTAGAAAATACCCTGCTAGCTTGTGGCAGCCTGGGTTGGTGCCTCTCGCTGTGTCGGCAGGCATGCTGCGCTTGTGTGGAAACGTGAAGTGCACTGCAAAGAATTCAAGTAGAAAATGCTCACTCCTTTTTCTCTAGAGCTCCTGAGCAGGGGTTTTGAGCTCCAGACAAAATTAGTAAAAATTTCAGCACTTAATTGCAGCAATTTGTGTGTTTCTCTCCTGAATCCTCAAATATGCAGCCTGTGTGAATTGTTTTACTTAATGCTTTCCCATCAGATGGCAATTCTACTTATATTGGGCTGACATGCATGTTACCAGTAAATTAGGTGTTTATAGGGCAAACTGTTTTGCAACCTGCTTGGAACAGCCTGTCATCTCAGAAGATCCGAGTGTGGCAGTTGGAGAAAGCTCTCTGGTTGCCTGACCAGAAATTAACTTCGCTATTTGTCAGCATTTCTATTGAATATAATAAGCTATTTTTAAACCGCTTGTTGCCAACATGACCTCAAAATTAGAACATGTAGGAAAATGGGTTTGGTTTTCAGTGAAAAGGAAATACTTTTGGGCAAAATGCCACTTCAGCTTCTCATAGGAAGTGTAGTTGAGGAACTCTTATTCTCATCCTCCCCTGTGGATTGAGATTCCTGGTTGGAATAAATCTCTGATAAGGTACCGGTCTCATGGGCAAAAGCAATGCTTCCTGGGAGAAGTCCAAGGAAATGCTCTCATAAGCAAATGTTCTGATAAGGCAATTAGACTGCGATTTCACGAGTGGTACAGCGGCTGCGTGCAGTTCTCGGCTCTTGTTTGGTTACTTACTGAAGCTTTTGAGATTCAGAGCTTTTTAATCGGTCATACTCAGAATACTGGCAGGTGAGCCTTACTCCATCTCTTTGTATCGGTTTAAGAGCCTGCTGCCCTTTTTGGCAGAACGGCGTATCTGTGCCCGTTTCTCAGTCACCCGAGTGCGAGGTCGGGCGGCTGGGCTTTAAGCTACGCGCTGACCGGACTCCGGAGCTTTGTGCTGGAGCAGCGGGTTTGTGCATCGTGCTGTGGCGCTGCCGGTCTTCAGCAGGGACAAGAGTGGGTGTCTGTCCTCGTGTGTCGATTTGCTGCAGTACCTGTCACCTGCCTGAGGTGACTGAATGGCCCCCCTTGAAATTCTGGTTCCTTTAGAGTCAGTGATGCATAGACTCCTCTGCAGCTTGTAAAGCAAAATACCTAACTGATACTGCTCTAATGCATCTCTCAGCCTTAATGGAGGATAGAAGCCTTGCACCTCCTCTTAAGACTTTCAGCATTGCCTTTGCACATTCAAAGATTTTTAAATGGCTTTTGGCTTGTAAAATAAAGAAACTGTGTCTGTAGAAGAGCTGCTTCAGCTTGTTTAGTGGTAAGAAATGCGTGTGTTTTTTATTTTGCACACATGTTCTAATCTCTAAACCCTACCAAGTAAATTCAAGAAAATACTTTGTTACTAGTTATATCAGGCATTTTGCAGCTATGAAGGAATGAAGCTAACGTTGCTTTATAACTAGATAGTTGCGATTGAGAATCCCGGAGCGACTTCCTATCCCTGCTCTTACACTGTTAGTGCTCGTGGCTATTCTAGGTACATGCTCCCTCCCAGGGACTGTCGTCTAGCCTTTGCCATACATCTAAACCCTTCACTTAATTTGCACGAGAGATTTGGATTGCTTGGAGTGCCACACCTTATTGCCTTCAAATGCTCATCAAGCAGCTTTGAGCGCAGGTGTTTGTGCAAAAGTGGAGTTTGGTCTGGCTGTTTGCTAAAGTAGAAATACTTCAGGAATTATCCCTTATGCTGAAAGAATGCCCCGCAATGCTACAAGACCAGGCAGCGTTGCATTCGTCACTGAACTTGTGCACGTGAGTAGCATGTTTATTTGTACTTCAACAAGTATTAACATCACCACACCTACACTTCCCAGTTGTAGTGCTATAGCGGTGTTTTCTTTATCCATGGGTATATCTTTAAATTATTACTTATTTTACAATATTGCTTGTAATAGATTACGGAAAGACGGATGATTCTAGAGAAATGAGCCAACGCCATGCCCGTTGGCTTGGCGTATCCCAATACAGTGGGAACTAACTTGCCTAATGACTTACAGCATCAGGAGAAAGTAACAGTTGCTGAAGGAGGGTTTGGGGGGTCAGTGACAAAACTCACATCTTTTTGTTATTTGGAATGGCTAAAGTGCATCATGAGATATAAAACAATTTAATATTTTTAATTTGGCTGATCAGAAGTAGTACTGGGCAGTGATTTTCTGGAATGCTTTTAATTTCAGAATTCTTTTCAGCTTTGAAATTGTTGCATTTTGAATTTAAGCTTCTTAAATGCCAGATACCACAAACATGAATGTGTTGATTTTTCTTCTCACCTATGTCAAATAGTTTTAACTGGAAAACACTAGATCTTTTCAGGGTTTAAAATAGTGTTCAAACTGCTTTTAAAGCTGCTTTCATTCAAAGGCCGCCTATTGGCACCCATAAACATCTATGTTCTGTAGCTTAGTTAATCTAATGGGAAATAAGCATATATAATCGAGTTAGATTTTGTTGCCTTGCATTCTGCAGTCTTTTTTTTCTATCAAAATGAGGCGTCATGTTTGTAAGCAGGTTTCTTTTTCAGGAAAAAAGAGCAATATTGCAAGAAGACTTTCAGAATATTTTCTGTTCCCCACGCTGTATCCCGTATGATTTTACTTCTGTAGCTGAATATTGAGTCTTTTTAGTAGTAGTACATTCTCTGATAGCTTCTTGGCTAATTGTCGTTTGAATCTAGTAAAAGTGAGCATGTCTAAAGGGTAGTTTAGGTAGTATATAGAAACCAATACGTAAGAGAGTAGTGTATAAAAAGCATCGAATTCTGGGCTGTGGAAGTGTAACTACACAACTGTCTTCCCCTTCTGAAGAGATAAGAGTACGTAATTTTTTAGAGATTTACCCAGGACGTGGAAGTCAATTCAGTGCATTTCTCATTTAAACATAAGAACTTCTACCAGTAGGCTAAGCAAGGGCTGGACTGTGCCCCTCAGTAAACGCGTGAACCTGTCACTCGTACTTAAAGAACAGCACAAGCATCTGATTTTAGGAACAGTCGTAGGGCTATGAATCCTTGCCTTGCATGGGTGCCTTGGAAGCTTGTGCTACTGGTGTCCTGCTTGGTTGCTCTAGGTAGGTGTTTAAATTCGTGGAGGCAGGATTTCATGCGCATCACTCTTCAGAGCTTCTCTGTCAGCTATTTTAGGTAACCTTATGCTCAGAGTAATAGTTATTCCTGGGTCTAATGCTTCAGTTGCTGTGGAAAGACACTAAACAAGTAATGTGGATTTGTGTTTTCCGCTTTGAAGTGAATATCTATCTATCTCTGAATCTGTGTCCAAAAATATTTTCCTTTTGCAGGGACCTCCATTCATACTTGCAGAAGCTCAGATTTTTCACAGGGACATTTGTCATGACAGTGGTTGACAGAAAGTGGCTAAATGTGTGTTTTGGTGCCTATTAGCAATATTCTTTTTTTCTTCTTCTAGGACGTGAAAATCTGAGAAATGAACAAATTACGGCAAAGCTTTAGAAGAAAGAAAGATGTCTATGTCCCGGAGGCCAGCAGGCCTCATCAGTGGCAGACTGATGAAGAAGGCGTTCGTACTGGCAAGTGTAGCTTTCCTGTTAAGGTAAGAGTTTCTGCCTTTGTTTCGGATATCCATGAGGTATTCTTGCCATGAATTATTATTTGAGGGTTTTTTTTGGCAAGCATAAGCCAGCGGCATGCTTCATTACACACTGACCTATTTTACAGTCAGCTCTCATTGCAAAGGATGTGGCTCTTTTTTTAAAGCCAGATGACTCACGTAACAAATGCCTTGGAAAAATCACTGTCTGAGATATCCTACATTATTATCTAGTTGAAATAAATCATGTAGCTAGGCAGAGGAGTAATATAATATTTATCTTCATTTTCTGGAAGAGCAGAAATGATAGACCTCTTGGATTGCATGGAAAGGTACTCGCTTCTCTGTTAAAAGTGGAGTTACGGTTACAGTTTGACTTGTAAGGTAAGCAGTGGGTTGTGCTTGGAAAGGAAACCTTCCTCCCTTTTGATAATTGAAAACCTTGCAAAGTAACACCTGCGTTTCCTTCCAGTGCTTGAGGTTATAAGCACTTGCTAACTTCTGAGAGTGTCTTCTGTGCTACGATTTTGTGAGTGTATGTGTGTATATATTAGAGACTGTTAATGCATGTGAAACTGAAATTACCTTTTTGAATTCTGAGAACTCATTCCAGATTATCAGAGGTATTTTGTTTTGTGTCACCATTTCTCCTTCCCCTTTATTTAAGAAACAATATTATTTTAATATTTTAGAATAATATTTCATGATAATACTTAAGAAATATAATAATAAAAATAAATATGAAATTTAAGGTGTCTTGTTGCATATGCTCCCCTTGTAATCAAAAGCTTTCTTCCTCAAAGCACACTAATACTAACTCTACAGTAGATTGTAAGCAGATGACACTTACGGAAAGCTAATGGATTAAATATCTATGCACAAGGAAAACAATCTGTGGTTCTGACACCTAAGGACCTTTTGTTAGTTTTTACCTCTATTATACTTAAAGTAATTCTGTCGATAGTTGAACAGGCAATGTTGCTAGGTGGAACTCTTGAAACTGGCTGTTACATATTTTTGTAAAGCTGTGGGTATGTGTAGATATACAATAAATTTGCGATAACTTTCACACCAGGTTCATGCCCTGCTTTACCCTGCTATAGTTGCTTACGTGTGCTTTTACATACACTCAAGTGTATATAATGTTTCCAGTTGGTTATGGTTGCTTGCCTATTTGTCTTGTGTTAGTTTTCTGCTAGAAGGAAAGAACTGTAATCCAATACTAAACTGAGATGGTGTTTTGCCAGAGCTTTGAAAGTAACTGCTCTGTGGAAGCTCAAACTTAGATTAAGGTTTAACACTGTCTAGAAGAGAGCAGAGCTGTTAGCTTAAGGATCGTTACGTTTTAATAACTTAGCCATTACACAGGTTGAAAAGCAAAATGCTCAATTTCTAGGCATTTAGTTTTACTCCCAACTTTTCCAATCCTTTACTGAACACAAAGGGAGTGAACCACTTTTTGCTGTTTAAAGACTGACTTCTTTTAACTCTCAGTCAGGACTTGCACTTATAATGACAAATGCTTCCTGTATTTAAATGAAGCATTCATCTATTCTGGGCACATGTTCCCAAAGTCAAAAAAGGTTTTGGGCTTTTCCGTGCTGAAGAGGCATACAAATGGATGAGTCTTTGCATCCTGTCATCGTAATGGCACTTGTTTACCCTTATTTGCCCGCTTTATATTGGCATTCACTGAATTAATTTAATTTGTTCATTGGAAAAAATACTCTGAAGTAAACACATCTTTACATTTCTTGATTTGGTCAGAATGGTAGACTATTAATATTTTAAAGAATTTGCAATTAGATGAAAGTTTAAAATCAGAATAATTTGACATTAAGAGGTGTTTTAGCTTACTCGATTAGAATTTATCTTCCAAAATACTGTGCCTTGAGATGGGCAGTAGTGGAAATTTTTATTAGGCTTGGGCTGCAAAGTGGGTGTTAACTGGTGTTTAATAGATACAGACAGGAAGTATGCCATTGTGAGTGAACGAGATAAACCAGATGTAGAGTCATCGGTTTCGTGGGTGGTACTATATTTTGCTCACAAAAAGAATAGAACTTTGTGCTATTGAAGGAGAGTATCCTGTCACGCTGTTCTCGGGTATTATTCGGAAATTCATACATTCCAGGAAAAGTATGCTGTCGCCCATGTCCTTAAATATCTGATAGGGTGACTTTTCTTCCTGATGCTCCTCAATGGAGCAGAATAAACTGAGATATTTTGGGAAAAATGGTTAATGAATAGGAATGTATTCAAGTCTGAAACACGGTGAAAATATCTTCATTTTCTTAAAGTTCCTAAATGGGAATTCCAGAGTGGCTCATTGCCTGTAGTACAACTGCTCAACAACAGTTTAATATGTTTTTGGGGGGGGTGGGGGGGCTAGTCTGTCCTTATTCTTTATGGTCTGCCTTGCCCACTCTCTAAAAATGATTGGCCGTAGTTCTTTGGACCTCAAAGTATAGCTGAGTAGAAAGTCTGGAGTCTGGCTTTTGCAGGGATGACGAAGACTTTGCCTATATAGTAGGTGAAGATCTGAGAATTGCTAACAAATGTCTCTACAGCTGTCTCTAAGATTTTCTGTATGAAAGTAAAATACATGAAACGAACGTAGTAGCAGCCATGTTGAGGGCTTTGTTTCTTCTAATGCTTGCTCTT
Organism: Calonectris borealis; assembly: GCF_964195595.1. Taxonomy (NCBI): domain Eukaryota; kingdom Metazoa; phylum Chordata; class Aves; order Procellariiformes; family Procellariidae; genus Calonectris; species Calonectris borealis. The sequence continues at coordinate 41,217,600 of NC_134316.1, read as the reverse complement.
TTATTTAAGTAAGGCTCTTTTTTGGAGAGAGGAGACTAGTGCAAATGCAGAGTAGGGAATGCTTGCTCTCGGTTTCTCTTGTAAAAGAGAAAGATCATGGAAATTTGATGGGTGAAAGACATGTCACTCTCTTAAGTAGTGTTAAGTTTGTGTGTGTTTTAACTTCTTGCCTTTGGGCATTTATATTTTGCCCAGAGTTGAGGTGTTTGTAGAGTGCTAGCACTGATTTATCCTTTTTTAGATATTACAGAACATGTGGAAGCACTTTGAAAATCACGTTGCAAATAGGATTTCATCCTGCCTCCAGGCTTTGTTCTGTTTGTGTTGGACAGGGACTCCAGTAGCTGCTCGCTCATTGTGCTTTGAGGATGCTGTACTGCAAACAGATTTAATGTTGTTGAAAGGTTTTCTGTGTTGGCACAGTTCTTGAAGCTTTTCCTGTGCTACATCCACAGCTGATCCTTATTGTTAATTAAAGTCCGTAAGTGTGCTGTTGGATTTTGAGCAAATCTGATGCATCTATGGATCGTCTTTATTTCAGTAGAGAAGATGGTTTGTGGAAAGTATTGGTAAAATTCCTATTACATTGTTGCTTTAAAATTCAGGGAAGTGAATTTGATGCACGGTTGGTTCTCTCCAGTGCTGTGCTCATAAATTTGGAGGTGGCAATAATCCTGGGCGCGTACCGTTACTTTTAGGCAATTACACTTTTTTCTTTTTTTTTTTGTTTAACAGTCTGTGTTTTTCCACTAGTTGGAGTGGCTGTGTTGTAACCAGCTACTGCTCATATTTTCTCAGTTGTCTTAGTGTGTGTAGCATGTATTTACAGATAGCTCTTCACCATGTTGGAAATCTAACCATGCTTGAGGTGGTAATCTGACACATACAAAATGGGGCCTCGGAATGGCTACTGACTTTCCTGCAGTGCTCCTGACTTTCCTGCAGTGTTCTTCTGCCTAAACTGCTTTGAATCCACTCAAGTTGCATGGAAAGAAGAGCCAGGATTCTGGAGCGTACGGCTGAATAGTTTTTTCACACTCCACTGCATCAGCAGAGAGACAGGTGTCTATCTATCAGCGAAGGTATGAAAAGGATGTTAAACTTGTGTTTAGACAAGTGTGACTTGCAGACTTTTGCTATTCCATTGGGAACATAATGGTATTGCTCTCCTAGCTTTTGTGATGTGGAGGCATAATACATTGCAGCTTTTATAGATATACTCAGAGTTGCCTCTGAGTTCTTAAATGTGGCACTGTTACAGCTGCTGGAAAATCTGTGCAGAAGTACAATTTCAGGGGCGAATTCTCTTCCACTGTCCTAACAAACTAAAAAGTAACTATTGTGTTTCAGTAGTGAATCCTCCCTCTGAGAGAAAAACTGTTCCAGATATAATGCCAGACGGAGACATTGTATTTAAAATTATTCAGAAGTAGATTATTCTAACAGACATGATAGCCGTGCTTATCAGTGCTATAACTTATTTTTACACAATCTTTATACATCATAATGGCAAAAAATGAATTTCATTGACATACACATTTTCAAACTTGCTTTCTTGCTCCAGACACTACCTCACTGAGAACATGCAGCTGTTCTATGTTTTAATGACTAAAATATTTGACACTAGGGCTTCTTTTGTCTGAAATGCCTTTTCGAATGTCCCTCTGGGTAAGTAGTTCTTATTCATACAAATGCACTTTAGAGTAACTGGCCTGTGAAATTTATATCAGAAAAATTAGGTCATTTCCCTCTACTTAACAGAACTAAACAAACCAAACATTTGCAAGCTCTTGGTGGTTCTAACCAACTGGGTGTGTTAAACAGAATATTAACAGCTGATTGCTACCTGTGGTTCTAGAAGATGGAACAGTCACGTATATCTTGGATTAATTTAATTAGTTCATTCTGTCACTTTCACGTTTTTGGTGGTCAGTCTCTTGACCTTCATGCGTCTAAGGCTACTGTTGCCTGTAGCCGGCAAGTTTACTTGCATATTTTATTCCATTTATTCCAACTGGAAAACTAAACATATCAGTGAAAAAAGTCCATGTGGAAGAGTAACAAACCACATTTGTATTTTTGAATTTGAATCCCAGGATTTGCTGCTGAGTGCCTGGTATCATGTGAGTTAGCCTTTCCACTGAATCTTGATTTCTGTGTTAGTGTTGACAAACAGAAATTGTATGGATGCAGTTGTACGTTCACACATAAAAGAATTGACTTTTCAGAGTAAATACTCTTCAACTGTTTCCTACCTTGCTTCGGTGGGAGATGTTTGGAGGACACCGTATTGCTCTGTATTGAAGCAGAGACAGAAGAAAAGGGGACAACTTGCGCTGAGCCCTGTAGAGTATCCTCACCGGGACCTGCGAGTGTCGGTTCTCGTGCCTGGGGTCCCTGTGACCCGGCAGCGTGTTACGTCATTAGGCCGTACGTGGCCCTGCTGAAACCGCTATCAGTAGGAAATAGGCCATTTCTGTCACTTTGCTGTGTGCTCTCGCACCACTAGTATCTGCCCAGTTGTCCTCTTTAGTTTTGGAATTTACATATTGAACTTTATTGCTTAATGTCAAATTTATAAATCTCATGTTAAAAATAACTTCTTGGTTTTAATCAGTTTATAAATACAGCTTGCATGCCATTCTGTTCCTCCAGATCAGAAAGACTGGTACTCAGCACAGGTAACTGTGGCTTTTATTTTATGTCTGAAATGCACTTCTAGTTTGAAATAATAGTAGCTGTGAAAGAGTTTACCAGCGTGTTGATGCTGAAGTGCCTTTAAGTTAGGCATGTGATATTTTTGACTGTGAAAGCTTGAGATACTTGAATAGTCTTTGGAAACTATGTTAAGTATTTTTAAGAAGTTAATGTGACAAATCTGCTGATTTCTGAAATGTTGCACAGCCTTACACATTAAACACTACAAATCCCTACTCTTAAGGCATGAACTGATGTTAGCAATGAACAATAACCATTTGTATTGAATGCTAACCCAGCAGCAAGCAAAGGTACATTTTAAAAATCCTGCAGCATTTAAGATCAGAGGAAAAAAGCTTGAAGACAGCTAATTATAAAAGAATGGTGATTATAACAGAAGGTGCGAGACTTGCCTCCAATATATTCCTAGGCATTCTTGTCACGATTAAAGGGAATGTGATGCAATCCCTGATCATTAAACTTTTCACACTTGTGTCCAACCCTTAGTTTTGTTTGAATAGCATTGCAAACAAGAAGTTTTAAATGAAGCTTTTTACTCAGTTTTAAAACCCTCCTGTCCTTGGCCAAGGTAAAATTCATAAATTGTTTAGTAAACTTCAAATTGTTTTAAAGATATGACTATTAATGTTTAGAGCCATAAAAATGATTTGGATGTCCTTGCAGAAATATTTCTTTTAAATGTAATTTAGGTGTTGGAAATCAAAAAGTTTTCACTGGGTTATAGTTTTTAATTCTGGGTGTTTTGTTTTTTAAAACTAGGGGATTTCCAGTGTCATAAATAGAAACGGAATTTTTTGCAGGACTTGAAGAAAAGGTACCATGTGCACCTGTGCAGTGTCTTTATAAAACTTTGTGCTATCAACGCCTTCTTTTCTTTTCTTTTCTTTTTTTTTTAAAGAAAATTTTAAATTTACTTACTGACACTGAACTCCTGGAAAAGTAGGAATCGCACATCAGAGCGAACACTCGAAAACCTAGGTCTAACAGTACATACCTGAAGCTGTAAAGAGGCTAGGAGAAATAGTGGGTTTAAGCCTCATCAAGGGAAATTTAGGCTAGGCATTAACAACAACTCAGCAAAACAACCTCCCTTTCTAACAGTGAGGCATGTAAGTCGCAGAGTAGAAGGTCTACCCTATTGATCTCCAGTTACAGAAATGTCGTAATACCTTCAGGCTGACTTCTCTGATGTAGATGTGGAAGTAGATCCTGCCTTGAGGCAAGTGCTGTCCTACATAACCTCCCGAGTTCCTTCTCTGCCTTGTTTTAGGGTTTTGTGAGAATATGAAGAATATAGCATTTGTGTATCCTGTATTGAGCTTTGCTACTTTGTCTTCAGTAGTCCTAACTGGACATGTTTGTTATTCCCTCAGGGTGTTGTTTCTGTTCACACTGATAAATACGATATGAGAATCAGTAAGTGAAATGCACAGTACGCCTCTTAGGTGGGTGTGATGTGAAGGCACATGGAGAACTACTGGTATACATACGACTTTGTTTTTAGAGTTAGATTCTTTTGACCCGCGCTATTCAGAGACATTTAGCAGTCATAGGCTGTTACAGCTCATGTTTTGAGGGGTTTAACAGGTTGATGAGACGTTTTCATTTCTGGTGACTTAGGGAAGTGGAAGAAGTTGGACCCTAAGGACATGTGTAGCATTGTAACTAACCTGTAGCTTTGACTAAGCAGAATTAAGCTTCGTTTGTTGATGCTTAATCATGGAGTTTCTGTTTTCTGTGCTTCTACAGCTCTGTCTAAGCAAATATCTGTTTCAAACTGGTAAGTTAAAAAAGCAGAGGCATTGGTGTGAGAGAGGAGAGAAATAAAGTATTGAACATTAGGATGTAAATCTTACAGAAGTCAGTGGAAAAATAGCTCAGTTTTAAGACATATCCAGGCTTTCTGGATTTAAGCTTATGTCTAGTAGCAAGACAGCATTTCACTGTGGAGCTCAGGCTTTAATTCTTGAGCAACACCAATTCCAGAAGCGTATCTACACATGCAGATGCCAAGTAGTCAGTCTTACTGTTACAAATAATACCCCAGTTGTAGAGAGAATAGTACTTACACAGAGGAAGAAAGAGGAATGTTGCTGCCTCTAGGAAAAACACCAGGGAAATGGTGGTGTGCTTTTCTCTATGGCAGCTAGTTCCCTAGCACGGGACACCTTGGCCAAGGCTTATAGTAAGCCATTTCCTGCGTTCATCTAGTTTCAAATGTAATCTGAAGAACCTAATCTGTTATTGCAAATAAAACAGCGCATGTGAACATCTGCTGATGCAGAGGGAACTTCAGTGATTTGTGTGGCTGCGTCTGTTGGGAAGAGAGTCTGTAATAGCATATTACCAGGCTTGAACAAACAAAACTGGCTCAAGTGAGTTGTCCAGGTGGAAGGCGTTTGGGTGAAGGATCTTTCTTTTTGCCAGCTATTATTGTTGAACTTTGAAATTTTGAAAACTGAGTCAGCCAAGTATTTGTGAAAGAACTGAAAACACAGAAAGAAGATCAAGGCAGTATTTCTTGTACTACGGCACGGATGGTAGATCTGTTTTGTTTCTGACCTGATACATCAGCCCTTGATGTTTTCTTACGAGCAATTTCTAGAGCGTATATTTGGGGGAAGGCAGTAGGACAGCTTCACCAAAAACACTTGATATGGTAACTTAAGTTGTTAATTTTTAGATGAAGTTGGAAAAAGTTTAAAATGTGAAAAAGAGTAAAGTTTCTCAAGCACTTTTCAAGTTCTAAGGGTGTTTTGCTACGTGCCAGTTTAACTTGTTCCTGTGTTGATTGCTTTCTGTTTGACTTGAGATTGATACCGAACACCACCATCTGTGAAAGAGAACATAAAGCCTAGAGGTGAAGAGGGAAAGTGTTTTGTTTTTTTTTTTTATTACTTGCTGTACCATCATCTCATCTTTTTTTTCTGAAAATGATAATATAAGCAATACTTCTATTTAAAAATGTTTGTGTTAAGGGGTTCTCCAACAGCTCCTGAAAGTATTATATTTGGATTGAGCTTTTATTTTATGTTACTTTGTATATGGACTCTGCCCATAAGGATTCTAGCTTTCTGTAAAAGCATTGGTGGCTAATTTCTGGTGTAACGATTAAATCTCTTACAGAGCATCTTATGGCTGAGAATTGCTGATGTCATGACTATCATTCATTGGTTGCTATGGAAATTAAGTAGGAATGCATTCAATATTAATACTGCATTCCTACTATGTGCACTTTCATGATGGAAAAGTATTCACTTTCTCCAGGAATGCTAGCTGCAGTGATCCTTGTGACAAGGAGTGCTCTTTGCAAGTATGTCCAGGGTACGCCCTTCCTTACTGTTCTGCAAAGTCATCAGCCACCATGGTGTGGCTTATGCAGTTCACATTGATTTTGTGCACCCAGTAATTATGTGTCCCAGTCCTTGAGTGTGTTTGTGGTGATGTGCCACGATGGATTTGCATGAGTTTTTACTTACGTGGAACAAGTCGCTGCCCAGGCCCTTCACAGTGTTTCTTCTCCTTCAGTTTGAAAGAGAAGTTCCTTTCAGAGATCCTGAAAGGTTGTGTATAGAAGTGTGGGATTTGTGTATCTGCTTTTTAAAGTGATATCCATGCAGTCTCTTTCCTGTGGTGGGACAACAGAGTTTGATGGGATGATTTATTTTTGTTAAGTCCCGAATTCTGGTGTTTAACTTCCATTTCAGGCTGTAAGGAGCAGACCATGTCTTAATCTACTGGCAGCTGTATTTTCTTTCTCTATTAAATTTTGAAATGTCATTCATAAAATGCTGTTGCACTAATAAGTTGAGCTAATATTTCAAATTTAAGGTTAGGTAATGATATAATTACAATTTAACACTTCTGATTAAAATGTAAGGGTACTAGAAAAGGTCTCAGTCTGTAAAAGAGCTGTTTGCCAAGTTTCTTGAAGAAATATTTAAGTCTTTGAGTACTACCCATTAAAAGTCAGATAGCTATTGTAGCACTAGTTAAATACAGGAGCCATGTATATTTACTCTCAGCCTGGTGGGGGAAAAAGTTTTTAGAAATAAGCCTGAAGACTTGGAAGGGGACCTGCTGCTTGAGGGAGACTTGGCTAAAAAAAAGAGGACCACAGAATTCTGATTATACAGTTGAAAGTTATTTTTACAAGAAAAACTTAAAAATATGTTGGTATCTATAAGGAATTAATACACCACCATCCCACCCCAGAAAAAAAACCCAGGAAGAATTTTGAAACCGCCTGTAAAATGTACAAGGCCACTGGAACTGATAGCGATGAGCTGCTGGCTTTTTCAAAAATGGTGCAATGGGAAGAACAAGTTTTTTTTTGACGAAGGGCTTAAAGTGTAAAGTGTAAGTGCAAACAAAGCACCTTTTGTCCTCTATATCATAAAGAAGTATTGTGTGGCAGTGTAATTTCTTTTATAATTCAGAATTGATTGATGCTCAATGAGGTCTGTGGATTGTATCCTTTTGGTGTGGGTAGATGCACTTGATATGTGCAATAATGTCCCCATTCAGTGGAGTGGAAGTAGTATTGAAAACTGCAGCTAAACTCGCTGTCTCTAGCAGCAGTGGCATGACTGATTGCTGAAAGTTGGAGCATGGGACTTGAATAGAGGTTTGGCAACACAGGGGAAAATGGTTGTCTTTTTTGGAGTGTGACATGAGGCAATATTTACCCTGCTCTGTTTCTCCCTTTTCCAAGCAAAAGGCAGGTTGCCAAGTACAGGGACTGAATGGTTTGGATCTTCAGTTGGAAACATTTTGCCTACACTGGGATAAATGAGATGTGCAGATAGCTCAGGAAATCCGAAAGTTGTCCTCTATTTGTCTGACACTTTACTTAATGGTCATGCAAACTAGATGGCTCATTCCATGCATGTATCTTTTTTCTGTCCTCTATAAACCTCAGCTTTGTTCCTGTCTATATCCCTTCCTTTTTAAAGAGAAGTTGACAAACTTTCTTAAGTTACTAAACCCAAAACTTTCCCATGACAAATATGCACAACCACAGAATTTCTGCATCCCTGGAACTTCCAGAGGAGTCATGGCAGAACCGAAGATCAATCTACGATAGCTGTTGATATAAGTATGTACTTCCAGACACATAGTAAATGTATCTTTAGTTGTTACTATTTGTGTATTTTTAGGATTAAAATTTTCTAGTTAGCATGCCTTCTGGAGAAATGAAGATCTTGCGCAAGTGTTCAGCAAGCTCAGCTGAGGGAGTACAGTTGCTGTTTTGGCAGCTCCAGCATTCAATTATAAGCCTTCAGCCTCACAGAACTCATTTTCAAAAAGCTCTAAAGTGTCAGATCTCTTTTATTTACTGTGTAGTTTCTATGCAGTTTATTTTTCAAGCTGTTCTCCAGCTGTGAGGGCTGGTTTAAATGAAATTCTTGCAGAATTGTTCCATCCAGATTTACTCTGTTTTAAAAATGCCACATAGTGAGATTTAATGTTAAAGACCTCTGTCACTTAAGATCTTCTAAATCTTTCAGCAGCTTAATGATATGTAGGGTGATATGTAGAGTCCCCTCTTTTGGAGCATCTTGCCTTGCATGAAAAAAACCCTCAACTTTCAAATTTCTGTTAAATCTTTAAAACAGTCTGAGTTTGTCTATTTAGTTGAATCTATTATGTTACGCTGATAGAGTGCTTCAACATGGTGCTAAAGAGTGAAGTCTTTTTTTGTCCATCCAGTTAAGTATGGTATCCTAATTAATGAAACAAAACCTGGGAGATTTCAGATAAGTCGTGACAGAATATTCTGTGATGGAGTGGGACTTCTCAATAGATTCTCAAACCTAGGTTTACCACTGCATTAAGTGACACAAGTATTGATTCTGATATTTTAAAACCATTTCTTCACTCTCTGGCTAGTCTAGAATATAAATGCTGAATTGCATACAATTCTTACAATGCCACGTAAATTGGGGTAAGTTTCTCTGACCTATACCTCTTATTACAAATCTTCAGAAAGTTTTTATTTAATAGTTTCTATGGTTTTCTTCAAGAGTTAAGTACTTTGAATAAGGATATGAATGTTTCTGAGAGAACATTTCCTTCCCTTATCAAAAAGAACTACTATTGGAAAAGGTAGGGAGAAATTGGAAAACTTAGAGCTTCCCCCGCAAATGTAAAATGAAACTATCCACAGTACCCCGAGCAATACATTCCCATGTATTTCTTGAAATTGTTTTCTCTATAGGCTAATATTATTCTGGGTTATTAACTTAAAAGCTTTGAAACTTGCAGTTTCTATTCACTGTTGTTTTGCTTTTTTTTTTAAAGTAGGACTTGATAAGATGAATATACAGAAAACTGATATTTTAAAAAACTTTTTGTGAGAATGATGAATGTTTCAGTGTCCACATAAGAGCCTGGTGTTGCAATGAAGAGAAACAATTTTGGTTTACAATTTGGAAAACGGGGAAGAAAAGAAGGATTTTTTCTGTTTGCAACATTGAAATTTCTTGTATTTGGACACGAACATTCAAATATATTTGGTTATCTTACTATTAGTATAATTCAGTTTTTCATACTAAATAAATTTATCGTTATTCAAAAATAATTTACTCACAGTCATCTCTATATTGACTTAAGGTTTTCATGCTATACTAGTAAAAAAAAGTGAGTAAAGCTCATGCTGAATAAGCAGGAAAATACAGTTCTACTTTTCAGTTTCATTTTTTCCCCCGAGTAAGGAAAGTCTGTCTTTCCCTCAAAATTTCTAGATGCAGTAGGCTTTTCTACTGATGCTGGTGCCCCATATAAATACAAAGGCAAACCTCCAAATACAGATCTCGAAAGAAGGCTGGCAAAGTGCTGTTAATGTCTGTCACCTCAGCTGTACTGAGATGAATTCAGAGATTGGATTTTTAAAGGCAGGGAGTTTAAGGAGCAACTATTAAGCTTTTCTCCCCCAACTCTTTCCTGCAGTACCTGGGGCATGTCGAAGTGGATGAATCCAGAGGAATGCATATCTGTGAAGATGCTGTGAAGAGACTGAAATCTGTATGTATATTTGTTTCATGAAAAAGTTGGCTTCGGGGCTGTGAGCGTTACTGGAAAAGGTCCATTCGGCAGCAGTGCCCCAGCTAAAGACTGAACTTTTGACCCATGTTAGGAGAACAGTTGGCCGGTTTGAGAGCACTGCCGCGGTTAGGGGGACGTGCTAATCTGATGATGAGAGGGAGAGAGTTACAACTGTTCTTTCTACTCGCAGAAACTATTTGCAAAACAAATGTGTAAAAATCCTCGGTGACCTTTGAAACTAAGTTGGTACCCACATGGGACTTCAACCATTGTTTTTTAACAGTTCTTTCTCCCTCTCTCTCTTCCTCTCCCTCTCTCTCTCCCTCTGTTGCCTGCCACTTTAATAGTGACTTAATGCACCGTTATTATACAAAATATTACTTGATTTAGGCTGCTTTTTTCTAATGCACTGCAACGTTGTAGTCACGCATGAAATAATCTGGCTTGCATCTGCTCAAAGTGGCCTGAAGGCTGCCTAATTCTGATATGTTATGCAGTGGGCTGCTCTTAGTTTGGCTTCTGTGAACGTTTGCTCCTGTAAATGGCACTCGTTCAAAGCTCTTTCTATTTCTATGGCTCATTTGAAGAGGTCTTGTCATCTCTTTCCTGCAGTAGTAATATCACAAAATCCTGCGGAAATAGCAAACTCCAGAAAGGCAGCGATCAGCCTATCAAGGAACTGAGGCTAAAACAGCATTGAAGAGAAGAGGAGAAAGGACATTAAAATTTGAAGTCTGAATAGAGATAGAGAACTGCAATCCTTTTCATCACTTCTCTTAAGTGTCTTAGCTATATACATTCTTCAGTGATGCCTTTAGTGGAAGAAACTCTTGTATCCTTGTAGCTCAGCAAAATTACTGAAAGTACATGAAACACTTCTACTGCACCTTTGCTAACTTAAGGTATCTGCTACCGGACATCGCTTTTTCGCCTCACCAAATGTGAGAGCTCAAATGACTTCCAACTAAACCTGTTCTTCCCATCTTCCTAGCACACAACAGAGGATTATAGGTTATCTTTTCTTCCTTCTGTTGTGCTGTAAAGTTTCTGAATTGGTTCAGTGCTGATTAAAATCAAGTCTTTCCATTCTTTTCTTTCAGCTAATGTATAGCAACCTGTTAAAGCTGCATCCCATCTGTTCCCATTCAGTCCAACAGTGATTGGTGATTGATTTTATTAAAAAGGGCCACACAAAATATAAATGAGTTTCTTTGTTCTATGGATTTAGTTTACGTAGCTAAAAGTGCAAGTACTGACCACATAATGAATTGCATCCGTTTTTGTTTCATTCTGGTTTTTGTTCTATCAGAATACTTTCTATTAGCACACCAAATAACCTCGCAGTATCTACTTTATGCAACTTCTCTCATTCTCTTCTCTGGGGAGCTATGCTGTGAAGTATTTGTTCTCCAGTTTTTTTTATAAACTTTAAGCCCACAAGCCTGTTAAGTGTAGCTAAGCTTATAACTAATGAGACACAGTAAAAGCATAGTGCCCAGTTTCTTCTGGAATCTGGATAATTCCAGGATTGTGATTCTTGATCACCTGAATTATTCAAATGTCAGACTTGGATATCCAATTTTTACAGTGCATTCTCTGGAAGTAAATAATTTCGTTTCCCTATTCTGTGCTATGTCATTCTTCCAAATTGTGAATGGCATGAACTTAACCCATTCTCATAAATTCAACATTTTTCTTCAGATAATTTTGATTTCTGCTGCTGTTTTTGATGTCTATATGTAAATTAGACACAAACGCATGTCTCTTACGATTGCTGTTTGCATTGTCTCCTTTGTCAGTGTTGGAAGTCGAGAAGCAGAGGTGAAATTCTCATTGGGCCCCAAGAGAAAGATTCAGATTACTGAAACTACTTCGAGTGCTTTAGTTGCTAGACTCCATCAGATCCAAGGTTCATTTGGAGCTGCTCACTGCAATTCAACCCCTGCCCCCTACCCCCAGCACGTAGGTTTTAAACTGGGGGCATTTCTTTAGGACTCTACTATTACTGAAACTCTTTTCTGTACAATATGCTCTCTTAATTAGCAGAAGCCAAACCACTGGATGATGTTTCAGCACGCAAGGAATGCGATAAGAAAACAGTTCGTTCTTTTAGTAGTCTCTTGCTTTCACAGTACTTGGTTATTTTGATGGGCTTTCTCTTGGTCTTGAAAGAATTACAAGTTTGAGCTGCAGTGCTCAAACTGAAAGACTAGCTTAAGGGAAATTGGACTTCACTTTTCAGATGGTAAAACTACATCAAAATGTATGTGGCCTATTTTAATCTTTAGTGTTTTCTTTGCAGGTAATGTGTAGGTTTTATAAATCCAGTCAATAAATAATAGTTCTGTTCTCTTAGACAGATTTGTTGAATACTTGCATCTTGTAGCTTCTAAAAATTAAGTTCTGTCTGTCTTTACTTATTTTAATAGATTTTTTTTTCCCTCTTAATTCTTCTTCTCCAACAGTTGGCAATTCATTTGGAGAACTGAAGTCTCCTCTTTTTTAGGGTTGACTAATGGATTTTAAAACATTTTACGGGATTTGTCAGGAAGAATATAGAACAGTGTTAATCTTGGTTTTAGGAATAGCTTAATTTCTGCTTTGCTTTTTGAAAGAAAAGATGCAAACAAATCTTTCCATCTCTTTATTGTGGGAAATAACCTTTCAGGGTTTTTTTTATTACCTGCTCATTTAATGTGTTGTAATTGTTTTTGAGCACTGCATCTTGCAGAACTTGAAACCAGATGATGGTGAGCATTTTATTCAGGCATTGTTTAATTGACAACTGAGTTAAAGAAGCCACTTTTAGCTAGACAGTCCCTCATCCATACTGTATTCTGTTGTTACAGTTTTATAGCTCTGAAATTGCACACCAACAATACTATAATGTGCAGGTTATAATATTGTTTAGAATGAATGAAGACAAACTTGAGTTATATCCCTATTTTCTGTCTGACGACATCATTGTCTGATGAAATGGCACCGCAGTCTCATTAATAGATCAGGAACCCATGTATTCAGCTATCAGTCTATTATTAACATGGATTTATATTACCAATGGAGCTTGCATTTTTCCCTTAGTAGGATATTACCGATGTAGCTTACGTTTTTCCCTTAGTAGGGATATATTACTAACTGTGTATACATTTCATATCTGGTAGGATCCTTGTATTTGGACACTAAGCATAAAATGGTTTCTTCAGAACCATTTCACTGAATTTAAAATATTCAGCGCAAACTGGAAAATAACTTTGTAAGGGCCCTGTAAGTGTATTTGACTCAGGTATGGGAACATCATATAAAGACAAAAGTATATTCTCTCATGTCATGTTGTGATTTTAAATCAGCTTTAGCATGTAGTATTGGTTTCTAACTTGCCACTTTTTGTTTTAAATGATGCATTTGTTTTAATATATGTTCTTGTTTTAGCAGGTAAAGAGACATAATTTAATATTTTAAAACATGCATTAGTTATCTCTAAACTATATTAACTTAGTGTTGTTTAAAACCCATTTTGCATGATGCCTTTTCCATTAACCTTTTCTAGTTCATTACAAAAAAATAATCTTGTTTAACAAGCATTTTGCTGAGAGCAAAATTAACCATCACCTAAAAATGAGGTAGCTTCTGGTGAATCTCTTTAGCTTTTGCTATCTTTAAAAAGCTGTTATTTAGTGTAATGCAATAGTCATTGCTCAACTTGGCAGCAGCATCCAACCCCTTCTCATTATGTACACAACACTGTGATTAATCCATTAGTTCCCCTCCTAGTGTTCAGCATATCCTGTCCAAACACATAACCGTTCCTGCCTCTAAAAATTGTTAAGCTTTTCAGCTGACTGAATGTAGAGATGTTCTTTATACAGTGTCTGAGTTTACATAAATAGGTTACAGATACCCGGTAGAAGGCTGTGTGGAAGGACGTCGGGCAGAGGCACACAGCACCAGAAGTCAGGAAATGCAAAGAGGAGATTGACACTCCCTTCTTAACTTCGTGTTTCCTGGCTTCTGTTGGCTTGCGTCAGAACCATAGCTTTGTTTTAAATGTAACCTTGTTTATTAATCAATTCTCAAGACACTGCCTCAGGATATTTGTGATCATATTTTTAATATGATATTGTTATCAGTGATCAACATGTTGGAATTGCACAGTGTTAGTTTGGGGTCAGGGGCTGTCACACAGACGCTCTCTGCCTCATCTGCAATTCTCCACCTCCTCCCCGTTACTGCTATGCCACAGTTTTCTTACAAGCGAAACAATTCGGAAAGGTAGCAGGAACAGCGATACGCTTCATGCCAGCTTCCCTCAAATGTGGAGCAGCGTGTGGCCGTGCTGGCGGAGCACCAGGCCTGGTGAATGTTCTCTCAGGAGATCGGTTCGGATCTTGCAGTTTTCTTTTCACGGTCTGGTAAGAAAATAAAGCCAGTAAACTAAACTGCAGGCAAATATGCTTAAAATTGTGTGTTGCCTTTTTCTTAATGTGAATTGGGCAATAGTATAATTGCTTCCAGGCTGAAGAAGTTTAGGAAGTTGTAGTTCAGCTCTTGGTATCTTTGTACTTGCCTAACTGTCTGTCCCTGTCTGAGCTGACTTTAAAGGGGTCTTGTTCAACCTAGCAATTCAGAGTTGTAGAACGAATATCTAGTATTTGTATGAGTATCGTATAAAGCCTTGGAGGGCTTTAGAGAGAGGGAAAGAGGAGGGGATCTCATTTGTGTTTTAGTTGTACCACAAGGTAAGATGAAATTCCTCACTATTCAGAGAAGACTGCATAAGATGTGAAGTGTAAGAGTAGCATGTAAACTAAAGCAACGAATAAACAGAATAAAATGAAGCAGTGTTTAGGCCTACTTTATACCAGCCATACATGCTTCTCTAGCTTACAAAGCATTTGCTTTGGGGAAGAGTGATCAATACAGAGCAAACTTGACTGTAATTCTGGAGTTAGAACTTCGCATTTCACAAGAGCCCGTACAGTATTTTAATTGTTTAACCATCATGTCTGCTGCCAAGTTTGGTTTATAACCTAACTAAAAGGGACTAAACAAGGGAGAGTGAAAATAAAGTAACCACTTTGCATGAAATTGGGGCTGAGGTTCTCTTCTTTCCACCAATTTCAGGGCAGTAGCTTGTTAGAATTGTGTGTGTGCCCTTTGATCTGCATTTTCATGGGATTATTTTCACATTTGCCTGTCGCACCTTCTCATGGATAACTCTAAAAACCCCTTCCTTTCCCTCCAAACCCTATTCTTGTGTGTGCTTGTTGGTTTGAAACCCTGGGACATTTTAGCTACCTACAGTAATAGCGCTCGACTTGTCCCCCCTGTTCCTCCAGGAAAGGAAGTTCTTCAAAGGCTTCTTTGGAAAAGTAAGTTTAATGCCTCGTTTGTGCTTGCACTATAAGGAGTTACATCCCTGGTATAGCACTGCCATAAAATCAGGGTGTTGAGAGTCCCCTAGTCCATTTCAGAATATTTGCTTCTAAAACAGACTTGGAAATACGTTGATCAAACAAAGAATATAGTTAAAAAAGCAACCTGAAACAGAAACTTTAAATCCGTATGGACTGTATTGGAAATCCAGTGTTCTGAAGTGATTTGGTCTTCCTGAAAAAAATGTGAATTGTCCTTTTAAACCCTTAAACTTGTGCTAGCCTACATCACCTGGGCAAATATCTACAGAGCAGTTGGGGTCTGTGCCTTGTAAGCGCTTCATGATCAGCTGCCTGGCACCATGAGTTGACCCAAATGTGAGCACTGGGAGAAAGCAGTGTGCCTACACATATACTACCTCTTAAACCTTTCTTTTTTGAGCACAGTCCTAATTCAAAGGTATACGAAGATGAGACCAGGCATTTACCTACTATGTTTTTCTAATTGCAACTCAACTGCATAACTGAAAAACTTACTGTTTCTATCGTTGCTCTTGTTTTCATGAGGACAGTGTCTTAGACGCGAAGGGAAGCAACTCTTTGTCCTTACTAAGAAAGTGCTGTACTGGCGGCTGGGTGGTTTTATTCCTGCTGTCTACATCTCCGCAAGGCAGTGCCTGTAGACCTCTGAAAGAGCTCGCTCTCTTTTACCTCTCATCTCTTCCCTACTTCTGCGTTTGAAATTCCTGTAAAACATCTTAATTTAGTTTTCATATGCAGTTAATCTAAGTTATGGCTTCTGAAGTATCTTGTTATAAAGTGAATCTTGGCTCAGATAGAAAGTAACACGTTTGTAACTTCCATACATACAAATATCTTTTGGAGCAGATTATTCTCTGGTCACAAATTTGCTTTGGCTTTGCTTGGGGAGTAAATAAAGTTTTTTTTCAGTGGCTCCTTTTTCACTTTTCACTCAGATAGTGATGCATGTCACAGAGGGACAGCTGTTTCCCCAATTCAGGTTTCTTCCTATGATGTGGAAAAGCACACATCTAAAGTGTAGTGATAGTGAAGGGCCAAAATACCATAGGTGGGAGATCTGTCAGATTAATCAGATCATTCCTACAAGCTAACAAAATTTAAGAACTGGAATCTACAAAGATTGGAGTGAAAACATGCTGTTTGCTTTACAATTGAAAATGCTAACTACTGCTATTTTTTAAAAACAAACAAACAAACCCCCCCCACCTCAATCTGATGAGATACGTTAGATTTCTTTCTGCTTGCTGGTATTAACTTATGTTAGGATACATAAGAAAGTAAAGTTGTAGAAGGACAGAGCTTTTCATAGCACTTAAAAATGTGTCTTTGACTTTTTAGTTATCTATTAAATATGCTAGCTTCCCTATTACATCTTAGTAGCTTTTTTATGAAGTCCAGTACTTTGCCACACCTTGCAGGTTTGCTTTACCTTTTATTATAATATTTTGCTAAAGAGGGACCTGCTTCTACTTCAGCCTGTGAAGTTTCATCAGGTAGCACTGAAACCACTTAAATCCATAGTGTTTAGATATCCCCACAGCGTCAGGATGGCGGTGCTTTTATTACAGCTTTGGCCTGCAACGGTAGGCCAAATCTAGAGGAAAAACTGCCAAAAAAAAAAAAAGGGACAGCTGTTCTCTCATTAATATTTGAGAAATACTAATAACTCTAATGTCTTTGGCTGTCTCATCTATAACTTCTTCACAGATGCCTTGCATTGGGATTAATATAATATTCCAAACTGCAGAGCTGCTTAAAATGCCCTACCAGCTTTCAAAAAGTCAGTCTATACAGGTTTGCTTCTTTGCCTGTCCGTATTTTCTCCCCGCTAAAAGGTAAATCTGACGGATTTGTGTCCGGAAATGTTTAAGCGTTTAGTATTGAAAATACTCTCTTTTCAGCTTTGAATAAAAATGAGTGTCTGTTGATAGCTCCAGGTTAGGCTTCTGCAGTTTTATTTTGTGTAGCATACGCAACGTAACTGAATCAACTCCCTTTTTAGGCAGCTCTTCGTATTTTAAAACTAAAGCTTTTCTGTTGTAATGGATAGTGGTACAGATTCGATGATCTTTCTCGTGTTCTGCTTCCGCCAAGTGCGTGTATTTCTCATCACGCGATGTTTTATACAAAGTCTAAAACGAAAAATTTTTTTTTATATACCTCAGGCTCCAGATGTATCTTCCAGCTGTTTGTAAGTCCCAGGACAAAATAAAATAGGCAGAAAGACTAGAAACAGTTTAGAACTATTTAAAAAATGCATTGTTGGGCAACTTTAATTCTGCCCTGGTATCCTTAAAACTTTATTTTCCAGCTTACAATATAGCTGCTACTTATGTCCACGTTCCTATCATTTCTAACAGTTAAATTGTAATGACCCGCACTGCTGATTAGGAAATGTGCATTTCGGATTTAGTCCACTTCATTTTCTTTTTGGTTTTTTGGGGGGTTGTTTTTGTTGTGGTTTTGTTTGTTTGTTTTGTTTTTTGGTGTTGTGTTTTTTTTTTTTTTTTGTGGATGCCCATACCTGTTGGAGAGGCTTCACTTGTGCCCAACCCGCAGTGGTCCTGCTTTATCTTCGGGCCTCGTTGTCTGTTAGGACAAACGCCTCACCCTCCCTCCTGGAGACCTCTGAGGACTCTGAAATTAGTCCAGATAACGAATCTTGTATTGGAGTAGATTACTGACCCCTTAAGAAGTGCTGAGCAGCGAGGTTTCTATCAGGGCTGACTCAGCACTGACAAATCAGGCTCCTGGGAGTCGGTGCCACGCGTGGCTCTCCTCCAGCAGTGCTGTCGTCCAAAAGCTCGTGAATATGAAGACAAGCTACTGATACGAATGTCTAGATGAGTCCCTCGGTAGCAACGTTTAAGACCACACTGTTCCAGTGGATATTGGCTATTTGCTTTAAACAGTTTTGTTTGGAGTCACCTATACCTTTCAGTGTTATTAAGCTGCGATTCTGCGTTGGAGTTCACTTCCCATGCAGTATCTTGCATCTGGTCTGATCTTTGTCCAGTGTGTGCCGGGAGTGCAAATGCTCATATCTACTTTCTAATCACGGTATACTCGGCAATATCCCACCCATAATAGAGTAGTACTTTGATTTCTATAGCCAATATAAACTGATTTGGAGAAGTATGTTCCTTTACGCATCACTTGAGGCACAAATAAGCTGAGGATTCCGTAGATGGGAAAATCATATGTTGCCCAACAGTAGTAGCTGTGAGTTTGGGATATAGACTATAAGGACTTCTAAGCATTGGATCCACCATAAATCTAGAAGAAGGAATTGGGAGTTAAAAGTGTGTTTTCTTTTTCTCTTAGTGTAAGAAACCCATGTTTCGTTATCTTGTGTGAAGAACCTCATGTTTCCAGTGGGAGAGGAGGACTTAGACAGCCCTTTAGCCTTCTCATTTTATTCTGAGAAACATGAAGTTCCATGTCTTAGCTATTTCCAAATCCTCGCTTGGTAAAATAGTAGGTGAGGAGTAGCTCTGTTGAAGATCAATACTGCTTTATGAAGTACCCAATTCCGTTAAACTTGACTTGTTTAATACAAACTTCAGGAACTGTTCGCTATATCTGCAGAAACAGGATTTTTATTGTTTGCTGGGGAAGGACCTGTATCTCAGTTTCTAATGATGGTAATCTAAACCAAACAGTTACCTGCAGGCATTGTCTTCTCTTGATTGTTTGTATTTGCTTGAAATAAAGATTTTAAGGCTATTAACAGCTTGTAAGAAACTGGAACTCCTTTTTAAAACAGTTCGAGGAGACAGACCTCTACAAACCATTTGTTTTTGGGGACTTTTAGGCTACGGAGGCTAGCTATGCATTGAAAATACAGACTATATTTTGTGGGTATCAATATTTACTACCTTTTAAGACCAAAAATTAGAAGTGACTTTTAAATGGTGCAATATTTTTTAACACGCATGATGGTACATTTAAGTACATCTTCCTTTGTGAATTATACTCTTTCCATTAGGCATTCCAGAATCTGACAGTTTTACTTTAAACCCTCTCTGAGGTATCCAGCAGACTGGCTGGACATTTAGAAACTTGCTTCTGCAAGCACTTCTCCGTAGTTTGCTTTCATGCTGTGCTTATTTTCTCTCTTTTCTCTTTTAATCACTCTTCCATAAAGTCAGTGCCATTCTCTGTTCTCACCAAGCTTTTTGAAAATGCTCGGGTTGTCATTGCTGCTTCTGAAATTGGGACAGATAGTTCCTCCCCAAAACCAAACACAAGTCCTGCCAGGCCCGTTTTCTTCACACTTGCTGCTTTCTCTGAGAATGAAACCAATGTGATATAACAGGAGACTTTTCACTCCAAGATATTTCATCCTTACAGTGCTAAAATCAGTGTTGCAGACTTGGAACATGTGGTAGCTTATGCCAGAATGTGTCCTTGCTCCATTACTTGCCATATAAATATAAATTATATACATCTGCAATGAACTATTAAAACAAACAAACAAACAAATTATAGTTCTTGCATGAAGCCACTAGCTGATACCCCCTCATCTCTTTTTTGTTGTTGTCCACTCCCTGCAGTGGTCTGTGGCGGGTGCCACTGGCAGCCACAAACTATGTAAACCCACTGCTTCAAAAAAGTTATAGAGAGTATAGTTTATTAGCTGGTTTAAAGTATATGGGGCTTGTGAATTAAAGTAACACATTAAAAAAAAAAAAAAAAAAAAAAGATTATTTTTCCAGTACTAATTCTCTGTAACAACCAGTAAAATTATGTTGACATCTTGTACCTATTTTCTTTTCAATGAATTAGTTTCAGAAGAATATTGTGTCAAGTGTTTATGCTGTTTTCTGTAACTTTCCCTTAAAAAGTAAACACTCTAGAAAGAATCCGTAGTTTAAATGGCTCCTGAAGCCTTCCTGTGTTTCCCACTTTTACTTACCCTCAGCTTGCGGCAGCTGAAAGTTCCCACAGTCAGATCTTGGATAAAAGCCAGACCGCTGCTCCGCTGTGTCAGCCCGCCGCACACCATTGCTTTTTCAAGATACACACCGAATGGTTAAGAAATCATATTTTTCTACCTCTCTTCCAAGATGTGACATTTAGCTCTTAATAAATTAGCGAAACATGTTTGGATGATTGATCTTAGCAATAAGCTCACAAAACAGTAACTGATGACTTTTGGGTGCTTTTAACACTGGTTTAAGGTGATGCCATGATTCTGCCATGCGACTATTGGGGCAGAGGGTAGGGCTGGTGGAAATACCAGGTAAGAATTTTCCTATGTTTAAACTTGTGCTAAAAAAGCTACCTGTGGTGTAACTCCTTATGAATTAGTGTTTTCTGACTCTTTAGTGGAATTCTTCACCCACTTGGTCAGTCTTGAATTCTTTACTGTCAGCGGACATACACCCTATTTTTGCCTCCACCTGTCCTGTGCCCTCTCCCCATCCCCACAACGTGCTGTTTCCGAAATACTGGCTTTGGCTTGGTTCTCTGAGTGTTTTGCAACTTGGATTGAGTATCTGGCTTTGGGCACCCTACTGACCGTGGACTTCATCTACACTTAATGTTATGGTTCTTGGAAAGGGGAAGCGGGTGGCAGTCTGACGCTGTTGGCATAAAACTGTTGTTTTTTTCTTTCTTTTTTTTTTTTCTTTTTTTGAAAGTCTGGGAAGAAAGCCGTTAAAGCAGTCCTGTGGGTTTCGGCGGATGGACTCAGAGTTGTAGATGAGAAAACAAAGGTTAGATTTCCCTGGACAAAAGTTTTAAATCTCTCTATAATAACGTATGTGCTATAACTTTAAATGGACACCAATCTTTATGTTAATGCAAATGTTGGTATTTGAAAGGAATACTGAAGTGTATAATTAGTTTAATCATTTCTTGCTTTGTACACATATGTATGCCTGCTCATTTTTTTTCCCCAGTTAATGTCACGCTATTCTGAAGACACATTTCATAAAATGTGGCAGGTAGTTCCAACTTGGAATATTTCTTTGTTGTGTTTACTGGAACAACAATTTTATCCTGTTAAGTTCTGTTGGCATTGAACTTGGAGAGTCCCTTGACTTCGTTCTGCACCACTGCAGAAGGCTGCCATAGTAACACATGAGCGAACTCATGTTAATCAATATAGTTTTCAGTGCATCCAAATCCTAGAATGGGTCTGAATGAACAAGAGCTAGCTTCTAAAACTGCAATGAAGAGAGTAAATTAAATGGGGCAGTTGTGCCTTCAGACTCAAGCTAAATAGTAACTGAGTATCAAATTCGGTAATTTCTATGTGCCTTCAGAGTCAAGCTAAATAGTAACCGAGTATCAAATTCAGTAATTTCTAATTCTAATATCTAAGCTGTTGGTCTGAAGTGGAAGACTAATGTATTTGTGGCATCCTTCTAGATTGTTTTACAATTTTCTTATTGTGAAATATCACAGTATGTACCACCAAGGTGCTTGTGTGCAAGTAATAGCAAACGATTCTTGGTTTTATCTAGATGTAGGCAATTAGAAATAAGAGCTTTAGGCTTGCCTCTATAAGCGTACTAGTATTTTAAAAGATGGCATGGCTATCGGAAGAATTTTTACTCTCATTAGTCTGAGAGTTTTATATTCATGTCATTTGACCTTCACTTGTCAACCTAGAAGATGATTTCTGCAAGCCAACACTGAGAAGCAGGTAGAGATAATTCATATCCCTCTGCAGTACAGCTGCCTGTCAGATACCTGCTCTGTGGCTAGACTTATTCAGGGCTGCTGTTACGGTATGGTTCATCAGCACTAAAGTTACTGTCTCTTAAGTATTCGGTTTCTAATACAAACATACTGATGTAGGTGAGTTCAGTCTACTGATTGCCTCATTTAAAAATAATAATACATGTATTGTTATTAGAAATGTTACTGCATCTATCTAATCTTCTAAAATTGAATTTTAACAAGTTGTGCAGACCCTGGAGGTAAATAAAAGTACAGGACTTAAAAGAGAATATACTATTGCCTCCTGGTGGTTGAATACATTAGCACAGGTGCCAAATACTCACCACCAACCGAAAGAAACAATTTTGAAAAAAATTTGAAAAAATAATTTTTAATGAAGATGGCGTAGTTCTTAAACTATACTATCTCCTTTTTAGAAACACTTCTCCCATCAATCTATGGGAACAAATCAGGGGTGTTTGATACTACCAGTGCTGCTGGTGCTTTTCCATTGCATCCCTGCTTAGCTAATTGGCAGATCAGCTTTTGCTTTTTGTGTAGCAGCTGCTAGACCTTTTCACACTTGCAGACCTCTCCAATATGTTTCAGCATTGTGTTTTAACCACAGTGAAGATTTTTTTGATTGCAAGAGTACCGGAGCTGCTGAAAAAATAAAATAAAGAAAGAAAATAAATAAATAAATAAAATAAAACAAAAATGTGAGCTCCATAGTCTAGAGGAGAGATCTTAGGAATTGTTTGGGTCCCTAAATTCTTAAGTGGTGCCTTGACACACTTGTGCCAAAGGTGGCTGGTGGAAAATGTAATCTGTCCTTTTTGTTTCATACTGGGAAGAGATTCTGAATGGTGAATTCATTGACAGGTAATTATAGCCACATCAGGTTATCCTCTTTTTAGTATAACTCATCTTCTTGCAGTTAACACTGAAAATTACTTGTTCAAGTGTTTCTCCATATTTCCTCACATTTCTTTCATTGGGGGGGGGATTTTTTCCCTCTAGGATCTTATAGTCGATCAGACAATAGAGAAGGTTTCCTTCTGCGCACCAGACAGGAACTTTGACCGGGCATTCTCATACATCTGTCGAGATGGCACAACGAGACGCTGGATATGCCACTGCTTTATGGCTGTAAAGGACACGGTAAGTTTAATATGGTGTGTGTCCAGCTCTTCCAGCTTCTAGCTGGAAGTTACGCTCGTAAAAATTAACTACCTAGAATACTGCAATATGTTTCGACTTCGGCTAAAATATTACTTAGTCCTTGAAAATTATTTTAGTTCTAATTCTTTATATCTGAATTATTTGCCATCCCTCTGTGGTGTCATCTTGTGGAGAGAAACGGTGCCCAGCGTGTGTATAAAAGGAATGCAGTCAGCCTCAGATATCTCTAGCAGAAGGGAACTACTCTTCTAAAAATAGGCAGAAGATATTCTCATCTGAAAACGTATACAGCCAAAAACTGAAACAGCAATGACAGTTTTTCCAGGATAAAATCATAGTGAGTAAATACAGACTGGTTATGAATGCAGCCTCCTGTATGCGAATGTTATCTTGAATGGAAAGTCATTTGAATGTTAAGGGATGGAGCTAAACTGAATTAAATTAGCATCCTGTTTGCTTCTAAGTGATAGAGATTTTTCCAGTAGAAGGTTTGAAAGTAAGTTACCTCTATCAGTATTTTGCTGTGTAGACTTAAGTTATTCAACTCCCTGATGTGGCCTTTTCCTCTTTCTGCTTTTTGTTAAATCCTGCCTATATTCTATAAAGCGCTTGAAACCTCATGCAAATTCGTTGTGTGAACTCCACATAGCTGCATGTTCAGAGCAATTGTACTTGACAATTTATCATTTTTCTTTAAAGAGAAACAAAGAAGTTAGAAATTCCCAGTTGAACTTATGTTAGAGCTGGAACATTTCTATTTTCCTCTGTGAATAACAGGTCAATTCACTTGATCATAACAGATGAGTTGAGTACTGGTAATAGCACCTCTGACTCAACTGTAGCCGCCGTATCAGCTGGATTGCTGGACTTCCTCCGACTTGAATTTCCTTTCCTTATTGCAGTTATTGGATAGTGGATCCTTTTGACCTCACCAGTTAATAATGGAAGTGCTTTTCAGAAGGCACTCTTAATACTGACTTGTGCATTGGGTTAAGGCCATTAAGAGGTGTAAGTAGTCACCATTGTACTTTTAATTTTCACGCTTGCACACAACGGTAGTGTCTCCCTGAGCCCTCTGTAAACTTCCCCGTCTGAGAATAGCGCTTATCTGTCCTTCAGGACTTACACCTGCTTACGATGGCTTCACAAGAGTTCCTTTGTGCACAAACGTATCCAGAGGCAAGGGATCAGTGCAGGCACGTTATCGTACTAGCATCTTAGTAGCAGTTGAACTAAACAGATTATCCGACAATCTCTTTCGTTTCTGGGTGGCCTTCCTGAACACTGCTTGTGCTTTAGTAGTTGGGAGTCTTTCTATAGCAGGTTTAATTTTAGAGCCATACAAAAGGTGGCCAATTACAGTAGTTCTCTTTAATGCCTTAATTAGATTCCTCTTGTAAAGGCAGGTTATCACTTCGCAATGCTTGAAGCACACGTATGTTTCTGTTCCAGTTACTATATGATGCAATGTTGTCTTGTACAGGGGGAAAGGTTGAGTCATGCCGTGGGCTGTGCATTTGCAGCGTGCCTGGAGCGAAAGCAGAAGCGAGAGAAGGAGTGTGGAGTGACTGCCACCTTCGATGCCAGCAGAACCACATTCACTAGAGAGGGGTCATTCAGGGTCACTACAGCTACTGAACAAGCAGAGAGAGAGGAAATTATGAGACAGATGCCGGATGCTAAAGGTACGGGGTGCAACTTAAACAATCATCCATAGCGAGCAAAACCAGCACCGAGGTGAATTGGAGCCCGTGCAAAGATTGAAGCTTAACATCCTTGCAGCATTCACTCTCTTGAATCTTACTATGTACAAATCATGTTCCCAGACGCTTGTCACTTCACAGGATGAAAAATGCTCTCAGATTCACTTGTAGCGCATTTTCCCACATCTCCTCTAGAAAAAGAACAAGTGGCTTCATATGTGAAAGCTGCTCCTGGTTTGTTTTGTCAGCCTGCTTTATGGCAGAGAACACCGTAGGTACCGTACTAAAAGGCCTTATTAGAAAAATGTTATAATAATATATAACAAGTCTGCCAGACGTGAAGTAGTCCTTTTTGTAGTCTGAAGCTTATGGTAAATGAACAGAAAATTATATGCATTTTTCTTAAAAATAATGTATTTTTATTTTGATTTTTAAGGCAGGTTACAAAGTGTAGTATAGAGTTATGTTGCATGAGGGAAGGACAGATCAATCACAGTGTGCTTTCTAAAGAAACCAAAGCAAAACAACCCCCTCCTCATAAAACACAGAACTGTTGCACTGTTAATTACATTCAAAACTAGTAACTAACTGATTTGAGAGGAGTTAGTTTTTACTTCTTAGCCATTTAAAACGCCATTTAAAGTGTTCTGAAATGCAAGTGAAAGTAGAACTTCATACTCAACTTTTATTACAAGTAGTGGAGTTCTACAACTAACAAAAAATAAGTATTAAAAATATTCTTCATAGCCCTCTTTACAGTGGAGGTGAACTTTTGTTTCAAAGGGCTACACAGCAAATTTTATGTTGCCACTCGATTGCAAAACTTTAATCTTCGTTTTCATCATCCATCTGCTTGTTCCCATACGTTAGTTTTAGAATGTGCTAAATGAAGCTTAAACACAAGGCCTTTGTTACTTGAGGGCATGAGTCAAAGTCTTGACTCAATGAAGGTGTGTGAAATCCTTTCCAAGAAAGACTGATTAGAAAAGTTTCACTTGAGTGAGCAGCTGCAGCTCATGGGTACTGAAGCTTGCAAGACAACATAATTAGTTTCTCCTACCATTCCAGCTCCTCAGAAATCTCTAGTGTGACTTCTCTCTTTACCAGACTGCTAGTTATTCTGTTGATGTGTCAACAAAAAAAGTAATTGTTTTTCCTAAAATGTTTGGAAAGCAATATAGGTAAAATAAGAGTTCACACCAGGATAGTGAGATTTCCCCTTCTCCCGCTGTGTTGATGAGCTGTTTTTATTGCCCCTAAAGCCAATTCACTTATGAGTGAGAGAGTGTTTTTGTAGAGATGGAAAAATCCCCATTGCTATTCTAATCATAAGTGTCATGATTTAAACTAGGCTTAATCCTACATTTCTATCATTAGGCCTGGTTGACAGAAGCATTGTGGTGCTATGCAAAACCCTGCAAAATGCAGCAGCTGACTTTAAGTTGGAGGAGCTTCCAGTGCAACTAACTAGTGATTGCGTGGTAACACTACAGCTAAATTCAGTTAAAGACGTGACACCCGAACACACTGTAGATGTGCCTGGTGTTAGCAAGGCCTCTCAGCTCGGAGGCTGGACCTGCCTTGCCGCACACCTCCATCTATCTGTAAAGATTTCCTGGAGGAGCTGGGGAGCTGCCGCCTGAGCACTGAATGCAGCCTGACCTGTTCAGTGTTGCTGTACCCTTGGCCTGCTGAAGCTTGTGCAGTGTGTTTGGCTGCTGCTGCTGATTCTGCAGGGCTGGGAGGGTGGCTTTTAAAAGAAGGTCCTAGAGCTAGGTGCTGTTCCCTGCTGCTGCTGACCTATGCCACCCTAAGTCACTTATTACAGTTTGTAGTAATATTTTGGCCATCGTTCTGTGTGGGGCAAAGTAAAGGTCTCAAACACGCAATACACTTTTCAGTCTTAATCATAAATGAATTGCAAGTATTTCTAGCGCTGGGGTCTCGGGAATAGCTAGAAAGAATACATATATAAGGCCATCATTTCTATGAAGTGGCTAGCCTTAGTAAGCTTTGCTTTGGAGACTGTATGTGTGTAAAGTGACATGGTGAAGATAATGAAGGTACAGAGAAACGATTTTTCTGCTGTGGTATTAGAAACTCTTTTGGAAGACTACTAGTTATGCAAATTCCTGCAGTTTCTCTTTTCAAAACAAATGGGAGTAGGGGCAGGCAGTTGAACACTACTTTGCTTTACTCTTTTAACCTCACCCTATTTCCTCCAGCAGTTGAAACAGAAGTGAAAACAGTAGCACCAGGTGCTGCACCAAACAATACTGCCCCCTCTTCTGGCTCACCGACCTCTCCTACTGCTGAAGTTGCTGCCTCTCTGGATAAAGAAATGAGCAATCCCCACGCTATTCCACGGAGGCATGCTCCTATAGAACAGCTTGCCAGGCAAGGGTCTTTCAGGGGCTTCCCTGCCCTTAGCCAAAAGATGTCTCCTTTTAAACGACAGTTATCTTTGCGAATAAATGAGCTGCCTTCAACAGTGCAAAGGAAGACCGATTTCCCCATGAAAAACTCAGGTAAAACCAAATGATTCCGTGAAACGTTACCTTAAATTGTCTCTTCCTCCTTTCCTTCTCTGTGGCTTCAAATAACTCCTTATTTTCTAGTAAAACCTTCTTCCTACCTCATGTGGATCATTTCTCATGAACAAACATCACCACATCAGCAAAATTCTGCTTTGGCAATAGGCAAGAATTTCAAATGCAATATTAACGTGCAGGAGACAAACAGTTCTCATCACTATCTGAAATATTGGAGCACAGCTTGAAGTGCTCCAGGAATGGGTGTTGGTGAATTAGTAGGTGCTCTTAGTAGGCTCTTCCCTCTGAGCCACTGAACCAGTTCCTCCACTTAATGCCAGGACATCTTGAGAGACAAATCCCTTCAAGGCCTTAACCACTTGTCATGGGATCATGTGATGCTTTTCTGCAGTCTGTCCTTCTGCCTGTCTGAATTCTTCTTTTTGAAAGCAATGAAATGGCTTGTCATCTTGCATTGAAAGAAATTTTACTGTTTAGGTGGTACAGCTGGCTGCATCAGTAACGCGTGGTACAGTTTTCACATGATGGTAGTGGGGTTCTCTAGAGTCATCCCAACATAAACACCTGGGGTGCTCAATGCCTTGCATAATGTCCTAAAATCCCCATAGCCGGGTTATCCTGCAGGCCAGCTGTACTCTCACTTGGAACAGAGCTAGTTTTAGGGTTCTAAGCTTTAAAATAAAAAATTACTGTGGTAAAGGCAAAACCAACAAAAATACCTAGTCTGACTTCTCTTATAATCCTTATTTGGTGACCTGTGCTTTAAGACCAGCACTGAGTTTACCAGTTTTACAGTAACAGTGCACTGCTCACTACTGATACTGAGCACACTACAGTCTGAGTTTTTCATGATTCAGGAGACTTCTGATGCATGTTCCTATGTATGCTGCTGCCAGTGCTGCTTACTGTCACACCACCTGCGCCGTATTGGAATATCCCTCAAAGAATCAATTTTTGGGCGTACCTCCCCCTGAATTTTAGATATGGTGCATGTTGTGTCCAGACATCTTATGGTTTGTATACTGTTTGTTCTTAATTATGCCTGCTCATGTCAGTTCTGTGCAATGAAGGACTGATCATCAGTACTTTTGAAAAGCAGTGCAATTAGTAATAATGAGAACATCTGGTAAGTTGGCAGTTTTACTCCAGATGTTACTTTATCCACATTATGCTGATACTTGGTTTAAGACTGAGTCTCCATTTTATTTGAGCATTCAGCTTTTGCTTTTCATAATTCTACCACAGGAGCTAGGGATTTCAGCTACTGCTGAACTGGAGCAATCAACATTCTAACTCCAGGCTTAACTTGCCACCGTGCATTGCTGTCAGCACGTTTAAACTTCATCTAGTTACTGTGGAAATATGTTGTTGGAACACTTAAATCTATCATAAGTATTTTCATTTCACAGAGTGCCAAATCTTAGTGCCAAATCCTTGATATGTTTAGCACTTTAATACTGAAAAATTTAGATCTCTGCTAAAGCTATAGAAAACCCTTTTATTTTCTGAAATGAACATCCTCTTGCATTAACACAGAGAAGCAGTAATAACCGACTTTAAATCTGGAACGCTGATCTCCTTACCCTCTTGACTTAGTCACAAAATACACTAATGTGGTGTTCTATTTCGGGTCAGGTCTTCAACACTAATTTTAAAAAAGCTGTCATGCAAATCAGTAGCAGGAACATCTAGGACATAAGGGAACTAACTATATTTCAATTTCACATTGGTATTTGTAAATTGTTTCTGTATCCTTTAAACTTCCAATTTAATGAATTTTGTTTACATTTTAGTCCCTGAGGTAGAAGGGGAAACGGACAGTATTAGTGCCCTGTGCTCTCAGATCACCAGTGCTTTCAGCACACCATCAGAAGATCCTTTCTCTTCGGCCCCCATGACAAAACCAGTGACAGTAGTCGCACCACAGTCTCCTGCCTTTCAAGGTTTGTGATTTCTTTGCGTGCTGGTCATGCTGGATGAGGCTTGAACGCACATAATGTTGCTTTCCAGTAACACATGGTCTTAATTTCTTGTGCAAGTCCTGTTATCAGTATTTTGGGGGAACACATCCTGCTTTATTCATCTTGTTTGTTTAGTTTTTCTGTGTTTTTGTTTTTAACAAAAAGTTCATCCACCTACCACACGATAGTTACCTGTAAAAGAGACTGACTTTGAGGTAATGGCTATTTTAACATTCTGCCTCCTGAACGGCAAAAACCTTACCAACTGTGTGTCACAGGAGCCAAATCCCACAAGGGGAGAGATTGTGCCACCGTGTGTTTTTCACACAAACTCTTAGCTAAGTTGTGGAGAGATGCCAACTATAGAACTCATAGCAGCCTGTAATCTTCATTTCACTGATACGCTTTCATACAAGTTGTGTGAAAAAAGAACCTCTCCTTGTTAAATATAGTTATTGTTACTTTGCATCTAAAATCTGTTCTTCTTTTGAATCTAAAATTAATCATACAGTAACTTCTGGTGAGCCATCTCTCTTCTCTATAAAAACGACAAATTTAACTTAAGTCGGTCATCAGAACTCAAGGTCTCATCAAAAACATAAAAATCCACCATCCCACAATTCTGTTAACAAGCGTTGGCTTGGTGAAATGCAATTTACTAGCTTTATCGTCTGTCAGTCCAATTTGGCTAATTTACGCAAACTGCTGTCATGTGGAAGTGTCTAAAATTGTTGTGTGTTGATAGGTATGACATGGCCCACTAATATTCCAGTCACGTGCATGCCTTGCATGAACTAATTGCACTGATGTTGTCTGCTCCCATTTTAGTTAATGGCACTGCCTCTGCCTTCTGTGTGCTTGCTGCTAAACCATCCCAAGCTGCTGTAGTGCCCACAGCTATGCCTGTTCGTGAAACCAATCCTTGGGCTCATGCTCCTGCTGCTAATACTGGAGCTGCAGCCATGGTCGCTGGTAAGATTGGAAGTAGATCCGGTGCATTGCTATGAGAACTTGGATCAAAAGCATAATTGAGCCCTTGAGACAATTGTCAATGCCGCTTAATGGCAAGTGGAAGGAACACTAACAAAAGCCGGAAGTAGTAGCCTTTTGCGCAAGTGGATGGAGGGAAGCGATGAACTCGCTGGTTCTGGGTCTGTAAGCTGGACTGATTCTTATTTTGGCTGCACTTTAGAAAAGCCAGTGCCTAAAAAGGAAGTAATGAAGTAGTGTGTGTTTGGGGATGAAGGGGAAAGACTCTGTATGTGTACCCAAAATAATTTTCATGCGTTCTTTCCACTAACGTACGTAACGAGAGATTAAGTTGGTTACTTAAAGGCTTTAGAGGTTAATTTCTTCTCTTTAATAAGTTTAGTCTGCCCCTCCAGTCCTTGTCTATAGTTATATACAATGATGTAAGGTGGTACTTTAAATGGCTGTCACCCATGTGGACATGTATGCTAGAAGGCTGCAATCAAACTAACATCATTTCCTGGTGTAAGCTCAACTTGAGAAGAGAAACTTTGCTAGTGCAATAGCAGGTTCTGCTTGGCCTCGTAAGACAACCAGACCCACTTTCAGTAAGTCTTCCCCCATAAGAGGGAGTCCCTAAGCTCTGCCTCCAACAGTTCCCACTGTAAAAACAACAGTAGACTGATCTTTAGATGGCGTTTAACTAGATCAGGCTGTATGAAGACTACTGAGCAGTAATGGTTTTCCACATCTCCAAAACACCAAGTAACACATGAGTTGCAGAGCCATCCCTAGCATTCCTGGTTGCTTTTCTCATCACATTGGAAACCTGGCAATGCCCTATGGGAGAGAAAAAGAATTTGAAACTGTAGGGAGAAGGAAAACCAGAATTCAGCTGGTGGGAGATAGCTTTGAAACTGGGAGGAGTGGAAATTATGATTTTTTTTTTTTTTATCATTGAAGATAAATGAGTTAAAATCAGAGCTAGTGTTATAGAAGAAAAGTTTAAAATGCTAAGTGTTGAACATTGCAAAAGAGTTTCAGAGGTTAACAGCCTGAATTATATATGGAAAGAGTAAGGGAAGAGTGAGTGGAAATGGAGGAAGAATATAAAGGAGTATAGTAAGTACAGTTTACATATCGTGTCGTAATTTGATTAGATGTATTGCCTTAAATGTTCATGTATATCACAGTGAGTACTCACACTTCAATTCAATGTGTATGGGACAGAAAAATGAATGTTGTCTGGAACTCCCAGTACTATTACATTACTGTCCTTTAGAAGGTCAAGCCTTAATTTAGGAAACAGAGCAAACGAGTCTTAAAAACAGTTTCTTATAGCTTTGTGTTCTCACAGTCCACCAGTCCTGAGCTGTACGTTCAGAAACTGATACTCCCCAGTTAGAGGAATTGGTGGTTATGGACCAGATCATTGCCACCAAGTTATGAGTGCAGGCGGCAGCTTTCCTGCGTGCCCTAAAGTCTCAGATGTCTGCTGTGAAGGAAAAAAAAAATCAATCTGCATTTCAGTGAAGAAACTTTTCTCTACCCCTTCTTGACCAATGTCTTCCTATAACAGAACAGTACCGTGGATGCATGAAGATGCTTCCAGTGTTGGTAGCGGTCTTTCAGCTGTGGAGGGAGGAGGCCTGTCTGTTCAGCCTTTCTAGCTGATGAAAGGGCGAGGAGTGGAAATAACTAATGACTTCTCCGTGTTTTCCTTCCCAGGCACTGAGTGGAGCAGCACCTCCTCAGGTGCGGCCTCACCAAGTCTCTTCCAAGGAAACCACAGACGTACTCCCTCAGAGGCAGACCGCTGGTTGGAAGAGGTCTCAAAGACTGTCAGAGCCCAACAGCAGCCAACCCCAGCTCCAGCCCCGCAGCCACTACTACAGCCTCCTCCAGCAGCTTCCCAGTCAGCACCAGCCTTCCCAGTCAGCACCTTCATTGCACCTCAGCCTGTGCCGGTGGGTGTGGTACCGCCCATGCAGCCAGCATTTATTCCAGCTCAGCCCTACGCTGTAGCAAATGGGATTACCTATGCAGCCCCAAGCGTACCTGTGGTTGGAATCACACCTTCCCAGATGGTAGCCAATGTCTTCGGCACTGCAAGCCACACTCCAGCCCCCCATCCGCATCAGTCACCCAGTCTTGTCAAACAGCAGACGTTCCCTCAGTACGAAAGCAACAGTGCTACGGCCAGCCCTTTCTTCAACCCGCCCGCGCAGCACAACGGCTCTGCGGCTTTCAACGGAGTTGACGGTGGCAAATGGGCTGCAGAGGACAAGCATTCGCAGCCTCCCGCAGCTGCTCCGCAGGTAGACCCGTTTGAAGCACAGTGGGCAGCACTAGAGAGCAAGGCAAAGCAGCGCACTAATCCCTCTCCAACTAACCCCTTCTCAAGTGATTTACAGAAGACATTTGAGATTGAACTTTAAGCAGTCCTGTGGGGGTGGATAAATTGTACATTAGAATAGAGGGATAAAGGGAGCAGAGGGGACTGTTTCTGATCAGTTTGCTTTGATAATCCCAAAGGTCCCTTCAAACAAAAATAAGTTAGAAAGAGGGAGCAATTATGGGGAGGATATAAACATACAGAGAATTTAATGTGCAGTTCTTAAAAGGAATCCTGGAGCCGCCCCAGTCTGCATTCCCTCCTCACTTGGAAAGCTGGAAGTCGAACAGAGCAAAGGCAGGCACCCAGTCCCAAAGCCTGTTCTGCAGAAACATCGATTATCTCACAGAAAGGAAGGCAGATTTTGTACTTGCGTCCTTCTGATGCCCTGTGAGTCCTGGACGTTCCCCCTCAGGGAAAAAATGGGGTGGGGTGGGGGGTGGATGTGGGTGGGAGATTGTCACCTGCTTAGCAAAAGCTAGGTTTGTGGAAAAAGTTGAGCTTCCATTTTGAGTAACAAAGTGAATATTATATGTAAAGAATAAAGTAAAGCCAAAATCTTTATTTTTATGCATTTAGAATATTTTAAATAGTTGGATATTAAAAGCTGTATGAGTTGTAAGTAATCTTGCCAAAGGTTAAAAAAAGGGGGGTTGGATGTAAGAAATTGTACATAAGATTGATTTATCTCTGATTCTTATTGTAAGTAATATTGGGGGGGTGGAAAAAGGGGCTTTAGCTTGTTCTTGTATCTGTTCATTGTAAGTAGCATATTGCAACAACAATCACAACCAATAAGTCATTATATCGTAGTTTTAAATAAAGAAAATTGAAGAACAGTATTGTCATGGTTTGAAAACCATGGGGAAAATTTACTGGTTTTTATTGGAATCAAGCTACATATTATATATAGTATGGGTTTTTTCCTTTCATGTATTGCTGCAGTTTCTTTGTCTTAATCTATTGGTTCTAACACTACTGTGACAACTTACTGTAATCATATCTACATCCTGGGGCTACCTGGGAAACCATTTTATGTTTGTCTGTCAATAGATCTTAAAAGGTTTTTAACTTTGGTTTTATTTTTTTTCCCACTGATTTGTGAAACCTTGTGGTTAAGGCTGCAGCTGGTCCAGGTTCTGCCTCTGGTGACTTGTGAAAACCATCTCATTTTAACTTTACTTTTAAACTTTGGCCTTACAAGCAAATGTAAGTTATATATATTTGTACTGATGATTTATAATCTGCTTTAACAGAAATAAATGTTGGTGGTAGAAGCGCTGTCTGTAAAAGCTTTTTTTTCCCCCCCTTAAGTTTTCAGGATTTGCCCTTCTGGGTATCTTCTGTGTTATTAGGTGAAGGCAGATGAGCCCTGCTTGCCAACCTGGCAGCTTAGTAATGGTGTCCTAACACCTCTCAGTTTGTACACCACGTTAGGTTACCTTGAACTTTAAGGCTGAACTTGCAAATGTCCTTGTGACCCGTATCTATTAAAGCTCTGAAATCGAGGGCTTTACTGAAAACATCAGATTCTGGGTTTGCATCACTCTATTTTCTAACATTGCATATTTACATACAGACAAATATGAAGACACTAACATTCAAGAAGGAAAACTCACTTTGGTTTTCTTTCCCCTACTACTAAAAGGAATGAAGATCCTAAGAGCTGCATGAGAAGACAGTGTATTTTCACTCCTTTTCTGTTCTCTCAGTAAGTTGATACCTACCCTGTTTCTTACTGCATTCTTATGTGCACCATGTAGTTTTAGACGTAAGGAAAAGTCAGACTTTGTAACCTGGAGGGGAAGAAATGCTTCCTTTGTTTGGCCCTAGTTTCCAGCAGTTTCCATTGCCAGGCAAGTACAGTGAGTCTCACAGTGATATGGTCTAGAAAACCAGGGCTTTTTTCTTTACAGATTCTTACCTCTTTTCAGTATGATATGAATAGCGATGGCCAACATTCCCTATGGTATTTGAGTTGGTACCGATGCTTTTTTCAGCTTTCAAAAAGTAAGCAAATATTTGTAGACATTTATAATAGAATAAGCTATACATGCTTTCTTTCTTACTAGGTCCATATCTTTCACAGCAGTGCCCAAAGATCAGCTGAAAATAGACCAGTATAGCTACACCCTTCCCCTGCCCTGGAGATAACAGTAAAGGAGATATGACCTTCCTACAATCCATTGTTTAGGGAAGAAAATGAACATCTTGATTCTCAAATCAAAAAAGTAAACATTCAGTTAAGTGGCACTACATAGAGGGGAAAGCTCAGCTTGCCAAATAGAAGAAATGTAAAAAGACCCTTGAGTTAACTATTGCAGCGATGACACGTATTTAAAGCAGTGAACTGCATGCCTCCAAATAGCATCCTTACTACCATGGTTATGCTGCAGTTATACATCTTGTATAACCATACAGTTTAAATGCAAGCTGACTACACAGAATATTTAAATATTCTAAAAATAGAGCCTCTGACATAGTAGAAAGGGCTATTATAGAACTGGTGCTTATTCTGGGACAAAAGGGTCTGACACACCCACTTCTAACCGTACTCCTGAGCAGGTCCACAGATCCTGACCACCCTCTATGCCTGCCACATGTGAACTGAGAGGGCTTCACTAAGACTGGAATTTACAGAGTCTCTGGTTAGTCCCTGGTCTCAAAAGGCAAAGGCATACCATACACTAAAATACTAAAATACCCCATACACAAAAAAGAGAAGGTGCCGGTCTGAGATGTTAATGCAAAATCACGTACAAACACAATTAGAAGTTCTCGGGACCATCTCATTGTTCTTACACGTCCAATGATGGCAACTTCAAACCTTACACTGTAATGCCTGCAATGAATTGCAGCAGAGGAAGTTTTCCCTAATCAAATTAAAGTGTCTTAACTGCAAAATAAGTATTTTTGTCTTTTCTAGCAAGCAGAATCTATCAGACAACAGAAAGACCCACCCCCAAATAGCTGGTAACTGTCACCTCTCACTCCTTTACTGGACCGCTTCTAGACTTTTCAGTTTGTTCGCATCTTAAAGCAATACCTGTACTGAAGAGAGTGCAATCATTAGGTTAGTAATTCTTATTTTTAGGTGCAGCTGAACTGATTTACTGGATTTAGAATCCAAACCAGCTTTAGGCTGTCAAGCCTGGGGATTTACACCTATGTATTACTGCTGCCCTGAGTACTGAGTCTGGACTGAAGGAGAGGAGAGCGGTGTGAGCACAGCCCCGAATTAGCTGCCTTCCTTAAAAGCCTTAAATTAAAGTAACAGAAGTAGCAGAAGGAAAAAAAAAAAGCCCCAATCCTCCACCCCCCAACCAAACCATCAACACTACTCACCAGTCTACTAGTTTATAGCTACATCTATGCAAATAATAAATGGCTGATGGTGCTAATTAATATGAATAACCCATCCAAGTCTCAGCAGCAAGTTTGGAGTGAGGAAGAGGGGGACTGTTAGGGCTGATGCTAGGGTACAACAATACCGTGGAGGCTGTAAAAAAAATGCTTTTCCTCAGAAGTTGTAATTCCACTTTGAGATACTGAAGACACCCGAGGGCCTTTCCTGGTTTAACAAATCATTATATAATCTCACCTCCCCACACACCTCTTAACGCCTGAAAATTTCTCTTTCAGAGCCCCACCTGCATGCTCGCTGCCACGCCGTGTTAGTCTTGAACTGAAGGATGCTTTTCAGCTACAGCTGTTCTGCATCTGGAAGGCCTCGCTTGTTAGCCCATGGCAGCAGGAATCAGCCCAGGCCACACGCAGAGCCAGGCTTTCCTGGCGTTAACTGAGACTAGAGCAGATCATTGGGAGGTTTGTTCTGGCAAGTCAAATGCCCCTACACGTATTTCTATGTGTATATTATTCGCCTCCCCAAGCTGAAACTCAGCGCAAGGCTACCACTGAGCCCAGCCTTGCAATAAATTCAACAGCACAGTTCTGGTTCAGAAAAAAAAAATAGAATTATCTGCTGAGCCTTCCTACAGCCAGGGATATTTAAACTGCACCATCTCAGAACAGGTAACAGTGTTGGTATATTCATCTAAATTACCCCTAACATCCAGGAAGGGCTAAAAGTGTTCTTCTATTTTGTCTTAAGCTTTCTGTGAAGCATTGCTTCTGCATTTCACTCCAAAACTGATTACAGCCAAGTAGAAACCAAACTGACCCAGCTAGAAATGTGTCTAAGGTCTACCGGAATAAACCAGCTACAGTTACATGACATTACAGCTGCATCCCTAGAGCTAGTAATCTCATAGGACCTGAACGCTAATTTTATATGCATCAAGCTGTTTCTCATGCATTTAGATGGAAAGTGCTCCCCAGGATTGCAAATGTTCATCGCTCATTAGTGCTTTGGTTAAGCCATTCAGGCCCATCTTCAAACAGTTCAGAGATGATTTTTTTTAAGAGCACTTTTCTCTCGTGCTTGCATGAAGAATTGGTCTCTGCCTCTTTCATGCTGGTTATCTGCCTTCTCTAAAGTCACAGCATCCTTACATTCCCAGTGTCATCTTGTTCTGTGAACGACAGCAACTACCCTTAAGTGAAGAGATGGATTGGCTACAGCAAGGCATACAGGCGGGGAAAAAGAATAAACTTGAGGGTGGTGGGTCTCCCACCTTTGAACAGTTACACCCACTACACTCTGTTCAATTCACCCTCTTGAGCTTTCCAGCAGGGCAGAGCTCCCAAGAACAGTTCCATGCAGTCAAAAGACAGAGTTCAGACTTCCAGTCTTGTCACCTGTACTTTCACGTGGCCCTGGAGGTGTCTGTCACCCGCGGTGACGAGGAGGGCTGGCCCCCGGTTGGTAGCGAGAGCAGCTCGCGCAGCAGAAGCTGGAGTAGTATTCGTTACTGCAGAGCTGGGCCTGCAGGATCAGGTCACAGTTGGCGAGGTGGGGCTGGTCCACGCACTCTCTGCTCAGGTCCACAACGTGATTCACAGAAGCTGCAGCCAAGCAAGAGGTGAAGCGGCTGTAAATACACTGCCAGGGCTTATCCTCAGGTTTCGTTTCCCTCCCAAAAGACACAGCACGTTCCTGCTTTCTCCACCCTGCCAGTTCTATGGGGATTGTTTTAAATATAGTCCAACATCAAAGATGAGAGAGAAACTGGTATCTCTGGTGAGATACAGGAGAAGAATGCAGTTTCTGGGGCCGATCTCCTGAGGAGAGACCACTCTACACCCTGTGTAAAGCCAGCTGGATGGTGTCCAGCGTCCAAATACAAATCTTGCAGCCAACTATTTGGTCAACCAACTATGGCATTTTGGCCTCAGGAAGTTAATTAGGCTCCCAGCCCGGTGTGTGTGGGAGGGGTGTTTCCACCATACTGCTTTTCTGCCCAGGGAAAGCAGGGCTCCTCAGGTAGCACAACCCAGGGGCTCCTGCTGCTCCCCAAAGCCCGAGGTCAGCAATGGATGGGCACATGCACTGGGCAGACTTATAATGGCAGCCAAGAGGCAGGCACTGTGCCGGCAGAAGCGGGAAGGACAGGTTGTACTCACTGCTAGGCCTGCTCCTCAGCACTTTCACCTCCGTGCTGGCACTGACGGAGTTGCTGCTGCTGTAGGCGCTGCACGTGTAGGATCCCTCGTCAGCCTCCTGAACGTTGCTTATGATCAGGCCTCCATCCTGGGAGAGGTGGATGTGGTGGCCATCTGCCCGCATGGGGACTCCGTTCCTGTGGTGAAAAACATTTTGTATCACTATTCGCACCCATGGGGGCTAAAGCAGCTCTCTGTGCTCTTTGGGAACTGATGCCCTGTGAAAAGGGTGAATTTTTACAAATTCAGCAGGAAGGAAGAAGGAATCTTCTTTTGCCACGACCTGGCTCTACAATTGGGTAGTAACGAGCCGGAGTGAGTCTGCATCTGTTAGCTCATTGCCTGCGTGGGAGGTAGCTAGCTGAGTGCTCTGTATAAAGACATTGCCCTTTCCGCTATTACACATTTTTGAGGTTTGAGGAACTAAGAGAAAATCCAGGGTGCCTTTCCCTCTTCTCCAGGTTGTGGTCTGGCAGTGCTTGTTTGGCTGGCATTGATAGCAGCGCATATTGCTTGAGGAACATATGGGGTAGTGAGCAATGCGCCCTCTTTCCTCTCCCTTAAAAGTTTGTTTTAAAAAAATGTTTAAAATACCAGCAAGATTGTGTCTGTTCTGTTCCTCCTGGAATACTCTGTGCCCAACAGGAAAACTGCCTGAATTATGAACTCCTAGTTACCAAGGAAATGAAATTTGTTTCACTGAAAAGGGTTTCATTCAGACTCTAAAACTTGCATCGTTTTGTTAACTCAAATACCAAACTTACAGACGGAAGAAAAGCTCTCTTTGTGAGATGGCCCACTTCAGCCCTACCTCTTGGAGTAGAGGGATTTAAACAATTACCATCCATCTCTCTGGATCCTTTGCAAGAAAGCTCCAAAACAGAACTAATTATTTTCAAATAGGGAAAAAAACCCCATCAAACACTTCACAAATTCAGAGTTTCACGGTAAACCACCAAGAGAAGAGGACACAGCTTTTCCTTTACCTTTATTAAAACACTTTAAATTCTCCTTTGCTCCCACTTGACAGTAGTGGGAGCGAACTGTCGCAGCAGGAAGCTGGGAGAAGAGCCGCTGTTATTGCAGGGGGCTAAAATGTTTGCTAGGGTTAGGCAGAGAGAGTTTTATAAAGACCACCTAAAGGTCTTCCTCTGGTTACTCACTTTTAGTTTTTGCTATTGTAACATCACTAGCTTTCCAGCATGGAGCCCTTCTGAACTCCGTGAAATCTTTTCCTCCTCATTTGGCTGGAACGTGAACTTGGTGACCCCTATACCCCACAGGGATCTTGCCCAGGATTTTTAGGGTAACAGGCAAGTTGGTTAGGAAAGGGTAGGCGACGCTAGCTGGGGCTGAGACCTGTGGGTCTCTCTCTTACCTGGCAGGCATTCTGCATTATTATTTGGAGGGTAAGTGAGGCGGTTCAGGAAGAGAAGGAAAGGGAAGTTCCTTCTCATTTTCACTCACCTTGACCACCTTATATTCACATTGTTGCCAGTCACTGTACAATGAAGCTGAGCAGTCCCTCCCTCAGGTACCGTGATGCTTGGCAGAAGACCAGTGATCCTCAGCTCTCCTAAACCAGAAGGGAAATCATCGTTAGCAGGAAGACAATGCCATGCTGCCCCTGCTAGTAGGAGCATTCCCTCATGGGAAAAGTCCAGTGTACGTGATGACGAGCTACGAGCCCCAAGGCTTTGAAACAGCACGTTTGGAGCTATGACACTGTTGCTGTGGGGAATGTGGATTTCCTAAGGGCTTGGCCCAAGCAAGGGCAAGTAGCAGAGGCCTCGAAGAGCTTTTTCCTCCATCTGGCCGCAAGCACGTCACAGGCACAGAAGAACTATCTCCTTAGTTCCTCTTGCTCCTACCCCATTCCACACCAGCGTCCCAGAAACAACACCCTGAGATCACTCTTACCGTGCTATTAGTCCCTCTTCCCAGCTGCCCGGAGCACCACGATCTACCAGACACACGCAGATTACCTTGGGTAAAACAACTCGCTCTTCCCTTGCCCTCAAGCTGCCTGTTAAACATCAGGTGTGAAGCCAAGAGGCACGGCCAGACAAGAAACCCACACTGCCCAGCCCTCCCTGTGTCCCACTTGTGCTCACACACGTGTGTGCGTACAGACATGCCACACATGTCTCCATCCACCCAGTACCTAGAGGTCGGAAGAGGACCTGGCGCTGGTCTTGGTCACGTCCGTTCGAGGCAATGCAGGTAAAGAAGCCGACGTCTTCAGAGCTGACCCGGCTGATCACCAGGGCCCCATCTGACTGCTGCCTGTGTCTGGGGAACAAAACCAGAAAGCGCCTCAGCCTGTGCTTGGGTCAGGATGGGACTCCAGCCACCACAGCCTTGTGCACAACTTCGCAGTAACACTGAGCAGAGGTTTAGCAGCAGCTCAGTTCAACCTGTAACGCAACCCCTGGTCCTCAAATCCCAGCACTACTGCTGTAGACTCTGGAAAAGCTCACTGCTAGAGCAGGCTTCTGGGAGCAGAGGGTGAGAGGAGCTGCAGGAGAGCAGCCCCAGTAGCTGTGGAAGTTCACTGCAGGCACCCTGATCTCTCTCTTTGCCATGAACCTCTGCCCTGGCTCACAGACTAGCTGGTTTTGGCAAATTTGCTTGCCATGTGTCCTCTTTCTGCTAACCTTGTACTTGTTCACACAAGTTTCAGCTTTGGCTCACTTGCAGACCCCGTATCACAGCTGTCCACTCGAGGGTTCAATGTTCAGACTTTGATCTGTGAGCGAGGCTAGGGCAGTCAGGCAGTACAGTCTGGCCCCAATGGAAGAAGCTGGCCAGCATAAAGCAGGACGGGCCCTAGCTGCACGGCCAGCAGCTCCATTCTCTCGGGGAGGGGAAGGCAAGGCAAGGAGGAGGCTCCCCTCCACGTGAACCTGCCTGTGGGTAGGGTGGAGCTGCCTGGAGCTCACCTGGGAGAGGAGAGGGGCTGCCCATCTTTCTGCCACTCAATGGTGAGAGCCGGTGATGCTTCCACTGTGCAGGGCAGTCTGACTCTCTCCCCGACGTTGGCCTCCACTACCGAGGGCTCGCTTTTATCCATTCTCAATCTGCAAAGTCCACAAGCACAGAAAAAGATGCAGAAACTTCCTTGTTCAGCATGTGACCTTCAGCACAAGGCTTTTTTAATCACTAGCCTTATTTTTTGCCTCCAACAGGAAAGGGCGGTCTATGCACTCCCATCAGAGCTCTGATAGTTGCCTTTACCAACATTCACTCAAACATTCAGAAAAGAGCAGCCTCCACCAAATCCTGCTCCAGTTCAGCACAGCTTGGTGCTGCACTCCTGCCAGCCAGCTTAACCCTTTAGAGACAGCAACCCTCTTTCTTAGAGCATCCCCCTGGATAACAGCCTAGGAAGTGTTAACAACATGAGCACACGGCAAATCGTACAAAGTCCTGAACAGGGCAGCAAGCAAGTTTCCCCCAAGGTGCTTGTCTGGCACACAAAAACGAGCAGGTATTTTTTGGGGTGTGAAGAGCCCACTGCAATCACCTGAGTGCACACAAGGCCCAGGAGCTGGCCATCCGCTTCGTGCAGCAGAAAGGCTGAGGTCAGGCTCTCACACCACTCATCTCCTCATGCTCTTTGCTCTCTTATAACTACAGCTAAACACCATTTTAGAAGGGAACTAAACCATGATGTTCCCAGAGTCAAATAAAACATCACCTCCCCCACCCCCATTCTCTGACCTGAATCCTTGATCTCAAAAAACAAAACCAAAGAGCCTTAATTCAATGCTCTTAATTCAATGAATCACTTCTTTCTGCTTTTAGGCAGAAGCAGCTAAGGAGGTTGCTGGGGAGTTCAGCAAATTGGCTGGGTT
Organism: Calonectris borealis; assembly: GCF_964195595.1. Taxonomy (NCBI): domain Eukaryota; kingdom Metazoa; phylum Chordata; class Aves; order Procellariiformes; family Procellariidae; genus Calonectris; species Calonectris borealis. Next base: position 41,175,568 of record NC_134316.1, on the reverse strand, counting down.
TTAGGTTGTAAACTCAAAAGAAGGGAGGGATCAGATCATGTTCCCATTTGATCTGGAGCCCCAACATGCTGCATTTAAGGCAAAAATAATTTGTACTCCTTTATTTCTGTGGGGCCTGGAAGCACCAAAGAAACATGCAAGAAGCTACAAAATATGCCACCCAGTACATGAGGAGATAGTTTTGAGTCAAACTGGTTTGTTGACAAAATATTTAAAATAAATGGGTGGGGGGTAAAGTAACTTTAGCTTTTTTTAATATAGGTATGTCTATTTTGTGCTAGTTAAGCAGTTCCTATTTGCTTTCCTTTTTTCCAGAACAGGTTTCTCTTTCTGCCTACACTAACTTGAACAGCTAAGGGTGCTGCCCCTGATATTCCTACTTTCGTTTGAACCTAGCTCCTTTGCTGTCAGCCTCCCTGCGCGTCTTTGCTCAGAATATGCTTCTTTCAAGAGACCCTCGCGGAGGACAGCAGACAGCTTGCGACTGGGATCTTCGCCCGTTCCTGTTGTCAGCAGTTCAGTACTGCTTGCTTCCCAACCGTGCCCCAGAACAGCTGACCCAGGGCCTTTCCAATCTTCAGCTTTTCTACATGAAGAGATGCCATATGGTTCATCAGCTGGGCATGGTGGACAAACTGTTGCTGTATGTGAACTTACCTGTATGTGAATTGCTGATGCACAGGCGAACCGGCTGCCTGTACAACCTTCCTGCCTCTGGATAGCTCTCGATGCTGCTGATTTTCCTTGTGAAGGACCCGACCTCTCTCACCCTCCGCCAGAACAGCGCTCTGGTACTCTATTCAAAATAAAATGCCATATGCGAATAAAAGGACCCTTCTTACCGTGACCTCTTGCATAGGGTTTCTATGAGCTTGGGAGAGCTTGCTGAACTGGAGCCAAAGAGCCCTTCAACCATCTGTTTTCTGGCTGACTAGTGCAGTAAGCCTGCACTGTCTATTAATGAGAGTCACAGACCTGCAGGCAAGCAATTTTGACTCCTTTCTCTCCTCTGTCAGTGAACATGTTGCAGCACCCCTTAGGCCACAATGCCTTCTGCCCCATGGGCCATTGCTGTGACAAAGTACGCTCCAGAGATTGAAGGCTACAGGATGCCTTGCTGGTCCATCTTTTGAGCTTAGTCTGTCTTTTTTTTTTTTTTTTTTTTTTGCTTTTGTTTCTTAAATAAGGCACATTTTTCAGAACAGGGAATCGTTTGTTACCCAGCAGGACCTGTTTGGGCGAAACACAAAACATAAATGCACCAGCACAGACAGTTATGGCAGACTTGTCACATTACAAGTGTGAGATGGAGGACCCAAGAAACTGCAGAAAACCCCTCTTCTGGAGCCTCCTTTCTGGGATCAGGAGGCAGCCGATGGCTCTCAGGGAGGAAGACGTGCTCGCCGTGCTGGAAATGGGGCAGGTTACAGGCAAGCCACAACTCCAGTTCTGGGGTGGCACTGTAGGGGAGGAAGCACTTTAGGGCTAAGGCTTTATGATGAGGCAACGCCACAAGAAGCCCTGCTGCCCCCACACTCCCTCTTGGCACCCCTACAGCAGAGGAGGCCGCTTTGACTAGTTCTGGGGACACTGCTGCCATGGAGTGAAGGCAACGCTGCTAGCACAGTGTGGCAGCAGAGGAAGTTTGCTCCTGCAGCTGGCTTTACTGCTCCTGTTGCCCATAATCGTTAACGAGGAGCCCTGAGCTACCTCTTTGGTCTCAAATGGGAGATAAGTCACCTATGATCTGTAACTGAATCTGCCGGCTCTCTGTCCTCCCGTCAGAAATGAGGCATGTGTAAGTCCCGGCGTCCTCCGGCTTGACGTGGCTGATCACTAAGGAGCTGTCGGACTGGTAGGTGTGCCTGCAACAGGAGCAAGGACTAACTGCCTCTGCCTGGCCACGGACAGCAACTGGCCAAGGCAGAGCAGCCCTTCGTGCTGATGCTACATAAACCATCACCCTGTGGTGCCCTCCCCGGCTTAGAAAAAAACAAAACTCTGTTGACCACAGAGGGGTCACAGGCAGGGGAAATAACTGCGGCAGAAAGGAGGTCAGGAACAGAGAAGAAACTGAGATGGGAAAACAGGGAACTGCTTTCAGCAACCCTCTCCCATGAGGAGGCGAACTGCCCTTCCAGGCAGGAGCTTGAGCCCCAGCAGTCATCTGCAAACAGAAAAGCAGAGCTGGGCTTTTCTTAACTCTGATTTTCATAACGCAAAGTGACTGACTGGCTCCAAACTGTTGCTGGAAACAGACTTCCCAGGAAAAACAGGCTTTAAAAGTAGTTTTTAAAAAAATTATATCTTAGATGGGAGTGCCAGAAACTTCCAGCCAGAGGAACTCGGAGTTATTTGGCTACAAGCTTCACCCTGAACTACTGACTTAGTGCTGCCCCAAGATGAATCCAACAAAGACAACATTTTTCTGTATCATTACCCACATGTCAACTTCCACCAGCGCCTTGTTATGGGACAGCACCAGTTCTGCCCCGTAACACTAGCCAATGCCTCAGTGCTATTGCAGACTGTCTCTGCTTCTGCTGTGCACAGACCAGGTGGACAGTTCGTGCTCTTAGGTCAATACACGGGCTTGTCTCCTGGTTTCAGCTGGGAGAGAGTTAACTTTCTTCCTAGTAGCTGGTACAGTGCTGTGTTTTGGATTTAGTATGAGAAGAATGTTGATAACACACTGATGTTTTAGTTGTTGTTAAGTAGTGCTTATACTAAGTCAAGGACTTTTCAGCTTCCCATGCTCTGCCAGGTGCACAAGAAGCTGGGAGGGAGCATAGCCAGGACAGCTGACCCAACTGGCCAACGGGGTATTCCATACCGTATGACATCATGCTTGGTATATAAACTAGGAGGCGTGGTCCAGGAAGCAGCGATCGCTGCTTGGGGACTGGCTGGGCATCAGTCGGCAGGTGATGAGCAATTGCATCATGCATCACTTGCTTTGTATATTCTATTATTATTACTACTACTACTACTATTTTACTTTATTTTATTTCAATTATTAAACTGTCTTCATCTCAACCCATAAGTTTTCTAACTTTTACCCTCCTGATTCTCTCCCTCATCCCACCTGAGCGAGGGCAGGGAGTGAGTGAGTGGCTGTGTGGTGTTTAGGCTGGCTAGGGTTAAACCATGACAGCTTGTTTATTTATTAATCCTTTTTTTTTTTTTTTTTTTTAATAAGAATGTTAACAGTAAGATTACAAAGAAAGCAGGCAAGCATATTCGGCACTCTGCCCAGCAAGGAGCCCATCTGCTCTACAATGAAGGGAGCTGACCTCACCTGTCAGAGGAGACCGGTCGGCCGTCCTTCATCCACTCCACTCTGGAGAAGGCGGACATGTCTGTCTTGCAGACCAGCTGGATGTTTTGTCCCACGACTGCTGTCACAAGAGAGGGCTTGGCTTCCTCCAGGATGGCTCTAAAAGAAAAAGCGATTCCATTGGCACCTCTGCTGCCCCCCTCTTTTCTGGGTCCTCTAATGTGACTCTGGATGAGTCACCACCACAGGACAAAGCAGGACCGGCTGCCCATTCAGCTCTGAGCAGATGCAGCAGGCAACATGTGGGGAGCGCTCTCCTACATGGCAAAGGCTGCTCTGGACAGACTGAATGCTACAATATCTCCAGAAAGAGAGAGAGTCCTACAACCCCTCTCTTCTGAAGGAACTAGGTTCAGCTCAGCAGACAGACACAGATCAAGTGCAGACACATTTAGGTCTCGCTCTCCTGATTTTCAGGGTGACACTGTATGGATCCTGACCCAAACTCTGCATCTTAAAAGTCTTCCCTAGAACAACGCACTGCTGCTCCATAACTGAGATAAAGGCTCTGAAGTCAGAGTCAGCTAAATTTGTTGGTCAGAACAAGAAAAACACCTACGGATTCTCATTTACAGTGTAAGAATGCCTCCCAGACAAAGACCCCAGGATCCTGCAGTCTTTTCACACACCATACTTCCAGCGCTGTCAGAAAGCAGGGAGAGCGCAAGGAAAGAGACAGCAGATAACTTCAGGGCCTGAATAACTTGATTTACCAAAGGGCCACATGTATAGCCAATCCATTGCACGGTATTCCCAGTTGGCTGGTCCCAGCTGGGGCAGCACTTTCACTCCAGAGGAAGCTGCACCAATGCTTCACAATGAGCTGGCAGAACAGGAAAAAAAACTAAAAATCATCACCTGTGCAGAGCCCGCGCTGGGAATGAGTCCGCAGACACCTGGTGCCCAAACCCCTCCGTCATGGAAACATCTGCTCCGAAAGCCTTATGCCACTGCTTGCCTTCACGGGGCAGCACCTGCTGGCCACTGCTGCTCTGCCTCTCTGAGGGCCCGGGCACTGCTGTTTCCCACAAGTGCGGCTGGCCCAGGCTGTCCAATCTGCTTTGCTGGGTGCCCCAGCGCTGGCTCTCCAGCACACCAGTCCTTGGCAAAGACTCTGGCAGCACCTCGCTTCTCCAGCTGTCCTGTCTGTGGCTGTCTTGTGCGGGGTGTGAAGCCCCATAGGCTCTTCCTTCTTGGCTGTGACTTGCAGACTCTCTCGGGGGTGGCTGCTGACCCTGAGCATCCCCTGTACGAGAGCGGGAGCCGGTGTGCTGGCGTTGCAGGGCTCCTGTGCCAGAAGAGGGCTGGTGCTCCAGAGGACTGACCCCCACAGAGTCGTGGCACGCTTTCATGCACTCCTCCTCTGAGGCAAAGCTGTTTTTATTGCCATGACAGCCGCCGTACCAAAACCGGTTGCACTTGCCAACAACAGTCACAAAGTACCAGCGAGTGGTCCAGTTCGTGCAGGGGCCGTGGGCACTGGGCAGCAGGCATATGACAGGATACGCTACCAAAAAGAGCAGAGCAGAGGGAGATGTGAGGGTCATGAAGCACAAAGGTCCAGGTGCTTCAAGCCACCTACTTAGACGATCTGTGGGCAGGTGGGAAAGTAGGACACCTGAGTTTTGCACCCAGGTGCTTTGAAATTGGGCAGCTGCTCACATGTTTCTTTCTGCCCCCGTTTTGCCACTGGTGGAAGGAGAATCAACATCACAAACATTTCTGAATCTAGATACTAGATGGATGCTTGACGGCCTTTCTCAGGGAATTGTGCAGCTGCGAGGTTGGCTCTGGGGCTTCCTCTCCCGCAAGGGGCATGTGGCTGCCGTTTGCACATTGCCAGCCCACAAAGCAAGTGGATTAGACCCAGTTGTGAAGCCTCGTGCATTACAGAATACCCCTCCACACACTGATACAGAGGAGCACCGCCCAATGTGTCTACAAACTGAGCCTCGTGTTCCGAGTCACAGGTATCACAGCCACATGCTGACAAACACTGGATGCAGGGCTCCAACTGAGGGGTCCTTTGCCAAGCTGTGGTTGAGCGGAGAGGATCCAGAGAGCTCTCCTTTTCCCCAAGGCAGCCCCACAGGGCTGGCCACCGAGCAATCTCTCTGCTGCGGCAAAAGGGCAAGGCAATGCAGCAGCAATGTGCCTGCAGAGGACACAGCTGGGAACTAAAGCAGCAGAGATGCTTTCACCCAACGGCTCTAGTGCCCTCATAGTACAGCAGGCACTGTATTGAACTCGGTGGGCTGAGAGCATCCATGCAGCCCTGAGCAACACCTCCGCCTTCGTGGTAGCTCTCCGTGGGCTGTCTGAAGGCTGAGCAGGGCCCTGATTCCTCAGAGAGGCCCTACTTCTCCTAAACCCAAGTAACTAGTTTGGAGCACTCCAGGCTGCATCAGGGCGTCTTCTCAGGAGCAAACAGCTCCCCAGAAGTCCTACAGACTGACAGAGATCACATAAACGCACTTCTGTCCAACTATCAGCAGAGGACAACAAGAATTTCTGTGGTAGCTGACAGAACTGAACCATCTGGCTGCTTTTCTACATTCCCTCCAAGCTTCCCCTGCCCCAGCCACCAGGCAGAATTTCTTTTCAAAGAGATAATTTTACAGAGAGCAGAGCCTCAACACAGGAAGCTTCCATATGCTACTGGATTCTGTAGGACTCTTCCTATGTTTCTAAACCAAGAAGCCAAAGCATCACTTACGGTAGTTGGGCCTATTGAGACATCCTTCCCCTTCAGGACCTGAAGCTGAAGCGACATTGTCAAAACAGCAGCCGTACACGGAACTGCGGCACTCGCCCGAGGGGTGCTGCTGGGACAAGGCTTGGCTTGCCTTAGAGACAGGAATGGAAGGCCAAAAGTTATCATGCATACATGAGGACAGTAGCACATGCAAGGCACCGTGTCCAAGCTGTTGGCTGCAGAAGGCCAGCTGTTAGAGAACCACTATTTGTTTGTTTGCCTCCTAGAGACTTTCATGCTGGGAAGGGGTGGGAAGCTTGGCTGTCAGCCACGGAGCCAGGGCTGCACTACTCTGCAAGACAGACCTAACCAGCCCAGCAGCAGGCCAGTTTTTTCAGCTGTCCCTACCAAGCACCCCAAGCTATGAGGGGAATTACCTCCCTGATTATTTTGCCCTCAATTAATCTGCAGAGTTGACAAACAGAGGCAATTAATAGCGGCCATGCTTTTCTCATTTTTTCTCCTAGAAATTGGATGGCAGGTTTCTGACCAACAGAAGTTTGATTACTTGGGATTATTCAATCAGTTCTACACAGGATGGTCTTCTACTTCTCACACATCTCCCAACCACCCACTCTGTCCCCTGCTTATGGGGGATCACAGGCGGATGCCCCAGACTGAACAGGAGCGAAGTGGGCCAAAGGGCTTGATGCCATGCCTGCAGTATTGGTTCTCCAGCACTACTGGCAGAGACGAAGCACAAGAGAAACCCACAGTCTGAGTCACGGGGGTCAAATCTGAATCTTTGCATCTGATGGACGGGCTAAAACACAAAGGGTTTTCTTACTTACTATTGGAGCAGCTGCAGTAGGCTGATTTCTGCTCACTTGAACATCACGGTAATATTGTGGGCATCCCATGTTGTTTGGGCCCTGGGCAGCCGATAGCCCATCAGGACAGCATCCATACCTAGAGGCAGAAGGGCTGCAGCAATATCTGACCTGCCCAGCTCAACAGGCGCAGGCCGTACATTTCCGTAAGCCCCCAGGAAAGGCAATGCCTCCCTACGCAGGCCTATCTACTTCCAGCTACCTGTTTCGGTGACAAGTGCTGAAGGGGCAACCTCTCCCCAAAGGGCCTGAAGCTGGAGTGTGCCCATCTGGACAGCAGCCGTGTGGGCTCCGATGACAGTCCTGAGAGCCGGTCCCTGCAGCGGGGTGCTGGGAGAAGCCGACCTGATGGGAACTCGATGAGCGTGACTGGGATTCCCAGCGAACAGGCAACAAGTTGATGCCACGCTCCTTGGTGGATGGGATGTGGTGATTCCCAGAGGTACTACGGATCGTGGAGCTCCCAGGGAGTATCCTTTCATCATCAGAATCTGAGGAGAGAACTCCTTAAAGCATGCAGGTGAGCATCAAAATCTGGTCAGTTGTCCTCATCTCTGCTCTCTTTCACCTGCTCAGGGTTACGTGGCAGGCTTTTCCATACCAGGATCTCACCTGAATATGTGTCTTCTGGCCTACTCTTCTGGATTTGGTCATCCTGAGGTTCTTTTGCTCACTGTCCTGACCATTCTTCCTTTCCATGAGAAACCACCTGCCGCATTACTGTGGTCCCCTCACAGGATCCCTTCCTATGATCTCTTTGGGCAGCGTTTCTCTCAGCCACCACTTAAGTCACACTACCAGAGCCTGGGATCTATATACTGTGTAGTCTCTTCTGCATGGGCACGTTCTGATACTGCTCATTATCATGTAAAAGAATCTACACTTTGTCCCTGGCTCCACAGATTTCTAGAAGCCCATGAAATGAACAGAAGAAATGAAGGAAAGGAGGAACCTTTCCCTTATTACACCCTATTTCAAGTCCACCATCACCAAAAACCCAAACTAACAAAATTCTTCCAAACCTTTGGCGGGGCTGTTTGGGTTGTAACGTGTCAGCAAGGACTGGCGAGTGACATCGTATCCCATAGTGTCCTGCATACTGGGGACCTCTGCAAAGAGAGACGTACGCAAAATAAGTGCAGTTAGTCCAGCCCTATGTTCTAATAATTGCAAATGCATCCAGGAGCCAACAGGAGATTAAAATTGATGAAAATGTTTCTCTTCTCCTGGAACAGCTGCTGAGCAGCAATTGGATTCAATTGGATTGTTAGCACAGCGACCTGCGATGGGCAGGCTGACAAAAGTCAGCATTTCAGCTCTGGCATGAAGACTAAACACAGACAGCAAGCAAAATCTTCCGAGCGGTTGTGCTTCCTTTATAGCTGGTCCACAGAGGGATGAGAGTTGGCTACAGTTTTTAGCTGCTGAGCCTGCCCAGGTTGCCATCCTTCTTGACTGGGAGGCCTGGGGTCAGTCTGCAGCACACACTGGGACAGAGCCATCACAGAATACTGAATTCAAAATGGACACACATCAATGTTGTTCTCAAGCCTGTGACATACATTTCAAACAGCACAGATACTGGGAATCTGAAGATGCCACGGTTATGTGCACAAAACATAAACGCACGGGATGGAGACAGGCAGGCAAGAAGCTGAGAACATAAGCTGGTGCAGAGCTGGGAATTTCTACTCCTAAACAACAGCATCTTAGGAAAAGCTAGGCGTGCAGCAATACCACTCACGCTGTGGCAGGTAGCAGGGCTGCATGTTGCAGCTACCCAGGGTGGCTGGTTTCTGTGGCTGGATGGCTTTGCATGTCTCAGGACTGTAGAATTTGGAGTCGCCGTCAGCGCAGATGACTTGGCGTGTCCGGATGCCTGAATTGCAGCTCTTCGAACACTTGGGCACAGAGACAAGGCAAGTGAGCAGGCAGCAGAGGCCGAGTGCAGAAACCCCACAGACCAGAAGTGTGGAACAGCTGCACGAGTAGCTGCAGGCTGAGCACAGCTTCCTCCACCAAGACAAAGCAAACAATACTTCAGCTGGATCCATCTGAACAATTAGAAAACCACTTTCAACCATTTTACCAAATGTTGCACCCAGCCCTGAAGCATTAGGTTTTGAGCCATGCTCAGCCTGTAACATCCAGATGAGCTGCTGTTACCCACAGCGTTGTGGCAAGGAGCTGGAGTGAATTGTTTCAGCCTGGCCTGAAGGCATCTCAATACCATGGCGATCCACCAGCTGTGAGAGGGTCAATTTTGAACTATGCATTCAAGAACAACGGTTTACGATGGGAAAGCGAACTGGTGGCTTTCTTGTAAGCAGCTAACCAGAGTTCCTCTCACTGGAAGCTGTGGATGAAGAGGGAGCAATGAGCAGCAGCTCAGGGGAGGGGAGAGGATGAGGTATCTGTGTAACCACCTGATCCTGGCAAGCTCTACAAACATTGGGAGAGTATTTCTCTCTCTTACTCAGATGCAGGTAGGAGCCCTTCTGATATCAGAAAGCCAGGGGCCAGGAAAGATCAGATTAAGGTACGCAACTTCTTTAGCTGTTATTAAAACTTGGCCCACATCTCATGAAGAACCAGATGTAATATGTTTTAACTCAGAACAAGCTGGTCTGGCTAGCACAGAAGGGAAAAAGTGTGTTTGGAAGTCACCTGATGCATTGGATCTACCCCTATCTCCTCCCCCCCGGCACTTTTCCCAGATTGAACACAGTCTGGCTCACTCCACAAAGACAAGACTAACCCAGCTGAAGCACAGTTTATCTGAACAATTACAAAAATGTACTTTAAACCATATCACCAAACGCTATGACCAGTCCTGAAGCCGGACCTCTAAGCCGTACTCAGCCAGAGAGCTGTTCTGCTATTCACAGCAATGGGGCGAAGAATTGGGAATAAGCAGCAAGGGTGGATTGTTTCAGCTTATTGGCTCCATTTTGCCACTGTCACTGAAACTATAATCCCCCCCTCAGAAGGATTTATTTTTGTAGCAGCTGCATACAAAGCAGGCAGCAGATTAACTGGAGCATTACTAGTGCCAGTTACAACGCAACCGTGAGCCAAGGGACTGGTAATGAAGCAGTACACGCTCCCAGCCCCAGCCAACGTGCAGACTGCACGGATCAAAGCTTGTTTGCGAGGAGCACAGCAATATAATCAGTTATTTCCGAACCATGAAAGTCCGATGCTCACCAGGCCCCAGTCTCCAACGTGCCAGGCAATTTCCTGGATGCAGTTCTCCTTGAGGCAGGGCTGGGTAGCTGATGGCTTTGGCTCCACGAGGCAAGCGAAGTCCTGAGTCTGAGAGCCCTGCTGCGTTCTGCAGGTGACGGTGCGGGTCTGGACCCCTTCCCCACAGCTGGCTGAGCACTGCAAAAAGGGGCCCAACAATTACAAGGAAGCACCTGGTTTCCACTTGCATTTCCAGGCTGTGCTCCCTAACATTAGGGCAGAGCACCATTTTGAGATTGCCAAAAACAACCAACCATCGTTAAAATCATCTTCTGGGATGGGAGGTAGCAGAGTAGTTGTTTATGCTGTAGAAGAGACAGCAAGGCATGGTGGATAGGGTCTGGCAGATCTGGAGCTCACTGGATGATTTTGGCCTAGTCATATAATTTCTCTTGATCTCTACCGAAGAAGACATGGAGAATGATTTTGGAAAAATATCAATACTGCAGAATACATTGAGAACAATAAATGGCAGGAAATACCTGGAACTCATGTTATTTATTCCTGATTAAAATCAGCTCAAGGTAAAGAATTCAAGGGAAGATAAAAAGATTAGGTTCTTGTACTGCTCATGCCTTCTGCCTGAAGGCCTCGTGCTCCATTTTTATGGTGTGGAGCTGTGACACAACTTCTGTACTAGTAACTAGTAATTTTCAACGCCCTCTTAAATTCACAGTGGTGTTTCCTGGAATCCCGCCTACTTCTCCATGAATTACCAAGGTCTCTTACAGAGAGCATTAACTTGGGGACAGTCTGAATTACTTTAGATGAGCTTCCCAGCTGAGCTTCAGCCACTCATTTACCAGAGTGACCTTTCATCTCTGAGAGTACACGAAACACAGTGGCTTTTGAGATCCCCAGAATGAATCACTTAGGAATCAGTTTGTAAGAACACGACACTTGGTGCCTTCCCCAAACAGTGCTCTTGCTCCGCAACCCTGAAGTCATCTCCGTATTCATACCTCACATCTCACAAGAGGGGGGAAAAAAGGGGGACTTTACCGTCTAGGTTATCAAAGCATCTTATGCTGCTGCACCACTCAGACAAAGTACCACCACCACAAGATCGTAAGTGAAATGTTGCAAGCATGCATGTATTTCTTTTAAAAGAGGAAAATTCAGTTGTGCTTTAGGGACTGAGTAGACACTACCTTTACTTTCTAAGCCCTTGGAACATAAGATGCCTTCTAAATGCCTGGCTGGCAGCACTGAGCACATACAGTTTGAATGGTTTCCTCTCCTGGAGATATAAATGCACACAGGCAGCAAAAATGCACCACACAGCTGTGTTTGGAGAAGCCCTGCACTGACACACAGCAAACAGCAGGTCACCAGTGTTTCAAGAGTATCTTGCTTACCGACCGTGTGATTTTAGTACTGCTGCCCAGGGCTAGTAATGCTGAGGCAGCAATATGCATGGAAATAAACAGCACAGGCAGGAGCCACAAGCTCCTGTTTTACAGAGGAGGGAGTGTTACTGCACACCATCGGCTGACGGACAGCAGCTCTCATGCCCGCCCTCCGCCTTCACCAGGCCTGACTTGGAAACTCAGCCAGTGCCAGGTCTGGTGGATCTGATAAAAATACAGGAGCGGGGAAAGGACTGGGAGACCAGAGAAGAGTGAACATGCAATGAGAGGAGCAGGGGTGCAGGGGCACGCACAGTTTTGAGGAACAGGGATGTGTTTATAGGAGTGCATAGCTGCTAGCTAGCTGCAGAACTTGTTTGGAGGACTGCAGGGACAAGTCCTATACCTCCGCACGCCACCTACCCAGGGACACACACCTTTTACAGTCCCAGAAAAGGAGCCTGGCTCTTTATCCCCAAGCTTTGGCAGATCCTCCTTCACTACGTGCCAAGAGGCAGTTGCCTCCCACACACAAACTCACCTCTGACCAGGGCCCTGTGCTCCAGGTCGCACACTGCCGCATGTTGCAGGGCTGACTGCTGCGAGGCTGCTGTGCGAAGGCCATGCACTCAGCGTTATCCACCACCCCTTGGGAGCTCTGACCGTCGAATGCCACGCAGTAAACGGAGCGAGTCTGGGTGCCCCCACCACAGGTAGCTGAGCAGGATCCCCACTCCCCCGTTTTCCACCTGCAGGTCACAGAATCAAGCAAACAAACAAACGTAAGTCCAGCTAAACTGCCCAGAGGCACAGGGGAGGTCAGTGCCGCGTCCCTGTTGTAATCAGACAGGGAAAATATCCCTTTGCAGAATAGAGCCAGAGGTGAGTTCCCATTTGACCAAGCGCTGCCCAGCTTAATTGGCAATGCAGAGCATGAGTCCCACTCCAGAGACAAATCCCCAACTACAAAACACTTGTTCCTCTGGAATTGCAGAGCTCTCCCAGAGGGGGAAGATTTTTCTCCATGGCTTTTGGTCTCTTGATGCCTATAAAAATGTCATGTGTGAATGGAACCACCAAAGGGAAAAAAAAAAAAAAAAAAAGGAAAACAATCCAGATCAGCTAAAAGAAAAGCAACCCACACCAGCCTAGCCACCCATTACACTCCAGCCATTATCAGAAACAGGAAAACCAAGCCAAGATCCCACTCTGCCTGCAAACCATGCCAGACACTCTCAGAAGTGCTTGTGAACTTTTTGCTGGCAGCCAGTAGAAAGTTGGTTTATTCCTCCCATTGGCCAAATTCTCTTAACAGCAGCACACACAAAAAAGCCCCAAAAACTTTAAATAGATTTTGTCCTGTGTTGCTGAAGCTGTGTCCTGGTTTTGTCTGGAATAGAGTTAATTTCCTTCCTAGTAGCTGGTACAGTGCTGTGTTTTGGATTTAGTGTGAGAAGAATGTTGATAACACACTGATGTTTTAGTTGTTGCTAAGTAGTGTTTACACTAAGTCAAGGCCGTTTCAGCTTCTCATGCTCTGCCGACTGAGAAGGCTGGAGATACACAAGAAGCTGGGAGGGGGCACAGCCAGGACCGCTGACCCAAACTGGCCAACGGGATATTCCATACCATATGACGTCATGCCCAGTATATAAACTAGGGGAAAGCTGGCCGGGGGGCCGCTGCTCAGGGACTGTCTGGGCATCGGTCAGTTGGCGGTGAGCAATTGTTTTTCATTTGCATCACTTGTCTTTCTTGGGTTTTACTTCTCTCTCTTTTTGTTATTTTCCTTTTCATTACATATCATCATTATTATTATAATATTTTTTTTCAATTATTAAACTGTTCTTATCTCAACCCATAAGTGTTCTCACTTTTACTCTTCCAATTTTCTCCCCATCCCACTGCGGGGGGAGTGAGTGAGCGGCTGTGTGGTGCTTAGTTGCCGGCTGGGGTTAAACCACGGAAATTATATATCCTTGCTAACGGAAGGGGGAACGTCCACAAAACAATCTGACTGTTTGGATGCTAAAATCCCTGCCCTTGTCCACTCCTGTGTCTCAGAGCTGCCCAGGTAGCGAGGAGCACAGCTTACGTGGCCTGGCTTCAGGGATAATGTGATGTTTCATTCCCGACTCCAGCATTTTTTCCCTTAGCCTTCCAGCTGCTTCCCTGCTCTGCCCTCACCACTCCTAAACTGAGTTTCAGCCAGCCAATTCATATTCACACCCTACCAGCAGACTCAGCCAAGAGAAGACATGTTTATCTCCTTAAGATACCCTTCTTTACTGTTAAAGGTGCAAATATGAGCCCAAAACTGAATGGCCTTTGCTATAAAATAAGATGTTCCCTTTGGAAAGGGAACAACTACAGCAAGTAGAAGCCACTTAGAGCGATGTGGTTGCAGGACTCAAAAAAAAAGTAATTGATCAAGATTTTTCCAGTGGGGATAAAAAAAAACCCAAAACAATTCTGTCTATTGTAAAGCAAGCTCACCTACAGCTTCCTTCAGTTGTGAGTCAAGACATCTTGTCTGACATTTATTTCAGTTCTTTTGTAAGACAAGGTCAACCATCAGGCTGGGACCCTCATCAGAGGGCAAAGAATTGCAAGTCCTAAGCTATTAGCAGTTTGCTGAAGGACAACTGTTTTGGTTTTGATTTTTTTTACTTCTCATACTTCAGTGTACATTGTAAGTATTGTATCTGTCACATCCTTGTACTCATCACAGTATAAAGGCACTTTTCTGCCTGCTGTAGGGCCCCTGCCAAAGAAAGAAGAGCTTTTAAGGAACTGAGGCTTTTGCTACGGCACTCTGGGATCCTGGCCAATGTTTCAGTCTCCCAATCCATCATGCTCTCTTTTCCTTTCTGTTCTTTTATTTATCTTGATAAACCAAACAAAAATCTTCTGGAACATCCCTTTCTCTCTCTACCCTGATTCCAGAGAAAAACAATTATCAGGATACGCAGCCAAAAGCTATGAAAAAACCTGTCCCCTCCTCAGTCCCGTAAGAGCCATGGGAGCATGCACAACCACCTAAGCAAAGCTGCCAGCCAGCTCCCTCCACCATCATTTTCATTGGCAAGAATCAAAAGCAAAGCACACCCCACTGCTACCACCAGTGCCAAAGAGGAAAGCCCCCACACACTTCAGTGGGCAACTAGGTGGTGGAGAGCAGAAGAGAGCAGCTGCCTTCCTGTGCTTTCTGTAACCTCCTTCTCCTCGTTACCTCTTCATCTGAGAGCTCCGTGCTCCACTGTGACTCCAGGCTTGCGGCAGATAGACGTAAGAAGTCCTTTATACACAGAACAAAGGATTTAAAGAACTTAAAGCAAGTAACTACAGGCTACCGTGTATTCAGAAATGCTCCCAGGTTTCCAAGTGTCCTCTCACCCACATCAGCACTCACACAGGCCTCCACTGCACCCATCAGATACACAGCGAGATACACAGTTAATGCTCTGGTTACAGCTCTGGATGCCCACATAAGAGCCAAGTGAAGCCAACTGCAAGGCTATATCAGCAAAGAAAAAGGTGGAAATGGTTGGGTAAAGGCGTCTGAAAATGCTGGAGAACAAAAAGATTCCAGGATTCAGCCTGTTCTAAGAGCAAGGACACTGGGAGTGCAGAAATGACATAAAATGACACCAGCTCTGACCCACTCCTCTGTTTTTGCTAGCTCCAGTTGAAGAGCACAAAAAAAAAAGAATCTATTTCCTATCTCCTACATGGGCTGGAAGACTATCTTCCACAATTACATGCTGGAAAGCAAATTTAATTAGTCTATAAAATGAACATAGGACATATCAAGTCTTGTACACACAGAAATGTTCATCACAGTGTTATCACCATCCTTTGTCTTTGGCTTTCTCTAAGAAGTGAAACATTTCCTTGGAGAGCACCATGCTGGTGGGAAGGAGTAGTGAGAGAGTCATTCTTTCTCCTGGCTCCAAAAGCACCTAAGGAAGAAGTCAGAGTCCAGAAGAGGAAAGGAAATCTTACCGTTTTGTCTGGGGACAGGTCTGACGGCCACATGTCCGGTTATTGTCTGGTTGTGGTTTATTCCTGCACATATAGTCTGGATAAATTTCATTGTCTATGGTACAAAACACCAAGCGGGATTGGAAACCTAAAGGAGAAGCAAGAGAGTATCCTGGTCAATGCAAGCCACCCAGGACTAGGTTTGAAATGCACTGGTGTTGGCAAGACAAGTTTCTAAGAGTCATGCAGAATCCACACCTGCCCCAGCCAAGCTGGAAAATTCAGGTGCAGTTCTTGGTCTGTCACTATATGCACAAATGATGCCTCCCCACAGTACGAGTCCACTCAAGGGAAGGGCAAGAGAGACAGAATAGTTGCGTGTAGCTGAGGGGCATTTTCCTTGTTATTGAGTGGACTGTGACTCACAAGGGAAGTGCCTTATCCATATATTGCTCATCAAGGAACCCTGCATGGTGTGTGCAGTATACAGCAGCAGAGCTGGGGGCCTGCTGTTAGACCCAGAAGGTCAGTCTTGTGAAGACTGGACACTGGAGAAAAAACTTGCAACTCTTCATGCTTCCTACAGGATAAGAGTGCTCAGCAAAGACAATATCAGCTCCAACAACCACAATATAGCAAAAGCTATTGAAATGGCTATCAGCACAGAAGTCCAAAAGAGGCTGATAGAAACTCTACATACTTTCAGCTGGAGGGGTTTTTTTGTTTGATAGGGTTTGGTGTTTGTTTGGTGTTTTGTTTTGTTTTTTTTAAAGCTTAAAAACCATAACTTTGCTCATGGAAGAATTTGTAAACTGAACATGATGTGACACCGCAGGAGATCTGACAGTCCCCCTGCAGAGAGGGAATCTTTCAGGCTATGGTAGAGTGGAATGATGCACCACATTTATGTAGACCAGGTCAGCTTGGAGAGGACCTCCCAAGTGGTTGAAAAGGCCTGAGAAGGACATAAAGAACTGAAGCAGAACATAAAACAAACGCTACCTATGAAGAGCCTCCACAATCCTAGTAACAAGTCTGAGGACTAGCACATGGAAAGCAAGACAGGACAAGGCATGGGACACAGTCCTGTTGTGACTCCATGTGTGACCCTCCCTTGACAAAACCTTAGCTGCCCCCTGTAGATACCTGTGCTGTCTCCCAGCAGGAGACTGCTGTGAAGCAGCTGCAGAGGGCAGCACACAGTCACACTGTCTTCAGGGTGTGGATATAAACCCCACACCAGCCCAGAGACCAGGTCCTGTCCCCTTACCTCCTCCACACTCGGAGCTGCACTCACTCCAGGAACCATAGCTCCAGCTGTATCCCGAGGGCTGTCCTTGCACGGGCAGGTAGTACTCATACTGTACCCCGGGGTTTGGCTCCTGGCTGATGAGCTGTGAAAGCATGGGATAGAGTCACGGAAATAACAGCAGCAGCACTTTTCCCCTGTGCAGCATTTCCCCACCATGTCCGAGAGTTCGAGCTGACCTGCTTCCCTCCCGCTCAAGGAGCACTTATTCTTTATGCTGCATTTTCTCCTCACCTTCCATGCTACTTTGGAGAGCATTATTTTTCAGAGAAGGGTGCATTCATCCCTCTCAGAGACAGAAGATCCAGCTGCTCCTGTAAAAGTACCCTCGCCTGGCCTGCAGCACGCTGTAACAAGCGGTGCCCTAGAGTCTGTCCTTGCCCCAACCCCACTTGGTGCTGATTCGACTCTCCCTTAAAGTCAGAGCCCAAGGGAATAGGCAGGAAGCCAACATCAAACCTTGCCCGGCTCCTTTCTGGGCAACAGAAGCAAAACCCCCTGGGGACCCCGTCACTTCTCCGATCTTCCCCATCCACATGCATTCCCTCTGCAGAAGGCGAGGGCTGCTACACAAAGCGAGGGAGCAAGAGCATCAGCAGGGGCAGGCACAGCCGCTTACCTCAATGACGAGGGGCTCTGTGGTGGGGCCCCGGGCATGGAGGAGCTCTGGGGCCAGATCACCCTCCGAGCCACGGTCATAGTGTACAACCGTGCTCGCTACATGCAGTGCTCGGCTGAAGTCAATTGTCCAGTGCCCGTTCAGATAGTACTCCCCTCGCACGTTCTTGACAGCTGGACAAACCCACGCGCCAGAGGAGAAAAGGCAGTAAATTAACACACCTATAACCTGACACCTGGCTCCAGATACCACAAGACAGGGCCTGCTCTAGACTTTCAGGGTATTGGCAATCCCCAGAGCTCTCAGCTCCGCCATTTGAACCCCAGGCCCTTTACATCAGTAACCCTTTAAGTATGGCAACAATCTAATATGGCAGCATCTACCAACACAGCATAAATTCACACAACGAAAGAGACCATAAGAACTCAGCAGGAGTGCTCCTATCTCCACTCAACACTGCGTCGCAGGTGTGGCAAAAAAATGAGACCATCATCCTCCAACGGTGCTGTTCCCCCTGTAACACTCTCTTGCCAGAAGCTGCTCCGCGTTCGGACAGTGGTTCTTGCCGGCTTTGCTGCAGACCAAGCACTTTTTTGCTGCACAACCAAATGCCTCCACTATATTCCAGCCCTGTCTCTGCATTTCCCACTGTCAGTCACGGAGGCACAGCCTACGTCAGCCTATGCCCCGCTTGCTGTTAAGATGTGGGATTCACACCCCACTGCCTCTACACCCCTATCCTGTTCATCAGACATTCTATTCAGAAGACAAAGACTTTGGTGCTGCATCCTCTTTTCTACAAAGGAAAACCACCAGACTGATTTCTCCAAAGCACTGGGTAATGAAAGAGTCAGAAAGCAGAAGAGTATTTGCTTTCTCCACTGGGATTTCCTCAGCCCTGCCCAGAAAGCTAGGTGAGGACATTTCCCCCTCCTTTTTGCCCTCTGCAGCATGACCAGAGTTTGAGGTTGTACAGACAAATACCCAAAAGGTATCTATGGGGAAAAGAAGCCCATCCCAAACTTTTGGGTGACAAGAAGAGTTAGGGTTTACATCCACCAAGCAAACAGCAGAACTCATAGCCAAATTTTGCTACATCAACAAGACTCCATGTAAGTTCCAGGCAGGAAGTCTGAATACGGTTCGGGTCTTTTTATTCCCCACTGAACAGGAAGATCACTACAGGAGAGAAAATGAGGTAAACCTGAAGGCCAGAGTTGAGCATCACTAACACTTCAAGGATACTCAATGTTCAGATCCTGATTTTCAGAGAGTTTTTCCCTCTGCCATATCAAGCCCTCAAGGTAAACATCCCAAAGCCCGGTATACCTGAAAACCAAATTTTAACGTAATGGCTGGAATCCAAATGGACTGAAACACAGGTTCTGACATCAGTCTTACCCAGAAAGTTCCTGCTGGGCATAACCTCCTTAATTTGGATGCTTGTGGCTCCCACAGGGATGATGAAGATTTGATTGTACCCTGAAAAAAAGGGGATTATTCAATATCCGTCTGTGGATGCCACACAGTCACTTTTCTGTGCCAAAGATGCTCCTGGTTTTATTGGTGCCTGAACAACAGGATGAGCTTTTTGATGGCGGCTTGAAGCATTTCAGCTGTCACTTTACCCGCATTCTAAATAGCTTCACCCAAAATTATCCACAGGTCAGTCCATGTGTAAAAAGTTCCAACTACACCTCAGAAAAGTGAGCACGGGGGTCAGTGTAATGTCCATTTTTTAAATTTTAAAATCTTTAGAATTTCAGAAAGTATCATATTGGAGCTCAACATAGAGAGATTTGATCACAAGTGCAGTTGTTATCTTGAAATGACTCAAAATTGGCCAAATGCAGAAGATGCAGTCCCATTTCTAGCCTTGTCCCAAGGGGGACAGTCTTATGAAGGAGGTATATAACTGTATTTAAATGGTACATATACAGCACCTGCTGGAGACCGAGCAGGGAAAGACACCAGCAGCATGGCAAGTACATCCGTCAGTACTGAGACTAAGGAAGAAATTCGCAGGATAAGGCCATCAATACAATACATACTCTAATGCTAAAGCAGCTAAAGAGCCACATGCCATACAGACATTTCAAGTGGACATCCAAGCCTGCCTACAACAATCCCAGTGTCTCCGGGAGCAGGTGTCTCCACCAGCCCTTGCAGGAGCTTGAGTTTAGGTTTAACCCTCCCCTTCTCACCTGCCCAAACTACCTAGATCATTTGTACCTTTGGGGAGGCTGGGCACATCGAAAGTGCCCTTCACACCATAGCAGGTGCTGCCATCTCCTCCACACTGCAGGCACTTGTCCTCCTTCTTGGCAGATTCCAGCATGTTATCACAGCCAACGGCCTGTCAGAGCACAGGAGCATTGACATGAATAAACCGTAATGACAGAGGAAAGAAAGAAAAAATGGCCAAATGCTGGACTGATCTAACGAGAAAGCCTGAATCTAGGGAGTCTGGGAAGTCAGGATAGGGCAGGGAAGGAGTTGTCAGAGAAAGGACAGAGTTGGTGTCTTCTATTCCACACTCAGAGACAGATAGATAAATGCGGTCCACATGCTCCTCAGCACCTTGGAAACTCAATGACTCTCCTTTTCTGGTGCTATTATGACAGGCCAAGTAGAACAAAGGGAAGCAAAGAAAGACTAACAGTCACAATGGTAAATGAAGGACGCAACAAGATGACTAACCTGACAAGCTCCCTCTACACAGATGTCCCGCTTGCCAGGTTCACAGGTAGTCCCATCTACCACTGCTTCCTTGTGCCTGTAGTAGAAGTTTTCTCCCTTGGGAATACAGTTTAACTCACACTTATTAGGCGCTGGTAGGAGAGAAAAAAGAAACATTATATAGTATGGCTAATAGCTTGATAATGCATCAGGAGCCGGGTTTTAGATCACAGGAGCAGAAACAGAGGGGTGGACTGACATTAAATGGCAGATATTGAAGAAATTTCTGGGTCACAAACTGCTAAGGGCTGGAAAAATACCCTGGTAAAGCCTCACTGTATGCAAAAAGCCTCATTTCCTCGGGCACCTTGGCTGGCCAGTGGTAGAGGGGGGATGTTGGGCCAGGTGAATGTTTGGTTATTCCTCAGTAGGACTGTTCTTATGCTCCCTTGGAGTACAAGGCTTTCTAGAATGAGAACAAGTGCTGGTACAGAACACAAGGGAGCTGTTACCTTAACAGCCAACAAACAAAATTTTAAATCCATCTTGAAATCCCTCGTAATTTGTTAAGCCACTGTGAATGACAACATATCAAAGCTCAGAGCAAGGACCTCTGATTCCTACACCTGCCTTCTGAGCTGGTTCCTCAGGAAAGCATGGGCCAATTGAAAGAGATGTCATATTTTCTGAAGCACCCATTAATTATATGCATTTGTTTCTCCCGTGCCCTGCTAACATTCTTCTGCCAATATTGAAAAATACAGCAGAGCTTCTGCTTCTCTAATACTTTAGGACCTAGCTGCAACCAGTTCCAGCTTTCTTGAGCAATGTTTCTGAAAGAATGGCTGTTATAAGAGACAACTATGTATTGCTGCAATGGGAGCTGCCTCTTGGCCCGTGCATCCAGTGTCTTCGTGAGAGCAATGCTTTGCTGCTGGCAAAAAGACTTTTTCCATGTCACCCCCTGCCCCCCCACTCCAGCTAAGGAAGTACCCTACGAGGATACTACAGTCAAAAACATTACAGTCACTTCAAAACATACTGTTGATAGTTAGGGATGGAGTGTAACCCTACACGTTTATCATTACCTCCATAATATGGAAGCCACTTGTATTTCTTTCCTTGGAATTCTGTCCCATCAAACTCTGCACATTGCTCTGCCCGGAAATCCTGGGAACCTTCCGGGCAGCTCTGTTTGGAGGAGAAAATGTTTGTATTGGGCCATTATAAAAAGGAGGAAAATTAAGTGTACAACAAAAAACCGGTTTTTATTTCTTATTGCCCCCATATAAAATCCGGGGCATAAATTCAATATGCTTTTGAAGGGGTACTGTTAACGAACCACATTCACCAGCAATGCCAGAGACAAAGAAACTAATAATGACATACTACTTCTGAACAAGAATGATGTTTGTCTTGGGAAAAGGAGCAACAGGCAAGCAAAAACAAAAAACAGAGCACAAGCAGAGCACTGTACCTGAATGTTGCATGACCGATAGCTTCGAGTTGGTCCAACACAACTGGAAGCAGCTTCTGTCCTGAAATACAGAAAACCAACATAAAGCGCTCTGAAGAATACACACACAAAAAATCACCTCATAGCAGACATTACAAATCACCTTCACATCGAGCATATCGCCCTCACACAGTTTCCTGAAACAGCAAAATAACTAAAAGGTACTTCTTTTCCACTAAAGCAAGCTGGCATCTTCTAGTGTCATTTTCTGCTATGGTTTGTGTTCTGGCATGAATGAGACATACACCATGAATGACTGCAGTATAGATCTTCAGGGTCATGTTTCAACTAAATAATGGAAGCGGAGCTTTTAGTCCTTTGTCCACCAGCAAACAGTCGAGGTGTCCATACCAGAACCAGAAACACATTATGAGCAGCAGGAGGGTAGTGGCCAATTTAGAATAGGTATGCACACCATCTATCATGCTGTTTACGTGCACACTAGGCCCATTAGTAAGAAGAGCTAAACATGCCTATGGAAAGTGTGCAACAGCCTCATTCCAGTCAAATGACTCCAGCTGAGAATTACGGAGAGTAACGGTTACGGAGGAAATTGATTTGAAAAGCCAACCAATGTCTAACATCTCAGCATTCCTAAAACAGAGAGACAGGCTCCCAGGGATTCTGGCAGGTGTCTACCATAACACACAGGTCTATACCATAACGGGCAGCCTTCAAAAGAGACCTTTCTTTAATTCTCAGTGGGAAGAGGCAGTGCTCCATAACTCTGGATTCTTCTATTAAAAAAAGCCCTCTCATTTCTCTAAACACAAAGAGGCTGTTTTTTTCAGGATATTATTGAGAGTCTGGCTTTTTTTTTTTCTTCTTTTTTTTTCTTTTCTTTGTTTTTATCCACAACAGGATCTCTCAGGTCCATCATTCCCAACAGGTGCAGTCCCAGTCATCATCCTCACCGCATCTAACCCAGCTGCAAATGAGATGGCACAGCATTACCACTGCTTGAGCCAACTCCACTCTTCTGTTTCTTCTGGGGCAATTTACCTTCCTGGGAATCATAAGCCTGAGAAAATCTTGGCACAGTCACTGGCTCTCGGGAGAGAAACCTACTGCTCTGGACTGTTCTCCCTCTCCCCAGACCTGCCACACGAGACCTGATTGAACAGCTGCTGCCATACCAATCACCTCCTCGCACAGCCTCAGATCTCACTCTCAGGGAAACTATTGTGCTCTAGCAAAGGAGCCAAAGCAAAGACGTGTTGAAAAGAGCGCTATTCAAAACAGCAGTGAAGCTGAGGATCATCTCAAAGTGGACTCAGGTGACTTATTCCCCTGAAATCAAACACTAGGTTGTTTTTGTTCTGGATGTATATTGGAATATATGTGCAGGAGCTCGGTAACAGAAAAACGTATTTAAATAAAGAAGAAGGAGGTTAGCCTTCACCTTTGGGAATAGCAGCGCCGTTGCCGAAAGCTGACTCCACCGCCACAGCTCCGACTGCACTTGCCCCATTCACCCCAGCTCCCCCAGACATCAATCTGCCGTTTCATCCGGGGGCCCTGTAAATAAAAAACCCCACAGAGATATCAAACGGACATGGCAACACAGGAAAAAAGCAGTGAAAATGAAGCAGAGCTCCTGTGTGTTCTCTTGCAAAAGAGACTGTCTTGCTGGGCTGTATTCCTGGTATGAAAAGTGGCAGAGAATAATACATCAGAAATGTCAAGCCTCTAATATCTAGGAGTATTAGCTTCCTGAAGCCATATAGCACATCCAGCTTTATAATCTCCCTTAAACTGTTACTGTTTGTCTATTCACAGAATCTCAGCACTTTTGAATAACCATCTGAAAGAGGATAACATCTCCCTCTCAGCAAGGCAGCAGAGGCAAATCATTACTTCAGGGACTATGAGCACTGTCACTCCACACCAGATCAATAGAGCCACTTAATCCCAAATCCTTGGCTCCAAGCCAGATACTTAAAAGAAATAAAGGAAGCAGCAAGGAAACCCCCACAACACACTTTTTACTGCAATAAAATTCCATACATGGACATTTTTCCCCCTACCCAACTGTGTCCAATGATGAGGTCAAAGTCTGGGCCATCATTAGCTACGCCTTAATTAATTTTGTGTTTAGAAAGTCTGAATGGATACCGACATTAAGAGAAATAAGCAGGATAATACAGACAAGAAGTTACAAGCGCAATGGAACCAGACAAAATACATTGTCTTAGAAGTACATGAAATAACGTATTTTCAGGAAAAAAGGGCCTGCTGCAGCTGATGGGATTCACGTACAGCAGGACATGGGGGTTTAGCGGGAAGAATAGCAATACCCCGAGAAAGAAAAAAAGAATAACTGCAAGATGCAACAGGATTAATTCCGCTTGAGAAAAGAAGGTAAATGCAGGGTTACACAGGGAGTGACACTGTAAAAACCAGGTTCTCTGTGCAGCTGCACCTGTAGGGCAGTTATGTATGTATTATACAACTGAGAAGGTAATGAATACCATTTGGGCACTTGGACATTTCAGGTAGTGAAGAGTGGGCAGGCAGAGAAACAAAAGGTAAAAAATTACTGAGATGTAATCCAATTCCCTTCCACACACACGGTATCCCACCAAATCTACACAACCTCTGGGTCTGGGTCCCAATCTATCCTCTAGTTTCACCCAGCCCCTTTTGACTTGAACACGGCACCCCACGTTCCCATCCTCTACGTTTCCTTGCTCGTGCTCTGCTTCCATTCCTTCCTGTTGTCCCTCCTGCATCCTCATGTAAGCTACTCCCTGATCACCCAGCTAGTAAGTGTCATCCTAAGGGTTTTCCGCTGGAGTGGAGGAACATCCTAGAAATGGAGGATTTCACCATAGCAGGGATATTAACCCTACTCAGCAAGTACTTTCCAGCCACCCAGGTCACTTTCCAAGGCCTACAGAGAAGGCACAAGCTCCTCGCTTTAAGAGCATAATTTTCACGTCCGTTAACTGATAACTGCTTTTACATAAGACATCCAGGTCTCTGCTAGAAGTAGGAGCTAGCCTAATAAATTATCCAGTGAATCCAACTCAGGCAGGATGCATAGGTTAATCCTCCCTTGTCATTTAAACAGTTTTTGTAATTTTCTAAACATACTCCCTGCCTGACCGTATGTCCCTGAGTTACAGTCTTGTTTCTCTCTTTCACCGTCTTTTAAGGAATAACTCCCTGCTGCTGGCAGAGCAACAATCAGAGATATTAGCCAATGATACGTATGCACTTACTACCAAATTACCCACAACTATCTAGCTGCAGAGTCACCCCAAATTCTTCCTGCCTATTACCTATATTGCTCTAATGTGAAACACTTTCTTCCTAGCCCATGCTATTTGATTTCCTTCACACAAGTTTTGTGCAATTCTTTCTAATACCAAGCAAAATCCTTCAGGACAAGTTTTCTGGTTCAGACTAACTCTGTTTGCCTTCACCCTGCTCACTCAATGGCACTACCCAGGTTACAGCCACTTCTACATACCTTCTCTCTGCCAAGTCAACATCTCCCTGACCCCTTGCCAAACCCCTCTCCCATTCTTCCATTCCAGATATTGAGCTCAGTGTTTGTCTTCTGCATTCTCATTTGCCTTTCCGGGAGCAATCCCATCAATAGAGTTTTAGCTTTCAGCAAGGCATCTTATTTTCCCAAGTTTTTCTTTCAGACACCTAATTCCTGCCCCTGTAATCCCTCCTCCCTTACTCTCAAAAGAGTGAAACATGCTACCACTCTGTTTCTCTGCAGCCTTATTCCTCTGTATCAACTGACTGATTTAGGAGCAGTATTAGCTCACCCTGGAAACAAGGATCCTTTCAGTAAGCATAAGGGAGAAAACATGTAGATAAAAATCCGAAGGAAGAGCATTTGAAAGTCAGATTACTGGAAGGCAATTAGGACAGAAAGCCTTTCCCTGACACACACACCAACCTGATAAATATTCCAATATCCCTCCTCCAGAAGTAGCGTTCTTTATTCCTTCTATAGAGAGTAAAATCTGCAGGGGCTCTGTTGTAAGGTTTATGCATCCGCAGAGTGCAGGAACAATAATTTTCTCAGTATCGCTCCATTTATGTATACCCCAAAAGGAACATCAGCCAGACGAATCCTCCCAAAGCTGTACAACGTTAGAGAAACATTTTAAGAGAGGCCAAACTCCAACATTCAGAAATCTGTGCACAGCTTTCATTACTTCAGTAACTGCATGCATGTGTATGCAGGCAAATATAAAGCTGCATATTTATAACAAATAAGAAATCTATTATTATATAATCTGATAACAAGATGTTTTTAGATGCTATCAGCTAGTTTCTGTTCCAAAAGCCTCTTTCTGCTCTCTTCAGACTCTGGAATGCTTTTATCTGTTGTCAGCCAGGACGACTAAATCCCAGTCCCTCCTGGGCCCCAGAACTAAAAATCTACAGACTTCATTGCTGTGACCAATTCACTCAGCTCCATTTCCCCCCCTTGCTTCAGCCTACCACGCATACAAGAATGCAGTTCCTTCATCTGCAATAGGTATATATTTTAATGTTTCAGGAAAAGCCAGAGAAAGCATACAACCTTCTTACTTGACTTCTAAAAACTCCAGAATGGACAGTCAGTTAATGCCCAACTGCTCTGTCTAGTTTTATTGCCTGTTAAGACAACAGAAATGCATACCTTCTGGGGATACTGGTGATGCACGTGACCCTGGCACCACATGCTCTCAGTGCTCATTGGTAAACAGGCTGCTGTGGTATAAAAGTTTAGAAGGCAAATGATTTCATTTTTACGAACACTGCATTGCTTTCATCAATTCCTAGACAGATGCATTGCTGATGTAGTTGCAACATCTGTTGTTATCAGGCCAACTGTATCTGATACAACTGGCAAGTAAAAAAGCTACGCCTCTGAGTCACTAGAGCTCCAGACTTTGCCTTTAAAGACAATTCCAGTATGCATCAGACACAAACAAAAGAATTCTGGAAAAGGGCCCGAGATAGCATAATATGTACACCATATAATATTTATTTTTATATATGAAATATGCACTGAAAGAGGAGTTATGAATGGGACTCGACTCAGAAAATGTTGGCAGTATGTAGGAACACTTTAAAAAGGGTCCTTGAAAGACTTCTCAGTCAGTCCGATGAGACGGATAGGAAACTTGCATGGGAAGAGGACTGTGCTTCCCAGACAGATGCATTGCAGGCACGCAGTGATCCACCAAGTCCATATAACCAAATGTGGACTAGCAGTTCAGCATGAATAATTCCCTAGTGCCTTGTTGCAACTCAAATGCAACTCAAATACTAGCAAGCTATCAAAACAAACATCAATTTACTATGCAGTCCAAAGCGAGCAGTGAAGGTCTGCAGTCACAGGTCCAAACAACATAAATCCCAGCCAAGTTCTTACCTCTAGTGTTTCCCTTACTCCTTGGGCACCTTTGAGGGCCTAGGGATAGTCAACCTGAATTATTCTGTGATCTTTGTGCTGCCTTTCCAGACTGATAAGCAGCAACAAAACATTACGTTACACCACTACAACAGTCGCTGCTCAAAGCACATGGTTACTGATATCCACACTATGCCCGAGAGGTTTTGGACAATGCTAGTGCTTGCTTTTAGCTCAGCAAGTCACGTACCTTTAGTCCATTGAGCTGCAACTGAAGCATCTTTTTGGACACTGAAAAGTTTTTACTGTGATTTCTTGAGCTGCATCACATAGTTACTAGACTCCATTCAGATCTGATACAAATCTTGGTGCCAACACTGAGGACATGGTGGGAAATCCTTGACATTGGAAGTTGACTACAAAGCCCTGTACAATTGTTACCCGCTGAAAATAGGTATCACTGTCAATGATGAGTAATGTGAGGTTGATTCTCCAGGTGTCACTGTTATTTTATGCAGCATTTCCATGGCTTAAAACTATAGTGAAAATCAGACTCTCTTTAACCTTTCTTAGTATTTCTCAAATAACACAATGTCTTTCTATTTGATAAATATCTGCTTTCTGGGATTTACAATTTCTGACATAAGGTTAATGTTTATTTTGACACACCCCTGAACTGTAGCCCCATTGATGAAACATATATGAAAGAAGGGTGAAAACCAAACACTTTACAAAAGAAAGTTATCACCACAGTCATTTATTCTGTAATGGTTTCATTGCCAAAGTCTCGGCAAGTAAGAAGTCTCTAGTGAAAAATGCAGCTTTGCTAAGTTTGAATTATAATTGCTTAGAGAAAAGTTAATTGCTTAGAGAAAAGTTAATAAGGGGGGGGAAGAAAACTGTCGAGGTGCCCCGAGGGCTGGCTGCTCCCTGTGGGCTGGGGGCCAGCAGCACGGGGCTCTCCGGGGCGGCTGGGCAAGCCAGGGAGCAGAGCAGGCTGGGGGCAGCCCCAGCCCCGGGAATTGGGCACCTCTGGCCAAAGCCAGGCCAGGACGTGGGACCGCAGGTGGGCCTGGCCCGCCAGGGCCCATGGCCGGGCAGGGCAGGGCAGTGGGGAGCTGGAGACCAGCCTTGCTGCAGCATTGCTGGGGCAGGGGCTGACAGCCCCGGGCGGCTGCAGTGGGGTCCTGGGCCGCGGGCAGGGTGCGGTGAGGCCAGTCGAGGTCAGTAAAGCCCAGCAGTGCCGTCAGGGCCCTGACAAAAACAACCCACGTGGAGCGTATTCTTAGACCATGTGCTTTTCAGGACATGAACCGTTTCCTTCTCCTTTCTATACCCAGATAGACCCACCCAGTACTACATGATGATCACCTATAATGCTTCCATATAGCTAAGCCCTGCAAGACATGTGGCATTCAACACTCGCACTTAATTGAAAGGGAGCTGAAAACATTCAGTGTATCTCACATTTATAATGTAGATAGATGCTACTATTCCAATAGATGGATTTTCAAGATAAATCCACCTGCAAGCGGCTATGCTATTAGCCGAAAATGCAACAAAAAATAAGTGACTGAATCAGACCCACATCAGCAAAGCATTTTTTATAATTCTGTCTTAACCGCTGATCTTGGCTCAGACACAGCAGGCTGGCAAAGAGCTTTGAAGGTGAAGAATGCCAAGTACCATTTTTATGAATAATGAATAAGCAATCAAATAATTGCATTGTAGCAAAACTAGAAAAACAAGAATGAAGGTGAACAAGATGGTGATAGCAGGAAGCGAAACACAAAATGGTACAGAAGAAGAGAGTACCTTATTAAGACGAACTGTGTAACAAAGAGGAGGAAAAACCCCAAGGCTTCATTAGTTTTAATGGCTTGTGGTTTTTATACTCACCACGTATATCTCCTTTCATTCCCCTCTACCACCCTAGCCATGGTTTGTTAGCATATCCCCTCTAACAAATCCACTAAAATCCATCCTTTCCCTTACATCTTCAGTTCTCCAAAACACTTCAGGTTCTCCCTACATCACTTAACCCACTCCCTCATTGTTCCCAGGTCTTTTCCATGTTCCCTGTGTTCACCTGCCCCCAGCACTCCTCACACTTCTGCCTCTTTACAGGCTGTCCCACCATATACCTGGCTCCTTCCACATCCCCTGCTCTCCTGCCAGCCGGGCAGGGCACGGTGCATGCCCCACCTGCTGCAGAACCGGGTACGTGCTGCCCCACGGGACTGTGCTGGCTTGCTGGAGAGCGGGCAGAGCAGACAAGTTACTTTCCAGAAACTTTGGGTGGCCTGGAGCTGACTAGGGTATAAAAAGAGCTCTCTAAAAAGATACAGCCATTGCAGGGAAGTCAAATTAATTCTTGGAATCCTTGTGGAAGAAACTGGGGTCATTCAGAAAACTCCACAAAGAAGGGGATTGTGAGAAAACTTTATGACCCTAAACTTATTTGGAAAAGTGGACAAAACACACAGTATGAAGTCACCAGAAGTTGTTTATCCAAGGGAGCTAACAGGAACTCAAGGTTGAAATGGATAAACTGTTACATACTAGCAGACAACCCTCTCAGCTAAAACCACTTTGGCATCTCATTATTGGAAAGTGGAAAATCTGATACCAGTTTACAAAAGGACCCCAGGGAAACCCAAGGAGCTGTACATAGTGTAAAACATAGTGTAAAACCGACGCCTGCTGATAAATTAGTAGAAATTATAACAAAGAACAAAATTAGCAGGCACCTGCATAACTTTGGGAAAAAGTCAACAAGGCTTTTTTAAAGGCAAATCCTTCTAAGACTGTTGCAGTTCTTTGAGATTCACAAACACGTCAACAAGGGTAACCTGTCAGATACATTCAGATTTGCAAAAAGCTTTCAACAAAATCCTTCACCTAAAGCTTTGAAAGAAGCTAAGCAGCCAGAAGGAAAGTCCTTGCATGGATGATGAGCATGTGGCCCAAAGATAAAAACAAAGGTAGGAGTGAAATCTCCATCCACTGCAAGAACTGACGTTAGCAGCAGAATTCCGTAAGGAACCTGAACTGCGCAATACATTTATAAGTTACACCAAAAACACAGAAGTAACGAAGGCAGCTGATGAGACCAACTGCAAAGAACCATGGAAGGACATTATAGCATAAGTGACTTGTCACTAAAATGACAGTTGAGATTTCATGTAGGTAACTTAAGTGATACACAGGAGAAAACACAAATATCCTATCCTAACAAATAAAATTATTACATATGACCTGATCTTTACCACTCAAGAGCAGGATCTTGGTTTTATGATAGAAATGCTGTGATGTTAGAAGTCTACATGGCTTCAAGGAGACGCTGACCAAATTCAGGGAAGAGAAATAGAGATGTCTCCAGCTCAAGGAGTTCATAAACTACAAATGACTGGAGACTGGAAATGTATTGGGGGAAATTGTACTTACTTACCAATCTTTTTATAGTTTTTTCTAGACATGTGTTTGTGACATAGCTGGAGATAGCGTATAGGGCAAAATGAACTGGTCCTACCCAGTAGAATTATTCTTGTGCAGTTTTTCTACCTTTCCCTCAATAGGAACATTAATAAAATCTCCTTCTCTTTCTCCCTCCTCACAGTAATTTTCCCTGTTTCTATATGACCTTATGAGGTTCTTCTGCACCTTCTGCCCTTTCTATCAGATCTGGTTAAGGGGTTTAGAAGTTTAGTCAATAGATCAACAGTGTTTAAACAATAACAACGTTCGTATCTTCAGAAGAACTTAAAAACAGCATTTTAACCTAGAAATGCAGACCCATAGAAAGCAATACTGTCCAGATGAAATGTATTTGAATATGATTTTCAGCCAAGCCTCAGACCAGCCTTCACTTTAAGCACACCTGCAGTACAATCTAGGAGTAAATATTGGACATGATCTAACTATCAGCTAATGCCTACAGATCGTAACAGATTAAATAAAACTCTTCCCCTGATGAGCAGCTTTTCCTTGAAATAGTCCCATGGTACGGGCAGATAAGACATTTCCAATCTGGAAAGAAGGAATGCCAGATGCAAAAATTTGCCAACATGAAATCACACTTGTAAAAAAGAAATTGAGGCAGAGAGAAATCTGACAAATGTCATGTTTACTAAACATAAAACAACCCCAAAGCATACAATACACACACACACAATCACGCCAAATACATGGACTCAACAATAATAGAAGAGTTATTCACATGGAAAACCTTCAGAATGTATTTCCTCTAAATCACCAGAAGCACTGTTCTATCAGCAGTAGCTGATGGACAGGGCTCAGGCAGTTTTACTTTTACATCATTCCATCCTTCTCTGAAAACACAGGAGAAGTCATGACAAAAACACTTGAACCTTTCCATTATTGCCACTGTTCACAACCTTCCTAGAAGCAACGACAGGATGGCCTGAAATCGCACCAGACTCTTCTGTCTCAGTTCTGCATTAGCAGCTAGGGTATAAGATGGAGAGACACCCATATATAAGATGGAGAGACATATTTGTTTTCAGTTTGTATAGCCCCTAAACACAACTCCTCCTGACCAGCTGTAGTTTCTAGTACTACCACAGTGCAAACAATGAAGCAGCTACAAGTAATGGGTGACCTCCTTTTCCAGATCCTTCAAAGCCTGATGAAAAGGGACAGATGCCGCAGGTGCTGCATGGTAAGACCCTCTCCATATTCTAGCAGGAAAGAAGGGAAGAAGAGTCTAGAGGGTCCCACCAAGGATGGAGCACTGGGCAGGAAATTCTCAGCAGCCAGTGGCTTTGACAAGCAGGAGTCTTGCTCCTTAATGCTGCCTGCCATGTCTGGCAGATAAACCAGCGGCTCTCAGACTGCGAGCAGAGAGAAGATGTAGGCAATAGCCTCAGCTGCTCTTGAAGTCTCAACCCTGTCAACATTTCTGCCCTTATTCTGCTTGCTGCTTCCCCTAGCCTAACAATCAATAAAGTAAAACCAAGTTCAGCTACTCCACTCCAAAAGGAGGAGAAGAGATGAAAACCAGCAGGCATCAATCTACACCCTTTAATCACAAGCAGACATGAATCCCTGTAGACCCATCTCCATCCTTGTGTAAGCCTGCAGTTCACACATTTATAGCTGTACTCCCATTAGCACATCAGTCTGCGTCTTTGCAAGTTCATGCTTTCCTGCTTCTGGGACAAAAGGTGTCCAATCGTTGTTTGCATCAGTGGACAGGATGCATCTAAGAGGCGAGCTGTTCATTCTGGAATAAAACCCACACATGCTAATCTGTGCCTTTTTTGCTATTTTTAGTTCTCCCACCACCACCCTCTTCTTCCTGGGGTACACACTGTTCACTGTATAGCTGGAGGTGACCCTCCTTTCGACCTATGTGCTGCTATACTGGCAGCTCATTTGATACCAAAATCGAAACAATTGCTGCTGTCTCAGCTGCAAGGCTGCTCTGGATCTAGTATTTAGCACGGTGTGCTGGTTTTGGCTGGGGTAGAGTTAATTTTCTTCACAGTAGCTGGTATGGGGCTATGTTTCGGATTTGTGCTGGAAACAGTGTTGATAACAGAGGGATGTTTTCGTTACTGCTGAGCAGTGCTTACACACAGTTAAGGCCTTTTCTGCTCCTCACCCCACCCCACCAGCGAGGAGGCTGGGGGTGCACAAGAAGCTGGGAGGGGACACGGCTGGGACAGCTGACCCCAACTGACCAAAGGGATATTCCATACCATATGACGTCATGCTCAGCATATAAAGCTGGGGGAAGGAAGAAGGGGGGGATGTTTGGAGTGATGGCGTTTGTCTTCCCAAGTAACCGTTAGTGTGATGGATTCCTGCTTTCCTGGAGGTGGCTGAACACCTGCCTGCCGATGGGAAGTGGTGAATGAATTCCTTGTTTTGCTTTGCTTGCGTGTGCGGCTTTTGCTTTCCCTATTAAACTGTCTTTATCTCAGCCCACGAGTTTTCTCACTTTTACCCTTCCGATTTTCTCCCCCATCCCACCGGGGGGGAGTGAGCGAGTGGCTGCGTGGGGCTTAGTTACTGGCTGGGGTTAAACCACGACATACAGTTAAAGTGACAGAGCCTCAATTTCTTAAAGATATGCTGCCATACATTAAAGGAAGTGTTTCTCCTTCAGTGTGGGGAAATGCACCATGCCACCTGACAATCTCTTATACCTCTGCCACTGGGAATTACAGAAGAACAGCACAGGGAAGAGACCTTTAATCCATGTCACATAGCGTTGAAAAGTTATTTTTCAATAAGCCTGCCATCTCAGGTGAAGCCCTAAAGGAGTGGAGAATGGTGTAGAACAGCAAGCAATTCTCCAACTTATTTTCCCACCATTCAGTATTCCCTGCCTTAGTTTTCAGTCTCACCCTCCCCTTCCCTTCCTTTCTCCCACCACATATGTACAAAATATGCATTTATAGAGCAGGGCTACCACTCCTCTTCTGCAGCAGTGAAACAGAGGCATGCAGGCACTGCTTTTCCAGAGCTGTCCCACCTCTGGGAGTTCAGGCAGCTCCACTACTCTTCTGGTGCATAGCCTGATCTAGCACAGACTTGAGTTGCCATCGCTACAACCAGTCCTGCCAGCTCCAGCTCTCACAAGCTGACCGTCTCTTGCTATGGTTCAGCCTACTTGCATTAGCATCTGGTAAGGAATGGCCCATATGAAACGAACACCATTTCTCTCTTCCCTCCCAGAAAAAAAATGGAGAATTACCACAGCAGAGTGCCTCAGTGCTGCTGGATCTTCCTGCTTCCTCACGGCTTGGACAGATCCAGCATGTCAGGGAAACTGAAATTAAGTGGTGGCCAAGCAAAACCTTCTCCCTTCATTCAGCATGCCTTCAAGAGGAGCGACTGATTGCATGCAGGGGACGGAGTCTAATACTACAGAGAAAGGTCAGCCTTCACAGTTGCAGGGTGTTTCAGTCATTTCCCTTCCAAAAAATCACCAGGTTGGAGATAGGCAGGTGAACAGATGAACTGAATATAGTATATTCCATTTCTGGTTCTTTTAAAATACAGCACCATCTTCTATTAGATGCGAGATAGCAAGATCTCATTTAAGCATATTTCCATCTGTAAGATGGGAAATCTATGACGACTAAAAACCTCTGCTTGATTTCTGGCCTCTCAGCCCTGATTTTCAGAAAAGGCATTTGCAAGCACTTGCAAATGCTGAATCTGGGAACAGAAATTCATAATCAAACTAGAGATTAAAAGTTATGGACTCATTAATTTTAATGGCATATTTATAATTCCTCACTACTTCCACAAAACACTTACTCCAGGTCATAATTATCTCTTTTTTTCCCCCCTCTCTGTTCCTTTACACCTAACAAACATATCACGTCTTCCTTTGCTAACACTTCCACTCTACTCAGCAGGTCACCTTTTACCTCAGATGTCCAACTCATTAATGTAATGGAAGTTAAACTCAGAGAAATTGTTCTCAAGCTGCATTTACTTCAGAAAGATCCTACTTTTCTCTCGAAAAGGAAGAGGAATCCCAGTTCCTAATAGCTGTGTTCTTTTTCTGACAATATCAAATTGGCTTAACATAAACATTAACTCCCCCAGTAAAGCTAAACCACTAAGACCACATAGACCCCTTAGGCTCAGACCACTAAGACTAAAGAAAAGAGAAAAACCAGCTAACCAAAGATTCATTCTTTTTACTGCAAGTGACAGCTCTCTGTGGCTTTGAAGCAGGAGACAGCAATTACTGCTTTGCAGACAACACCCTAGAGCCAAAAGCACTACCAGAATTTTGTAATTTAATTGCCACGTTAGACTTTTCATAACATGTACCACAGTAGGCCCGATGACTTGAACCCATTAGCTCTTTCAGGAATACTTTCTACAAAACACTTGAGTTACAGATGTTGACAGACAGAAGTATCTTTCATTTCTTGAAACAGTATTCAGAGGAGCTTTTACTTACTGAAAATGCAGAAGGGGGCATCATTGCTAGCATGAGCGGAAGGAACAAGTTCTTCATCTCTGCCTGTGGGAACAGAAAGATTATTGATCAGAATTGCTTGCTGCTTTGCTGCTTGTGTGGTGGAAAAGCTAAGATACTCTACAGTAAAACTGGAGGTGGAACTAAAATCAAGGTGAGGGAAGAAAAACTACACTCCCTGGATAGATGAAGGCAACTGCAAAGACTGAAATTACCCTGCACAGAAAGCCAGAATGTAATTACTGAGTGCAAATATTTCCCTGAACTTTCCTCTGGTATGATGAGAACACCATCCCCGGGCACAGTGGAAGATGCATGCTGTTGCATGTCTGCCCTCCCACCCTTTTACATATACACATGATAAAATACTTGAAGATTGCAATGACTTCAACCAACCCAAGGTAAGAAACTCCACAGTTAAAATTTCTGTACCCTGTATTCATCCTGTGTGGCTTGGTGAAGCTTCATGTCTGACTTTGTGTGATCTTGCGTGTTTAAAATCCTGTCGTTCATCATAGGATGTATAGCTATAGCTAGATTCAACCATCAGTAGTTATATCCCTTCTGCAGAGCTAGAAAGGAGATGAGGCCACACAGACAGGCAGCATACACCAGGATACAACAGTTCCTAAAAATCGGGGCATTATGCACATTTGGGACCATAATACTTCACTGGTGCATTGCTTGTTGCTACTTTATCCTTCCTCTTTTGAGTTGCAGCAGCCAAGCCCACACCAACAACCCATCACCAACGTCTACAGCTGTGATCATGGACGCTTCAGCCACTAGAGACTGCCTGTTTCTCATGACCATTTTCTTGTGACCTCGTGACTAGTTGATTGAGCCCAGAAAGAAGAGATGGACTAGATATTCCTAGCATAGTTTTATCTAGTCTAAGCTTCTTTCTAACTTGGGAAAGGAAAGGGAAAAGGAAAGATGGAGAAATCTTCCTTTCATAGTGCATAAAAACATCAAGGAAGAACATCAGTCATTGTAACAATATCTGTTTTAATATTAAAACTTCATACATAGCTCCTTTAGCCTGGCCTATTAAATCCAGATAAAATACAGAATGTATATCACCATTAACAATGATAATATAGACATAAAATCACTATTGCATGAGAATACGAAATCAGAAACAAAATATACCCAAAATGAAACCTGCTTGATCTAGCATTTGCATATTTCAGGTTCCTTTACGATGGGCAACCATTTTTCTCATAGTGCTAGGCCTCACTGAATCACAGCTCATTACAGCTCTGTAAGTCCATACATACCATGGATTTTGACACTCCCAACATTCACGGTGCTGGGGATAAAAAGCTTGTTCTTTAATGTTTTTCCTTTTGGATGTGAAAACTACTAAAGTGCTGAAAATCCAGTTGCGCCAAATTCTGTGTGCAAAACAGCAATGAACAGGGAAAATGTAATTGGAAAACAACCACTGATAAGCTTCTCTCCCTATATACTGAGTGCCAATCATATGATTCATAAGAAAATGAAGCTATAGGAGCTTTTTATATGAACAGACTTTCATTAATTTTGGATTAGTCCTTCTTAAGAAACTGAGGGAAGACTATGTACCCTCTATCAACCACACATGCTACTACTTCTCCTCCCATTCAAGTCAAGGAAGAAACAACCTGGAGGTGCCCTCCACAAGAGGTCAAGTACACTCTCTATGCTGTAGACGCCAACAGCCAAAACATAGGCTAGGTCTGTGTCACAACCCTATGCAACTGCCAAATCCTTTCAGAGGGGAAGGACAGCCAGGACAGACCCTATTGCTACATGTTCCATGCACACAAACAGCAAAGCTTTCCTGAAGCAGCTTATAACGTCCTCACACCACTAGCAAAGGGCACTGTGAGAACAGCATCTTCCTTGAATGGTGTTGGTGTCAAACAGAGGTAAATCTTTCAGATTGATCAGCCTCTCTTCCTACTGCCCAGAGGAAAAAACCTCTCTTCCTCATCATTCCTCTCACAGCTGCCATTCCAGGCCCTTCTCAGGTTCATGGAGATGGCTGTGGAAATCACATCCTTGCTCTGCTGCTGATGGACTGCCCTCAGCTCCTTCTGGCATCTGAGCCAAGAGGCAGACAGGGAGCTGGGCCCAAACCACGTGAAGGTGGAGAAGAGGCCAGAGAATCAGCTCACCAGGGCTAGCAGTGCTCCCACTCTCCAAGTAGTTAGTATCTTGGAGGTTTTTAACCAGATAGGATAAAAAGATTCTGTGAGGAGACAACTAGAGACAGCATCCAATATTTGGGACAATCCCATGCATCAAAGCAGCAAGAGGTCACAGCTCTGGTGCTTGTTTGTGTTTTTGTGCCGTTGCACTTGCACGGGAATTGCTGTCATATGTCCCAAATTTAGCATTAAAAAGTTTAGACCATCAAGCCCTATTAAACTAGTCAACAGATTGCAGGAAGGATGGTCAGAAGGAAGAACAGGGTCTTCTGTATCCTATTAAATTCCCCACTGCAAAACAAATCTTGTGTCTGATTCTCTGAGCTTCAACAACCTTGTTATTTTAAAAGCTTCCTCAGATGTAGTATTCAGCATTGATCCCTTTTGCCTTATTTTCAACCAGAAACAACACAGATGGGACTGGGGAATCTGTCTGAAACCTTGGAAAAAAGGTCCAGTTCTGATTCCAGATTTAACGGCTCTTTCACTCCTTGTAGGACCTGGGATAAAGCAGCATATGTTTATTCTGCTTGTTTGCCATTCTTCTTACCAAAGGCTGGGCGTGCGGGGAAGGAAAGAAAAGGACAGTGTTTTGCAGCGCTTCCACTTGTAGCAACAGCAGCTGTTGCTCCCTGTGCTTCCTGCCCTTCTTCAATTATCTTCAACCCTCCCCAGCTCCTTTTTCCCACTGTGTGCTAGAACAGCATCTCCACCCCTCTCCACCCCGAAAGAGCAGCAGGGCCTGAGGGGAAATGGTGACTTTATGCTCAAGGTATGGAACAGCTGCTGGAAAGCTCACATGGAGGAATTCCTGCCATAGTGCTAAAATATGAAGTTATCTCAGCAAGAGGGATTATGAGAATCCGTTCACAATAAGTAAGGAACAACCAGAATCTTCAACCAGAACTAGAGATGTGCCCAGCTGAAACCTCTGTTCCATACAGCAGAAGAGATTCAAATTGTCCAGCCAACCACATCTGGCATTAACTGCTCAGGTTAGATGAATAAAAGGGTTGGAGTGGTGACTGGTTCCAGCCATCTGTAAGCTTGGTCAAAAAGAGTCAGTCCAGACACTGAAGCTGTTTTCTCTAAGAGACGCTGACCCCAGCTCCCCCGAACACTGGAGAAGTTCAAACTTGAACCTGACTTCAGCAGCTCAGGACCCTTACTTCTATTCCAAAACAGTATGGATCAAATAATATTTTGTGGGAATTTCAGAAACTTCTGAAAGGATGTTCTGGTGCCCTTTCTGAACTGCCTCCACAGCACCTACTTCTCCCTGGCACTGTGGACAGGAGGGTCAGAGGGCCACAAAGGAGATGGCTGGAATTTCATAACTCTGGACAGAACACAAGAACTCCAGTACAACTGGAAAGTGGGATAAGCACCCTTATTTCAGGGCTTAACACTGAATCCACTCAGGAAAGAAGCTTTTGCCTCAACAAATAGAAGGTTTAGAAAAGACAGATGGGCAGTCTTGGAGATTTCTCTATAGTGGAGACAGCAATGAACTGCTGTAAAAATATTTTATTTAGTTACAAACTCTTATCCAGTGTCAGGCAGGCTTAGCAAGATCAGTCAAATTGTCATTAAGACCAGAAGTATGTTTCAGAATCAAGGATAATTTTAATGACTCCTATATTTACTTTATGTGTGCAAATCCTGCCTTGCAATGCACAAACAAGGTTCAAGATTGCTTACTTAAACTTGGCCTCTTTTCCAAATAACCTCTCAACATCCATGTTCCTAGGGAAACAAGACCTACATTGCCTGTATATATATGTAAAAGTAACTTTGAATCAGCTGGCTAATTTCAGGGTTTCAAAAGCATAAAGTTAACTTTTGTTTGCGGTAGAAGATACCGGGCCGGGATGAAGAGAGATATTGGACTTTTAACCCATTTAGATGATGACTTTTTCTTTTCAACAGGAGGGAATCCAAACTTGAAAGAGATGTTATGAATAACTCAGCCTTGCTTAAACAAAAGCTTAAGCTGTTTAGACACTACAGAATCAGATCACAAGGTCAGAATAAAACAGGTTTCATGAGTTCCATTGCTCACAGATTTATTGGCCCGGGTTCTTCTCTATTCTTTTTAAAATAAGTGGACAGCCAGTGCTACGTGGTTCTTCTCTGTTTAGCATGAAAGACAGACCAGTCATCTTTTGCCTGTGAACCACATTTCTCAATCATCCTTTGGCCAAAGACACATACCACATATGTGGGTCAGGGACTGTGCTGGGAGTGGTTCATAGGCAGAAGATAAAAAGACCCCTTCAGGGTTCCCCCTTTCCTATTGCCAGACAAGATTTAGCTGGGCATGCAGGTAAGTGGCAAAGCCACCCAGCAATACTAGCTTCAGCAGGTCATTAAAGCTCATTTCATCTCCCAGCTGGGGATTTGAATTACCCAAAGTGGATCTATTATTCCCATCTGAGGTAGCCCTGATACAGAAGCTGCCTTTGCATGGCTTGTGAGCCACAGGTTGGCCACCCTGCAATAAATATTTGCCTGTTGCAATATAGATAGAAAGTGCTTATTGTACATTTTAGCACATCCAGCACTAAAGCAGAAGTTGCCACTGTGATCCCGCTACTCGAACCTTTTCAGAATCTCCTTCCCTTTCCTCCACTCCCAACTCCACCCCCTTTTAACACATCACATCTCACTCGGTTGTTACCTCCTTGGTTGAAGGAGGTGGGAAATCAGATAGCATGATGATATGTTGCTCAGTTATCCACTGGCATAAATTTTCTTAGCCATTGACTCAGAGCAAAGTCTTTTAGCTTTTAGACTCATTACATTTTCTAAAGACATTATGATTTTTTGCTTTGCTCTCAAAACATCCAGCGTATCTTGGTTCCAGCTTGCTTTTGTTTGCCTCGTCTACTGAAAAACACCTTTTAAGTTTTTGATGGAAGAGTTAAAAAGGGAAAATATACATATACGGCAAAAAGATGAGATAAAGGCGGGGAGAGAAAGAGGCTCTGTGGAGCAGGGATCAAGGGTAGGGAAAAAGCTCCTTTTACTTAGGCTGGGAGCAGAGTTGGGAGAGCATGAGGACCACATCACACAGCCCAGAGGAACCAAGAAACCAATCATCCATTTAGGCAGAGGATATCACATTCAAGATACTTCTTAATATGCCCATTTTCTTTCCCAACTATAGTAAATCATCTTTTGTAAGTGGGAGGATGCTGAATTTCCTTTGACTTGACCACGTGATGAGCCACATTCATAAAGAACTGTTTATATACAAAGCAAGGGATAAATGTTTATAAATGTGTTTAAGTAGAAGACTGTTTGAAAGGACTTAGTGGGAAAGGAGAGAGAAGAAAGAAAAACAAGACACAAGTCTGAGCAAAAGTTCTACAGAGATATCTTTACCATTGGTATCCAGATTTATTAATTCACTCTAAACACATGCTAGGAGTTCAAGAATCCTCATCAAGAAAGTAATCCTGCTGAGGTATACTTTCAGCCATATTATGCATATTATGAAAGATAAACTTTCAGCTAGAATAACTTTAAAATGCACCTTGTTAAATGAAAAAAAAGTTACAAAAGCTTACTAATGAGCACAGCAGCAGAGCACCAGCTGGCTGGAGAACTGAGTATTGGTAACATATAAGCATCTCCCGGACTGCTCTATCAATAGGCTTTCACCTCAGCCTTCAGCCTGATTCATAACAGACACACAAATCTGCACCAGGCCATCGCTTAACGTGGCTGACTCAGACTGACGATGTTTTTACACAGGACTTCTACAGCAATGCCCAGTTCAGCAACACCTGGGAAAGCTACACCAGCCTCTGTCATACAGTTTTAATCTGAACACCGAAATCACACAAAACTGTAGCTGAAAATCATCAGGTGCAAGAGCAAGATCAGACTGTGAAACACACAGAAGCCTCACGCCATACCCTAACGGGGGGTAGGCGAAGAGGCAGATCTGCTTCTTTCCCACTCTCCAAAATCCACAATGAAGTATCTAAGGTCTAGGTCAGTGAAGCAGCATCTTCCAAGTAAATGTGGTCACTATGCCAGCCCTTTACAGGGGCTAATACGGTATTTCATGAGGACAACTTTCTGTCTACCTATTAATATCAGCTGAGATTCAATTTTCTGCAACCAGCCTTCCACTGTTAGGTTTGCAGCTAGAGATTTATTATAAGGAGTAAAGATAGGATCCTGCCTTCTATTTTGGTAATGTCACTGTGCTTAGCTGTTAATTAAATCTGGGAGCACGCAGGGATAACAAGAAGTGCACACAGACTAATTTAGACAGTTAACATCGCAACAAGAAGCCACACGCTGCCTATGGAAAATGCATGACAAGGATATAATATCCCAAACACTAACATAATTGAAGAGGAATGGCTAACAACCTTTTACATTTACTACTGTCCTGTCACAGCTCAAGCTTCACTTATATGAGTTATTTAGCCTGATCTGAAATATTACCCGACACTGAGCACTGCTGCTGTTTACGAACATGTTAGCCAGCTGAGACTAATCCCTTCCAATTCAAATTTTGGTGAATTCTTTAGGAAAATAAAGGATTTCAATGCTGGTAAATTACTTCCTGTTTTATTTAACTTCATTCCGTCCTAAATATAAATATGGCAATCTTCTGCACTGTGCAAGGGGTTAAAAAATAAAAATAAAAAATGAGCGTTATCTCAAAAGGAAACTTTAAATCAATGCAAATTATTTTCTGCCTCTCTCTGCAAGTTCTACATCTCTGTTCACTGAGAGGACGTTAGCACTACACCCAACAGTATGCTTGTAGTGTACATAGGGAACACCTGTGTTACCCTGAAATAAATTTGCTTGGGGACTAATAACATAGACAGGAAAAGGTGAGAGTATTTACCCTGAACCCCATGTGGATTTTGATTGCTGCTGCCTCCACATAGTTTCTGGAACCTAAGATACTTTTTTTTTTTAAAGCTAACTCAGTTTTAACTATATATATATATATATATCTGTAAACATGCCAAGCACGCCACACTTGTATGGGTACATCTCTTCCCTAAGGAATCACCCTCACTGCCTGGGATGCAGACGTACCTTCAGTGGTATGAAGCAGGAATTCCCCCAGAGAAGTCAGTGGGCTTACTCACATTACTCGGCAAGGGAAAGATGACTAACATGAGGAGAACTAAAAGAAATTAAAAGGAAAAAAAGAAAACCCCAGAACTTTTGACTAACAAACTTAGGAGGCAGAACGTGTGCTAGTGGAATTAGGGCTGCAGTCTCTAAGGATACCGGCCCTAGCATCT
This sequence comes from Calonectris borealis, assembly GCF_964195595.1. Lineage (NCBI taxonomy): Eukaryota > Metazoa > Chordata > Aves > Procellariiformes > Procellariidae > Calonectris > Calonectris borealis. Next base: position 41,133,127 of record NC_134316.1, on the reverse strand, counting down.
TTCATCTGTCACTAAAAATTAACTTCATAAAAAATGATCTTAGGAGGGTGCGATCGCACTGCAGTGCCTGGAGAGATCTCAAAGGAAGCACATGCTCGACTGTGTGATCACAGCAAAATGACAACAGCGTGATCTAAAAATAAATTGGTTCTTTGCTTTGAAGCTGTTTTCTCCCACAGATGCCCAAACCAGAGCCTCCAATTACTGCTTTAAAGGCTAGGCAGAGAAATAAACAATCCATGGACAGTACTTGTTTTCTATACATCATGATTGCATGTCAAGAAGGCGAGCTTGTTACTGTGTGAGAAAGCATAAACACGCCGTTTGTACATAGACTATGCATATGAGTAGGTACCCACTCAAATCCTTTTATATTCGAGTCCCTCCTCAAACATCTAGTAACCATTATTATTCATCGTCCAAGACAAGACTGGACCACAACAAATCACATTTCAGATCCAAGAGTGTTAAAAAATGAGACAATGAAACTGTATCCAGCAGAGTATCATTTCCAGTGAAATAAGTTCTTTTGACAAGTCCATCATACCCCGGGCACAACTGCAAATGACTGTACTGGATAAGAGCAACCCATCACTGTCTTGCTCAGTAGCTGTGCTAGGTACACTGAGGGGTTTATCATCAGCTTTGTAAAATCCTTCCCACAGACCTAAGGGCAAAGCAACTTATTTCCTCTGTAGTTCACTGGGCACCAATATGCCACTAGGAGAACATCTGCCCCTTCACTCAGCTAATGATGAGCCTGTAACATGAGTTGTTAGGACTACTGTAATTGCATCCCATGTATTCTAGGTGCTGTTCTTATGCAACAGCTCTCATCCTTTTATAAAAAAAGCTATTTGTTTGCTGTATGTTGATCAGTCACAAGGTACCTACATGATCTAATAAAATGGTTAACATTTTATTAACATTTAAAGCCCCTCTCTGAACAAAGGGAAAGCCTTCTGAGACACAGAACAGTATTTTGCCTTATTTACATTGCATTCAGAAGGGGCCCTCAATCAAGATCGGCGGGTTTTTTTCCCAGGTTCCCCATTTTAACAGAACATCTGTGTTTCTTCAGAATAAAATTTACTCTTTTAACTCAAACTCAAGCGCCACCAGGAAAACCAGTTGCAACAACATAACTCCTTTCCCATTTCCAAAACTTTCAGCAAGTTAGGGCACAGCCGTTCACACAGACTCCAACTGAATCTTGGTGCCCAATTTGTGAGGCAAGTAATCCCTTAAGCAACTAGATTAGATGAGCTCTTTTGCCAAGCTGGTAAGTAGCTGGATCTGAGAGAGAGCCCAACCCAAAAACAGAGGTACAGGATCTGCATCAAAAAGTATTGCACTTACTGAACACCAACATTTGAGACCACCAATTCTCTAACTTCTCTATAGCATTATAGTACCATAATAATTACTACTTTCCCCTTAAAGTTAAGACAACTTAGTTTGTTTTTCACTTAACACTATTTTTATAGACATACAGAGAGAGACCAGCAAACAAAACCCTACACCCTTGCTTGAAAAGCACCTCAAATCATTTGTCACACACCTTTTCTCAAATGCTACAGAGTGGACTGTTTACTAGTAGACAGATTTGGAATATGCAAATGCTACAGAGTAACTATCCCAACCCCAGTATTTCCGTGAAACCATCAAGCATTTACACTCATGAAGCAAAATATTTTAAAAACAAACACCTCTGAGGTGTCAGGATGCTCCACAGTGTGTGAGAACCTGAAAATATGCTTGAAAAAGTAGTGTGAATTATCTCACACTGGACAGGAAAATATGCTAAAAGTAAAACTTCCAGAGACAGCAAATTTGCTCTATGTTTTATTTTTTTGCATTTTATTAATCCTGCCATTTACCAACACTAATAAATATTTGTTTAAGCTAGTGCCGTGCCAAAGATACATGGTCCTACCTACCTTTGTTGCACATCACAAACACCTCCCTTTGCTCCCTGTAACAGCAGAGCGTTTATCCTGAAAGTCCAGAATGAGGTTGTCCAACACACACGTGGCTGTGTAGTACGTCAGCTCACCAACACGCTGCACCTCAGAAAGAATGGTTTTTCATGGCTGCTCTATCTACAGAGACTGGGAAATGCTCTGGCATTACGGAGGGTGGTACTTTAAGAAGCCAGGAGAGAAGTGACAAGCCAGCTTACAGAGAAGCTGTTGAAGGGCCCTCATAAGTACAATGCAGAAGGGATAAAACAAACTCCAAGTGTTGCGAAGACACTTCCAAAAGTAAGAAGCAAAAGTGTTTTACAAACCCTCTTTAGGGTGTCTAAACACAGACCTACAGAAACATACTATCTCCTAAATTCCTGTACTAACACCAGTTATTCCTAGTCCTAGGAACTCCATTCAAGACTGACATTATCTTCATCAAACCTTTGAAACTCACTTTTTAAATCAACCGCTCCTCTACCTCCACCTGACCACCCAGAAGGAACACCAGGGCAGCAGGCAAATCTACTGCCCTTACACATTGCTACCTCCCCACTCCCATCTCCATACCAGGACAGGTCCCTGAAGCTGCCTTCTTGGCCTGCCTCACACATCAGACTTCCTCAGGGATGAGAGATCCAGTCCTGCGAACCTCCCCTCTCACAAACAGGTCTGTTGACTCTGGCAGCATCGTTTGGCTGGGGAGAGCCTCCAAAACGGGTATGTCTCACACAGCTGAAAGCAATGCAAGGCTGATTAGGAGACACTCCCTCCTCTCAGCACCTGCAAGCGCATGAACAGAAGCAGCTGAGCACTCCAGGGGTGATAGTTAGGGGGTACAAGAGTCTTAGCACCTACGCAGGCTTTTATTCCTACCAGCAAAAATTATGTTTCTCCAGTCAATATCCCTGCTACATTTGTCTTGCTTTCTGTGTTCTTTCTGGCAAAGCACATACGTCTGACCCCAGCGGGCTCATCCAGCATCCCACCAAACCGGTACCTTCCCCTTCCGCTCCCCTGTTCCCCCCACCCACAACGTCAGGAACAGCAGTTTTGATTACATTAAGTATCAGTACAATTAACTGCGAGTGAAAGGGATTAACGTTCACCAAACACATAGCGTGCCTTCTTCCCTCCCTTCCAGGAAATAAAATTTTGCAATCATAAGGACTCTGGTCTCTCCTCTCTCCCGTACTCTTTTAACTGAAAGAAAAAAATGGTGGGAAACAAAAAATAGTTTAAAAAGCACAAACAGCACTGAAAAGACTAATAGAAAATAGATATCCAGGTAGAGGGATCAGGAGACAGCCCAGAACACAAAGTCAACTCTTACCTTCTGCGTGTACCTGTGAAAGGTGAGTGCAAAAGTTGGAGACACTTAAATTACTCTGCAGCCAAGCTCCAAAAACCACTTTCCTATCGTTCTGGTTCAAACAGCTGCTCTTAAGTGCTCTTCTCTCCAGCTTCTGTTTGGTTACTAATCCTTACTGCACAGGAAAAAGAGAGTTGTATTTCATTTAACCCCTTCAGCCTCTAAGTTTCTTCACAAGAGTTTTTGCTTTTGCTTGGGAAAGCCAGAGTCGTAAGCATGCACGCACACACGCTTTGGAATTGTTTCTAGCTCCTGTAGTCTGTGCGTGAGCACACACATTAGCTCTAAATGTGCCCTAAGTTATTGCAGGGGTGGGGCCCTTTGTAACTAGTTTTATTTTAGCTGTAGGCAGCATATCAAAAGAGAGACAGTTATCCACAGATCCCTTCGGTATTCATTTTCAGTAAGTTCCTAACTCTAAAAAAAAATTATTCAACTTAACATTTAGTTTAAAAGTAAAGCCTGAATCACAGTTTACAGATATGCTTTTGACCAAAGAAAGTTTGAATTAAATACAATTCACAGCTAGATCTGGCTCTAGGCAGAGTTAAGCAGATCCCTAAGGTCTGAAAATACCAGCACTTTGGATACAGATCTGAATTTAACCAAAGACAATGGCAGCTCAGGTTTCTCCATTTTTTTCCTCTAACAAATGCCATGCAATTCAGAAATCCTCTGAAAAATCCCATGAGGCAACAATTTAGCAATAGAGAAACTGTTAAGGGAAAAGGAATCTAGTTGGATGCATTACAAGGAAAAACTTGTGCTGTTAATCATGTGGATACTACAGAAATCATTGCATAACAACTTACGTGTTGCTGTTGTTGTTTTATCTTGAAAACAGATAATTTCTCCCCCCGCACCCGCCATTGATTTTGTCCTCTGCTTAGCATAAAACAAATAAATATTGAAATACAGAGAGCACTGATCTATAAAAATATACTCTGGTCCAGCAATTACAACAGCTACCAGCATTTCAACCCTACTTAATATTATGACCGAGGTCACCAAGATTATGAGAATAGCTTTGAAGTCTTAAGTTTGGGTTGGTCTTTTTGTTTGCCTTCCAGTTTTAGAATCCTTTTTCATCAGTAGTTCATCTGAAACCATGAGGAACAGAACCTTGCTTTCAAAAGGAAAGATGAAACTTCTACCTTCACGTAACTCCACGTGCTGGATCTTCCAAGGAAGACATCAAGATGTGCAATGAAATCTCCAGAACTGGTATCACTACTCTCTTCTTGGCCACACTACTGCTTTAGATGATTAAAAGAGACGATATCCTTGGCAACTGTAGACAAGCCTAGACACACACATCTCCAAACGGAAAAGAAAGTTTCTGGCACCCTCATAAAAGCACCAGGTGACACAGAAGAAATTTTATTCTAGGGCTACAGCTCTTTTCATCCCTTCTGGTCAGTCCCTGTCTGGCAACTAGCCACGAAAGGTACACAGTACTCAAATCCTATCGTTACACATCCCGCAGGGGACAGAGTTCATGCATGCAAAAGCAATCCTGTACTTTCTTGTCCAAGCTAACTCTGCCACAATAAACAAACCCTAACAGGAAAACCAACACAGAATGGCAACACCTCCATCAAGAAGCAGGGGAACCCCAAAAGGTTGAAAGATACAACACACCCCAGAAGAATGTCTAATGGCAGTGCTGACGCGTGGCTGCCTATGTTCCCCTTGTGAGGAGAGACGTTGTTAATGCCAAATTAAGAATATAGAGATTATTGTATTCCCCCTTTAGATTCAAATTTTCCTTTAAGAAAATAAATTTGGGCCTTGGGCCAAGCTGTGGGCCCTCCTTTTCCATCAGAAAGAAGTTACATCAGCACATGCTTTTTCTTTATCTACCCGTACTCTCAACTGGCCATTTGCTATAGCCATCCTGCCAGCTGTCACAGTTATATCCTATATCATGATATTTGATCAAATCAAAACCCGAACCCTTGGCCTTATATGAATAAACCACACTTTCAGATCAGTTTAAAGCTTTTAGCCTGTATCATTGGCAAGAAAAGGCTCAAAATCCAATCCCAAAGTTTCAAAAGCTAGAGGCAAAAAAACCACAACTCCAGATGAATTTATAAGTACCTGAATCTTAAAATCTCTTCTCACAGCAGTGGGACCCTCAATGAATGTTTTTTAGAAATACCAAGCTTAGTAATGTTCTTGTGGTTCTTGTGTTCTTGTTGGTAGTTAAAACTACAAGGGAGTTCAGAGACGGGGAAAATGTGACTGCTCATGTTGGAATCTAGCCAGGATATATCCGAAAAACAGCTGTGCCTACTGCATTAAAGCAGATACTGTGTAAACACATCTGGATTTATTTTTAACCCCATAAAGACTTAATAGATAACCTCTTGAGATACTGAAATAAAACAAGAAGTGACCAGACTTTTGCCACCACTAAGCAACATGAAACATTGATGAAACTCCTTTTATTAACAAAAGGAAAGAAAAATCTGCTCATACTTCCTGGTTCCAGTAGAGACATGACAAAATCAGAAGCTATTAGTGTGGGATTTGAACTTGAGGCCAGTCCTTACCAGGAAAAAGATATCGCAAATATGAAGTAAACCTTTGCCCTGTAGTTCCACAGAAAGTTTTGCATGTGTACCTTTTCTCTGGGAGAAAGGACACGATCCCTGTGTTGAAATTGTTTTCAACACCTACCATTTAAAGTAGGTAGAAAGTAAGATAATTCATTGATTCAAGACCATCCTCGTCTCTTGATAAGACACGCACAGTTCACTATGGAGTGAATACAGTCAGGACCACAGGCATTTGCCTCTTGCCACTAGCTCTATCCAGTGGCTAGCCTGGAGGCAACGGCATCTGGGCGTCACAGATGTGATCCTCAGGAAGAAACAGTTGAGGTGAATGCATAGTAAATGGATACGGCTGAAAAAGATACCCCTTCTAATCCCACCAGTGAAGTGCTTTTGGCAAGAAGCAATCTCTACAGGAGCTGTGGTACTGGGATTTCAACAGTTACATGGCCAGAGTTCAGTAGTAAGATTTCTGCTTTCTCTTTTGTTATGGTCCAGAAGTACCTTTCACGGAAACAAACCACCAGGATTCCTTACTGCCAGAGGCTGTTTTCAAAGACTAAAGATTTGCATGCTTTACTGGACACAGCTCCAGTCTAACTAGTTACAGCTGTCTAACACCTATAGCGTTGTGGTGGTCGCCAGATGCCCACCAAGCTACTCTATCACTCCTCATCCTCAACAGGACAGGGGAAGAAAGTATCATGGAAAAGCTCGTCAATCGCAATAAAGACAGGGAGATCACTCACCAGTTACTGTCATGAGCAAAACAGACTTGACTTCAGGGAAATTAGTGAGAAATAAGAACAAAACTAAAACCACCTTCTCCCCACCCCTCCTCCTTCCCAGGGGGGAACTCCACTCTTAACTCTTCTACCTCCTGTCCCCTCCCCCTGAATGGCATCCAAGAAATTCAGACAAGACTCACAAAGCCTCCAGAAGAGAAGCTGGTCTCATGGCTTGAGCATTCACCCAAGGAAGTGAAGGATCTGTGTTCAGTTTGTTTAGGAGATCTGAACCTCCCAGGAGACTACTGTGATCAGGAAACCATGATATAGAGACACATTACAAACTGGTGTTCGTGATCACTCCCTTAGTCATTTAGCCAAAGAGCAAGGATCTGTGATGTTATGGTTATGGTTGGGTCACATGCTTAAAAATGGGATGTTTGCCTTGCTTTGCTTTCAGATTAATATCCAGTTTCTTAGATAAGTGCAGTAGCCGAACCAAGGGAAATGGACAGCCATTCACATACTTCAGCCTGCTACTTGGGGCATTTTATTCAGGGGATACGCTCAAATTCTTCTGAGCTCAGGATAACGCTGAACAGTAACCTGACATCCCAGGTAAGTGTGCTGATGACTGAATGACAAGGTAAAGAAATAAGGGTCTCTGGGATGTAAACCAAGTCCACTGCTACTGGGGACACTACAGCATATCACTCCTTCCATCAGCTGCAGAAGGGTCTGAAAATAGGAGGCTTCAGCTCACTCTGAAAAGAATGCATCTTTTGACATACTGAATTTTTGCTTCTTATTTTTTAAAGAAGAGACAGAAAAGTAAAATTTGATTCAATCTGAACTGAGCTTTTTTCAAACTTGAATAGCGCACCAATAACTCCATTCTTCCCAGACTCTCACTCAGGATAGGCATGTCGTTTAGCCCTCTGAATCACAGCCTCTCAGTATATAGAATGAACCCTTGCCAATCCTTCAGGAAAAGAAGCTCAATTTCATGTCCAGGAGACGTTGCAAAGTCCTTAGAGGAAAGGACTTTACACACCGATGAGCTCTGCTGTACAACTTAACTGCATCAAAGCCTGTTACCCTCTTGTAGTAACTCTTGCACTGGTCTATATCTGCTCCAGAGACCTGGCCACCCATCAACTCTTCCAAGTGCTGAGGACTGTTGCAGAGGTGTTGACCCTGTACAACTTTTGTACAGATCCTGCTACTAGCAGAGACAATTTTATTGTGGTTTGCCAGCATGCAGCCCCTGAAGTCAGCAATGCAAGAGAGCAAACTGGAGTAAGATATATGGAGAACAGACTCCAGTATTGATAGGGTTATTGGTACATAACTCAAGATGCCCTAAGCCAGGGCTTTGGCAACTGCAAAACTATCACTACAGAGAACTAGACACGTAAGACCTACACTAAACAGACTTCTGAAACAATCACCTTCTACATTGTATTCACATTTCCACATGATTTTTAGCCTAGAGGATCAAACTCCATCCGCTGACCTTCACAAGTTCTCCTGGTGACACTGTACTTCTAAAATCTGGAGATCTTTCCAAAGGCAGGTTTTCATGAGCACTGATAGGTAATGAAATAAGAATCACATAGGGCTCTTTCACCTCTTTCACGCAGGGACCTTAGAGCCGTGCTTTCATGAAGTTTTGGGGAATTTTAGTCCACTTTTGGGAGGTTTTCCTCATGTTTTCCAGCTGCACAGAAGCAGCCCACTTTTGCTTGTTCAATAAGTGAGTAATTCCCAACAAATTTGTGCTTCTCTTCACTTACACTCTTTACAAATCCCAAGATACCTCTAGCTTCTCCTTTTCATTCACCAACATGGTTTCTTGTCCGTTACGAGCTACTAGCCCAGCTCATACGCTCATGTGCATCATTAAACTCCCTCCCCCTCATCCAAGCACACGCTTGCTGAATGTCAGAGAAAGACAGGTATCAGCTTCATTCCTATCCAGTCTCCTTTCTTGCACACTTCCTTATAATGCAGCACAGAACAGTGAAAACCAAGGTAATCGTCAGTATTTTGCTATAATCTGCTCCAGCAACAGACCAACTCACAGGCGTTTGGTCTGACTGGGTCCTCTTCTCTTAGTCCCTTCTTGACAACTGAGCTGTGCTGTGCTCTCCAAGAGAGCCTTCAAATAAATTGGCTTTTTGTATTCAGAGAATTAGATACCTCTCTTCTTCCCTTTCCAAGATGAGGGAAATGGTAAGACTATGACTTTATATTTATTTTAATTCTCACCCAAATCAGGCGAGACTTTTATTCAGGCCAACTTTCTGAACAAGCTGATGATGCTACACACAAGTTTCAGCTCTTCATCCTCAGGCCATTTAAAGAAGAAAAGCAGCACGCACTGATAATGTTGGTGTTTAAAAAGCAAAAATAATTTCAAAGTGCTGTGACTAATTCCATGCAAACTTTTTTGTGAGAGGCACTCCAATACACTGCACTAATCCATTGCTAAAACTATACTTGGATACACAAAGATTTGCGTATAAAAAGCAGAGGACTTACATGTAATGGAATGTACATCGATTTTAAACCAGCCCAACTACTCCCAAGTTTAACCCATGTAAGCAAAACCAGGACACAACTGAGTCTATTGGAAGGGAAGGGGTGTCATGTTAATTTTTTCTAGCATTGGATAATGCATCCAGTTTCTCGAATGTCCCACCCCAAATCTTAGGATATTTACATGGAATCACTCTCACAGCTTTTCGTAAAGTTAGACACTTTGAATCCTGCTAATTATTAATAAACTGATCATAAGGACACTGCAATCCCATTTTCTTTTTCTGTATCATGGATTTAAATATTGCGTAGGGTGAACTTGGCTGCCACACAGAGAATCGCATTTAGAGAGATTAACCTGGGAACACAGAGTGATCTGGAGGGTCTCCATTAGTCCATTTCTTGCTGCACAGGATTTAAACAGGAATAATTATATTTAGCAAGCATACACACACTCTCAAAAAATAACATATACACGCATTAAGTGAGGCAATGCCTTATCCAGAACAGACGCTCCCTCAGCTGTTTGTTTTCCTTTTATTGTTGGTTTTACATTTTAATGATATATAAAAAGTAGAAGAATCGCAGGTGGTAAGCAGATTTGAGCTCGAGAATTAATTTCAAGAGAAAACATTTTTAGTTCTTATACAAACAAATATAGTGATTCATGTTGATTTCTTGTGCTCCCCAAGCTGTCACTGGTGAGCAAGGAGCAAAGGGCCAAGGCTGGTCATTGGTATTCAAATTACATTTGAAAACATAAAGGACGTTCTCTGATCTCCTAAATGTTTTCCAGATATTCCAATCTGCTCCACCCAAAAAAGCAAAAAGAGAAGTCTAGATCACACAAATTTAACTAAACACGTTGCCACAGCTCCCACTTACAGCGATTCACAGAAAAAGCTGTTCCTCATGCATGTCCCAGTGCTCTGTTTGCCGCACAAACAGCAGCCCTCTGCTCAGAAGGTCTGGCCCAGAGCTCAGCCAAATTAATGGGAAGATTTTCATTTCCAAAGGCTTTGGGTCAGGCCTAGACTGATGTGGCAGAGGGGAGGGCAGAGAAGGAACAATAACTAGCTAATTCTTGGCCTGATCTCAGTGTTTTTATCATCAATGACAAAACTACAATTATTTTCACCAGTGCTGGACTGAGTCCTAAGAGAAGGTCTTGCTGAACTGTTCTGCCCCCGCCCGAATCTCTATGGGGAAGCCAAAGCAGGCGGGTTGGGCTGACTCCCTGCTCCCAGCGTGGTTAGTCCCCTCCGCCCCCGCACAGCGTGCCTGGGCTCCTGATGCCACACAGACCCCGAGCCCCTCAGGGATGGAAACAGCTCCCCTGCTTCTCCCAAACTCCCAAACTGGGAAGGGGGAGCTTGCCGGGCAGAGATAACAATACAGCAAAGCTTCGGAGGGAAGAAGGAAGCTGGCTACATCGCAGCCAACAGGAAGAAAGATCCTCCTGGAACTATTCCAGCTATTCTCCATTTAAACATTCAGGCTTTTTCTCCGTTTAAACATGCAGGATTTTTCTCTCGGCACTCTCTACACACTCCCCCCAGAGATCTCCTGCTATTCACTGTGGAGTCAAAAGTCACCTGCTCTTGGCTGGGCTTGGCACTGACTACCCCAAATGCTGCTTAGGAGAGACAGGAGAAAAGTTGAAAGCAAAACCTCTGACAAGCAGTTCTCACCCCCACGCCCCACATACATTTATCCCTCCTAATTCCCCGTCCGTTTATACACATTACTTCTGCTTAAGAAAAGTAAATCCAGTGCCAAAACATAGCTCTTTGGTTAAAAACGTGTTATATTCAGCAGAGGTTTAACTCCCGCATACCAAACATGGAGTCATTAGGATTTAACACTATTGAAATGGAAATTGAGACAGAAACCTTTCCAGTTCTTATACTTCACTTTGGAATTGGAAGAGGACAACACCGACTGTAATAGCATTAAAAGATCCTCTGGACCAACATGCCCTTGATAGCAAGTACTTGGAAGCGTGAGGCACGACGTAAGCTCTTGCTGATGTCTTCCAGCGTCAGGCAGCGAGGAAGCTGACACCCTACTAAGGGCAGCATCACCGCCGCGCCTGTGCAACAGAGAAAAGTTAGCAACGAAACAGAGCAACAGAGGCTGTCAAGACGATGATCCTTCTCTTCATCTCGGCAGACTCTCGCGGCACAGCTCTCTCCAGTGGCTCAAGGCAGAGACAGTTCTTTTCCCGGGCTCTGTCCTTGTGCAACCCCCACGGGGCATCAGAAGGTGCCCAGATCCTGGCAGCCATTGCTGTACGCCTGTGGCTCAGACCTCTGACAAGGAATTCTGGAATGAGATTTCCCTCCCAGCATAATGAGGTATTTAGTCATTAACAAAGGAGCCTTCTGGGGTAGAATTCCAGCTGTGCCTGAGATCTTGCCTCCACAAAGATGTTTTTTTCCAGTACACAGGTGTAGTCTGAGGAAGAAGGGAAAGGGTTGCTTTAAAATACCGATCCAGGGATTTTCGGTTGCAGCAGTTGAAGGTTTCTGTTTGCTCTTAGATCAGGATAAGAAATCTCTCGCTTCTCTTTCCTGCCGCTTCACAGCTGCCGGTTGAGCTTCTGTGCTTGCCGCTCCTTCGCCTCAAAGGCAAACTTGGTGTCCTGCAGCTGGGCAATGGCCTCCTTGGCCTCCTTCAGCTCCTGACAGATGTGCTCGTACTTCTCTGTCAGCTCCCTGTTCTCTCGGCGCAGTTCCTGTACCACCTGGTTCACCTCTTCCGTCTGCTTGGTGCAGTGGATCTTCAGCTGCTCTACCTCAGAGAGCATGATCTCCATGTTCTTGACCAGTGACTCCAGTTTCTCTTTGGACATGGCGTCAGGATCGGTTCTATTCAGCCTGCCTAACCCCAACCCAAAAGGGACAAAGAAAGCCACCCTGTGTAACATGCACCAGGAAGGCTGGCACTCACAGTCTTGTGGTCTCTTTTTATACTCACTCCTGCTCATCCTCCTCCCTTCCCTTTCCTTCCCCAAAGTGTCTCTAATCTTCTTTGCTTGGTTAATCTACTTATTTTTATTGCGCTGTAGAAATCTACTGAAGGGCAGTAACATATGTGCTGTGCAGCAAAAGCCAGAGCAATGATGAGACTCTATGCAGCCTGCCCATAGAAAAACAGCTTTCATCTGAAGAATTCTCTTGGGAACCCCTTGCAGCGCACATTAAAGTACAAAGAAACCTCTTCAAGCCAGACGCCTACTCCAGTCTTGCGCACCCAGTCCCAAGAGCACAGCCTGACTTTCATCTTACATATACTGAGGTAAGCAAGCTTACAGCAATATAAGCCAAGTATAGGCAAAGAAGAGAATTAGCCTTGGTTTCTCTTCCTCTCTCCTAATCTTATGTTTGGGCAAGATGGAAGGAACAAAACATAAATTTCCTTTTTTTTCAGGAGAAGCCCTATCCAACAACTAACTCCACAACAGCCTGTACCCCATCTTCTGTTGAAGGAGTTCACAATGGTTATCACAATCAGTGGCAACGACAGTTACTGGGACCATGTACCACTTGAAGGTGGCTTGTGTTCTGACAGGGACACGCAGCTTGAGATTTTAAACCCCGGTCCCATTCCCCTCCTGAAGTCACTTCAGCTCTATCAGTAACATTGGCCCCAGAAGTTACACGAAAACTTCTCCCTGGACACACATGCCACCCACAACAGAGTCTCGCGCTGCTGCTGAACACTACCGTGAACCTGTGAGAATCAGGACTGAGACGTGCCAGTCTGACAACACCCTGATTACCCAGGTCACGCCAGGCAGCGGGATGACCCCAGCAGCCGCAAGGGATTGAGAGAGTCTGGCCGACTTTCTGAAGTTTGACCCAGACTTTCTTATGTATCCAGTTAATTAATGCACTTGCCTAGACAATAAGAATCATTAATTAGCCAGGGATCTGATGTAACAATATCACCCTTGAGAAATTAATCTGGCTGAAAAGAAGGTGTTATTGCATGTGGCTCTCCAGGAAAGAACCCATGCAATTTAGCACTGATTATCTAGTCAGAGGGCGTAGACCACGGCAGAGACAAGAATACAGGCTTGCCCTTGGATAACTTGCAAACTAAGGACAGGAAAGAGTGTCTCTCTCCTTCCTCCCCACATCAGGAACTCCAGGCTGCGTCTGCACCTTTTCAAAAGCCCTCAGCCTGTTCTACACACCCACAGAAATGCACATTTGTCATGTATCACGTACAGACATGGATCTGTCCTCACTGTATTCACCTCACAGAATTATGTTCCAGTGCACAGTATTGTGTAACGGCCGTTATTCTTGCATGCTGTGCAATTCCAGTTCCCTTAAAAAAGACCCCTAGGTAAGATCCTGTAGTCCCATCACACACATTCAATACCAGGTTGAGAGCGAATACATGTGTCCACACGCATAGCTCCCACAAACACATTTTTCCTCCATTTTCCTCCACAAAACGTTGCTTTTCTTCAGCTATGGAGCGTTTCAGACGCTTCATCCCACAACTCGTTCCCCCTTTTCCCCTGCTAGGCTCAGAGAAATGAAGCTCTTTCTTCCAGGGAATTTTACATCTCCTCCAGCACTGGATGAAAACACTGCTGGACACTGGCCAAGCTCTGACAGTGTTCAAAGGCCCGGGACTTCTCACAGCTGGAGGTTAAAGAGTCACTCACAAAGCCAGCCATCCTACTGCCTCTCACACAAGTGCACCAGTGGGCCCCTCTCATGCTGGCAGATGGAGCGCTTTGCACCACACTTTGAAATGAGCAGAGAGAGTGTCATCCTTCAGATGAAAAGAGAGTGGGAGAATCTAAACATAATTAGAATATGTCCTAAAGTCCTTGAAGAAACATTTGCACTGGCTGTCAGCCCAGATCCCACGTGATGCACATGGCACTGGAATAGGCTGGAACACGTCGCAACATTACAAAACAGCAGGTCTTCATTAGCGAGGAATCTTCCCTGTCTCCACAACTGTACACACTGCACCCAAACATTTTAAATCAGCCGGAATTACAATGATGCACAAAGGGAGTGCCACAGAGATCATTTACTTGGATATTAGTAATTGATACATCACCCCTCACCATCTTACTCTCAAAATTATTTAAGTTGCCTTGGATACAGACAGAATCTTGGCAACAGAATCTGGGTAAGAGACGCTACTGAAATAACAATGTAAAATGAAAACAAGGAGTAGCATGAGAGGAGTTTCTAACAAAGAAAGATGGGAATCATTACTAGGGTTGGTTTGATTCAAAATATTCTTTGATGAAGTAAGAAGTAGGAATTAAAAACATGCTCATAAAAATTGCAGTGGGAGAATGACGCAAAAATCACTAGAGCTAGAGAAATACAGCAATGAGACTCTAACGTGAACTGCAGTTTGTTACCTTTATTCAATGCTGGACTCTACTGTTGCAGAAGAACTGGAGGCAGAGGCAAACACCAACAAGAGCGAATTCATCTGGGAAAAATGCAGAACAGCATACCTGAGAAAAACAATTCAAACCACAAGAATTCAGTGCACAAGGACACACAGCAAACAGCAGTGTTAGGAGTGTCGGGGAAATAGCATGTTGGACAGAAATTTGTGACACAACATAGCAGGGGAAAATAATAAAGCACTGCTAGGCTGTATTACATAGAGGCATTGCTCCATAGGGGGATGAAGCACCTTCAGCTTCTCCCTCCCTCCCTCCACCCCACAGGAGGTGAAATGTAACGTTTTGTTCTGGACATCTTGTTATAAAGGGGCCAAAAAAAAGTTTGCAACTTACACAAGTGTCCAGAAAAGATGCTGATTTCAAAAAATGCAGACCCTAGGAACCAGGTTTAGGAAGAAGGATTGAAAACTGCATGGCAAGATATTTCTAGGATTGTTTTGCAGTCATGCCCAGGTCCTCTGCACATTCTAGGGAAGAAAGCTCATCTGGAAGAATGCTTCTGTAATTATTAAGGGCCTGACTGTGCAATCGTAATTTTGAAAATACCAGTGATTGCTATGCGCTGAGCCAAATGGTGCCTGTCTGGTCATTTCATAGCCATGCTAAATCAGGAAAACTTGGTGTTAAACCTCTTACTACAGTACACACTACATCGAGAGACACCATTGCTAAATCTATCAGCCCTCTCCTGCATGTTCTTCCTCTATTCCACCTTTCCTTCATGCACATGGATTTAAGATATATGAAAGGAAAGGCAGAGCTAATTGAGAACAAAACGGGAGCAACCACCGGGAACACCCATTCCTGCTTTTGCGGATGGCAGGAAAATTGTAGAAAGTGGCACAGGTAGACGTGAAACTTCTAGTGCTTTCCCATAATGGCTGGGAGCTACCACATCTGACTGCAATACCATACTCAGCTATGCTGGTTTTAGCACTAGAAGCAAATGACAGTATGAGGCTGCCAAGCTGGGGATGGTTCATGTGAGACATACTTGTGTCTTCTTCACAGGTCCCTGAGCCAAAGAGAATCAACCGTTCCTCTCACCCAGAGGCACACACAAGCCAGAGACGCAGGTTTCCTATCACGTGCATACCTCTGAGAGTCTGAGGAGGGGACGCAAAAATCATACCCTTTAAATATCCCTTTGAAAGCAGACCACAGGCATTCCAGTTTCTAGCTTATTTCAAAGGGGTCCTGGGAACATTCGTGGAATAAATCAGTAAGCTACCTCACTCTCTCTCTGGGGTTTTCTCAGTAACAGAAGGGGGACGAGCACGATTCACTAGCCTAGATTTTTAAATGGGAAGAAAAAACTGCAAACCCCAAGAAGAATGGCTTTTAAATAACTGCTCAGACTGACAAAGCAAACCACTCAGTATAAACCCTGTGGAATAAGAAGTAAAGCTACAAAACACATACCTCATCTTCTCAGGCAGATACTTACAATGCTATACCTATTTCTAGTTTTATCAGCCACAAACACCAATACCCAATGCAACATTCAGAGAACTGCAGTGGGAGGCAGCATTTGCTGTCTCATAGCACCTAGTTAAAGATTATCATCCCCACCTAGCAATGGTCACTATTTTTACACTATTTTTTGACACATTCAGTGTGACACTAACTCTAGTGATAGAATTAGAGCTTTCCACACTGTTCTCTCATGCAACCTTTTCACTTATCCCTGGTTTATCCCCAGCAGCATGTCTAGCAGCCAGTGCAGCATGAGCAAGCTCCGTGCTTCACCATCTAGGAAGTCCACTTGGGTGAATGCATTATGCAAACAAACTCATTACAAGATTAAGCATAAAGAGCTCTCATCTCTATAATTACAGTAAAACCATTTGAAAAAAAACCACTAAAGACCAAGCAGCACCTGGAGGCACTGACCATTCCTGTAACAGAGAGTGGGAGGCATTTGTACCCAGCTGTTCAATTTGTTTCTAATAAAAGAAAAACACCATTACTACGCGTGTCAAAATACTCAGCACTGTGTAAGGCATTGACATAATGATGATCTCACTCTGCAGAGCTTAAGAGACTATTGATAAAATCTGCTTTCTTATTAAAACATAAAATTTAATTTTAGCTATTGTAATACTATTGTAAGTATTAATCATATCTTAGGCAATTTGGCAGAACTTGACTTGAGCTGGATGTAAAACTATATGATTTACAGGTTTTTATCTATAATACTGCACGAAAAGAATACCCATTCAAAATTATAATCAAAATCCTTGACAAAAATTAAAATAATATGCCTCAGTATTTTAAGTGTCTACAGAGGTACTTTATTCCATTCAGCCTCCATCCACCCAGCAGTCAGATCAAAACATTTAAGAATTAATTTAGCATAATACAGCTCAATAAAGAAAAATGGATACGTTTAACAGAGTTATCCCCAAACTGGGTTGATTTCTTGCTAAGAAATCAATTGGGTAGTGTAAATAT
This sequence comes from Calonectris borealis, assembly GCF_964195595.1. Classification (NCBI taxonomy): domain Eukaryota; kingdom Metazoa; phylum Chordata; class Aves; order Procellariiformes; family Procellariidae; genus Calonectris; species Calonectris borealis. The sequence continues at coordinate 41,116,046 of NC_134316.1, read as the reverse complement.
CAAACAGTGTCAGGTTGCTTACATAAACTGAAAAACCCCCTCTACTAGCATTTTTACCATCTGAAAAGAGGAAGAAACATGCCTCATGCCATAAAATTATTGAAGATTTGTGGTGAAAAAACTTCCAAAGTGGCATAAACTGTTGAAACCTTCAGATTAAATAAAACAGTGAAAAATCTGAATTGCTATTTTTAAGTGTAAAGAATGTTTCAGAACAGAAGCTGTTTTAAAATAAGAACTTTGTTTTGTTCAGCGTGTCAAACTGGAAAGTTTACAAAGCCCCTGCAAACAGTAACATAAACGTTTCTGTTGGGAAGACGTCCTCCACCCCACCTAACCAGTCTTCTGGTAAGGACCCTCTACAGGACACCTCCTGGGGACCACATGGGACAGGTTGAGGGGATTTCATCCCCACACCAGGCTCCTTGGCCTGTGCCCCATCTGGGGGGTGTTCACTGCTCCCTCCCCACAGTGCCTGAAGCCAACACTGTGAAAAGGAATGGGAAAGAGGAAGGAATCGCCTTCCCCCATCCCTCAGTGCGGACGGGGGTCAGCCAGCATCTCCAAAGCCTGCAAGGGCAGATCAAACGCACAGGACTCAAATGATGGTCCAGCTAACTCAGTGAGCAAGGCATCCCGAGGTGTAATGAGATCTGTTGAAAAGGTTTAGTGGTAGCACCAGGCATCAAACAAAAGTCACCAAAGGGGTAGTAAGTTATGCAAAACTGCTAAAATTGCTACAGCATTTCAGTCAAGAGAGTGTTGCAGAATTTTTGTGGTACCTGGCCAGCTTCCCTCTAACACCAGGAACTCATCCACAGACAGAGCGACGGGAATAATAGTCAGTGGTTTGTCTTACACATCTTTCCATATCATGTTGAACTAAAGGCTGCTGGAAAGGAGGGGAAGGAGCAAAAAACAGTTACCCATGATAAAAACTTTATAGAGGAGCAATCAAATATATTTTTTTTTTAAATTTGCAAATAAATAACTAACCTTGGAAACATTCTTTCATTTACTCTGTTGTGTGATTTGTCCTAAAGACTGAGTGTCCATCTAGCCAGAACATACAGACTTCAGGAAAACAAATAAAAATCCCTAAACTGTTGCTGTTATTCAGTACACATGAATCGAAATACTGGTTCAAAGAAAAGATGCATATTGCTAATTTGCAGGACGTGAGGTTATGTAATCCGGTACTGTAACCGGACTATGCCAAATAAATTGGCAATGGCACAGATGTCAGTAATTACTGAGAAATTTGATCTGGTGAGAAGGAAGGTCTCTTTTAGTTCTAGATACACATGAACAAGTGTGCACGTCATTTTTGGTTCAGGATGCCAAATTCTATTGCAATGATTATTTTGACATGACATTTAAAATTCTCCCTACCTAGCTAGACTGATCTCCAAAAAACAGTTAAAGGACCTGTCAGTTTTCTGCAGCTTTCTCGATCATCTATTGTACATTTAAGAATAAGTTACCTTGCATTATCCAAATACTTCAAGGAATTTTTAATTGTGTTAACTTTTCAGGGACGACAGACTTTACAGCAATATATAAATATGACCCAATGCTGTTTGGGAAGCCTCAGAGACTCTAATGAATAGAAGCACTGAGGATGAAAGGACTTCCTCAAAAAGGATGCTTTTAAACTGTGGGAGATCCATGATAGTGGCAAGCTCTTGCCCAGAACTACCTAGAAACAGTTTCATTTAAGCATGAAAACAAGCTGTCAATGCCAAAACACTGGTATAAATGAAGGCTGGCTTCCCAGGTGACTGTCCTCCTACTAGCTTGTCATAAGATCTGTCTCTCAGCAAATCCCAGTCAAACACTATCAAAGCAGACAAAAAGCACTAAACTTTCTGGAGGCAACAAGTAGCATCTTCTCAGTGCTGTACCCCTAGTTCCCTGTCACAGAAACAGCCTTGACGATCTTTAAGCAGATTAAGTACACAACAGCTTCATCTCCACAGGAAGTGGGATTAAAAGGTTTATTGCTACTATGACAACAGCCAGGTTCTGCTGTTCTTAAAATAGTTTTGAAACCTTAGCGGTGACTGGAAATGCATACATGCCTCCCCTACAGGATTCGTCATGTTCTAAATACAGTTCTTCAAAAGGAAATCATATTTTATACATCTACTTTTTTTAAGTGTATATTTTTATCGTGCTCTTTAATCCCTTGTTACGAGCACTAAGAATAGCAAGCAGTAAAAAAGGCACAGTGCTGCCATGTGGCTGTGATTACAGCTTTAGAAGTGATTATTGCTGGGAGCTGGCTGCAGACACCGGGACAGGCACTGCTCTCTCACTTCTGCTCCAAGGCAGCGCTTGTTTCTTGCCCCAGACAGCAATCAACCCCCTTGCTGAAACGGAGCACCCTGGGGACTAATCAGTCCTCTAGCTGCTCCGTGCTGCCAGACACCAGCCATTTTTGGTCTTACAAATCTCCCCCTTGACACCCGCAGGTATTCTGTTGCATCTAAGTCTGAATTAATTCCTTCCTCGCCAGTAACAACTGGAAGTAGAATTTGTCACGCAGATCATTACCAAACAGCATCAGTTAAGTTTGTGCCAGGGCGTAAGTCTGCCACTAACTATATGGTAGCAGGACGTTCTTCATTTGAGTATGCTATTGCATCAGTCATTAGTATTTTATTGTTAAGGATGGCTAAGTAAACCATTGATTCAATGAAATATGCAGCTACTACGTTTGATGAACATCCAGCTGTGCTCTGAGGCATTCTCCAAGTATGTTCATGCTGACTTGTACAACAAAACCAGTAAGAAGTACAATGCTTAGTTCTGACAGCAGCACTACCCAGATCAATAATAATCCTTATCTAAAACCACTGAAATCAGAAAATTAATATGAACACAGAAGTCTATTCGTTGCTCCAGTCAGTTTAGATTAAAAGCATATTTCAAAACAACGAAAAAGCAAATCTAATCCAATTACATTGGTACTACCCATCAGCGTCTCTTGATGCCAAGCTGGAATCACCTTCCTGCAGCAAATCAGGCTTTAAAAAGAAGAGAACCAAATTCAGGTTTTAAAACTCAGGAAGCGATCAACTGTTTCCTTATCCAAACCCCAGTTCTGTTAGCTCCTGTCAATGAAGGCTAGCTCTTTTCTCTATATAGAGTTCACAAATTCCTGACATTTACAGACCAGAATTTGGCCTTAAATGTAACTTTAACAGAGATTTCTTGGTAATTTAAAAATACCTAGCAGTGACAGCTACAGACCAAGCCAATTCTCCATGAGAGCTGATGCTGTCAATAAAAGAAACTTATTTACCTATCCCGAAAAGATTACATTAAAAACAGAATGAAGTAAGAAAACAAACAGGTAGTTAAATTAGCATATTAGAATAATATCTCCAAGTTCAGTATTGAACCTCAGTAAGATAAAATACTACTAAGATGGAAATCAAATTAGGTCCCAAGTCTCACTTTTAGAGGTGGTTTTAGCTCCTAGTTCCAAAAACTATTTCCATTCCTAAAACATTTCATCATACCACACCTCAGAACTAGATCAGAATTAAGAAATCCACATATTCTATTCTGGCACAGCTTTGTGGCCCTGCACTGGACTTGCTCCAGTAAGTCCCATCTTCCTTGTACTGGGGAGCCCAGAATTGGAGACAGCACTCCAGGTGTGGCCTAACCAGTGCTGAGCAGAGAGGATGGATCACCTCCCTTGACCTGCTGGCAACACTCCTGATGCAGCCCAGGATGCTGCTGACCTTCTTTGCTGTAAGGGTGCACTGCTGGCTCATGGTCAGCCTGCTGTCCACCAGGACCCCAAGGTCCTTCTCTGCAGAGCTGCTTTCCAGCTGGTCTGACCCCAGCATGTACTGGTGCCTGGGGTCTCCTCCCCAGATGCAGGGCTTTGCCTTTCCCCTTGTTAAACTTCATGAGATTCCTTTCTGCCCAGTTCTCCAGCCTGTTGAAGTTCTTCTAAATGGCTGCACAGTCATCTGGTCTATCAGCCACTCCTTCCATTTTTGTACCATCTGCAAACTTGCTGAGGGTGCACTCCATCATCCAGATCATTAACAAAGAAGTTGAACAGTATTGACCCCAGTATTGAGCCCTGTGGTATACCACTAGTGACTTGCCTCCAACTGGAATTTGTGCTGCTGATCACAACCCTCTGGGCCCGAGCATTGTGCCAGTTTTCAGTCCATCTCACTATCCACTTATCTAACCCATACTTTGTCTGCTTGTCTATGATGATCTTACGGGAGATGGTGTGAAAAGCTTTACAACAGTCAAAGTAAACACCAGCTGCTCTCCCCTCATCCAGCAAGCCAGTCATCTCATTGTAGAAGGCAACAAGGTTGGTCAAACATGATTTCCCCCTCGTAAATCCATGCTAACTACTCCCAATCACCCTCTTGTCCTTCATGTATTTGGTAGTGCTTTCCAGGATGATTTTCTGTGTCAACTTCCCAGGGACTGAGGTGAGGCTGACTGGCCTGCAGCTCCCCAATTCTTCTTTCCTGCTCTTCTTAAAGATAGGAGTGAAATTTGCTCTCTTCCAGTCTTCAGGAACCTCTCCCAACTGCCATGACCATTCAAAGACAATTGAGAGAGGCCTCACAATAACATCAGCCAGCTCCCTCAGCACTCATGGGTGCAACCTGTCAGGCCTCAGGGACTTAAATACATCCAGGTTGTTTACATGCTCCCTAACCTGGCCTCTTCCACCAAGGTTAAGTCTACTTTGCTCCGGACTTTCCCTCTGGTCTCAGGGGTATGGGATTCCTTAAGGCCAGTCTTACCAATAAAGACTGAGGCAAGGAAGGCAATAAGTACCTCAGGCTTCTCCATGTCATTTGTCACAAGTTCCCCTGCCCCATTCAGCAGAGGGGACACCTTTTTTCCTTAGTCTTCCTTTTGCTGTTACATAGTTGTAGAATCCTTTCTTCTTGCCCTTCACATCCCTTGCCAGATTCAACTCCAGAGGGGCCTTAGCTTTCCTAACCCTATCCCTGCAGGATCAGAAAGCAACTCGATGCTCCTTTTGGGTCATCTGCCCCTGCTTCCACCTCCTCTACACTTCCTGTTTGGGTTCAGTTAGGAGCTCCTTGCTCATCCATGCCTCCTACCACCTGTGCTTGACTTTCTACTTGTCAGGACGGACATTTCTTTAGGTCTTTCATGCAGGCCTTCCATGCAGAGACAAGGCAATCCCCCAAAGAAACATCTTCAATAGCAGTCAGTCAACTCAGGCAAATCTGAGCTTTGCAGTGCTTCTCCAAAGCAACAAAAAAAGTGCTGCTAGGGAAAAGCTCTTTTTCAATCGTATTGGTATGAAATCAACACCAAAACAACAATACACACTACTGTTCATGAAGTGCGTGCTTTCTGAGCATCCTATGTATTTTTCCTGGGTAACACTGATCTTCATTGTGCCAGCTGGTGTTTCAGTATAATCTCATATCGTTTTTTCATGCCTTAATTATACCTTATGGGTGCTTTTGCAACAGGCTTTGACCGACTCTTTAAATGAACACAAAAAGTAGCTTTTAGAAGGAAGTACTCTTACAGAAATCAGCTTGAAGCTCTTCCGCTGGGAAATAAAGCATCTACTTAAGTGTCTTAAGACAGGAATCTTACTCATTAAATGTTGAATAAAAATAGCTACAGTGCTTAGGCCTCCAACAGCTTTAAGTGATGGCTTTAAAATAATATAGTAAAGGCAAGATAAGTCAGGATCCATGCAACTTTTATTTTAATAATTAGACAAATACAGGAAAATTTGCAATAATCTATCAAAAACGTATCTTATCAAGGACCGGAAAGGTGTTTAAAAAACATTCACATTCAATTCAGATTATGTACAAACCAGTGTTTGTAAAAAAGAAAACAGCAAATGCTTTGAGTGTAAAAGAATTCCATCCTTGTTCATGTTTCAGCGTTCCCAATGACCAAGGTACCACTGAGATGCAATCACAGTGCAGACATGTTCCACAGTCTATTAAACTCGTTTCAACAGCATCATCGCCAAAAGTAATTTTTTTTTAAATAAAGCATTTTGAGAAGTTTCGTCATACAGTACCGTCCACACAAAATGTACTTCTGCATATTTAATTCTTGACTGCACTAATGGCAGAACAGTTGTCATTCACAGGCCCAGAGTACATATAATATATATCCGCATCTCTATAGGTACAGATATATATCTACATATCCAAGAAGCACCAGTCTCCTATGCCTGAAATAGTCAGGATCTGCTTTGTACATTGAGGAGATTAGCCATTTTTAGTGGAGCACAGCCCTTGATTATTTGGCTCAAAGAAGTCATCATCTGCCCAGTCAGAATTATTCTGAATGTGTTGCAGTATCACGTGCGTACCTTCAAGACTCACCTCACACAGATGACATTTGAATTTGAGCGCCACCATAATAGCCATACATAGATATGACAGCATCATACACCTTTGCTATAAGATCACCTTCCAGGGATCTCTCTTTTTTGCTCTGGATTAAAACCCCCAACAGGAAAAAAAAAAAAAAAAAGAAAAAATGAAAGTGGCTGTTTTTCAGGCAAAATGTAACTTGGTATTATGTTTTCTCATTTATTTATTTGAAGCTTAGCCAAAGGAGGAGACTAATTATTGATGTAAGCTGAAAGGGGAGCTATCATAATACCCAGTTTCAAAGTATGAATACTGAAACAGTCACACAACAGTTACCAGTCAGTCGGCTTGGGCACAAAAGAGATGAATTTAGCTACTAGGGTTACACAATAGTTCTTTCAGAGCTACAGTCTAACGTGTTGTCATTAACATACTAATTTAATAATAACGAAAACTCTCTCAGAAATGCAGACTAAATATCAGAAGTCTTTCAGCTATACCAAGCTAACCAAGCTGAAATGGTTCACGATCTCAATTTAGATTGGTGTTTTAAGACAAAGAAGAGAAAAGTGACACAACCTTCACACTTATGTAGTAACAACCCAAATGCAAACAAAAACGATTCTCAACTGAACCTTATGGACCCAAGTACTGAGATGATCTTTAGTTGCAAGATCTCATTTGGAACATAAGCTACCATGATTTAGCATGAGAGGGCAAATCTAGAAAATTTCATCTGTTTTTTGAAGGTGTACATAAGACTTGGTAATAAGCATTGTACTTTAACATATGTTGGCTGGCCTGGGCTTGAAAAGCAATTTTCCTTCTGCATTTATTTTGAGATTCAAATACATAAACTTGAACAGTTTCTGTGAGTATAAATTTTATAGTCTCCACCACTGTAACTCCACACTAGCTCAGAAATTAAAACGTCAGGATAGCAGAAGCAGCTCTGGGGAGTGGAAGACTGGCAATTTAGTGTTTGAAGATTCTGAGCTCTTCCTTGGGTTGTAATCTAACACCCATTCAAGTATGTGGAAAGGCTTTTGTGCATTTCTATAGATTCTAAAGCAACTCTTAATGGAGCTAGTGCTCCTATGGTGCATATTTAAGCCAAAAAACAAACAATAAAGATCACTGCTGCATTTAAGTAGCAACTCTTAACTGAGAGTCAGCTAAGATATGCAAACAGATGCTAGTGATGCCAACTTTTAGCAAATCTGTTCTATACAATGAAACAATAGTTAGGATGCCCAATAAAACACACAAGGGAATTTTCTTAGATACAACGCTCAGGAAAGGGACAAGTTACAATAGTATAAAAACAACTCAAAGTCTTGTAAAAAAAAAAAGACAACCAAAACCAACAAACCACCAACAAAAAACCTAACTAACCTGTTTTAAATCAGGCTGCATTGCAGCAAAATATGGAACAGTGATTTAAGCTAGAAAACACAAGCAAGTTTGACTTGAAAAGTCAGTGTAAGGAATTTTGATATGGTTAGTTTACTAATGCTATCCATGATGAATCAGCACACAAATGAGATGAATAAAAGTACTTTAGAGGAGACAAGATAATATATTTTATGAAAATGTAAATGCTAACACTACAGTTAGCAAGTCATACTGGAAGAGAGACAGACATTTCCAAGGACAATCAAAGTAAGCCTTTCTTGGTTTTAAAGCAGATTTATATATCACAGCCTTTCTTCCCTTATTTGGGCAACAGTTGGTGAGCATTTGTGATGTCTCAGAGCTTTGAATCTATAGGCACTGAAACAAAGCCCCAGAAAAAAGGTAAAAGGAGCTTGCGTCAGGATTTTGACAGTTGTTCTACTTGGCAAGGACTCCAGTATCAAGATGCAAGTAAAATGGAATGCCCGTCAACAGTATCCACTCCCTATGCTTCCCTCAGAAAAAAGATGACTTGTACAGAGTAAAAGCCTACGGCAAAACCAACTTCATCTCACTCAAGTGTCATTTCCAAGCAATTATTCATAAACGAGTTCTTTAAATGAAGAAGAAAACAGAGTTTAGCAGTTTCAAGGTTTGAATTGATTCTTTTTCTTGTAAGAAGTTCAATATCTCATATCTTCTTTTGAGTGATTTTGAGTTGTCTTTTATTTCTCCAGTCCTGAGTTCCTCACAAGAGAGGTAATTACAATGAAGACAGCCACAAATTTTGCTCCTTGGTAACATTAAGTAATGTCTCACCTAACTTAAGTATCCCCACCAATAAAGATACTGCACGAAAAAAAAAAATCCCTGCCCAACCTGAGGTGTTAGATGGTTGAGTGACCAATACTTCAGGTCAACAGAACTGTAAACCTTTTGAAGAGGAAAAATTTCAGTGATGCATTTAGAAGTGCTACTAATAGCACTTTGGCCTCTACATCTGGCAAGCTAAACTCCATCTGGGATTGCTGCAAATGTCTACTTATTTCATAAGAATTTCAATAAAAGGAACATATACCAACAATGCAGTCCGTGCTGTTAGTGACTATTCCCAAACACGGGGTTTGAAATAGTGTTCTAGCAAAATGATTTGCAAGAGCACAAAGAGTAGGTTCTGAAATTGCTTTTTAATGCAGTTTATTAACCTTTTAGAATCTAAGATCCAAATTAGGACCTTATGATCCACTAATGCCAAATAATTCAGTCCAAGTCTAAGTAGCTACATAAACTGGAGCAGGTGTACAGAAGGTGCACTCCATGCTTGAGGATACAAAGTATTAAAACTGAGAAGAGGCTCTAGTTCCAGTGTGGGGGGAAAAAAAAAAGCTTTTAAATTTATTAAACCAAGCACACTCAGGCACAGAGGTTATGAAGTGGTGGAGCACTCTTAGAGCGACAGTACTTTCTCCCTTTGTCAAATTGCTACAAAGTCCTTTCTCGTTACACAAAGCAGAGTCAGGACTCCGCTGTCAAAAAATCACTGCTGAAGAAGTCTGAATTGGGTTTTCTCTCTTCCAGCGGTTACAGGGACAAGTTCCATGTGGTTTGTCAGCTTCCTCTGTTAATATCAAGGAAGTCCTGAGCACCCTTAATGCTGTGAAAATAATCAACCTGTGGTAAGAGATCACATTGCTGGTGGAAGCATTAGCAATTTTCACACAGGTGGTCCTTACCAGAGATACGTATATCAGATTACCTCTGATATGACAGCACCCGGTTTAGACCGGCCATTGGGAAGAAGCCACTTTCACACAGGAAAATTCATATGGTGCCCACTGCAGCAGTTGTCTCAGGAAAAAAAAACCAAAACCACCATCAGAGGAAGTTGTAATGATTCAGACTTGGAATCTTGAGTATTAAATTTCAGTCTCACTTGAGAACTGAGGGAAAAACATTTTCCTCCTCCCAGATTTGCTACAAATATCCATAGATAGCATCAAGTGTGCTAGATATAAAACTGATGGAACGCTAGCTGGTCCATAAAGGGTTGCACCAAGTTATCTGTAGCAAAGTAAAAAACTAGCCCAAAGGTTATGGAGATTGGAAGAGCTGGTAAGGCCTTCTTAAAGATGGCAAGAAGCAGAAGTGTAAGGCACAGACCCTGAGGGGAAGAAAAGAAAAAAAAAAAAACAAAAACATAGGGAGAAATTAGGGAACTCTGACAAGCAAAAGATTATATATATAAACATTAATCCCACAGAAATACAAGATACAGTTCACGCCTTCCTAAACTAAAGGCTTAAGTGACAGATGTACAGCCAATGAAAATCACAGCTAAAACCCCCATCAGTTTTCAGTCTGGCCACCAAATAAACAAATTCCAAAGAAAAAAATGTAGCAGTTATGACTTTCTCCCTGATGAACAACAGAAACTATCCTTATTATAATATTACATTATACTCACAATTAATATGGCTACAAAACACGCTAAAGTTGTATTCCAGTCCCCGCTTGCTGTTGCAGAGGCTTTGCCAACAAGGACACTGTAGAAAATGAAGTCTCCTAAACCTAGCTTTACTCCTCCTGCAAAAGTGAATATACGGCAGCATTCAGTATCAGACAGTCTACTAATATTACATATCAGTAATTGTCAGAGAATAATACAGATTTACATTAAGTATCAACAAGACTTGCTAATAAGAACATTTTATTTTCAAAACTAGTACCACACCTGAATCAAGTGATAAAGAAAAACTCTTGTGAAACAAGATGGCTTAGGAACATTACACCACTCAATTAGTTCATCCTCTAATTAGAATTTTTCTGTATTCCTATTCTCCTGTACATAGAAATGCAATATATACAAACTCAGATATTTGTAATTATATTTGTTGGGGGGGTGTCCACTTTTGGTTGTCATGTCATATTCAACAGAATATTGAAGTACAATTCCTTTAAGCTGGCCGAGGGAGGGGGAAAACAAGTAAGTCCTGTGCAGATCATGTTTTATTTGCCAGTTAGAAACCTATACCCAGCAAAATACTCCATTGCCCTCCCAAGTTTCCTACAGAATTCTAAGGTAGTTCTAAAAAGCACTTGTGTGGGCTTTTTACACAGAGCATATCACAGAAGCAAAAAACCACATACTTAGTCCAAGATGTGAGGTTTAGGAAAACTCATGAGTTAATGTCTTACTCCTTTAAATAGTGATCACCACCTTAGCAACAACTCTGGGAGCACAATACTCAATTATTTCTGCAAACAAAATAACAAAGATTTCCTGAACACCAGTTCACTTTCTGAGCTTTTAGTCCAAGTCAGAGAGGCCAACATCAGGTCACCAGCTGTTTTCATTTGGCCTATCGTTTACTTTGTCACCTGATCACAGTGCAGCCCAAAACTCACTTTAGAGTTCTAAGAAGAACTCAGGGCATCAAAACAGAGGTGTATGCCTGGTTGATAATTGGGGAGAGGAGAAAAGGAGAAAAGAGAAAAGGAGAAAAGAGAAAAGGAGAAAAGAGAAAAGGAGAAAAGAGAAAAGGAGAAAGGAGAAAGGAGAAAAGGGGAAAAGGGGAAAAGGGGAAAAGGGGAAAAGGGGAAAAGGGGAAAAGGGGAAAAGGGGAAAAGGGGAAAAGGGGAAAAGGGGAAAAGGGGAAAAGGGGAAAAGGGGAAAAGGGGAAAAGGGGAAAAGGGGAAAAGGGGAAAAGGGGAAAAGGGGAAAAGGGGAAAAGGGGAAAAGGGGAAAAGGGGAAAAGGGGAAAAGGGGAAAAGGGGAAAAGGGGAAAAGGGGAAAAGGGGAAAAGGGGAAAAGGGGAAAAGGGGAAAAGGGGAAAAGGGGAAAAGGGGAAAAGGGGAAAAGGGGAAAAGGGGAAAAGGGGAAAAGGGAAAAGGAGAAAAGGAGAAAAGGAGAAAAGGGAAAAGGAGAAAAGGGAAAAGGAGAAAAGGGAAAAGGAGAAAAGGGAAAAGGAGAAAAGGGAAAAGGAGAAAAGGAGAAAAGGGAAAAGGAGAAAAGGGAAAAGGAGAAAAGGGAAAAGGAGAAAAGGGAAAAGGAGAAAAGGGAAAAGGAGAAAAGGGAAAAGGAGAAAAGGGAAAAGGAGAAAAGGGAAAAGGAGAAAAGGGAAAAGGAGAAAAGGGAAAAGGAGAAAAGGGAAAAGGAGAAAAGGGAAAAGGAGAAAAGGGAAAAGGAGAAAAGGGAAAAGGAGAAAAGGGAAAAGGAGAAAAGGGAAAAGGAGAAAAGGGAAAAGGAGAAAAGGGAAAAGGAGAAAAGGGAAAAGGAGAAAAGGGAAAAGGAGAAAAGGGAAAAGGAGAAAAGGGAAAAGGAGAAAAGGGAAAAGGAGAAAAGGGAAAAGGAGAAAAGGGAAAAGGAGAAAAGGGAAAAGGAGAAAAGGGAAAAGGAGAAAAGGGAAAAGGAGAAAAGGGAAAAGGAGAAAAGGGAAAAGGAGAAAAGGGAAAAGGAGAAAAGGGAAAAGGAGAAAAGGGAAAAGGAGAAAAGGGAAAAGGAGAAAAGGGAAAAGGAGAAAAGGGAAAAGGAGAAAAGGGAAAAGGAGAAAAGGAGAAAAGGGAAAAGGAGAAAAGGGAAAAGGAGAAAAGGGAAAAGGAGAAAAGGGAAAAGGAGAAAAGGGAAAAGGAGAAAAGGGAAAAGGAGAAAAGGGAAAAGGAGAAAAGGGAAAAGGAGAAAAGGGAAAAGGAGAAAAGGGAAAAGGAGAAAAGGGAAAAGGAGAAAAGAGAAAAGGAGAAAAGAGAAAAGGAGAAAAGAGAAAAGGAGAAAAGAGAAAAGGAGAAAAGAGAAAAGGAGAAAAGGCAACCCTACTCTCTTTCAGCAGGCCTCCAATATATAGTCTAAAACAGTGTATTCATGACAAGCTCTTAAGCCCTAAAACACCCTTTAACTACTGAAACAAAACTTGGATGCTTGCTTTCCATGTGACAGAACAATAAGCAAAGGCAACTGCTAGATAACTCTTTCCACACAAGCGAACTCTCCAAATTTCTAATAAGCTCCTCCAAACCTCTAGTAAGCTAATGCTGGCTGACAAGTCTGACTGGATCACTGCACATCTGTCATTACTATTTGCTGTAGGAATAGAGGAAGGAGAAAATTACTAGTCTGGCCAGGCAAGAGTTTTAGTTAACCAGTTAACTAAACTAAAATAGCCCAATTCCTAAAATTTTTGCATCTTAATGTTATTTTTCTAAGCTCTAGAAATGAAAATGGATTTGCAACACACTCTGAATTTGGAATTTTTGGGACAAAGTAAATTCTAAAATTGTTTTTAAAATAGAAGTCTGTATTTTTAAACAGAGGAGCACCTGAAAATCAGAGGAAGCAGTTGCACCTGCTAAACATGGCTGCATCACATGGGAAGAGCAGTTTATTAGACAGGCAGACCCTAATTTATTTAGAGCTTTGCAAATCTAATAGCAGCTTGATCTCCAACTGGAAATCAGGAGTCTGTTAAAACAGATATGAGTATTGATGTCATATGCTCTCCAAAGATACTGCACCACAGCAAGATGCTGGAGAAAAATAAGCAAGCCCATGGCATTCTGCATTCATTTCAGTCTCCAGTTAGGATTTAAACGTTGCTTTCTACGGAGTGGATTACAGTAGTTTAATCTTGAGGCAAAAAGCATTAATGACTGCATTTACAGGGCCTAAAATCCAAAAGAGGTGATACACAGCAGAACACTGTGTGGAAAAAAAAAAAGAAGCTAATGCAACTGACTGTATAATGGTCTGAAAGCAACTTGTGCTATTCAAGTTTTGAGTCTGTGTATCAAACTGAAGTTCAGTTTGGCCAATATTACTCACTCCTGCAGCAAACCCAAAAGCTACCAAAACCCAACTCCATCTATTTCTATGAGGCATGTCAGTATTGATCATGAGCAAGAGCAGCTCTTCAGCTTGCTATTAGCTCACAGCATACTGTATCTGTGCAGTCAGGATGACTAAGACTAAGACTAACTAGCTTCAGGTTTTACTAAGTCTTTCAGACACAGTACTCCATACTCACGTTCTTCAGGGTCTTCACTTGTTTGAGAGTTACTGGGTAGAGCCTGAACAGCAGCACGCGATTCAGGCGTTGATTCAATGGGTCCTATTCTATTGTCCCTTTGCTGCTGCCATTCCTGACTAAAGCCACCATCATCTGCTTCAGCATCTTCATTCCGAGTCTGGTTTGCCGGAGCTCAAAGAAAGAAAGGCATTTAAGATTCCTTCAGAAACGTACCTTCTAAAACATAACAATCTCTCCACATGTAAGATTATAGAAGAATGAGGAAGAAAGAGGTATTCTATAATATTTAGCAACATCTAACACTGGCACACACCATTACAAGACATTCTCACTTAGGATTTTAATACTTATTTAAACAATCAGGAGTCAATGCACACTCTGCAGTCACAGCATCTACATGTTGCACTCAACCCCTAATATTCAGGAGTACTTTGACATAACAGAGTGGAAGTTCTGTGGTGACCTAATTTAAAGATCACATTTTAAGGAATAAACTCTCATCTAATATTTCATTAGCTTCTTCAGTCAACACTGACAGCTTAATTTTCCAGTAAAATAGAAAACTTTACTGAAAGTTACATATTCATACACCCTTCAAACATGTTAAATTCAGAAACTCTGCTCTGCTTTAATAATACATGTAAACAAACAAACCCCATGTTTTTAAACACTAGCTGCATAGCCAAGAGGGCTAGACACATTTCTGTTTAATACAAATATAAATGAGTTAGCATTATACTGTATCACCCGAATTTGACAAGCAACTGAGCTCAGTCAATAGTTGTCTATTGAGAGTCATTTCACCACCAACATCCTGGATCTCAGAAAAACGAATGCAAGAACATTAACTGCGCAATAAGTAAGCAATTTTTGAAGTCTTGACAGATTCATCATTCCTAATAAGGCCTCCATGCTTTCACTCTTCTACAGCAACCAAGACACTTAAAAAGCTAAAAAACAAATATCCATAAACATGTTTTCCAATAAAATGACAACTATAAAGCCTTGTCAAAGAAAAACTCACCTTGTTTATCATAAGTGGAGTTTTTGGAAGCTTTCCGTTGGGCTTCTGGATCTTCCTCAGCCATGTTCACTAGCCATATCATTGTTGCTATTAAAAAAAAAACACCCAAACAACAGCATAGCTAATCATATCTTCAGATGTATGCAATTCTGAGATAGTGTTGGCATCAATCCACTCTTTTTTTTTTTTTTTTGATACAACTATCTTTTGCAACAGGCAATTTTACTCTCATCAAAGCACAGTAATATCTGGAACACGGCCAGTACCAGCTACAACATGCATTTACAGAATTTGGTGAATAAAAGTTTTATTCTTACTAGGTGTTGAAAAAAATGGCAATAGCCTTTGCCAGAGAAATTACTTCTATATATGAGGCCCACTCTGAAAGTTTGAATCAATGATTTCTTTACTTTTTTCCCTTAATCTGTAAGTAAAAAGGTCTATTAAGACTGGTACTGAGGTACCTCAATTCAGAGGCTGTATCTGCACCAAAGTTAATTGTTCTCTGCCCCCACCATCACAAAGAATTCTCCAATCTGGAGGTAATGAAATGCTGTCACACTTAAATGGTATATTTTAATTCAAGTTTGTGGTTTCTCACAAACCTGAGGTTAACCTCTCCTCCCACAAAACAGAACAACAGGCAGCTATGAGTAGTATCAGTAAAACACAGCAAGAGTGACAGATAAAGAAACGCCTCCCCTTTCTCCACTGTAAACTTGTCCCCGAAGTAGCCAGTCAGTCTACGACACACTTCCTGCTTCCAAATACAGGCCTTTCTTGAGCACCAGTAGCCTAATGATTTATGATTAACCTATTTCACTGTTTAACCATATGATTATGAATAGCAACATGGAACTTCAGAAACAGCGGAATTATGTACTAATTGATACACAGGTCATAACAGCAATTTGTTTTCAGTAGGTTATTTTTCGCAACTGCAGGGAGAAAAAACATACCAAAAAAGACCTGGACAAAACAGTTCTGGAAACAAATCTCTTCCTGGCAATTTCTCCCTTTCCTTCCAGTAATACACAGGTTATTTAAGCACTGAAAGCTGATAAATATTTTCTGAAAACAGGTACTCCCTTTGAATAGGCTTAATTCACAGTCTAATGACATACTACTTTAGCCAAAACAAGGTATATTGCCATTTTTCCTGTTCGTATTTTGTAACCAAACATGCTGGTTTTTATCTTGAAAGATCTTAGCCAGAAGTTGCTCCACATTTTTGAGTTAACAGTGAAAGGAAAACTGAGGTCCAAGTGAACAGACTAAGAATTCCAGTTGACAAGCACCAGGTTAAAACACAGAAAAATAAGAAAATCACTTCAGCTAAATGGGTGATCATAAGTTTAAAGTATTTAACAAAATGTACTTACAGGAGTAAATAAGTGCTGGGAAGAGAGTTTCGTTTCTCTCTTGGGCTGTTTCAACTAGCATACGAAGAGGACCTTTAGGACATAGGACAGCAACCAAATCTGAAAGGAAGAGCGAACAGATCTTATATCACTGAAGACATACTTATAAGAAGGTTTTTCTATAACACTTGCAGAGACTGGTAATAAGATAAAATGCTACGCTGAGCATAGACTTCTGAGAGAGCCATTGGCCACAAGTCAGTACCCTACAGGAATACTTTTTAACATTCTCAGTTATACAATCTATTTTACCTGTTATTGTAATATGTATACAAATTTAAAAAATGTGATGCTCCTCACTTTAGATATTATGCAACTGCAAATGTATCTGTGTCTGTATGTTGACCTGCAAGTTGAAAGCAAATAATTCACGAAAGCTACTATTCAACTAACATCTTGGAAATCTCCAAGCTTGCTTTCTATTATCAAAGTTTTTCTTAACCCAAGTTTAATGCTAAAACAAATTCTAAGACAACAGGTAAGTGTGGCTTACATAATTTCTATGAAGTAGGCATGACTGCCAATTTATTCCCACTTAAAGATGAAAAAAAGTGAATGTGCATGTGAAGAGGAAAAAAACCAGGTTTATTAAGCATTGTGGAAAATGCTGTGTTTGCACGCATTTGAGAGGTGTTCAAAGCATATTTAGCATAAGAAAAGAACGGCAGCTTTTTGTTGCTTCCCTCAATTCTTGTTAACGGGACAGTAAATGAAACTGGATGAACAAGTAAAAATTAACTGAAAAGCAATCCTTTACAAAATAGTATGACTGACAAGTTACTCATACAGATCAAAGCACAGTATTAAGAAAAACTGATCTATCAGATGCTCCATTTGCTTTTCCACCTGAATGTTGATGGTTTGTTAATGAAATTTGCAACTCCACAAACAACCTCAGCTACTTTTCCCTTGTCTTGCATATTCGGATAGAAAGCTGTAACATTTACATATTAACCTTGCTACTACCTTTTGCAGTTGTCCACTCACTGTATGTCTTTAAATTCATTTGAAACAAAATCTGACACCAAAAGGAACAGCTTACTTGTCAGGAGCTGTATGCTGCACAGAGCAGGCCTTCTGCACCTTAGCTAACTGCCCTAGCACCACTGCTGGTCCCGCTCAAGTAAAGAATTCTTAGCGTGGGGTCACAGGCTTTGAAACTTACCTCCTCTTTACTCAAAACAACCACGTTATGGTCTTGGAATATGATCTGAAGAGTAATTTCATTTTGCAATCACTGATTGAAGGCTGAATGCTTGGAATACTCACATTTGTTCCAGTCATACGAAGGGTGGAAGTGGGGAGGGGGGATGGGAAGGTTTTCTTAACGTGCCTTATGATCCATGAGCATACACATGAGGGACATTTTTCCTCCCTCTGAAGGAAGAGGACACCTAAGGAGTACACTGACCTACCAGAGCTAATCAAATCTTATTAACCCCTGCACTTCTACAACTGGACAGATTCTCAGCCTTTATCATTATCAGTGACTTTCAGAGCACACATTCATCACGCTTCCATGCTTCCAAAAAAATTCAAGTTATGAGCACATCTTCATGGATACACTTAGCTGTACCGTTTTAATTATGTCTAAGTAACTGGATTTTAGTCTTGCCTGGGAAGTAAATCAGTATTTGGGATATAGAGTAATCTTCTTACCAAAAGTGTCCAGTGCCCTCTAAAGCTTTATGAAAAAACTGCATCTAGGTATCTCTCAGTCATCATTCTGAAAAAGCATAATATGCGGTAATTCAAATGAACTTCCTTTTTATTTAAAAAAAAAATCAAGGAAACAATTCTCACAACTATATCCTTCTAAATGTAAAATGACTTTGAGCAATGAAAACTGCCTTTAATCCTTCCTTGCTTTCTTCTCATTATATTATTAGGCATGGAGCAGGGTGTTGTTTCTATGTCCACAAATTTGAGTAATTCGTAGGTTGGGCAGATCTATACCTATATGGGACTGTACCTAAACAACAAGCTCCTACATTCTGAATACACAATAGTTTCCAAGGATTCTTGGGGAAAATGAGAAGCCAAAAACTCTCCACCTTCACAGAAGAGATCAAAAAACACGAAGGAAGATGGCATCACACAAAGCCCTTAGCTGTAGGGGACTGATCTCGGTTTAGATCATGATCTTATTTCTGAAGTCTGTAATCACCTTATCCACTACTTTGAGTGATACCCCCCCCCTTTTGTTTTTTTAAGGTCTAGTCAGACAAACTTCCAAAAGTCAGGGAATAGAAGAAATTCCCACCATAATACCTGTTACTATGCCTTGCCCCAGACCTTACCGTACACTGAAATGACAGCCAGGATAAGCCACGCAGTCCATTCAGGAAGGTACTTAATGAACACCAAGGCCATGAGAGCGCTTATCATAATGAGATATGCCTGCTGGAGCCGAAGCGGACCCTTCCAATGAATACAGATCATTCCCACAACACCGAAGTTCCAGATCATGAGTGCCACTGTAATGTAGTCCATGGCAACATTATATGTCTTAAACACTTCACTAAAAAAAAAAAAAAAAAAAAAACACCACAAAAACAAAACCGGAAAAGCATTTGCTTAAAACAATGGAAACAAGTTACAGATGCAAGCTTCAGATTTTTTCCTCCCCCTAGAGACCAAATTAAATAAGCTTCTTCAAAGAGAAGTGTATCTGTCACCAAGTGGTACAAAAATATACACAGTATAATAATTTAATGGCATAACTCTAGTTACAAATCCTGATCAGGTTGCTCATTTTAGAGAATACCGAGTATTAGGTACAACTTTTCTTGATGTCTGGATAAAAGCATGCTTCCAAATTTGAAAAGAAAAACACTGAATATATTTTGCTGAGAGAGTAGATTCTTTTCAGCTGATTCTTTTCTGCCACTCTCATGCAAACAGCCTTTGCATATACAGCCCACCACCAAAGCCACGATGTAAACAACTCCTCTTGAGTCATATGGCTATGAAAAATTAACTTATCAGAAGATACGCTAGCAGAATAAACTACCCTCTGGAAGATAGCTTATTCTGGTGATGCATGTGATGGACAGCTTCTGTACAATATCAGAGGCACTAGAAACCCATAAATATCTCTCTCTTTTATGTGTACTCTATGAACCTATACAAACCTAAAAATTTTATTGAGTAGCTTACTCACTATCATTCTTATTAAGATTCAAGGACTAGTTCTAAAATAAATACATACACGAAGTGATACATGAAAAATAGCATATTAATGCTTTAGTTCACTTACCCCAGGTAGATGAAGGAGAAAAAGAAAAGCAGCAAAAGAGAAGAAATTATAAGCCAGCCATGGATCACCTGGAAAAAAGATATCAATACAGCTTTTTTTTTTAGATGTGTTATTTTAAAGTTAATATCTACTTAAAAATGCTTTTAAGGTTATTTTCCCTTTTGATTAAAGCAAGAAAGTGATATTCAGTTATCTCGCTCTTTGGTTGTTGCTAAATTCGTATTTAGTCTACACACATTATTGTATTTCAATTTACATTGATGAATTTTAAGTGCTTTGCGGTCTTTCAATAGAGGTTCTATACGATGAAAACTACTGTTTGTATATTTTTAGACCATTTTGGTAAGAGTGGAGTTATAGCATAGCAGAAGTATCCAGCATTAACACAGATGGAAAACTTGATTCATTTTTGCGCAATTAAAAAGCCTGCTCTGATTCCAAATCATTTTCAGAACACAGTTATAGAATTAAATGCGGAACACAGAAAAACCTTCAGTGCTTATCTGTTGGAATTCAGAATTAGCATGTCATCGATGAATGACTATGTAAGGTTTTCTATATTCTCTATCGATCATCTATAGACAAAATCCCTAATTTTGATATGAGTGCAGATATGCATGCCCAACAATTTAACAAAAAACAGTTCAGGGTTGTACTCAATGGGGACACGCATAGATTTAAACTTGGAAATGACAGGCGCTCAGACTTTGCATTGATGAAAGTCATACCACTCCAGTGTACTACTGTGCAAAATTAAAAATTAAAATTGAAGAGCCCTGTAACTTTGGTAATCTCTGAACTGAGAATGAAACATATATTTGTCAAATTCTCAGCGCAGAATCTTATATATAAAACCAGACCTAACACTGCAAGTAGGTAACCCGACAGAAGCAATAATCTAGAAATTCAAGCTGCATAAGAAATCCTGCTTCGAATAGACATGCTCAGTGGAAGATTAACTGGTTAAATTAGCTATATGTGTACACCAGACCAAAGTATTCAGAAACTGTTTAGAAATTGTGTTATCTATTTCTCTTCTTCTGAAAGATGTGTAGTAGAATGCACCTTATGTCATAGTTTTTAAAATATTTTGCAAAAGTTAATTTAGAAGTAAAGCCCATATGCACACAGACTAAAGGAATCACGTTTAAGTGAGGCAACCAGGACTTTCCAGCAAATTAAGAATCCAGCTATTACAGTTAGTAATTTAGTACATTTAGTCTAATACTAAATTTTTCATAAGCATTTTTAAAGTTCTCAGCAATTTTTGAAACATTCATTCTCCTCCTTCACACTGTCTGTCTTTCAAAACAAGTTCAAATTTAACCTTCAACCTAATTAAACCTGTCATTTAACTTGCTAATCTAACAGATTGGCTTTCCATATTTGCTACTGTATTCTCAAAAAGACTTAAGAATTTCCCACGTGTAATAAGCACGGTGCCTGTAAAGATGCTGCAGGAAAACTGTCAAAGTATCTGTCTCAGTCTGTCAAACTGTCACCACTCATAGCAAGTGGGGGGAAAAAAACTAAAAATACTAAGACTGAAGACTGATAGGTACCTGAAACAGAATCCAGCTTTCAAACAACTTCAAAAGCTACCTATATATCTATGTAGTGACCTAACAAGAGTAATTTTATTTCTCTGTAAAACTAGTTGACACCATTTTAAGAAAATGGCAAAGCAAGCTGTGTCATTTCTTTTAATAATGTGACTTCTATCTGTAGTTCTTGTATTTGTAGTATAAGCTCTTAAACTTTCTTACCACTTAAGAAAATAATGTGAATACTAATGTTTCATTCTAGCAGAGAGTAAAATGCTAACAATACCAAACATCAAGGCCATAGTCCAGCAAATGTTTACACACACTTTGCGTAACTACTGTCAACAGTACTAAAGGAGGTAGTTTCAAGAGTTGACATAAGTAGGCATTTTACACACAGACGTTTGTTTTATTCTCAGTATGTATCTCTTTTGCTATAGCATTTTCCAGATCACTGGCCTCTTTCCATACAAGTGATTTTTCCAAAGTATTTCTTGTAAGTTTTGACCAGCTTTTCCTAGTAGGATACCATGACAGGTTTGTTGCCTTCTAATTGAAGAATTTTCATTCTTCATTTGACAACAGCTTCAACACTAATTGATTGCTGGTACAGAGTCGGCTTTGACTGCTAAAACTTGAATGCAGAGACTTAAAATGAGCTACAGCAACCAAATTTTGGTTAGGCAGACTAAAACAATGAAGAATGCAGAGAATAATAAAATCTGTTAAAAAGAAAAGCTAGTCAAATACAATCACCTTCGAAGATGCTATTTCTTGTTAAATTTAGGAGCTAGAATCAGGACCATGCTTAACTTATCACGTACAGGAGAAATATAGGAAACTAACAGCAGTAAAGCTGAAATAGTATTTTCTTCCTTCAAAGGAGTTTTCAGATAAAAATCTTGTAAAGATAAGCAAATTATCACTACCAGCTGGAGGCCTAACATTCATTATAAGTTCCATGCCCCTAGACTACATTCTACATATAGAACTGCATGTAAAATAGAATTCAATGGACAGGCAACTACATTTTACAGCATTCTGGTATAGCAGAATAGAAATACTCTGTTAGCAATTCTAAAAATAAGTTAATTATTTCTTTTAATTAGCATAAAATATAACCACAGGAAATTTCTGTTGTCTAATCATTCTAATTTTTTAGTCCAACAATTATTTTTGAAAGGAGAACGTGCAGCGCTTCATAAGGTCAAGAGGGAAGCCAGAAATGTGAAAAGCTTAGTAAAAACTAGTTGATGCCTTCAGCACTGAGGAGAACTGATTAGCTGCCAAGGAACCTAGCTGAATTACATCAGTTATTTGACTTCATTAAAATGAACACTTTAAAAAGAAAACTTTGTCAGTTCGGATTTAACACCACGCTGTGATAAAAGAGAAGGTCCATACTTTAAAAAACACTATTCCAAGCTGTATGCAGATTCAGGTGAAAATAATTTCCGCAGTCGCTCCACAGATACTTTGTAAAGGAGTTTCACCCACAGCCATGAAGACCAAAGCCATTTTTCCCTCTTGAAAACAAAATAAAGTGGAGCAAAGCTTTGTGCCAGTGCATGGATCCCAGTGCCTGTTTTACAACTATGAAACAGATTCAAGGTTCTGGCTGCACACTGGGAAGTTTTATTAGGCCAAACTTTGTCAAATGGGTCATTAAGACCCAAAGACAACCAGGAATTTTCACGAACAACTCCTCCCAGGCAGGGGACATTGCAATTATTTATGCTAAGCCTGGACTTGCCTAGATTACATGATTGAAGTCTTTCACAAAAAAGCCTTAGCGTCTCTGTGTTTGCTATAAGGATATCGCCTGGCCGTGTAGAGCCATGCACAAATCACATTCTTGGGAGACTTCTATACTGGGGGCAGGGTGGGGAGAGGGGAGCCCTTGAAAAGCCCCTGAAGTCCTGAATAGATTTCAAATTGTAGGACCAGGTCTGTACTTTGTAGTTCTTGACCGCAGGAAGATTTCAGTACATGGTACATTTCACAGGAATAGGAAGGAATGCCCCCTAATTCTAACTGACAAAACAGCCAGCAGCGTTCGCACTGGGCCTCTGCCTCCCCATTGCATCAAAGGAACAGAAGCCACAAAACTGAAACAGTGAATTGAGTCACCAATTCTGCTACTTTTGCTCACTCATCCTTGATAACCCCTCATTTTGTTCCATTCTTGATAATCTAATAAATAAAATACTAATAAATAAAACTAGCACAATTACTCAAGTCAATTATATTTATACTCACCTTGTAGCACCTGTATTTGTAAAGCACAACCAGGAGTATCGTCATGACAATGATAACGCTGATCATGATAGCCGCGTTGAGAATTGAATTCAGGGCTCTCTGTCCTACCGTCTCTGTCTCTTCTGTGAAAGGAGTGTAGATGCTACAACAACAAAGAGTCAACTGAAATGCCACTGAATGCACAGATGTTTCTGATATGCGAGGCCAACATCAAATGATATTGCAGTAATCTTTCAATTCAGAGCTGTAAATGCAACAGCTATTTTCTACTTAGGCAAAATTTGAAAGGCGGCACAGTATCATATCAGGCAAACTTTAAAAAAAAAAAAAATTCCTTAGAAGACTTGCCTTTTCTACATTCTTAGATTACTACTATTTTCTACTTTGTAAAACAAACAAAAACCAGAACTGCACGTTGTTTGATACAATTACCTACATGCTATGAATCATGAGACTATTACTGCAGCTAGACCTTTACAAGCACACCATCTAGTGGATTTACAATGAAAGGTTCCCCAGTGATTTCAACAAAACAATGTATGGGCTCAACTCTCTTTCTTAAAGAAATACAACAACCTGGGGAAAAAACCACTTCATTAGGGGAAGAAGGGGGAGGGGTGGGGGAGAAAACACCATAAATAAAACCTCAAGAAAAATAATTCTTTGATCAATAACTTTGACAGTGAAAAAGAACTTTGTGGTTTATTGAAACATTTTATGACACGCTTATATTATACAAACATTTCAAAGCCGCACACACTTTGAATCATTTTGTCTAAACATTTTCACAGTGGAATATTTAGCCTGATTTGCTGCAGGTTCTGACAGGCTCAGTGTTCTTCTTTTGCCTCTCTCAATCAGCTTTCACTGAAATTGTTTTTTTTTGGCAACATTAATATTTTGTCCCCTGCCAAAAAAGTCTATACGGAAACCTGCCAGGAAAGTTTTTGTAACTGCAACAGAAATGAACCTCATAAAGCTATCTTCCTCTTGCCTTTGAATTTCTTTATCAAACAGCATAGGCAAACCAAAACTTGGCATATATGTTACTTCATTTATATAAGTAGTTTTTTTCCTTTTCCAAAATCTTTGTATTCTAGCGGAGTACAACTGAAATGGTTTTGGCTCAGGATTGAGTTTATTTTATAAATATCACAGGGCACGACGAAGTATTAAAATGAGGACTAGGATTTGAATCAAGCAGTAACAACCAAGATATCCCAATTGGTCACCAGACAGACTACAAATGTCAATAGTACCACGAATATGATTTCTGGAAGGAATAAAACAAAACTATTTTCGGGCTAGTGGAGGGGAAAAGGGAGGAAAGAGGGAGTTCACTGGCTGAATTAGACTCCTGAAGAAATGGAGATTAAAGAAAATTATCTAGGTGAGTCCATTGAAAAGTTAGGGGAAAAAAATTGATACATACAGCTGTCCATCCTTGCGTGTATAAAAGCTGACAGACTTGATGGTTGCAACAACGACCACCATGCAAAGTGTGACAGGTACAAACAACATAATCACATGTTTTGCCCCATATTTTAGTGTCAGCTCCTCATCTTCTTCTTCATCTTGTTCCACCACTTGCTGAATGTTGTTTTGTGGCTGCCCATTGGTCTCAGACTCGGGATTGTCATTTCTTCTGCGCTCACTATTATCATGGCGACGTCTTTCGCTGTTGTCATTCTGCAATACATAAAAAAAAAGTTTCCTCAGGAACTATCCACAATGATATTCTTGTACACTAAGCTAA
Organism: Calonectris borealis; assembly: GCF_964195595.1. Taxonomy (NCBI): domain Eukaryota; kingdom Metazoa; phylum Chordata; class Aves; order Procellariiformes; family Procellariidae; genus Calonectris; species Calonectris borealis. The sequence continues at coordinate 41,090,994 of NC_134316.1, read as the reverse complement.
AGATGATCTTGAGGAGGAAACGTGTAAGGTAATATTTACAGCCAAGAACACCTGCCGCAGCAAGGACTTAAACAGTAGTAGTTAATTGCATCACATAGTTATCAAAAGAATGGGAGCACAGGGTTGTCTTAGAAGCATTTATATTAAAACCAGCAGTAGCTGAAAGTAGGGCTGGTTGCATCTAACAGACTATGTTGCCTCTCCTTTAAACAGAATTTAAAAAGCTGAATAAAAAAAGACAGCTTTTTCCCTTGGTCCAAACTACAGTTGATACAAGGGTGCATAACAGTAGATTACTCACAGCTTGACAAGAATTAACTGTACCTGTTTCCTAGAAATAATGCCAAACAGACATTTATGAACCTAACTCCATGAAAGTCCCAAGAAAATTTCTACTTTCCTTACCAAGTTACTCCCACTACAGTCCACTAACTAGAATATATATTAAAATGGAGTTTCACGAGGTATTGTGTTCCTACATTTTTAGCGAGAAGAATGACATAGAAACGGTGATCAAACTCAGGTAATTCTCAGTCTTTATACTGAGATTTGATCCCAAAGCTTTAGCGTGATGAGCTAAGCGTGCAGATTCTTTCTCTCCTTTCCCAAGGATACTACTGCCACATCCTTCCACTGACACTGAAGAAATTCCACCACCCTTGTCAACAAATATGAAAGAGCTTCCTAGCCTTCCTGATACTGCTACACAAAACATCAAGGGTGTAATTCAAACGCAACAACAGAGGTAAACTTTCAATGGAATTAAGATTAACCACAAGCAAAAACACAAATTGGGAACACCACCTACAAGTAAATGATCAGGCCTGCGCTCCTCCTGTTGTCACAAACCTTTTGTCCCCTCTCCAAGAAGCCCCGTCAGCAGGAGGCATTCAGCCTTTTATATGTTGTGTGCACATACAGAGAACCCAACAGGAGACTGAGCTATGTTTTACCTGTTCTGGACTACAAAGAAATAAAACCATTTTATGTTTACCAGTCACTCTAACCAGTATACAGTCTACTCTTTTTTTTACTGTATTACCATTTCCAAAGTCAATACTGTACTGTTCCCACTCCCTCCACTCAAGAGGTTTAGCATAAAAGAGATGTAACACAAAGATTTTTGATTCCTTACAAAATGAATCTCATTTCTTCAGAATTACTTCATTTACAAACAGTTCCGTCTGAGTAAGTGCACTAAAGCAGCTTCAGATTAAAATGTACAATAAACTGAAGGAAGATACCTTTTGCAATACCTTTAAAATACCACTCAGTTTTAGTAAAATTGCTCTAGACATAAGATAGGGCATTGAAAATAACCCAATGTATTTCTGCTTAAGTACTCTTATGCAGGTAATCTTTTCCTTAAACATGCAATGTTAAAGTCTCATTACCTGTTCTTAATAGCATTTCCAAACATAACTGCTGACTTGTATCTCATCAACTCACTGCAGTTTTTTGATAAATCAATAGCAATTTTGGAGATTCTTTACACAGAACTTTCCCAGTCCCACCCTCAGAAAAGATAAGATGTTAAGTACACACTCAGAAACTCATAGTGGGGTTTTCAGAAGCACTTAAGGGATTAAGGAGTACAAGTCCCTGGACTTTGAACTGCAAACACTGACGCTGCTAAAACCTTAGTTGAAGCTTTACAACTTCCCCAGCTCATGAAAAATTTGCTTTTACAAAACATTACAAAGCAACAATACACATCAAATGCTTTGACTATTTACTCCTTTTTTGTGGTATCCTCAAGATCAAGTTCAGCAGGGTTTCAAGAACTGTCCTCTGAAAATTTGCTTTATTTTTCAAAATGGAAACTGAATGTAAGGGGAGGGAAAAAAAAACCTAAAATTGTCTTAAGCAATTAAAACTAGCAGGCAACCAGACTTTTAGAATTAAGGTTTTAAGCTTGATTTGAATTTAGTATCATTAACTTAAAGTATGTCCTGAAAAAGATTTTGAGTTCAATATTATTTCTTACTAAATGAAAGATTCATTATAAATCACTTGGGGTTTTGCATGAAGTCCTCACATACAATTATCAAAAGTCAGATAGAAAAAGGAATATGGGAGAATGCAAATGAAGAGATTATGTTTAATTGTTCTGAAATGCTGGCTGCAACTGAACCTCCTTCTGTAGCGATTATAGCTCAAATGTAACATTTTTAACTTTGATAGTGAAAATACACCATTTCTCTCAGTCTACAACAAGACAATAAGCTTACCTGTCTAAATAAACTGCCTAAGATGATCATGAGTAACACTACATTGGAGATGATCAGAGCCTTGGAACACTTCACAAATAAAGCAGACCTAATATTTAGGTTTCTGCGCACTTGCAGAATACGTTGCTCTTTCTCTGCTGTAATACCAGTCCTGTATGAGGGAGCACTTATCCCTATCTTAGGCACAGAAATATAAAAAGTAAAATAAAAATCTACAGCTTTGCAAAGCAAACACAAAAACAGCCAAAGGAAAAGCCTCATTAACTTGCACACCCCTCAAAAAACTGCGAAATCAAATATAAAGAGAAAAAATGAAGAAATTAGACCAGTATGTGCCATTTTATTCCCTCTGCTAGTTAGGAACAAAGACACAATCACAAAATGCCTTTACATATTAAAACACAGTGCAGGAAAACCAGATCAGCATCAAAGGGTTATTCGCTGTTAAAACTAGAAAAAAGTTGTCCTTTCAGGCTACTAAAGTGTAGCTAAATGTGACATGCACGTGCCCCACTGCTTAAAAGAACAAAGTGCACTCATATCCTACCTGATCAGTATTAAACAGAGCAGAGGCCATGGACTCTTGCTGAAGTGGAAGCAAAGGAACAGACTCTTCACTTTCCTCAGACATAGTTAAAAGTGAAAATTCTGAAGCTAAAAAGTCAGTAACACCTGTTGTAACACCGTAAGCAAACGTAAGTTACGAACTACGCGCTTTCAGGTGAATAAACAATATCAAAAGCAAATGATAGTTTTTTCCTATCAGGAAAATAGTTAATAGCAAACCCAGAGCAATGCCCCTGAACCAAGAGATAAAAAAGTTAGCATATTTGATAAAAAGTTTTTATTTATTAAATCCAGATTTATACATCAGAAGCAGACCCCCTTGCCTGACAGTCAGTGGGCACGGACTTCATTAGTTCTCACATACTCCATTTAGATTTAAAGGTCCTTATACAGTGGCTGATATTGAAGCCGGGCTGAACTCTTGGTGTGTGACTGGAAGAAGAGATGGCAAATTATAGTACTTAGTGATTTCACATGCTGACTGTTAGCCACAGAAGCTAGATATTCTTAAGCAGGAAAGGATTTTTGTATGTATGTACAAAAACAAACCAGGTATGTGTAGGGGAGAAAAATTACATTACAACTAAGTATTGAAACTACACCTAGAGTTACACTTAAACATGGAAAGAAAAAGCACAAGTAGTAGTTATTCATCAGTACCGTCTGTCAGCGAGAAGTAAATAGAACCAGCCGTCCCCCATTGCTGGGAAGGAGCATCAGCAAGTTATCTGTAAGGATGGTGAGCCCCCAGCTTATTGCTGAGCTCTGCCTTTTTAATCTGGCAGAACTGTTCAATAAAAGTTAATCTCTCACCTGTCCAAGATGGAAAGAAACCTTTTTCATTCCCTCTAATGTAAAAGCACAGAGGATGCGTTAGGAAAGCTTCCACTTTTCTATTTTTATTAACAGTTTCTATAATCAGTAAGGTCTTAAGTCAAACTGACTTCTTAATTTAAAAATAAATTTTCAAATGTTTTATATTTTTACTGATATAGCAGGATGCTGATCTGAAACAAAGACAAGGATTTTTCAAAATTCTACTTAAGCTGCTGGATTGTATAGAAGAGTTAGCACAGGGATCAAAATATTCTCTTGAATCACTGCCATAAACATGGCTACAAGTGGCCCAGCCTCAGAAGAGCATTTCTGTGTCACAAGGAAACCTGATATGCAAGAGCTGTAGCAGGAACAAAGAACTGAGCATAACTAATCCAAGAGCCTGAGCACCACACCCAGGTAGATCATCTAAACTTGGTTTTACCAAAACACATGCAGTACAATGAGTACAGTTTTAGCCACAATTGTGCGCTTAGGTCTTTCAAAGCAATGATATAAAACTTTATGGTTTGAGTTCCCCCTCCCCCCAAAACCTCAAGAACTTGAGAGCACCTTGACAATTATTCACAAGACAGTGCTGCTCTTCCTGCAGAGGAGTAGTCCTCCAGCAATAGCAACAACAAAACCCAGGCTGCAAGCTCTACCCAAACTAAAATTAACTCTGTGACTGAGAAACCTGTGAATCAAGCAGACCACAGCCAGGCTAGATCAAGAGAGCTCACTAAATCCTCTAAAGGTCAATGTTTGACATGGGAGCGTCCCACCCCATTTTCTTATTTTTCTTGAGGGCTTCGTCACTCCAACACCACTTCAAACTGGGAGAAATCTGTATATAAAAATGAGTTTAGAACATTAGATATTTTACAGAACATTTCTTTCAGCACTGCTTATCACCGTAACAGTCCAGATAGAGAAAGCTACTCCCAACAAACAGATTTCTAGAGTTCTGAACTGTATTTTCATCCACACTCATTATTCATCCCGCTTTAACTGCTACCAGGTAATAAAATTGTTTGTTACATACAGTGTTGCTGAGGTGGTTATCAGGGAAGTTTTCTGTCAGCTGCCCATGCTGAAACTGGGGTAAATGCGCAGACAGTTCTGTCATTGGGGCTGTCCTCTGGAAATCGCTTATTTACAAAATGGATCTTTCCTCCTGAGATGCTGAAAGGAAAAAGATGTGTAAAAAGCCTTTGTTCTTATATGACCAAGTTCTCCATCCCCTCCCTACCCCAATTTTTAGAGTTCACACAAACCAAAGATAACCATTTTCTATCTACACCATGATACCGAAACTGTATCACATCTTTACTAAGAGGTCATAATAGGGATTTTCCAGCATAAAAATAAGAGCGTCTAGGCGTTATCAAATTAGTTCATCAGCCCCGGAAGTAAGCCAGCAACAAACTAATCATTCAAAACAGTTCTCCATTCCTTCTTATGCAATAAATGAGAAGCACTGCACGCTTGCTCAGAGCACAACTTGTATGTTTTTATCTCAGCAGAGTACAATTGCTCCAAGTTGTTCGGTTTTGGATTGCTGATAAGTCAAGGGGAATCTTCAAGCAAGGATGACTGAGTTACACTTGATCATTTAAAATCTGGATATATCTTTAATGCTGTAATGCCCTAAGAGCGACCTAGAGCTACACAAAGCAGTATTTCAGCTGAGTCTCGAGAACTAATGTGCATTCATTTCCCCTAGTGATAGCTTTTATGTACCAGCCAAATGTACATAAACATATGCTTGTAACAGCTTTATACATTCTTCCGTAAAAAAAGTCACACGCTAACATTTTCTTATGAATAACCATGTGCTCCATAACAAAGGAGGATAACGCAATATAGGGGAAAGAGGAAGAAGGGTGACATAACTACGTAAGTTTCAGAAAAAACATAATTTTAAGAAACAATGAGTAGGCCTAGATAAATCACTAGCTTGGTAACACAAAGCATAGGGAAGTGAATAAACCACTGCCTGAAGGGTGGAGTGCCAGTCTCCCCTTCATCCCAAGTGACTCCTGCTCCTACCTTGTGCCAACTCCAGCACTCATCAGTCCTCTTTACAGTAGATTTTACTCAATAAAATGGAAGAAAACAAATCCAGGAAAAGAAAACGACAATATTTTTCTGCTGTTTTAGTACACTCAACTAATGTATGGCGGGATCTCAAAAAACTCATATAAGGGAGGACATCACAAAGCAAGGCCTCTCACTTTTTGTAGCAGCAAGCCACAAGTGCTGCAAGACAGCATCTTAGTTAAAGAGGGAGTTAAGCCTATTTTCATACATACTAAGATGCAGAAGCTGCTTCTCTACCTACAAATAAATACATGTCTTACAAGACTAGTGCGTAGTGCTTACTAACTTCAGCAGGAATGTAGCTTACACTAAAGAGCCATTAGGAAGCAACACCAATTTAACATGTCTAGTGGGAGCATGCAAACTGTTTGGAAAAAGAAAGACAATGTAGTATTCACTAGAATGTCTCTCTTCCACATTTGTAATTACAAATAAAGCGCTTCTAATTTAAAATATAACGAAATGTAAGATTAGATGAAAATAAATAGGCATTACGTTGCTTTTACTTTTAAAGTTTTTGCTCTAATTCTTTGGTCGGGCTACAGAATATAAACAATGTTTTTTTTAAGGCTGCTACTGGTAAAAATTCTCAGTGACAGGGCTACCACAGAGGAAAAAGTTGAGTATTTTTATCCAAGTGTGGAGTATCAGAAGGAGATTTTTCACATAGCAGCATGTCAAAATTCCAATTAAATTACAGGAGGGAAAAAAAATCCCAAAACACCAACCCAAAAAATCTTATTTAAAGACTGGTAAAGAAAACCACTGCAAATTCAACCAAACAAAAAAAAACCCAGCTACTGAGGAGCAGAGAGAAACTGAAGACAGGGAGGAGTCACTGACAGAAGAGCTGCACCAAAGCTTGGAAGACAGTGTCTAACAGGTCTCAAAACTTATGGTTTGTTAAAACAACCCCTTCTGAAAACCCAAGAGCTCAGAAAATTGATTCAGGACATCTTCCCAAACAACTTTATTGTCTATTTTTAAATACATGAACACTCCCAAGTTTGAAATTTAACTATGAAGGAACGAAATCTAGAAATGAACTGTATATAAACGGACACAAATTAAATTTCTACTTGTTTTACCTGAAAAGGGACTCACCAAAACATTTTTTCTAATGAAGCTGTTAATATTAAAATAGCCTGTATAAAAAAATTCTTCCTTGCTTCCTTTGGCTTTCCTTTGTAGAACAACAGGAGTTACAACTGTAGTTTTCATGCATTTACAATTAGCCTAGTAAGTACAGGTAGCACGCAAGTAAGCTCTGTAATGTCTTCTCTACTTAGAGAAGTAAGTATCGATCAGCCACAGCAAACGCGGTGCGGCCCGGTTAACCCGTGCTTTCTCTCTCAAACGAGCAACAAGCAGCAGCCGCTGCCTTCCTGGGGGAACACCAAACGCCCCGCGGAGCTCGCCCTCAGCCCTGCCCCGGCCCGGAGCAGCCTCGCCACAGCCAGGGGCCCCGCGCTCCCTCGGCCGCGGGCCAGCCGGCACGGGGTCCCAGGCGAGGCGACTGCCTCCACCGCCGGCTCCCAGAAAGGCCGCGAGGGCCCCGCGGCGTTGACGGTGAGGGTCGGGCCCCCGCCCGGCGCCACAAGCGCCCCAGGCCCGGTGCAGCCTGACCGATCGCAGCCCCACTGGTCTCTACCCCGCCCACCCCAGCCCCGCTCCGCTCCGCCCGGCCGGGGGAGCGGCCAGGGACCCCGCCCCAGCCCCGGCCCCGGCCCGCGGGCGTGAGGCGCAGGGCTCGCACGGACACCGGACGTGGCCGCCCCCGCCGCCGTCCGGCCTGCGGCGCGCCCCCGGCCCGGCTCCGGGTGGCGCAGCGCGCCCGCCCCGCGCCCCACACGCTGCCCGGCCCGGCCCACCGGGCGACGGGCACCCGCGACCCGCGCTCGCCCCGAGATCGGCGACAGCGTGCCCGGAGCTGCCCCGGCCCCCACGCGCGGCCGCTGACAGACCGACCTGCACGGCGCCCCTCCCGCGGGCTCCGCCACCGGCTCCTCGCCGCCCCGCAGCCCGGCCCCGCTCGCTTCCGGCCCGAGCCCCGCCCTCCGCCGCGACCTCACTTCCGACGGCGGCGGCAGCCGGGAGCCTCTGCGGAGCGGCACCGGCGGGCCGGGGCCGCCGAGCCAGGGGCGTCGGAGGAGCTGGCAGGCTCCCAGCCGTCCTCGGGCCACCAGACCAAGCCTCCACAGCGGCCTTGGGGGCCCCTCGGTTCAGGGAGGTACCGCCGTCCAGCCCGGGCACCCACCGACAGGCAGGAAGCACGAAGGGGCGTTTCTGAAAGAAAAAGCCGCAAGCTTGCCAGAAAGCAAAAGCATGGAATGGAGACAAGTGGACGGCAACTGAAAGAAGGTCACAGAGTGTGAGCAGGCCGGTTGGGTATTAGGGAGTGAGCACTCTCTTCAGCCAAGAGCAGTCTTGCAGGGGAAATCTAGCTTGTCCTGTTGAACCCGGTAAGAGATGTTACCAAGTAAGAGAGGGGTGTTATGAGAGAATACACTTCTCGGTTGTTCTGGATTCAAGTCATATATAAGCTAGTAACCCTGTTTTAAAACGGTCCCACAAAAAAGCATTATGAAAATAACTTGAAGGGATCTTTACATTTCAAAATAAAAACAATATTAAAACTTAATCTAAAGTCAATGTGGCATCTTTTCAAGAAGCCTCTAGCAGAGGTGTGACTCATTTGTGGAAGGAAGGCAATTTCAAACTTGAAACTTACCTTGCTATCCATGATACTTGAAGAATAATCCACAATTCCTTTTTAAAAATGCATAACCTAATTGGGTTACTAACATATAGGAAATGCTATGATACATGTAATCATTCTAAATATAAAAAAAGTAAAGTCCCTGACGGACCATGTAATTCTGCATGTTTAAAACAGATTTGTATTTCACTATTCGACTACACTACAGGGAGATCTATGGAAAAATGAAGGGGCACAAAAGTATTGCACATAGAAGTTAGGTTTTACATAAGCATTTTGACACAAATACCAAGGTTCAGTAGGTCATACGCATATGAAGTGCATTAAAAGAAGCCATTTTTAAACCAAAAGTGATGCCTAACTATTAACCAAATAAAACTATGTTATTTTAAGAGGGGAAAAAACCAAAAAACCCCTCAAACATTGACATACAGCTGTACCGGACTATCCTCTATTTATATTATTGGTATCAGTTTCATCTACGATGAAGTGTCCATTAACAATACCTTACGCTGCTCACACTGCATGGCTGTGTACTAATTTATAAGTCTGCATGTATCACATCCTGTGTTCCTACATAGGAACATGTATAGAATATGAGAAAGCGTGACCCTATTGTCATATAAAAGCCAACAGCTTCCAGTTTTAACTGCATCCACTTTCTAAAATACTACTCTTGCAAGCAGCTATTGAGCAACTCTGTTAGTAAAAGCACGAAAGGTCTAATGCTTCCCCCTCAGTAATAGGAAAGCATTAGTAGTAAGAAACAGGAATTCCGTAAGAAATAAGAAACTGAACTTACTGTTTGGGGCCTTCCCCCTGCCCACATTTAGAGCCACAATCATCTAGCTAGATGGTTATTTTTAGTGCAGGCTCCTTTTTAAAGAGGAGGAAGGAAACGCCCCAAATTAGAAAGACCAAATCAGTATATGAACAGGTTAAATATTCCAGGAACAAAAAAAGTCTCCTATCAAACTAATGGTAATACAAAAAATATATCATTCTTGGTAATGGATCTTACTTGTTCTTTGGAGTGCATACTAATGAAAACAACGATACTTTTATACTTACATATTCCAAGTGACACAGAATGATTATCAGGAGACTAAGGGCATGTGTTAGGTTAAGGTGTAAAGCCTCATTCCACAGTAAAGTCTAGATCAATGACTAGTATATCCAGTACTGTTGTATAAATATTGTTTCCCATCTATGCACTCTGTGTAAATTTTGAAGTACCTTTCCATCACGGAATCGATCATACTACGGCACGCTGCACTGAACACCCGGTGGCAACACACATGCTTTGCTAATGGATCTCATTCTCAGTATACTCTTAATCTGTGCATTCACTAACATAACACACATAGTGTGTATTAAATCGCACATTCAGACAGTGAAGTGTTGTAATTTTGGCAAAAAAGGCTTTTTCTACCCCAAATTTTCCAAGTTTATCTTGAAATAATTCTGTTACTGCGTGTTGAAAGAAAAACAGTTAACAAAGGAAAGTTACTTTCTATATTAAGAATCTCTCAGCAGTATGTAATTTGTGTTCTACCCCCCAGCATCACAAACACAAAATGTATTATCACTGAGAAGTAATAACACTACTTTGAGTAAGAGGTAAACGCTAGAAGTGACTTTATAAAGCAACATTTTGCATTCTGAAAGAGGAAAATTTGTTGAAGTACTTGCATAAGCCAAGCCAGAGATGCTATAGTGAACATTCCTTCCTCCTTCCACTACTGAAGAAAACCTCAACTTCCACAAAATTGTTGTTTTTTTTTTTAATATGTCACAACTGCTTCTAAATACTTATTTACCTGGATATTTAACACTCCAGCTTAAATTTTAGATGCCTTCCTCATCCAGACACCTTCAGTCTCCTTAGGAAAGGAAGAGTACAAGCTTATGTCCAATGCATAAACAATATAATAGATGAATATGCAGCTTTAGTTTAGGGCAGAAGAAAATAAGCTGAAGTTTCACAACTTGATCTTTCACTGAAGAATCTCAACAAGGACATTAGGCAATCTGTCACACAGTGGCATTACAACGCATTTGTCGCATTTGGCTTGTGAAGTACTACTAATGACAGAGAGAGAATGTCATATTAGCAGGACAAAAAGCACTCATGAAGTTCATTCTCCCTCTTCTCTATATACTACAAACAGAGCAAGTTTTGAATTTATTTAGAATTTGGAGAATTTTTGGTAAATGCTGATGCAAAACTGTATGGGGAGAATGGAGAAGTAATTTCTTAGGGTAACATCAAGTTGCAGAAAAAAAAAAGAGGAAGGTTGCAGCATATAAGTATGTAAAACAAAACATTATCACGCAAACTCAAGCACAACATAAAAGTAACATATGAGCGTTACACTTCAAGTTAAAAAAGAACATTTTGTGACGTGTAGTATTACAGGGATGAGAAAGAACATATTGGGATCACATCTGCATTTGGAGGCTTCTAGTCACCTGACATAAAGCAGGAGGTAGTTTTAAAAAAACCCTCCCCTAATTTGTACACTTGTGGATTCAGAAAGCAGCGTTAAATATAATTGCATGCTGCACAAGACTCCAAAAGAATGTCAGCCCTTAAATCAAATATATACATTTTTAATATCTGAAATATTTACATGGTGGAACCTTTACACGATCCCGTTTGTTAAGAACAGTGTTTTCAAGTGTCCTCTCCAGATACAAAGAACTAGTAACGCAAGGTCATAGTTATGTTTTCTGAACAGGTCAACCTGTATCCTTCAGTTAAATACAATATAGAGATACTGGAACATCTTTACTTAATTTGTTTGCTATTAAGAATTGTGTTTAAAAATTAAAAATGTTTTTGAGACAGTTTGCTCCCTGGAACACAGTCCTCCTGCAATCAAAACAGCTCACAGCACGTTATCGATTTGTCTTCTTACCCAGGTATGAGATAAAAAATGCAGTTTACAGTACATCTCATCATTTATACCATATCAGCCTATTTATAAAAACCCATACAAACAAGGCAGGAAAATATCACCTTCTTTTTGTGGACAATAGACTGCTTACAGTAGAAAACAAAAGTTGGGTCTAGTTTAACAGTATGGATAAAAACAAGACTTAGGCTTTGTTTGAAAACTTACGGTTTGTTTTTTGTCAACTCCTATGATCAGTTACATCCAAACAGATATTTTTTTTCTAAATACTAAAAAAATGTTTTTAAAAATAATTTCTTTAAAAAAAAAATCTATCTGATTATTTTGGAGACAGAAGGGATAATAGGGAAAGGCTAAAATGAAATTGAGCAGAAGATATCCTAGGTTTTAAAAAAAAAAAATCATTAAATAGCACTTACTGAATTGAGGTCCTGCTCTTGTTTTAACTGAGCAAAGAATAAAAAACTTCCTGCAATTTGCACTTTCTAGGAAAGAAGCTGAGCATCTGCAGGAGATTAAGTTCCCAGCTTCATGAGTAATTCTAAATCGGCAACAAAGTACCAAGACTACTGCTGGTTCACATCAGAATGAAAAGTCTGAGGGAACTCCTTTACCAGAGTCAGATGAGGGGACCAAAGGAACACAGAAAGCTGTTCTGTGAAAGCACCTCAAGCCACTTATTTTTAAATTCTATTCTGATCACTCCTTAAATAAAAAGAGGGGGAGTATGCAAAAAAAAAAAGCGCTGATAAATTTGCAGTAAAATCATTTGTCTTCATCTGTAACTGATATTAAATGCTCCACATTAAGTGCAAATGTTTTGCAAAACGGGCTTTTCTTTTTTTCTCTTAATATTTACAAGAATCAGAGTAACATAACAAAATTACCAGAGAGCATGTACAGTAGCTGCAGCTTGTAAAACATACCGGTAAATGTACCTTGTGAATTATAAAAAGAACCAATGCAGGATTCCAATAACTAACTGAGAAGGGTAAAGGGGGCCTCAAAGCAGAGGACAAAAAAATTCACATTTTCTACATAAAAAAATACAGGTCTCAAGTCTCTGAGAACAGAGAAAATTCAAAGTCTTTGAATGATGGGGAAAAAAAAAAGCCCAAAGTTGAAATGGAACCCTAGAAGCAAGGAGAGTGCTTTATTTCACTAGACCAATCTTCTTCGCTTCTGTCTCGTATATCAACAACCTCCACATTTTGACTATGAAAACTTCAGCTTCTTCATCTAGTACCTGTAAGAAATACACATTTTATAGATTATTTTTTAGGTCAGGCGTTCTAGACACATCAGAACGACAAAGTGGAGGTAGTGTACTCCAAGTTAAGCCTTTGAGTGAGGCACTGGATAGAACTTCAGTCAATTTGTCTGTCCTGCATTTATCACCTGACTTGACTAGGCTCTAATTACACACTTGTATAATGCAGCTGTTGAGCACTAAGAGATAAAAGTACCAGTATCCTAGACTCCAAAAGTGGCTTGGGAAGAGGCAGAGAAATGGCAGGCTTGGGAAGAATGTAAGAACAGGACATACACGTTTGGTATTTTCCCTTAATTCTCTCCTAGTCTCTGCTCATTTTCAGCTTGGAACTTCCTTGGATATTTATTAAGTAATCCCTTGATGGATTTCTCTTCCTTCAACTTATTATCCAGGCTTTTCCTGAATCCATGCAAACTTTTAGTATGCACAACATCTCTCAGGAAGTTCCCCAGGTCACCTACTAGTCACACCAAGAACAACCTACTAACTTCCACTATGAATCTGGCTCCTACCAACTTCGCCTCCAAGTTTCCTTATTGGAAGTGAGTGAACAATGAATTTTTATTCACCTTTCAGTGTATGAAAACATGGTGAAACTGTAGTAGTATTTCATAAAGTTTCTCTCTTCCCACACCAGGCAAAAAAGAACTTTTACTCTTCCAGAGAAAAATCACCTTTTGCTCATTAAGTAGGAATAGACCTACTAAATCACTAATTATAAAAATCTGATTACAACAGTGAGAAGGAACAGAAGTTTATATTTCTGATACAGTTCGTTATTGTTGATTCTTACCTCTACTGTAGGGACAGAATCTTTGTTCCACATTTCTGAATACTGAGAAATTCTGAACAGGGATCAGTAATTTCTACCTAGATGCTGTAACTGCAAAATCATGCCTGTGCTAGCATGATCTGTTTAATCAAAACAGCTTTCATATCTAATGCATGTTTTCTATGCATGTTCTATGAACGCCAAATATTTCTGTTACGGACTCCTACTATTTCGCATAATTGACTATTAGCTTCAGTATGATGTAGAAGGTATATCAGTTACGCAATGTCTGCTTACCATGGCAACATCATCCAGTATGCTCTGTGGTGAGCTGTGAGCCATAACCTGAAAGAAACAAATGTTTTTAGACTGAAAACTCAGAGTAAACCGTATAAACACCTTTGGATAAAAAGCAGTTACTTCTCAAGGATTTTGAATGCTTTGCACATGCAAAAAGTATTTCCAGTTAATTGGTTCCCAGTATTAGCCAGGGCAAAAATTAGTATTAAACTGCATCAGATTCCATCACAGTGAGTGCTAGTTTATGGCTAGTTACTGAGGAACGAGTTCCAGGAAGCTCCAGAGATTCAACAGGTCCTGTATTTGCTGGCTATTCTTGCATCTCCAGTTAAACTCTCTTAATTTAATGAATAAGCTCCCCTTCCTTCAACAATGAATTCCTAATGGAAGACAAAGGCAAAATTCTCCCTCTATCACTCTTCATAACTGAATTTTCCACCTGCCTGTTATTTCAAAATTTTTTTTTTCAGAACCAAATTAAGTTCTTTCCATACTAGAAAATGGCATTTATTTTTTTAATATATATAATTTAAGTTTGGCAAATATTCAAGTTCTGCTTTTCACTTTCTACTAACCACCTGTGCCACAAAGCTATCACTTGCTTTGCCTCTCATACAGTAGCCCGAAAAGATAAACCAAGACAAGCCATTATAAACATGAGTACCATGAAAGCTGAAGAGTTTTTGAAATGCTCTATTGATGAAAAGCCATAGAGTTGTCATGACAGATTTTAAAAGTTACTAGAATTTAGTTTGTAATTTGATGAAAGAAGCTATATAAAGTTTAGTTTAAACAAGTCATGCAGCAGCTAAAAGGTATAGCAGAATGACTTCTAATGCTAACTCTAAAACCTTAGTATTTGCTTACTACTAAAGCAACAACAGCATCTAAAAAGCTTTTTAATTTAATCTAGTTAATCAAAAAAATGTATGTAAAATCAAGCTGCTAGCTTTTTTTCCCTGGATTCACACAAATCCTATTTTTAAGTTAAAAATGTTAATGGCCAATGAGATATTAACTCTGAAATCTAATGATAAAACTATCAGTTAAAACAGCTGCTCTTGTCAGCTGCTCATTTCTTCAATCCAGTTCCGTATGTTTATCTAACAGATAACAGAGAGCATCTAGCACGTACATATTGTGCACAAGCATTAAAGGAGGTAACCTGTAAAACGTCAGGGTTCGAAGTACACCAACTGTCTCTGCTGAGCAGTATCACAGATTACAGAGAAGCTAAGAACAGACTGCCTTCAGTTACAGATACTCCAGTCATGGCTGCAGCTTAAGTAGGGAGCAAAAGGAAGTGGAAGATACTAACCTTAGAACAAACAAAGTCAACTAGCGTGGCTTCTTCTTCACCAATATATTCTATTATTTTCTTGTTGATCCACGGTCTAATTCGACGTTCCATTAGTGTCTGGAAAAAGAAGGAAAGAATGAGATAACCCTTAGTGATTTGACATCTGCAAGTATTTCTGACAGCCATTCAAACACGTTTTTACAGGACCTTTTTTCCCCCTTCCATAAAAATGCTAGACAATTTGTAGCAACAATTCAGGAGACCAAACAAAAATAAGCAGGAGTACTTCAGAATAAGTATTATATATGGACAAGAAATACAGTACTCAAGTTTCATTCCATTTGATGATGATGCTCCAATCCACTGGGGTCCCAGGAGCATTGTTTTTCTATTCAATTCCAAGGTGCGTTTGGAAAAAATATGCTTTTTTGTGAATGGTTAAAAGAAATCAACTTACTGAATCCACAATTGACCAGTCAAGAGGATAAGCAAAGAGCTCTGGTTTTGCTGTGGGTATCTTCTCAATAAGGCTCTTAATATGTTTGCGTTTTTCTTCTGTATTGACACTTCCTTTGATATTGCTTTTATCTTCTTCTCCATAATCCAGGGGAACAAGCTTCCTTTTCCGCGGCACATCATCACTGTCTTCATCATCAAATTTATTGAAAACACTATCCACAGCAAGCTTCTTCCGTTTTACAGCATTGGGCTGATTAGGACTGTTGCAGGCACCTACCACCCAAAAGACAGAATAAGATATTCATAAACTGCAACTGAAGCTAGTTTGCTCTTCACATATTTCTGGAGGAATATCAGTTTATGTCTTACATAAATGTCTGTGAATGCCTAACATCAGTGTTTTAGTCTCTCAAACTCTGTTATAAAAATGGCAAAAGAGGTGAAGATCTTAAACTGAGTTTATTCAAGATTTTTGAAAAACAGGGTCTTCTTTCTCTGCTCTGAAACCAATTAGCACCCTCACGGAGGGAGGACTATAGCATGAGCTCAAACCTTAGCAGAGGCAGAGCACAGAAGTAAAAGGTTGCAATGAATCTAGCAGTGGGAAAAGCGTTAATCAGTGTAATACCAGTCTCTCTTCATTCAAGATCTAACCCAGTGTGAGCTCAAACTGCAGCCCCAGTATAATTTAATCGAAATGATAAATAATAAATGCACAAACCTTCTGGAATACAAATATGCTTAGTTCTGCTCCTCAGAAAAATTTTTTTTTAAAAACACCAGGAAATTGCTAAAGTACTAAGGAACTCTACACTCATGTTCCATTTACAATTGTCATCAATTCACTGTGCTACTCTAAGAGGAAGAAAAAATAATCTAATTATCAGTTTTCTTCTTTTAAAAGAGTCTTTGTGAATAAACATAAGAAGTATCTAGGGCTTAAGTCTAACATATACTTACACCAATGAAAAGTAGCAATGACTTTTAAAGGAGGTATTTAGAGAACTATTAAGGTGAAAAAGCATGTGGAAATCACTAATCCCAGCTCAGAGCATTCCTAAAAAAATTAAGCCTCGAGGGTGCCAAAACTCCCTTTTTCCCCCTCCAGATTTTGGAAGAGAGATCTATAAAAGATATCTTCTGGGTAGGAAAAATCAAGCAGAGCATTTAGATAACAACAACTTGATAGAAGTATGTCAAAACATACAATATATTTGGAAAACTGTGTGGCTTCTCAGCTTGGCATTTTTTTCATTCTGATCCCATATGGAACATAAAAATAAAATGTAAACTTGCCCAATTTGAGGCTAAGTCCTATTTTGGGCCGATGCTCCTCCGGCTGCTGTTGATCAGGTGAATTTTCATGAGGGATAATAATGCCACAGGGAGATTCATCACCAGGTGTGTTAGGGGTTGCATTTCCACTAGCAGAAGAAACAGATGGGGCAGAACTGATGGGTCGTAAAGTTGGTTTAAGGCAGGGCTTTTGTTCAGGCTCCTCCTCCTCTTCCTCCGGCTCTTCTCTTTTTTCCTCTTTTTCTGCCTTTTCTTCCTCTTCCTCCTCAGACTCTGGCTCCTGTTTTATTTGTGGCTGCCTACGCCGCTCAGCTTCCTGCTCCATCTACAATGAAACAGACAATTAGCAAAAAAAGCAGCTTTCTCAAAAACAGCACTGTTTGAAAAGAACCTAAAGATTCTCTGGTTCTTAAAGAAGTCTCTGTTAGTCAAGAACAAATACATGCAACTACTGCTATTATAATCAGAAATACTGATTAATCCAAATTTGTTTTCTAACTCCATCCAAACATAGATCTGGAAAGTTATTTTTTGTTTCCAGTGTTCTTACTGCTTCTCTAGACTTCTATTTAAGAAAAAGTGAACAGAGCAAATATTAACTATCAGATCTCTTACACAGTTTTGCTCAATACTACCAGAATACCAAGGGCTCTTTTTCTCCTGTCAGACCAACAGCTACTTACCCTCTGGAGTTCTGCATCTGGATCTGGGTGTCCTTCTGCCAGAAGGCGCTGCCTAATTTCTTCTAATTCTTCCTTTTCCCTTTTCCTATCCCGTTCATCTGCTTCCATCTCTTTCTCCCTGTCTCGTAGCCTCTTCTGAAGAGCACTACCCCTACAAAAGATACGGATTTTGTACTTCAAAGAACATTCCAATGAGAACCTTGTACCACAATACAAGAAATATCTGATACAGATGTATTTTCCACTAAACGAAAATACGATTCATAAGAGCATCTGGTGTCCTCTATTTTTGTAACAGAGGAATCTAACATACCAGTTCCCTACATTACTATATAGAATTTACCCCATCACATTAAGGAGATGTAGAGAACGTGACTGCCGATCAAATTATTTTATAGGTTTTTACCTGACAAGAACCAGTTCTGCTAGATTAGTTTGATGCAAATTTTAGGTAGTCCCACGATGAAAGATCTTCCTCATCCTTTACAGAGTTAATGAGCTTTTTCTTTGTACAATTTACAACTTATTTGTAATGACTTTTTTTAGAGGCATGCTTGGTCCCTTCTCTATGCTCCCACCACCTTATTTTGGCATTACACTGACCTCTGCTCCGCCTCACCCACAAGTTAAGTGATAGGAAGGAGCAGCTACTCCCAAACATTAATAAGTAGCAGTAAGGAGTTTCCCTTTTCCCTCTGGCACTTATCAAGTGACACTGAAATAATTTAGATAATTATACGACCCTTACATCACCATATAATCACTTAAATATAAGCTCCATAAGCCTCTGCCAACAAACCCCACAATTCTGTTAAAATAAACAACGAAGATTTTCTTGTTAGGAATCAATACAAAGACATACCTGTAATATTTTGGATCATCTCTGTCATCATCATAATCTTCTAAGAATTCTTTTAACCGTTTGGCTTCTTTTGCCTGCGAGAAATTGAAACATAAGTAACGTTATGAAATGATTTCTGGTTTTCTTTCCAAGAGTTTAAAATTTAGTAATATTATTAGTAAATTAATTTAATATCTACTATACTTCAAACTAAAAATACAGAAAAAGGAAAGGTTTTGGAATTGCATCCTCTTCCAGGGATATGTCAACTTGCTATCATATGTTCAATAGCAGATAGTACATCCGTTACATCCACTGGAATCATGTCTCTGATTTGCAGACTAGTGTTGTTCTGTTCTTAGCATTTCAAAATATTTTTAAATATCCCCTCCCCACTTTTTTTTTTTACATCACAAAAGAAGATGATCAAAGTTCCTGTTCTTCGAATCCGTAAGTCTGGTATTGGATATTTTAACATGGCAGCTTAAGTGTATTTTATCAGTACTGTTTTGTTTCAAGAGCTGTGCTTTTTAAAAAAGATTTAGTTATGTACAGAAACAAATCTAATGGGATACTTCTAGGATAAGCACTCTCCTGCTGTGTTACTAATCCAAACCATGTGGCACTGTATTAATGCACAGGCCTAAAACTGAAGGGGGCGAGGGGAATAGAGAGGAGGTATTTTTTCCCCCTCTGATAAAATAAAGAAGAAAAAAAGAAAAAAATAAAGCAGTTATTTAAGGAGAATATAAATTAGGACATTCTAACCTGTATCTAAGCAATTTCTTTAAACCAACAGTAAGATATTTCTATGCTAATGACTTTGAGAAACAATTATGATTATGGTTGTAAATTCAGCACAAAATTTAACACTGCTCTCTACAACTACCATCCATAGCCAGCATCCAGGAAGTCATGAACAGAAAATATCCTTGAGTCATTCTCAAACATTTTTTCCCCCTCTCAAGCATTTAGGGGGAAAAATTAGATCCCATGTAAAACAATGTATTTTCTAATTTTCTTTTTTTTTTTCCCTTCTCTCCTTTCCTGTGTCTCTTTGCATATTTTGCTTTGAAGCAATTCCCAGTCCATCCCCTACTTAGAACTCTCATATCTTCTCTCCTTCTCTGGGAGAATTATGAAGTGAAATAACACCACCATAATTTAAAATAACTTCTTTATGCTTTAGCACAAAACTATGAGATTACAGAAGTATCTATCTTCCAAAAGTGTCTTTTCAGACAAAACTTCCAAGCGTTATACTGATAACTGTGATAATTTCACAACTAATGAACTAAAGACAGAAGTTTATAAAGTGCTTAGATATATTATAGAATATTCTATCATACATTATAGAAGGTTCAGGCACATGAGCAGGTTGTAAGTAAAAAGACTGGTCTAGTTCCACCTGCATGACATAGAACATATGTAGGTTTTGCTACAAACCTGACACAAATACAGGTTACAGATGTAACAGTGCATGATGATCAAACCACAGTATTTTGCAGCTGCCTACTTCTCATTCTTTTGCCTTCACAAGACCAAGCCACTACGCTTTGTTTTCCAGTACTCCCACTTACTAGACATCTTCTGTTTCAAGTCTATTAACTCTTTTTTTTGTATAAAAACATACACGGTGCTTATACAAAATCAGAGCTCTATCACTATCCATAAAGATAGCAGTAGAACGTTCCATTCTAAATGGGACACAAAGAACAAGGGGGAAAAATTACAAATAAAACTATAAGCCTTACCATTTCCCTTCTTCTTTCTTCTTCCCTTTCAGCCTCTTTTTCATATTCTCGACTTTTCTTCCGTTCTCTGATTTCCCAGTTTTTAAGACGCTACAACAGAAGAAAAAACACACACTCCAATCTCAAGAACATTAAGAACAGTGGTACTACTTTGAAGTTAGTTTGGATTATTGTTTAGAACTAACTGCATTAAAATTAAGCAAATTATTTATTTATAATTTAAAACGCCGGAATAAGAAGTCCAAAGTTGTTCTGACAGTGACTTACATATCTGCCCCAATTCATGTAATCAAAGGATTAAAAATGTATTTAGTAAAAGGAGAGGAAGAAGGAATAATGTATTTTATACTAGAAGACTTATTATAACCCCTCAGAAACAATTTTTTCCTTAAGGAACCTTAAAAATCCCAACCTACCTCTTGATATGCAGCTTCTTTTTCCCGCAGTTTCCTCTCTAGTTTTCGGCGTTCGTATGCATCTTCCTCATCTTCTTCTCGGTCTCTCTTCTTATCTTTCTCCCGTTCTCGTTCCCGCTCACGTTCTCTTTCCCGTTCCCGCTCTCGTTCTCTTTCCCTCTCTCGTTCGCGTTCTCTTTCCCGTTCGCGTTCTCGTTCTCTTTCCCTGTCTCTGCTTTTTTCTCTGAAGGAAGGAAAAAGTCCAAAGTTAAGTACAGAGCCTTCCTCTCCACTCAACCAAATTATTTAACTTCAAATGCATAATGCACTATTTATAGCATCTTGCAAATTATTCTTCTTCTCCAATTGTACAAGATGATTAGCTGATATAGCAATGGGCATAAATCGATACTTTTAATATATTCAAAAACCCATTTACCTAAAAGTAGTTGTTTGAGCACTAACAATTAAATAGTGATACTTACAGAAACTAAGCGTGAGCACATGGCAATTCTTATCAGACTCTGTTACTAGCTCTTCATAAATAAGTGACAGCTAAAACCCCCACAAATAAAGGGTATACTTAATAAATCCTTCTGGTTTACATAGCTTACAGACAACTTGAACCCTACTGACAAGATGATTTTAAGTGAAACAGCTATTTTTTTCTCTAGTGAAGGGGAAAAAAGCAGCATCTAGGGCCTGACATGATTAGTCACAGTCAGAGTCTTTCAGTTCAAGACTGAAAGAGGAATCCCCTTGCTTTTATTTAAAAAAAAAAACCAAAACACCCAAAAAACCCAAACCAAACCACCACACACAACCAGACAACAAACAAACATAACAAAGGAAAAGGTAAAACCTACTTAAGCTAGAAGATACCACAGACATGAGAGAACCTCAAGTAGGAATAAAGCACCCATGAAAAAATAAGAGAGATTTGAGATAAAACCAATATGCTTAAGTCACAATTTGGTGGTTGCTTACTGCGTATTGCAGTCCCTAGATTCCTGTGCTGTGGAGGGAATCAAGTATTCTTCCAACTTGTATAAATACAACATTTTCTTAAATTTTGATTTCCTGTTTTTACTCTGATCTTCCAAAAGGACTATTCTCTTTTGAATGGCAGCTGATCTGCTGAACTATACACACTTCGTAAACAGCACTAGGAAAAGCTGAAGTAAATAGCAAGCCAAGCGCATTTACCTTGATCTGCTCCGATCCTTGTTACGATCTGAACTCCTTTCACGATCTCTGTCACGATCTCGGTCTCGTTCGCGGTCTCTGTCTCGGTCCTTAGTTCGGTCACGATCCCTATCTCGCTCTCGTTCACGCTCCCGTTCCTTCTCCTTCTCTCGTTCACGCTCCCTCTCTCTTTCACGCTCCCTCCTTTCTCGTTCACGCTCCCGTTCCCTTTCTCTTTCTCTGCGTTCTTTTTCAATTTCCTGTCTTTCTTTCTCCTTTTTGCCTTTTTCCTCCTCCAGTTTCTAAAAACCAACAAGAGAACTTTCATAGTTAATTTTGTAGTTACAGGAACTGGTTATTCCCGGCGCAACACACAAGGCTGGTAATGGAAATACCAAAACCGCCACTAATTTTAAAATATTAAATAGGGTTTGGTGGGTATTTTTTGGAACTCATAAGTATGAAATCAAAATGCAGCAATCACAAGACTAAGTTTCGTGCAAAAGCATAGATCTACACAGACCAGCAATCTCCAACCTTAGCAGAGTAGGGCTGGCCTCGTATTATAAGCTGACTAAACTGCACATACATAGTGCACTGCCAGTCATGATTCAGGTGGGCCACAAATTCTGTTGGCCCTATAAGCCACTTGGGTACAAGCAAAGGAACTTCTAGCTGATATAATTAATTCTGTTCAACTAGGAAAATATATTTCAGTGTAATGCTTACTGGGACAGTGAGTTTTTTCCCAAGTCTTGGCAGACTAAAACTGTCCTATATCAAAACTTGGATAAAGAAATTTATCCACTTACACGTGGTACATGTGGTTAAACAGTGAAGAGAGCTGCAACCTTTCCCCTTTTCCCTCCCTAAAAAAGTTCTAACAGTTCATTGGTAAGAACTGGACTCTGCAGAATGGAATCCTTAACTTCCACCACTGCAAGATGGAGAGAGTTAAAAAAAAGGTTGGAAATAGCTCTTTTGAAACACAGAAACTAAAGGGTTACCTGCTACAGTTTTACTAAAAATTGTACAAAATTGCCACTTTTTTTTCAATTAGAAACAGTTCCTATGACCAGAATTCCTATAAGACAATAGAAAATACATCAACAGAATGATAGATAAATCCATCCTTGGAAGCAATTGTTATGTGTTAACTTACAGATGCTGTGCTAGGACATGGACCGCCAACACTGGATTAACCTTGCCTATAAGCTATGTTTCTGGGAGGAAGAGCAAGTACACGGTTCACAAATATACCAAATAACAACCAAATATACCAAATTTCAACCTGATGGATGCCAGAATACCACTTTTTTGAACAAATATTGAGCAGAATAAACAGGTTTATCCCCTTTGGCTCCACGTTTACCATCACTGAAATGAAATTAAAAACTGGAACAATGAAACAGCATTTTCTCTGTTTTTTTTTTTCTTTTCTTTTAAACAAAGCATTTAAGACAACTTTAAAAAGCAATCTTACCTGATAAGTGTTCTTCTGCCATAGGCACAGGGACCAGAGAACCGACAAAGGATTACAGAAATAAAGCTAATTCACTAGTGATTAATGTATCCAGTGAAACTACGCTGCATTGATAGCACAATACAGGCAAACCAATGTTGGATACATTGAAATCACAAAAGGAAAAAGGGACTAAAAATGGTAGGAATTGGTAGAAAACTGATATGAAAAAACAAAACTTAGATTCTACAATATACACGGGGCTGAAAACCAATTTCTAAAGGACTGTATTTTACAGGAGCTTTACAGTGTTAAACCTCAGTACGGTCAGATGTTAAACTAGGTTGTCAACTTTTAAAAATCCAACTTACCTCAAATTTCATATACTTTTAAAGAAAAGTTTACATACTGAAGTGGTTGATACTTACAGGTTATCTTAGATGTTCCAATAGAAATTTCTTTGGTTGAACTCCTGCTTTTTTTCCACTCTCAAAAACTTTGTTCGTGGTGAGATTTCTCAAGAGTGGGTTTTTTCGGGGTTTTTTTGGTTTTTGTTTTTTTAATATATTCACACTAGTGTAAATATACACAGATACAAGTCTTAGTGTATTAAAATCCATTTTGCAGATCCGCTTTCTTAAAATCCAATTGAAAAAATAAATTGTCTATTTTGTAATCAAAATCTGACCTCACCAACTTCTATCGGCCTAAATAAGAGGATCTGAAAGGGTAATGGGATGGGAACGGTATCAGATAAATTGAAGTAATGAACAGAAATGAACAGGTAGAAGAATTATAAATCTTACCTTGAGCTCTCTTCAGACTCGTCCGTGCTGTAAATGGACGCCCCCTGCAATGCTGATACCCTGACAGTCTGTGGTTATTGTTTTTTAAACTCATACCAAAAACATGCAAAGGTTCACTGTGCTCACTAGCCAGCTGCTAAAGATTCAACAGCCCCTTTTAAACATATCCAATATACACAATGACTACTTTCAGTTGATTTTTAATGTTAAGAAACCCAAAATAGCCCCCCCAATAATACAGATTAGAGGCAGTAAAATGCCCAACAGCTTCTGAAACAATGAAGCATGTTTTTTGTTTGTTTGTTTTGTTGGTTGTTTTTTTTTAAAAAACTTATTACTTGTTTGCATCTTAGTACCAGTGACGACTTGGGGCTCGGAATTGAACACAATTCTACTGAAGTTTCACCACTGACCAGTTTCACGTTCAATTGCTGAGCTTCTCCAGATGATTTCTTCTAGAATTTTTCCCCAGGTTTTTATCTCCAACAACTTCAGTCAAGAGAAAAACTGAATGTGTGTATATACAACAATGTGTAGTCACTTGTGTTTACATTGATACAGTTGCGTGAAAACATAGTACCATCCCAATGACTGCATGTGGTAAACCTGAATAACACGGGCATAATTCACCTTGCTGTACCTTCAACATTTTCTTTAACGTTGATTTGGGGGTATTTTGAAATAAAAGGGTGTGCTCAAAAGAGGAGCTTGCTGATACTTCCCTAGGCCAAGGACCATTCCAGTCTTGTTGGGGAAAAAATAATACCAACTTTAAGCTAAACATTAAAATAAGAACATTACATGCATAGTTGTGCTTTACTATCCACAAGTATCATTTTCCAAAGCAGAAACATTCACAGATGCACTAGCATTAGTGGAAACTTCTGTAAGTGGGAACCCTGAGGTGGGACTTGATGTGCACAAACATTTCCAAGCCAGTTACCCCTTTGCATATTTTTCTGAGGGGGCATCCATAAGTATAATAAAAAACAGAAGCTCATACTTACATCCTATTCCATGTTACTTTCCAAGCTGTGAGTTTCATCTTGCATTAGTCACCATATGATCTCTATCATAATGGTGGGGGTCAATGAATAGATTAGCTTTATGGGAATTTACAGTTCTTCCATGCATCTAAAGTTTGGCAAGTCTGGTAACCACTGACCTAGTTTTAATCTTCCCCCACTCTTAACTTAGAACTATTAAAATAAAAGACTTAAATTTAATTCAAGTTTCAATTCTTCATAAAATCTTGGATTATGTTACAAATCTACCTACAGAAACACACTCAAGTGTATGTCTTATACTGCAGCCCCGTTTAGCCTTTAGTTATAAATATCTTGACTTAATGTAGGTGTAGAAACTTAAGTTGCCTTTATTCATGTTAAAGTGAGAAGACTGCAAAACACTCAGTAGCAATCAAAGTCTTAGCATAAAGATGTTAAGGGCCACTTTAACGTGGTAGTTGTCTTTTTTGACTTGTAAAGAACTATATGTATATTAAACCTAACATAAACATAATTTTAAGTGATATTGCAATGTAATGCTAAATTTCATAATAGTGGTTTTTCGGATTTTGAAAAAGCCTAATTTGTATCAAGTGCAAAAACAAGAATACTACCTTGTGTGTGTCTCTGAATTTACTGATCTCTCTTGATATCAGGTCTCTTTTGTCTTCCTCCATTTCTATAGCATTTATATCCTCCTAAAAAACAAGGGGGACAGGAGGAAAAGCATTAAGAGCCATCTGTACAGACATAGGAGAACAAGAGAAAAGCTGAAGGTTAGAAGTTTTCAACCAGTCTTGCAAGAGATAAATAAAGTCCTTCTGCAGTACCAAACCTGACAGTCTGATGTTAATGAGTGAAAAAAAAAAAAAAATCAGATGGACAAGAGTCACAAATCTGGCAACTAGCAGTAAACATAGTCATTGTCAAAGCCTACAATGTAAACGAACCTTGGTGATGAGTGGATAAGGTATCAGTGGGGCCACTGGAAATCTGCGGAAAATCTGCGGAAAAATCCACGGAGATTTTTTTTTTTAAAAATAGATTGCACACTACTCTGAAAAACAATGTTTTGTATGTTTGTACTATAAAGCAATATTGTATTGCTGTGATCTCATTTTTTTGATTCAACAAAATTACAGAAGAACCTCGCTAATTCTCCCTTCTCTGAACTACTTAAAATACATAGTGAGGTCTCATATTAGTAAGACTTCACTGAATTACAAGTATACTACAGGATATTAGTACACTATGGTAGCATCATAAACAAGACTAAGCTACACTTGCCAATATAAATGATCAGTATATTTGCAGTGGGTATGTCTTGATTTTATTTACTCGCTAATTCGCAAAATTTGGTAGATTGCACCTACTAACTAACAGTTAGTGCGAATTAGCGAGGTTCCCCCGTGCTTGAAATTGAAAACCAGATTCCACTCACTCTCAGTTCCCCGCACACATTTTCAACTCCCCCACATCAGTCATGCCTTCATCCAGAAGAACTAATAACAGACTCTGCTGCTAACACCAGCGGAAGTCTTCTTCACACCAAGCCCTTCAGGGGACAACAGCCCCCAAGCTGGCGAGTTTCGCCGCCACCCCCCGCATATATCTGCATCCATCTTCCCTTTCCCCCCACCCTCCACAGTCCTTCTCTCCCCTCTCTTTTAAGGGCAAGAGAGCAACGAGCTAGGACCATGTCTTCACTCCCACCTCTATCCACACAGGCCAAAGATGGCAACTTCCAAGTTTCTTTTCCTCCTTCCCGGTACGGGAGGGATGATGGGGTGTAATTTCAACCCACAAGTGCTATGTATTTAAAAAGAGCTTATTTGTCTACTTTGCTAGCTCAGATTGGTCAAATTCTACATCATACAGAGCTAGCAGAATATCCCTCTGTCCCAGGGACACGCTCAGCACCCAGCTCTTCCAAGACTGCAATGGTCTCTTACAATGTTTAACTACCTGGCGTTATTCATGGCCATATAGAAATATATATGTACCCACAGGACAATACACATTGTAACAACGCTTGTAACAAAAAATACAGCTGATAGCATTAGACAGTGACTCATTTGTAAATTCTCATCCAAGAAAGCATCTTCTCCCGATGGGAGGGAGAGGAAAGAAAAACCAATTCTCAGCTCAGCACTCTTATACCTCAGGTCAGCCATGGCTAACAATGTTGTGGGGAAAGTACACTCGCTCCCTGAGGGAGATGTTGCTTCTTGCACCACACTTAAAACTCCATAAGCATTTGAAACTGCATTATTGCCTTGGAATAGGTACTTTGCAGAAGACTTAAGTGGGTAAAAATATTGGTCAAACAATTTTCCAATCTCTTTCATATTAGGTGCAGAATGGTAGGTGTGAAAGCCCGTTTTCCCACGGTTAGAAACTTGGCTGGAAAAGCTAAGTCTGAGTTTGCTCATTCTTATTCCCCCTTCTCCAGTTTGTTTTAATCCATAAAAAGGTCATCCACAGAAGCAGGTCTAAACCAGAACGTTCATTCCTGCTTAACAGGGTTTTTTTGCATTACACAATATATGAAAACCAGCTGATCAAATCCAGCCAAAATTGAGACGTGCGTGTAAAAATGATTTTGTAAGGCAGGAAGGTTATAATATGCCTTTCATCCCTGAAGGATCCCTCCAAGGTTTGTGAGGTATACATATAAACAACTAATGAAGCGCTTCCACATCTGGAGAGACAGCTGCAACCAGTTGGATCAAGGCGCACTACAAGAATGCATACTACAAGCAGAGAGAAGAAGAATTATGTCAAAAACTACCAGAGCAAATTCCTGCTATTACAAAAGCGCCCTGGCATCTTTCAATGGAAATAGACGGTATGCAGGAACTCTTTACAGTTGTTTTTTAAGTTCTCATCTGAAAAACCCTACATGCACATATAGATTAAACTGCACTAAACTCAGTATTTCCACCTTCAGAGGGATGAAAGGTCGGTTCAATCCTGCCCGGATTCAAACCTGTTGTTCCAAGAAGTCTAGGTGCTTAGATGCCCAAACCATCCTGAAGGGATGGTGTCTATAACTGACTAGCTTTCAGCTTAAAAAAATGAAACTGCTGCTGACATCAATGCTTGTTGATTTGTTTTCTCATCAGAAGTTTAGGTTTAAAGTATTTGCACAAGGTTTGGCCATTATATAAAGGTGAGTTGAAGAAAAATCTGTTTTGTCCAAAATCAAAACACATACGTCCTCCTTCTTTTCCTTTTTCTTCTTCCTGGGGTGAGAGTCAGATTCCTGGGAGGGGGCATTGAGCTCGCTGGAATATTCTCGTATTAAGACTTCAATGGCCCCTTTAATTATCTGATCTCTTCTCTTCGTTTCCTCATCCAGTGCTTCATCGTCATCATTTGTCGTCTCTGGTCTGGAGTTCTAAGGAAAAATTGCAAAGTAACAGGAATCAACAAATTGAGAATAATATTAGTTTTATTTCAGAAGTTCACCTTTGATCACCACATTCATGCCCCTACAGCATTTACTAAAAAAAACAAAAACAAAAACAAAAAAAAAACCCACCAACAAAAAAACCAACAAAACCCCCCCAAAAAACCAAAAACCCCACAAAAACCCAACCACCTACAAGTAGTTATCAATTGCAGTCAGATCTTTTCACACTGGCAATACCATAAGGACCACATAGTTTTACATGTGGAATGGCTGCAGAGAGCAAGTGTAGGATTGCATAATAAAATAGAACAGATAAATGGTGATTAAGGTGGTAGACAGGAAAAGAGAAAGCGCACGCACGCTCATAGAAAGGCACTATAGTCCAGCTCTTGGTCAAAATTTTCTGCCTTGTATCCTCCAGAACTTCAAGTCATTTCAACAGCAGTTCTTCAAAGCCTTCTACTTAAGTGCCATGCAATACAAATGTCTACCTATAACTTTCAAGCTGCAACTTATAATGGGAGAACTATATTAAAGAAACTGTTAGGGAAAACACTCCTTGCACAGCAAACATTTTCTTATTATTGTTGATCAATTACTTTGTAGTTCCTCATCTTTTTGCCCTTTCCACCTTGTAGGGGAGGAAAGGGAACACACACAAAGAAGTGCATTTCACTAAATGTTACATGAAAGGGTAGAACAATGATCTGCAGACTGAGCAAGGTAGCCCACCTCTTGATCCCCTGAATCTTTTAAAAAAATGGAATCTCACCTGAGAATCCAGCTGGGTATCCCGTCAAGCGATAGGTGGTGGGTGGAGTGAGGGGGAGGGAAGGGTCTGATGGAGCAGCAGCTAAGAATGAGGGGGAAGGGAGGATTCAGTTGGAGCTGAAGAGGCTGCCAGGCCAAGGAGGAGCAGGCTGAAAAGAGCTAGAAGGCAGTGACAGGGAGTGGAATTGAAGAGGTCCAGGGAGAAGAAGTGATCAGGGAGAGGAGCTAATTAGATAAAGGTTTGCTTGGTGTGTCTCCATAAGAAATTGTTCTGTAGTGTACATGTTTGATTTCTTAACAAAAAAGATTGAAGAAAAAAGTTGCAACTTTTGGATCTGAGTGGCACCAGCACACCAATGATGGTATGAAAAGAATCGCAAGCAGTATGATTACAATACACTTCATCGATATTCTTCGGCAATTCACAGCCTTTCTTTGCACCACCACAAACGAAAAGAAACTTTTGGAGCTAATCTCACTCTACGGTTCAATGGAATCGGCACATACTGTTGTCTTCAAAGCCACAAACAGTACCCTCTGCTTTATTACAATCAATCCCCCAGGATTGATTATAACCCACAGGAGCTCACAGAAAACAAAATTCATGAGAGAGATGTACAAGAACTCCACTGATGGTTTAAGCTTGTTTATAGTATCAGCTGTGAAACACAGTATTACAGGTGATGCCAACAGGAAACAAGGAAACATGGAATGGAAGGGGCAGTCAGATCAAACCCTTACCTAGGTTAACAGCTAGTACATTACTCCATTCAAAATCCATGAAGTTAGCACTCTGCTTTACTGAGCCATTTAATCCCATACCCTGGGTATACACGGTCAAAAACGTGTCAAGTACTTCAAGTCATCATTATGCCTCTAGTTCTGGTTAAATAAAATGAAATAAAAGTACTTGTGTTCCCACTGTATTTTACATACCTTTCAGAACAATTCCAAATTGGAATTTTAAAAATTTACCTGCCACAGTGTGATTAGTTTTCTTAGTTTTCTGAACAAGAGCCGCTTCTCACTTTCATTTTACAGTTAATAATTGCTTTAAGTACTATCTTAAGGCATATGCATAACTTAAGAGACGAAGCCCAACAACTTGATTGTGATGTGAAATACATTATTTTAGCAAAGAAATAGATAAAATTCATTTTAACGCAAATTTGTCAGTTAAGTATCTTTGTATCTCACAAGAATTCAACATATCAAACATCTGCAATTATTCCAGAACAGATCCTTAGCTCTAGAAAGGAATGGTACAAAACCAATTTCCCCATCTACTAAATGTCTGTAAGGTGCCCACTGCCTGATAACTGCATCATCTACTGAATGATCTACTTCTTTCCTTGTCTTAATTTGTTCTAGAATATCATCAGTGGAAGGGAAAGAAACTCCAGTTCTCCTCAGACAGCTGATTTACAGACTCTGACAGAGTAACAATTACTTCTAGAGTTTATATGCTTTCAAGAGTTTCTAAACAAAAATGAAGCAACAGAACCATAAAGTATAGCACTTATTAGTAGATTTTAGAATGAATTACAGAATTAATTCTAGAGATTCAGTTGTAGCTTACAGGTAAGTTTGAATGCTGGTGAATTAAGAGCTTACACTTCACTGCCTTTCAACATATCTTCAGACTCATTAATGTGATTCTGGCGAAATCCTAAAATGAATTAAGGGCAGAGACAAGAATAGAAACTAAAACACACACTCACAATCTGATCTAGCAAGTACGTTACATTGCCCTCCTGCCAAAATAACACAAGTCACACATTATATACATACCCCGTTAGAAGCCTTTTTCTTTGCTTTCCATTCATCTAGCTGAGCCTTTGTCTTTGCATCAACTTTGACTAGCAGCTTCTTCTCTCCAATCTGGAGGTCATGCAGTAGTCTCAGTGCTCGTAGTGTGGATTCTGGTTCTTTGTATTCACAAAACCCAAAGGCTGAAATGGATGATTGAAATGAAAAGTAGAAGTGTTAAAGCTCTTCAGGTAATTTACTTTGTGTAAAAAAAGTGTTTTGAATCAATAAACTTGGAACTTATTTTTTTAAAACCAGGAGTACACATCGTAAAAAGGTCAGAAAGATCATTCACTTTGATATATGATATCTTTGATATAACTAACGGCCCAGTGAATAAGGTGAAAGCAACATACACATTGCAGATGCCCCATCCCTGGAAACATTCAAGGTCAGGTTGGATGGGGCTCTGAGCAACCTGATCTAGTTGAAGATGTCCCTACTCATTGCAGGGGGATTAGACCAGATGACCTTTAAAGGTCCTTTCCAACCCAAACTATTCTATGATTCTATGATTGTGCTTGTAAAGCTTTTGACATGTCTGTCTTAACTAAGGAAGGCAGTCTATATGAAGACATGTCTCAGATGGATTTGCAATTGTCTGAAGACCAAGGACATCAATCATCAGCTCATTGTTAACCTAGAGGGAGGGGTATTTCAAACTAGGTTCTTCACAACAGTTACAGAAAGTTGTAAATGAAGAAAACACCTTATGAGAGCAAAATAAACAAAGTATGATATAGAAGAAAGCTGAAGAAACTGAATTACATCTTAAAAAAAGAAAAAAACAACCTAGAGAAGATATGAAAACACTAACAGCAAAAAATAGTAACCAAAATTCTTTCCTGTATCCACTGGAGAAAGGTCACAAGAAAAAATAAATCAGTTCAATTTGATGATAGGGAAGGAAAATAAATGTTACATCAGGAAAACCTCCTGAACAAAGAAGGATAATAGATAGTAATGGAAGAGACTATTAACAGTGTTGCAAATATGCTCCTTTGGAGGCTAAGTCCAAGCTGGTAAACCTTTCTCAGGGATGGTCTATAAACTCCTGATTCAGTCTCAGAACAGAAAGGTGAGCAAAATTAGGCCCCCAAGACATTTTCCCATTTAACCTTTCCCAATTTTATTTTTCTCATTCTGTCTTGATTCCTTTACTAGGAAGTATTTAGCAGTTAAGTATCATATACAATATCTTAAAATGTGAAAGTATTAAGAATAGCAACATGTCAGACATTTGAAAAGCTGCCACGTAATAAAAACAAGAGTCTGACTAGAGATTTTGAAAAGTATGAACAATTACCTTGAAGTTTTCCAGATGCCCCCTGTACTCTCTTCCAACTCAAAACCAAGCCACATTTCTGCATTAAAGATAAATGCTATTAATTAATATTATGTTCAAAACATTACAAAAACTTAACCACTTTTTGCAAAAGATGGCATGTAAAAAGGGTAAACACTACTAAAAATAAAACACATCTATGTTCACTGATATCTACAGCTTAAAAAAGCTGTACTCTTCACTTACTGACTTTAAACTCAAGCATAAGGGGCTGCTATTCCAGTGAGTGGGACTAACTCTGCTTCTAGTTTCAATCCACTGCTTGTGGGTTATTACTTCATTCATCAGCCAGGGATGAAATTTAACAAGCAGTCCACTGTACTTACTGCTAGAAGCTGCCGTATGAGCATGTCCGAGGCCTTCTCAGAAATGTTGCCTACAAAAACGGTGGTAGTGGGACCGCTGTTTTCATCATTTTCTTTGTTCTTTAAGCCAGGATGTTCTTTTCTGGCTCCCAAATGTTTTCCAACCATAGACACTGTGGTAGGAACTAATACCTAAAAAGAGAAGGAGAGGGTGTAAAATAAAGTGTTGGGTTGGTTTGATTTTTTTTTTCAATTTAAATCCCTAAGATGAAAGAGTTGGGGATGCACATGTATTTCAAAACTAAATTTTCATACGAACCTTAGCTAGGCTTACGGAGTGAGACACCAATAAGTGGTTCAGGTTTTAACACTTTATACAACACAAAAAAGACTGCCATTTTCTGGCAAAGACAGACAGAAAAAAAAGGTGTACCTGAACATGGCTACTGGAAGGTCTCAAGGTGAGCATACATTAAGTATTATTTCTTCTACAAATAACTAATTTGCAACACTTGAGTCACTGGAAGTTGAAATACCCTACCTAACAGTGTAAAAACCAAGCTGCAAATAGAAAAGTAACTCTGACTCAGAAGGCTTCAATGGACACATGACAGGTCTTAAAGCTTTCACAGAGTGAATAAACACTACTGCTTTATTTAACCAATACCCAATCCAAAGCCTCTTTCAGTTAAGGAGCAAACATTGGTAAAATAAACTGTACAGAGATAGGCACGATCATCTGTTCCATTTTGCTGCACCTCTCTTTCCACCTAAGATTTAATGGTACATATGCACTGAGTCCCTCTTCTCAAAATATCCTTCTAGAAGTGTCACTTAATAAAAATTATTTTAATCAGAAAACTGAATAATGCATTTGTTCCAGTATCTTTGTCTTAAATACATCAGTTACCATGAACATATCCTCCTGTAACAGATAACACAAGCTATCAAAAAATTCAGTATTTTGGGGAGATTTCACTTACGCAAAATCATAGAAATGGTAATTCACCTTGAAGCCAAGAAGTAACCTTTATATTTTAAAGAGCGCTTTTTTCCGCCCCATAAATCATAAATCTTCCTTCCAACTAGAAATTAGTAAGACAAACAAAGAGACCTTTCTCTCATACACTCTTCCATAGATGCATATTACGTACAACTATTCCTTTCTCTGCAACATGGGGAAAGAGCTTGTTTGTAAGATCGTCAACGCACATCTTTGTGACCAACTCAGCAGTGCTGCGTGATGGCCAACAAGCTCAAAAGCAAACCTGGAATCTAACTGATCTAACTGTACTACATAGGAAGACCATGCATGACCCGAAGGCAGAGCCTAAATCATTGTATTTGAGAAAAGTACATCTTCTTGCAAGAACAGTAATTGCTTCACCTTTGCAGCTAGCGGCTCCCGCCATTACTTCAAACTTTGCCTATGTCAGAAACTAGCATAATATTTACATAATAGTTGCATTTAAAGTGAAGCATTTCATTTCATAGTATGAATTCTGATGGAATAAGGCAAAACAAAAATACAGTTGACATCTACTAAGTTTTACTCTCCATTTTATTTTGCTATCATCTCATCCCCATTGTAATACTTACAGTGGGAGCAGGAGCCATAATGCCCATTGGGACAGGAATCATAGGGGTCCCTGAGAAAGACAAGACATTAATATTATTCTGCCCTGTTGAGATTACTGATGAATACAAATGAACTGATCACAGACATGATTTCCAAACCAGACAGCAATTTTGATCACGTAAGAATTTCACAGTATCCGTTACCAGTAACTCCTTAAGCATTCAAGCATAGCCTGAGTACACTAACATACCATGTGCATCCTGGTCACTTTTATCACATTACATTTCAACTTTGTTTGTCACAAATAAATCTATTTTCAAAGCACATTCAAACCACAGTATTCTTCTAGAAGATAGCCATATGATGAATGAGGCAGGGAATTCCATAAATAGAGAGCAAAAGCAGCTGAAGTCCTACAGATGATCATCTCATTCCTGACTTGCTCAATTCACATAGGACAATCAATTCTGCATACAGCTTAGGGATGAGGTCCTATAAAGAATGCCACCAGGCTCCATGCTACTATTTATGGAATAGCTTAATGAAGGTGGCATAGAAAACCTCAATCCAGAAGTTCCCTACCTGCTGAATACTTGACTTGGCAATCTCTAAAACTTAATTTAAAACAATATTTAAACGGGTGAAACCATGCAATACCCTCTTTGCCACTACCAAATTCACTGGCAGCTTTAAGTACTATCATGTGAGCCAGTATCAGATCATAATAAAGGCTGTTTATCTTTCCATGCCAGCTGCTAAAGGAGGTTAACGATATTAAGTGAATGGATTTCAAAACTACTTGCTGGCCAGTAAAGACATTGAGACTTAAGAACAATGAAGTCAATCTCACGTTCTTCAAAGAAATACCCTCTAGGGATCCTAGATCTCTTTTTTCATTCCACAAAAAAACTTCCTTCGTCTTTCACTCTCAATCCTTCCCTTCTCCATCCCTCTTACTGCTGTATTCATAAAATCCTAACCAGACTTCTGCAACCTACTGTTCCTGGACTTGTTCCCCTACTTTCTCCAGTGCTTAGTCCTGAAACAACACTTCTCCTCAGACACCCAGTCCATCTTTATCCTCATCCACTCTGGTTTTGCTTTGATTCCATCATTTATTTTCTCCACCACTCAATCCTCTTCCTCAGTCCCTTCATATTAAAGTCATACTACCTCTTATCCCTCCAAACCGTTCAGAGATTCAAAAGGTGTATTGCTCTCCCATGCTCTCCGTTTCAATCCACCAAGGCATCTCGCAGACTGGAGGAACTACTCCAAGACAAGGCTCTGCTTGTGCAGCCCTGTAACTATTATAACTATAATTATCATGATGCTGAACTTGGATTTTAAAGTGACAGCTCAGTAAAGATACTTGTGTTACCACTGACACTTCTCTGAAACTATCAGCCTGATGCTCAGCAGAAGCAAAAAAAATCCACTAAAATGTTGGACATTATCAGCAAACATACTGATTATCAAGACTACAGGCACCACTTAGTTGCTATACAAAAAACTAGTGCACCTATACCTTGACTACTGCCTACAGACTGATTTCTGCAACCAAAGAACAACACGCAGCCTTAGAAAAGAGCAACTACATGATTTAAGTGATGAAGCAGCTGCTTCACTAGGAAAGACTCTACACTCCGAGTCTCTTCAGGTGTGGAGGTTTGCAAGGCATGGAACACGACTGAGGTGTACAAAACCACAAAACGCAACTCACCCAACTCCCGCATCAGAACTGGGGCATGAGGGAGACACTAAGTAGGCAATGAGTTTAAAGACAGACATAAGAAAGTAGCACTTTACACAGCTGTTAATGAACTTCTCAAATTTGGTGCAAGAGGCGACAGTGGAGATGGACAGTATTGGCAGGTTCAAAAAATATCAAAATGTTCATGAATGAAAAGTTGAGAAAAAGATAAAGGAAAAATGAAAGATCATACTCTAACATCCCTACACTACAGTTGTATGAGGGAACAAACTCAGAAAGCAGATAGGCATACATGCCCACCCTAAATACCATCTTGTATTCCCACTGCCCAGACAATGCATCAGGCTATATGAACTGCTGGTTTGACTCACTACAGCATTTCTTACACACAAACCCTAATTTTTTACATCTTAATGGTCTCCAATAATCTTCAAAGATGACAAGAATTATCAGAATCACATCCTTATCAAATCTTCCACACTTAAGAGATGGAAATGCTAAAACTTCTTATTTTTAACAGCCATATTTTTAAGCAAAGCAAAATACTTTTCCTAACTTCCTTCTTACACAAGCAGACTGCTCTAGCTGAAACTTTTCAAAAAATTATAGGCTGAGCAAGATAACTAGAACATGAAATTTTGGCATAACAGCTAGCTAAAGAGAATATTCTAAGCCACTAAAATTGTGATCTGATATATGGAATAACTTCAGAGAGACTTTCATAAAGTCACTGTGGCATTTTCGGCATTTTCAACTTTATTGATACACTTGTGCTAAGAAGTGAGAGATCCATATGCTCTATATGTCAAAATATGTTACCTGCACAGGTAAGCAAATAATGTTTCTAGTGTGCAGAGAAAAATTTAATTCTTGCCCAATACCAGGCTCCTCCACTCTACATAGTTTGGATTACTAATACTGAAACAAGACTGTATTTATATAAAAAGTCAAACACAGCAAGAAAACAAAAAGATCTTTGTCATGCATGTCAAGCAGCAAATGTTCAGAGCAGAAACTTTTATGATGCATTTAAAAATATTCTTCAGAAAGTTTTTTTTAAAAGTATCTGGTGTTTTTCACACTAGTATATATAACTGGAGTTAGTAAAGTAAGAGGTATGGTTTTAAAATTTAACCTGAGATTTTTGATGGCAGGATGCTACCTAATCAAGAACTCTGTCTTTAGGAGAAAATAAGTAACATCTCATGGATCTCAAAAAAAAGTTTAGAAAAATTAATGCAAGTAAGGATTAGTCTGATGAATGGATGTGCACAAACCATTCCTGAGTTCAGCCATCTGGTTTCTGAATGCCTTTATTGTCTACAAAACATTTGTGCACAACGCAGCTTAAGACCATACAGACAGGAGTTATTTTCTGCAGCCCTTGTGATGAATTTTAAAGGGGTAATTCTCGGATGTATTTCTCTCTCCCACTTGCCCTGTGGTCTCCTGTGTCCAGTCACTGCTGTCTATGCTGGCAATGTACAGAAAGAAGGTGGTTCCAGACCAACAAGTTAAAATCTCAATGCAAAAACCAGAGGCTGATCCTACAGATGAACGAAGAAAAAAAAGGTGGGATTAATTTTGGGAAGATTAGAAGGAATGAGGAACATAACAGTAAATTTGCAAGATGTGTGGAAGAAAGTATGTAAGAAGCAGAATAGAAGAAAGCGGGACTTATAAAAAAGTGGAGAAAAACAATGCAAGAAGTCGGACCTTCTCTGAAAGTTACTCCTATATTTTCACACCACACGTACTCAGTGCACCCAAGTATTTCCAAAGGCTATTACAATGGCTTATTTGAAAGGAATTGAAAAGTCAGTCTACTGTCAAAACAGTGGCTCTTAGAATACCTAACGTTAACAAAAATCACCACCTAGCTTCAGTCTTGAAAAAAAGGTCCAAGACAAAGTCCGGTATTGTCTCTAATGGTTTGATTTCTGGTCAGAAGTAAGCAGCTTTTGGTAGACCAAAAGGAGCTTGCTCACATGACACGATCTGTGGGTAAACTAGAAACTCAATTGCAATGTACATGAATCAGAGTTATTGAAATACATTAAGAGCCAGTAACTTTTGTAAATAATACAATTCAGAATAATAAAAGGAAGTTTATTTCTACAACACTTCTAAATACTAACATAACTTACCAGGAGGTACAGGTGGAGGAAAGCCAGGAAACTGTGGAGGTGGGATCCCGGGGGGAAGTGTTGGGATTCCCATAGGAGGGCGATTCAAATGAGGTGGAAAAGACATTCTTCCAGTCACAATCTGTCAAAAAGATAGAAAAGGAAACTTGTACTAGTCAGTTCCCAAACATGAATTATAAAAGCAGTGCAAACTGTAAGCATCCATAATGATTTTAAATCTTTATATTGACATTCAGCTATAAACCAAAACGATTTTTAACATTTTTTCCCCAGTTATTCATTAAGTTACAGATGTAGTAAAAGTCGTCTTTCACAATGAAAAACAGCACTTCTAGGAAAGCGTTTCAGAATGAAGTAAAAGACAAAACTATATCTTACTTCTCATAGCAATGGTTTACAAGGAGTGTGAATTAAACAGCATTTAACAGTTTGTACACCTTCTTTAAAATAAAGCTATCTTTTGCAGTATCTGAAAATGGAAGTAATCTTGTAATACATATTCAATAAGGCAAGCAGTTCTCTTGTACAAAAAATGACCACACGCAATACAACTGCGGAACAAGAGAGGAAGAACTGGGACATCCTGATGCTCAGCATCAATGGGAATTGTATTTAAGACAACACTGGGGAGATCCCCAAATTCTAGCACAGAAATAGTTAAAAGCTTTGAAGAAGGTTCACTGATCTATTTTTAACTTCCCAGTTCACACATCTTCTAGAGCTCAACTTGGACGACAGCCCATGAGTTGAGAGTCAATATGCTACCATGGAGAGTAAAGATTGTTTTAACATCATTTGCTATTCAGATGGTTATTATGATGTGCGTATTACTGACCCTGTAACAGACACCACCCAATAATAAAAAACTCAAGATCACTCTTAAGACAACTAACGAGGCAAGTATTCTTGCTTCCAGTATTATCTCAGCAACCTTACGTGTTCAAGTCTTCAAAAAAGGTTGGCCCTCAGTTCTAAAACAACAAAATTGGTCACCAATATTACTGCTGAGCATATAGGTATATTCACACTGCAGTGAGGAAGCACTAGAGGAACTTCAAACACACTGGGTTGTGTGGATACGAATCACAAAGACATCGTATCACAAGTGACAAGAGTCCAATTAGCTGCCTGCGCAAACATTTGCGTTTCTCAATGGACTGTACAGACTGCTTTACAACCTACCGTACCATATTTTCACTGCAACTGTTTTCCAAACAGGCAACCACAAGTCAAAACCGAAGCAGGCGGCCTTGAGAAAAAGTGTTAGGATAAGCAAAATTCTGACACGTACAACAGACCTGTAGATTATAAGATGCTTTCCCCAGCTTCCTAGCACTGAGCACACAAGACACAGGAAACCAGCTTTGCTGGCGACAGATGTGCCTTCCATATACGTACAAGAGCAAGCAGTCAATGCCAGTCTTAAATACTAGAAATAAGAGCTAATATCAGCTCTACCATAACAGTAGATACAGTTGAAACAGCTAAAAAATTATAATTATTATAAAATTATAATTATTATTATAATTACATATTATTATAAATATATTATTATAATTATTATAATCACGTAGCAAAACTTTATTCCCAGAGAGTCTGGAAACAACTATGAGAGATAAATGTATATAGTGGATTGGAGAGGATGAAAGGGAAACCCAAATGTATTTTTGAAAATCAGAACTTATTTATACTGGTATAAGAACACATATATGACCCTATAGCATAATTCACTCAAAGACACATTTAAAACTACATCAATTACAAGAGGTTTGTGATGATGGTATTCATTCATTGGCCCCAAAGGGCATTCATCAACATCTCACCAGGAAAAAAGATAAATGTTCCTGTGACACAAGGTCTAAGATAGTAGAAGAAACAAGACAGCAAATGCAAGCATTCCTCCAACAGTTCAATAAAGATTATTTTATACATTATAATAAACATAAACACCCCCCCTCCCCCTTAGAATCCATATGCCTAAGAACACACTTCCTTTCTGTCATTCTTGAATTTTTAAAACTGAATGGGCAAAGAAAAGCAGCAAAGGTATACTGCCAAAACATTTTATTTGGAAGAACATTGTTTATTGTCTCTTCAGACTACGTGCACATCAGCCAACATTCCTCTAGAATCTAAAACTTGGATGGTATGGAAGGGAACAGAACTCCCTTATCCACCTTAATATCACTATTTGAAACTTTTTCACCAAAAAAACAGCCAAGGGTCCCAGGAAAGGCAGAAAATTAAGATCTTTAAGGCTCTCAGTCCTTGTCTATATTGCAAGCTGATAGACAACTGGACAAAATTCAAAGCTGTTTTGGGGCAGTATGGTGGAGCAGTAAGCTATTGGGTCTGAGATGGTTCTAAACAGGCTGCAGTAGCGTTACAGCATCTGAGGTCCACAAGACATTAAGGAGTGGTCTGTTAAACAAAAAAGAACAATTGGGGAAGTTAAACAAAAAAGAACAACTTTCCAGGCTGCCTGTAGGTGCAGTCCATTCTCTCGCTCTGATAAGCACTTTATCTGAGACACCATTTCGGAGAAGCTAAGAAAAAGCCTAAGGACTAAGAGGTGAAACAGTTCTTTGAATTAAAAGATGCTGAAACGTACCGTACTCAATGGATGTTACATACACACACAGACAAATTTGTTTCTTTTGTAAAAATTTAAATAAAAAGCGCAAAGATTTAGCAGTCAACAAAGTAATTGTTACTGCATAAAAGGAACAAGGCAGTTAGTAAGAACGGATCAAATTTAGTCTTTCAATCTTTGAGTCAGATGGGTGTGAAACACATCATTATCTGTAGGGCTTCAACAATCCATTTTACTTGAAGCACCCTGTTATTATTTTTTCCATATTTGTGCAGTTATATTCACAGCATCTAGAAAGTGTATTACTGACTTAATACTTGCACAGGCCAATCCTAGTACCTCTGCTGTCTGTGACACTGAAGATCAACACTGGAATTAAAGGAAGCCTTGGTCTCTTTCTTGCTACTATATGTAACTACTAATGTGAAACCGGCAGAGAGAACAGTCTAATTCTGTTTCCGTTATGAAAGCTGTGAGGATCATCAGATACCACGATTAAAACTGCTCACTGGAGAAGTGAGAGATCTGGACGAGAGAGGAAGATGCATCCAGTCCCTTGCAGCAGCCAAGATGCTACACTGAAGGTAACTGCATAGCACATTTTTTCTGTCAGCAGCTAGAGGACACACAAGAAATGTACATACTCTTCCAACAGTCAGAGGGGCCTCTGACATCAAATTTATAAGCAACTACAAACCAAGGGTTAGGTATGGAAAGTTAAGAGATGCTAAGCTGGGTGTAGATAGAATACACTTGTAGAAATCTCAGGAACTCTCTGCAGACTGTCCTACTACCCTGCTAGAACGGTTCAGTGATCAGTGTCTGATATATTTACTGTGGTCTCAGTATTGTATATGGTGATCTTCAAACTTCCCCAATATATTGAAATATGTAACTAAGGAACTAAACAGTCCTGAGATATTTTTAAAACCTCAGTTGACTTATGAAAGTATTACCTCAAGTGAAATTGAATGTAAGCAGCATTTTTGATACTGGCATTTTAACTAGCAGCTCTTTAAGTGAGAGAATAATTTGGAATGTTACAGTGGTCGCAAAGATACAGGGGTAAGAAAAGCAGTGAGCATCTGGCCTGACACCATTCAAAATACTGAAATAATGACATCTTCGGCCCCCCAAATGATGGATTTGTGTCAGGTCTCTGACTCAAAGTGTAGTCAATTTAGGCTATGTCCGTGCCAGCAAGCAGGGCAGTACAACAGGAGTGGGTCTGTTAAACAAAACAGATGGGAGCTGAGACCCTAATGTCCACACTACACGTTTTGGGGAGGTCCACTCCACTGGAATGAATGCCCATTTGCAGGTAAGAGTGCATTTTTCAATATATTTTCATCCAAAAGGAATCCAGTTCACCCACTGGAATAGTGCAAACCAATGTGAAAAAAGGTTTCCCAAGTGAGGATGACTGCGAGACTTCCTTCAAGAGCACACTCCTGATCCGAGTTTACACAGTAATGTAGGTGCACACTTTATTAGCCTTAGGCAATTTTTGTAAGCTGCAGATTAATGATGTCATGGATGGCAAAACATCTAAGCTTACTCTTAAGCAGACCCAGCTCAAATCCAGCCCCAGCTATTAACTAAAGCAAGTGCTACACAAACACAGCTATACTGTTTCAAGTTCAACTTTGGCCTAGAAGGAGTTCAGTTGCTTTCATACACTGCTCTTCTGAGTTAATAAGTCCTCATGGAACCAAACGCCATGCAGAACCAGCTGCACCAATCTTCTGAAACTTGGAGAGAGTACAGGAATACCCATATGGCTCTAAGGTTTGGTAAAATCCACTGAGACTTGTTAATTCTGACTCGGTGCTATCCCTGCTGGGCCGGAGCTCTGTCCATTAGAAGCACGCTAGCTCTGACACACAACTAAACAAGCGCACAGGGCTGGCCTCAGGGCA
Source organism: Calonectris borealis (assembly GCF_964195595.1). Lineage (NCBI taxonomy): Eukaryota > Metazoa > Chordata > Aves > Procellariiformes > Procellariidae > Calonectris > Calonectris borealis. The sequence continues at coordinate 41,048,510 of NC_134316.1, read as the reverse complement.
TGCTGGACTCAAGTGTCTGAGACCACACAGAATTCAGAATTACTATGAAACAAGTGTCACCGTCATTCAGACAGGGCTACCCCAACCTTCTTTATTATCCCCGACTCCAAAAAAGTCCCAATAAGAGGGGACTGACTATATGAGAAGCTTGTACTGGTCTGGCTGCACTGTTAATGTAATTTTTTTTTAAATCGTAGTATTCTTTAAACCTTTCTTTTTTTATTTACTCCATTTTTTTAATAAAGGGGTGAAAAGACATGTCATAAACAGAATGTAAATTTATTAAAAATCACTGGTAACTAATGTATTTTAAACTGACAATTATATCACCTTCTCAGGGCAGCATCATAATTCTACCAGTGTCACAGAATTAATCTCCTTAGTATCTCTGTGTTTACACATCATAACTTTTATTTTAAAACCTGCAAAACCTTTTAACCATTTTCAAAACAATTAAGTTCCCCACGAAACGTACAGTTACAATACTTACTGTTGAGCTATTGTTATACTAAACAAAGTTAAAATAAACTGTAAAAATCCTGACGTCTTAATGCATAAATAAACTTAATGTGTTTTAAGAATACACACATGTTGTGTCATAACAGCAGTGACAGTATGGCTGATCTAGCTTGATTTCATTTCGTCTGATTTTAACTTCTCTTCAACATTTTCCCAATACAATTCTTCTGCACCACAAAAAATCTGTACACTTAGTCGAGAATAAGTTGCACAAAATAGCTGTGCAAGCTAGTCCCTCAAATAAGGAAGCAGTAAGCGCAAAACTTGTTTGGATTTTTTTTTTAAATTAACTACAATTCAGCTTTGATTATAATCTTAATATTTAGATTACTACAAAAGCGTCTGACAAAATCCACACCTATGGTAAGTGTGTAACACTATGCTATTTAGTAACACCCTGGTTAAAGAGATGTTACACCAAGACATTTGATTTGTATATCCACGTTATTATCTTTCACTGAAATATCCCTATAAAAAAAGCTTTCACACATAGAAATGTTTCTAATGCTTTTTAAGAATTAGAGTAATTCCTATTAAGTATCATACAGTCTTTTGGCATTTGATTCTAATGTCAATACCTAGGCAGCAACAGAGAGTGAATAGTGATTTCCTCTAATTTATGACGAAGTATTTTATACATTTTGTGTCATATGGTGGGTGCAGCTGAGCAACAAAAGCATTTTCAGAAACAACTGGAGAAAATGTAGACAGTAAACCAAGCTATTAAACCCTGTACTATCACATAGGCTTTTACATCAGTCTCTACATGATGTATGGATTTTTACACCGTTCCATTATAAAAATAACTAACCCCATAGTTTGTCACCCATTGGACATGCTGTTTATATTATTGCTTCTTACAAAAAAAACCTCCTTAAAAGAAAAATCTTTTATTTCAAGCCAACTGATTCTCTCAGTGAAAATGTCCACTTTCTCATAGTGCCCTACAGTCTTCTCCAAAATTGCCTGCAAGCTAAGCAAGGCATTAATGTCAAACATAACAGACACGAGGAGAGATAAAACAGATTATACATTTTCTAAATATATTTATTTCTGAACAAACAAAACTAGTATTTGCTCAAGGCCTGTTTTTCAGAGGTGATGTAGAAAGCCTTCACTAGCTGCCATGAAATAAGTTGCATCCCAAACTGCTATTATGAAGCAACCCAAAAAAGCAACATGCTTATCCAAACCAAAGCCTCAGTCCAAAAGCCCTTTACCTAGGGCTCCATTAAACATGTCATCAGAACTTCAAAATCTTTTATTTAGTTCCTAATTCTGTGCCTCTGCAACCATATAAAGCCCTAGCCAGTCAAATAAGTGACTCTCCACTCTAATTTTGCTATTAACTCTTTCCAAAACACAAACACAGCTGTGGCATTACAAGATGTATGTGAATGGGCAGTCGAGAGACAGAAGCAGAGAAACGTGAAGCACTATGTACAATGCCACCCCTACAAACTGTCCTGTTCTTCCTTTGTCGAGTTTGTTCTTGACCGTCTTCCGTAACTGCTGATGCAATACCTGAAGCAATGCTTTCCTGCCCCACAAAAAATTACTAAAAATCCGTGTGCATGCACTTTAATCTGAACAGACTGAAAACTATACAACTTTAAGACTTCCCTTCCTGTAAGCCCCTGTACGACCTACTACAAAAAAAAAAGTTAGCTATGTTCGGGATGTTCGCTGTATTTAAACAAAAACCCCTCTTTTCCTTCAGGCAGACAAAGGTCTTTTTCTATAATGGAAAAAGACGTCATGAGAAAAAGACGCCAATATACACATCACAACTGTTACTGACACGGATGAATCACTCTGATTCTTTTATGCACAAGCTGCTCACACATCTTTTAAGATGACCACCCCAGTCCACACTAAGGACATTAACTTCCCTGCCGCGATACCACCGAAAAACCTTTCCTCGCATGACCCGTTTTCCCGACATCGAATAGTAAAATCCCACCCGCAGCCAGAGGCGGCCCGGCCGCCGGCACACGCTCCGCCACGGGCTCGCCCGCTCCCACCCGAGAGGCGCAGGGCCTTGTCCCGAGCGCCAGACGGGCTCAGCTCGCCTTCCGCGGAGCCGCTCGCCGCCCCGCCCGCCGGGGCCGGCTCCCCGCCGCGCCTCCGGGAGGCGGAAGGGACTCCCACGCCTCCTGGGCGGGAGAGGAAGCGAAAGGCCCCTGCCGCCGCTCTCCCGCGAGCGCCTCCCCGAGGCCACTCTCCCCTTCCACCCCGCCACTAGGCCCACACCGCCTCCCCGCCGAGGTGCGGGCCGCTGCCCGCGAAAGGCCGCCGGCGCCTGCCACGGCCCAGGGTGCGGGGGCGCAGGAGAGCGACCTCGGCCCGGCCCCGGCCGCGCCTCCTCACAGCAGGCGGCTGAAGCGCCGCCGCCGCCTTCCCGCCCCCTCTCATCCCCCCGCAGCCCCTCGCTTCTCACCCCTTCGCTGCGGAGCAGGAGCCGCGTCCGAAGCGCCGCCGCGGCCCCTCCAAGCCGCGCGGGTCGGGGATGGCGTAGGGGAACGCCGCTCGGCCGCCTGAGGCCCGGCTGGGAGGCCCCGGGGCGCCACTAGGCCGCGAACACACCGCGCCGAGCCGCCGCCGCCGCCGCGCTGCGCGGGGTCATGTGACCCGCCCCTTCCGTCAGCGGCCCGACCTGCACCGCGCCGCGCGACCATAGAGGTGGCCGTGCCAGAGCGCCCTCCCGCTCCGCACCCAGACAATAACGCGCCCAACCATAGAGCGGCAGCGGCTAGAAGGGCGGAGAGAGAGGAAAAAGGCGTGCGGGCTGCCGCCATCTTTGCTGGGGGCAGGCGATGTTGAACCGGCCTGGGGCTTCGCCATCTCGAGGTCATGCACCGTCGGTCGGGGCTCCTGGCGGCTGCGGCGCGGGTGGTTGAAGGCCCTGGAAAGCCTCCCGCCGTGGGCTAGCACCGGCGCCTCTCCTGGCTGCTGGCGTGCGCCCCTCACCTGCCCGCGCCCCCTCGGGTAGTCCGGGGTGCCGTTCCCCGCTGCAGCGCTCTCGGGCCGGGCTCAGCTGCGACCCAGCTATGACAGTGGTAGGTGCAGAGTGTACCCGCAGGCACAGCCTGGGAAATACACCTGCTGCTTTTAACAGGCTATTAATAAGGAGGGAACTCGTGTTTTAGCTGCGTTTAGCAAGTTCTAAGGGTCTAGAAAGCTAAAACAAAAATCAGTCGTGCGGTCAGGAGGTGTAAAGATACAGAATCATAGAACTGTTTGGGTTGGAAGGGACCTTTAAAGGTCATCTAGTCCAACCCCCTTGCAATGAGCGGGGACATCTTCAACTAGATCAGGTTGCTCAGAGCCCCGTCCAACCTGGCCTTGAATGTTCCCAGGGATGGGGCATCTACCACCTCTCTGGGCAACCTGTGCCAGTGTTTCACCACCCTCACTGTAAAAAATTTCTTCCTTATACCTAGTCTAAATCTACCCTCTTTTAGTTTAAAACCATTCCCCCTTGTCCTGTCGCAACAGGCCCTGCTAAAACGTTTGTTCCCATCTTTCTTACAAGCCCCCTTTAAGTACTGAAAGGCTGCAAAAAGGTCTCCCCAAAGCCTTCTCCAGGCTGAACAACCCCAACTCTCTCAGCCTTTCCTCACAGGAGAGGCGTTCCAGCCCCCTGATCGTTTTTGTGGCCTCCTCTGGACCCGCTCCAACAGGTCCATGTCTTTCCTGTGCTGAGGGCTCCAGAGCTGGACGCAGTACGGAGGTGGGGTCTCACCAGAGCAGAGTAGAGGGTCAGAATCACCTCCCTCGACCTGCTGGCCACGCTGCTTTTGATGCAGCCCAGGATATGGTTGGCTTTTGTGGAAGGCTGTATCTCTGCTGAAAAAACTAAGGATTTACACAGCAAGAAGAGCAACACTAGTATTTTACGCAGCCATATGCTCAGCAAAAATATCTTACTGTGCTATAAAGCAGCTGGGCCTAGCCATGGTCTAAAACTGGTAGTTTCCCTGACCTACTTCCAGCATTAGACTACATTAAAAGACAATTTTAAATGTACAATTCCCCCCACCATTACATGCGAGATGGTAATTGCTGTAGTTACCACAATGATGGCAAGCAATTGCAAATGGGAAGAGGAAGTGACTGTGAATGGAAGGAGGTGGTCTTGCACATGATTATGAGGTAGACCACAACATGAGCGTGTGTGCACAAAGCTGTTTAAAACATTTTGGATCAGCTAGGGAAAAAAAGTCTTACTATCTCTGTACTACATTTTCCACTGTTTATATACACTGTTTAAGGAAAAGTGCTCAAAATGACAAACAATCCCCTCCACCTGCAATGGCAAGAAAAACATTCAAAGCAGACACTGTTGACTTCTTCGGTACAAAGCAGATTAAATCTACCTGACTGATGTCATACATGCTACCGAACAGGCAACATTACAACCCATTCCATGCAGCCTGCATATTTCCCTTCAACTAATAAAATTTAGTAACTGCAATATCGACTCCTGTTAATATTTCAAATAATTTGTAAACATACCTAGGTGGGTAAAAATGGTACTCATTTTGCAGCTTGCAGGAAAACCAAGGAAAAGAGAAAGAGCATAAAAACAGTCTTAGGAGTTTCCTGTTTCTATGCTGCTGTCTCAGATTGAAACCGTTACCTGCTTGAAAAATAAATGTGAAATCCAAACTCACTCGTACTGCTGTAACAAGACCTTTTATTTACAGGAAACATTGCTTTCCTGATTTAGACATTCATCTATTTTGTTTAGCCAAAGAAATAGACCATTTTGCACTTAGTCATCTTCTACAAATCATGAACTTCAGCCTCCAGTGTCCTTCCTAATCAAGGAAGAGTAGCATCAGAAGCATCCAGTAAAAATAGCTGCTTCCACATCTCTACTCTTTCTGCTGTTGAATTTTAGAATTACCTACCCCTAAACCTATCTATGTTATCTTTTTACCCTTCAGTTGTGAAACTGAGATCCCACTTTCCAGATACTGATCACAGTTCACTTTATTCAGTTCCTCGCTGTGGGCTCGAGTTTCATGCTCAAGCCAATCAATAAGGGTGCAGTAGATGGCTTTTAAAATTAAGGCCAAAATTAAAAGGTGCTTTTTATGTCTGCAGATTGTTTTGCACTTCAAGCCTGAGAAATCATTCCAAACCTGCTAGGCAGAATCTCAGGGTACAGGGGTCAGATTATTTCTAGACTGTGCAACATTTTAAACGTTTTATGGGTGGAACAGTGTTCTAGTCCACAGCTCCAGAATCACTGGGTAAAAAGGATCTACTGGAGCGGTGAAGGAGTACAGTCTTTATAAAACTGTGACTAATCACTGGGATCCTGGATCCTTACTGCCTATCTGCTCTATCCAATGGAGGTTTCTGTCTCTTCAGTATATGCTATGTTACTCCCATGGAAATCAGTAAAACTTGTTTTCAAGGAGCAGCTGAATTGATTTTTGACATATAGCAGAACCAAATTTATGGTTATAACAGGGCATTTAAAAGAGAAATTAAATCTACACTTCCTATTCCAGGAGGAGCAGTGCTGCACTTTTTCTAAGAGAGAGAAATAGGAAACAGTGGGGGATGAAAGTTTAGGCTTTATGCAGAAAGTAATAACTAGCGCAATTTTGTACATTTTGTAATATTTTAAATAAAAGTAGCCTTCAACTGTACTTTTTTTAACACCATAAAACAAATAATTACATTTTGCCTTTTCTTCCTCATACCCTTTAATCTCTCCCTCTATCACATTACCAGCCACTTAGAGGAAGATGCCAAACTCTCATTGATTTGATTCCTTGGCTCCCCATGAATAGCACTGTGAGATTTAAAACTTTCTACCTTGTATTTATTAAATATATACGCTATCCAGGATTTTTTCACTCTGAAGACACTTGGTTCAGCTAAAGTTTATTCCTATAGATGTCAGTCTATTTAGTTAATTTTTTTGGTTAATCTTTTCTGCAAGATACTGAGTGAAAATACATTATCGTAATAGTATGAAAGAGAACAGGGAAGACAGTTACTCTGCCAATCTTCAGTCATTCATCGTCAATAAACTGCAGAGAAGAGAAATAGATAAACCATGTTGTGGGAAAATAACGGAAGATTGGTGAGGAGGATTGTAAACACGCTCAAGTGACTTGCAGCTGAGGTGTCGAAAAACATATATATCACACTAATCGTTGTTTAGTCTTGTGTGTTTGACAAGTAGCACATCTGTGTTTAGATAACATAGGCCTGTGATAGACTTAGAGGCACCCTATTGAACATGCTTGACATTCCTGCCCTGCTGTGGGAACGATGAAAGCACAGCGGCGAACTACGCCTGCGTGAACCCCCGATATACAGGCAAAACCAGCAGGTTCGGTGATCCGCTAGCAAGGACCGAGCTCCGCGGTGCCTGCGTCCCAGCTTGTGTGCCGCTGCCCGGGTGCTGCTTTGGGGATCCTCCAGTTCACGAGGTAACAAAAATAAATTTACTCTTTGCATTTCATCTGTGGTTTTGTGGTTGTTCCTGTGTCCTGCCTGTGTCGGCTCACATATATGTATATGCCTAGTTACACAAATATATGTAGCAGAATCTAGTAGAACAAAAGTACTTCAGCGATACAGTTGAATTCTGACAGGGCCTCGGTCACTCCTAGGGTTAGGAACTTCACTGATGGCTCATTTTCGTGGTAATTGGACCTGCTGACTCAGTTTTGTGAAATGATGATACATCACTTTACAAAAGGTAAACTTGCAATCAGTGCTGTCTACATGAATATCCAGTCACGTAATTTGGCTCCCTCTTGAAATTATTTGTATAGAACCAGACCAGGGGACCAAACAACAGGGTACTTCATAGCTGCTCTCCTATGGTTATCAACATGTAAAGACCACTGAAGTGAAACAGTGCATCTCCTTCCTCCAAGAGGTAACCATTAGCATTTGATCCAAGCATCCAGCCAAAAACTCTGGTTACTTCAGATGAGAAGCTACGGTACAACAAAAATATTTTTGCATATTATCTAAATCATGTATTTTCATATACATGTACAGCCAACAAAAAATAACTTGTCCTTTTCTTGTAGCACCCTGCCCTTTCCAGCCAGTACCATAAGCCAAAAGCTCACTGGAGCCATGGCTGGCTGAGGTTGTTTCCTCAACGTGGACCATGTCTGTCTGCATCCACTGCCCTTTTCCACAGCTCCAGTTTCTGACCACAAATCTGCCCTTTTTTGGCAGTCGTGTGCCTGTTTCAGATCTGTAGTCTGGTGGCGGTTCTACATTGGCTGTACTACCGTCACGAAAAAGAAAAAAGGGCGATAATTATAGTGACTGGGGGCGCTCCTTGTCGAGACTGCGTTTAAACGCGCGCGTGGCACAAGCCCTCTCTCCGGCAAACCATGACCCACTTATTTGCCAGCCCTGGAGGCCTGGGAGCGGCCGCTTGGTCGCTCTCCAGGAGATGGAATGAAAGAGCTTTGCTACGAATTTCACCCCTCAAACACCTGCTGGGGGCTATTTCCCCTCCTCCGGCGCAGGGTGGCCCACAGGCCCGCCCGCCCGGCCCTCCGCCCGCCCTCAGGGGAGCCCGCCAGCCGCGGGGCAGGGGACAAAAATAAAGCAAACGGAGAAGAAAACCCTCGGGGCGGCGAAAGGGCCAGGACCACCGCGCCTCGCCGCGGACGCCCTCAGGGGCAGGCGGCGGGAGCGCCGCCTCACGGCGCGGCCCCCAGGCCAGCGGCCCCCCGCCACGCCCTCGTAACGCCCCTGGAGGCGCAGCGCCCTCACCCCGCCGCGGCCACCCGCCGCCACCTCTGCCCCGCTAACCTCCCCGCTCCGCCCCGCGAACAACATGTCGGGCCTCGCCGCCCCTTCCCGCCCCGCCCGGCGGGCCAGGAACTACACCTCCCAGCAGGCGCCACGGCGGGCCCCGCGGCGACGTGCAGCCCGCCGGCGGCTCTCCGTGAGGCAGCGCCGGGCCCCCGGACTACAGCTCCCGGCGTGCCAGCGCCGCCCCGCCTCCCGCCTTCCCGTCGCCGCGGTGAGAAAATAACCCTGAAGTTCCCCGCGATCAGCTGATCCCGGCTGGCAAGGAGGGGAGCGGGCGGCGGGGGCGCGGGTCCTGCCCTGCCCTGCCCTGCCCTGCCCTGCCCTGCCCTGCCCTGCCCTCCTGGGCGCCTCGCCTGCATGGTCGGGTCGCCGCCCCGGCCCCTGGGGGAGGAGAACCGGGACACCCCCTCGGGCGCGGAGGGGGCGGGGAGGAGGAGGAAGCCGCGGCCGGGACCCGACTCCTTAGTCACCGGGTGCCGGCGGGAGGAAGGGGAAGAAAGGTGGCCGCCGGCTTGTAAACAATAGCCCGGCTCGCGGCGCCCGGTGCCGCGCTGCCTTTGTTCCCCGCCCCGGCTCCCCGCCCGCTGCCGCCGCTCGGAAGCCGGGGTCTTCCCCCTTCCTGCCCGGCCGCTGCCTGGGATAAGACGGCGCCGCGCTGGGCGCAGCCCCAGGTAGGTGCGGGGCGCGGGAGCGAGGCGCCGGCTGGCACCGGCGTTGCGTAACTGGGGCCGGCTGGCGGGGGGCCGCCCGCCCCCGAGCCACAAGTGCCGGCCGCCGCGGGGCAGTGCTCCCGGCCGGCTGCCCGGCGCCCGCCGCGGCCGGTCGCTCCCTCCCTCCCTCCCAGCCGGGGAGAGGGGGGCGCCGAGGGCCAGCCCGGGCGGGAGCGGCTGTGTGCGGGCTGGGAGGGAGGGGAGGCAGGGCCGGGGCCCCGCACAGCCGGGAGGCAGCGGGTCGAGACAAAGGCGGCTCGGTGCGCAGGCTGCCCTTAGCGGGCGCTGGTTTCGGGGCCCTGCTCTGGCAACTTGGGTCGGAGGGGGCGAAAATCCGTCGCCTGTCAGCCTGGCCGCGGTAGCGATCGTTATCCAGCGTTACTAGAAGGAGCGCACAAAGCGAGCGGATTTCTGTTTATCTGGCGAAGCACATCAGGAAATTCCCAGCAAATAAATTACTGTGAACTCTGAAGGAGGAGCTTAGCTGGGGAGTGAAAGCAGAGAATTTTCTAGTATTGACACAGTCCTCTGTGTGTGCGTGTACATGTATATGCACTTGTGCATTTCTGATGCCTTTTTTGTCTCTGTGTCACCACTGTCTCCCTCCGTTCTCTGCTTCAGGGAAATACTTGCCCTATCTGCTGAAGTACACCAGACTGGGTTTTTTTCTCATCACTGAAAATATGTTTTACAGCTAAACAGAGGAAGAATGTATACCAGCATTTGGGTATAACAATACATGAAACCAGCCACATTGCTTAAGTTTATTTTGGAGAAAGAAACCTTCACCTGCGCTTAACAGACTCTTCCTGGGAGGCAGGTCAGTGTATGAATCTTAGAAAAACATCTATTAATTATTTAAAATTAAGTGTGGACAGAATTCCCATTGTGTTTCTTTCTCCTGAGAAAATACTAAATTTGCAACTGACTCTTACACATATCATTGTTCAAAACAGAAACAGGAGGGAAAAACATTGCTTTAAAGAAATCTGAAGATGAGTGCCCACACACAAACTGCAGAGAAAGGACAGAACACGACACTCCTGTGCCAGGAAAGCTATGTTTGCAGTGGGACAGATGAAGCAATCTTTGAGTGTGATGAGTGCAGGAGCCTACAGTGCCAGCGTTGTGAAGAAGAGCTGCATCAGCCGGAAAGGTTACGGAACCACGAACGGACCCGTATAAGACCCGGCCATGTCCCGTACTGTGACTCCTGCAAAGGTGCCAATGGGAACATAATGCATGCCAGTATGACGGGCTCGAGGCAGATAGCAGCAGTGAGGTGCCAGGTGTGCAAAATCAACCTCTGCGTGGAGTGTCAGAAGAGAACGCATGCTGGGGGGAACAGAAGGAAGCATCCTGTCACTGTGTACCATGCTGGCAAAGCCCAAGAGCAGGAGGAGGAGGAGAGGATGGATGAGGAGACCAAGAGAAGGAAGATGACAGAGAAAGTTGTGAGTTTCCTCTTGGTGGATGAAACTGAGGAGATTCAGGTAAGAACTGCTGTGGTTTGTTTGAACATTCTTTGGTTTCTATCTCGGTCCACAGGCTGCTGTGATGCATGATTAATATTTGAAGTGTAACTGGCAGCAATGGTAACAAAATGAGGCTAACGAGTTAAGTGGCACTAAGTGAGTATCTTGTGCCAAAAAGACACAGTGCCTTGGAGTGGCCTTCCTCACGTGTTCCTCAAAAGGTCAAGTTCATTAAAACCTTATGTGTGGCAAGAGCCTCCCCTAAGAGCCTTGGTAAGCGAAGCTGGTGAAAGAATTGACTCTGTACTGAGACACACACAACTAAGATAAGAGCTGTCTGTGCAGGATGCTGATCATTCCTGAACAAAATTGAACTGAGAGGATTGCAGTAGATATCTTGCAAATAGGAGTGCTGGCAGCCAATCTCCTACCGTATGACTAGGAGCAGGCACTGTACCAAGCAGTGCTAATGCAAGACCCCTGCTACCCTCCTTTAGCATCAGTAAATCCATCTGATTTTTATGAATAGGATAAAGTAGAAAAAAGGGTCTAAAGTGTGCTATCCAAGTCCTACAGACACGAAGCTATAATGCTTGTCACAAATATTATTCCATGTTACCTTTTGCTGAAAGAGGACCAAACTGGCCATCAATTTGGAGTATTACCTGCTGGTAATAATGATATAAATACTAGTTGACTAGAAGCAGCCTCTCAGGAGGCATTATTTTAGAGAGTCTAGCATTCAGTATATGTAGTTAATTAACTCTTCTGTGGGCCCTTACCTTTGGTGAGCGTAAGCACTTTACAATGTAAAAATACTTTACAAATGTAAAAAAAGCAATGTATGAAAGTCACAGGGCAAGTTAGTTACACAACTAAAAATTCAGCTTCACCTTCTGGCTTCCTTCATGTTAAAACTCTTCAGGAGGCACTGAAAGAAAATGTGTAGTCACCTGAAGACTGAATATCTGGTTGCTCTAATTTAACATATTCATGCTATCAGCAGTAAAAAGAATTGTGATGATATTCTGATTGTTGGTAGATTAGTTATTTGTATCCATCATAGTAACAGTCAATGTGTCTGCCATGCATTGTAAGGAAATGTGACCCAAGTACCTTGCATCTATTCTATACTATAGAATAGTGTGTATATATGTATATATGTACACTGTAATTATAGTATAGTATAGAATAGATGCAAGGTACTTGGGTCACATTTTTGTTAGTTCAGGTGTACTGATTGACAAATTCTCGTGGCTTTTGGAGGGGAAAGGGAGGAAAGGATGACAGTCTTTATGATGCACTGACATAGAAAACACACTATGACTGTAAACTGAGTGAGTTTCAGGTGTAGTGGCAGTCCTAAGTTTGTATGCCTCTCCTAAGTGCACACGCATTTCCTTGTAATGCATGGCAGATGCAACTATTTAAGATGCAAACTTTTCAATAATCTTCATCTAGCCACTAGAGCAAGCTCTGAAATGCCTTAGAACAGGGCTGTCCTGGAAAGCTGCTCACAAGCTGTGGCGGTGTGTGATTGTACTGGTTTAAGTTATCTTTATACTCCTGAATCTGTAACCCCTATTGAGGCAGACTTTTGGCTGCCTCTTGCAAGTAAGTGCATTGCTATCTAAATGTCATGGGCAATAAAGGCAACTTCCTTATTGGGACAGCAATGGTCCTTTATCAGATCATAGCAATTTGATCAGAACAGGGTTGAAAAAGCTCTCCAAAAATGATCTTGCTTCACTATCAAGATGTTGAATCAGAGCTCTTCTATCTGGAGTGATCTTCTCTTCCTCATAGCTGAATACGTACATGACATCTCATAGCCAGTCTCGAAGCAGTTTGAGAGTTTTCAATTAAAATATTTTCTGGCAGCTGGAACTTAGAGTGCTTGCTGTTACAGTGAGGTTTCTGCTAGTGAGCCTGAGGACCTTTATTTAGAGAGGGCTGTCAGATGACTAGCTAGCTCTGAAGACATCTTCTGTAGCATCTTTTGCTCTTGATAATACTGAACAGCCAACTGAGCTATAGGAAAGTGATCCTCAGTCTTTTCTTTTGTGCTTGTCATTAGCAAGATTATTGCTGATTACCTGGGGAGAAATCCTGAGGATGTTCTTTATTTAAACTAACTTTTTTTCCAAAAATGCCAAAACAGTAATAACTTGAAATGTGGAGATTCAGGGTTTGAGGGTGTGTGGCTTTTTAAGCTTTACCAGTCTGTTTTCTGACCTTTGGAACTTGAAGATTGTTGCATTAGTTAGGAAATAAGAGAGGAAACTGCTGATTTGCTGTCAGTGGTAGATTCTGCCATAGCAATGTTAAATGCTAGTCCTACAAAATTAGGGAGAACTAGTTATGCTGCTGAGCAAAGACAATGGATTGAGATACTTGCTGATGTATACATGTTTACAAACCTCTAACTTAAAAGTAGTTCAATGAGATGGGAACACAAGGCAAAGAGATTTCTTTTTTAGTTTCCTTTGGAACTTGGAGTTATTAAGCTCAGGTGGTTATGTTTCATCTCATTGTTCCTGTTGGCTTCTTGGAGGTGGTAGCTCTGAAACTGAAGGACATTTATAGTGTGTAAGCAATGACTGAGCTAGTTACAGATCCAGAAGCAATGTAGATTAATCCATAAGGAGCTGTGCCTGAGCAAATTAGTTTGGCTGAGAGGTGGAGATTCTCAGCTTGGGCTCAGCACTGCACTGATACAGCTATGATAATTCTGCGATCTGCATAATTGTCTTTGTGCCATGTTGCACAGATGTGCTGGCCTGCTCAGATCTAGTTTGGAGCTTTTTGCACTTTGCAGACATAACCATAAGCTCAGAAAGCTGAGGACTTCTTGTGCTTGTTTTGAATCCACTTAGTCAGGAAAGGTCCCATTTTAAACCACTGCTTGTGAAGCAGTTGTTTGTAGAGAACTGATGGTAGCTTAAGTTCATATCTGTGAAATACAGGCTTCTCTGTGATGTTCATCATAACAGCACTATATCTGAGCACCTCAAAAAGAGATTGGTTATCTCATGTTAAGAAAATGCCATTAAAGGTTAAATCCAAGTTTGCACTGCAAGTCTGTGGAAGAACCAGAGAGAAAGGTTGTTCCTTATAGAGTCCAACCCCAGCCGTCTCACACACCACACAGCATTTTGTGACTCTTGTGAGTTAGTCCCCAATCATCTTGACCTACACCACAAATTTTCCTTTCCTTCTTCCAGGACTTATCACCCCTCATAAGACCATATTGACTACTTCTATCAGAAAACAAATCTTGTCCATGTTTTACAAATTGGCATCACCTGCGGTGTAGACCCTGTTCCAAGGTCCTTTTTCGCAGGCTTTATTACGCAGTTTCTCTTTACACAGTATTAAACTTTTGGCCTTATCTATCCCATATCTAAAGCTGAGACTTCAGTCAAATTGTTCTTGATAACTGCAGCATCTGTTTGTTAATAGGCTCTGACGTAGTCTATCTTCCTTGCTCATCTCCACTCAGAATGATATTGTGGGGATTACTTCCTCAGTCAATTGCTTCGGTCTTGTCACTGCTCTTGTTACATCTTCCACATCTCCTCTTTGCCATGTTAGACTCAAACTGCCTGCCTTCTTTTTTTATGTGTGTAAATCCCTCAACTGAATCTCCTGATCTGTTCTGTCAAGATGTTAGCTTTCCTTTCTTATCTCTAACTTGCTGAATTTTCAAACAAGCATCATTGTGCTGTTACTAGTGCTGCCTCTGGCACACAGGAGGCACTTCCCTTAAGAACTTACAGAATCAATTAATTGATCTTGTTTAAAACCCGCCTGTACTCATGGGTCTATTAAGAAAAACACAGCAAAATACAACAATAAAAACAGGACTCAGGTTAGGATAGTTGTTTTGAGTCCTGATACCGCCTCACTGTCTCTTGAACTTTTCCACTGGTCTGTATCTATCTTTGTGTCTTGTACTTACGTTTATGCAGTTTCTGCAACAGTATCCATTTTTGCTTTGTCTTTACACAACACCTTTGCAACAGAGCTCTTTAGCATAAAGCAGAGAGTTATGTATCAGTTGTACAGTGAACTCTATTTACTACTACTTCTGAGGTAGGGAAGAAAAAATGCTTAACAACACGTAACAACAATTTGATATTTTTATCTTGGGGAACAGATGTTGAGAGTTCTTACCACGGGATCAGAACTTGGTTGTAGTGTCACTAGTGGCTTCTATGATAACACTTTGTCCAAAGCCCGAATTAAGGTCTCAGCACATATACTTTATAGAAGTAGAGAAAGTCTTTCATTGACCCCAGAAGATAGGAGACATGCTTGATTGTTATTAGTCTGCCTTAAAGAGTTCAGTGATCTTTGACCAGAAACTAGCTCTGTCACAAAAAATTACCCAATCTCTGGGTTGCAAAGAAAAATAAAAGGTACTGACTTTGTAGCCTGCCTTACCAAGGAGACCGGAAGAAAAGAAAATTTTTCCTCTAGCTAGTCACAAAAATAATATCCCCAGCAGTACAATTTTATGTGGGAGAAAGGAGCATACATTTATTACTGGGCCTCCCCTGAGGTACCCACTATGAGCTCCCTTTCCTCACTTAGCAGAGTCATCTTGCTTTGCCAATAGACACCTCAATTTCCTAAATCCAGCCCCATTCCTTGAGTTCTTTTTATTCCTGTTAGCAGGGTTAGACACCTAAAGGATTAAGCTCTTTCCCTCAGCAAATACTGAGCAGGATCTATATAATGCTTTGCAGACAGTTTAGATGACACAGAATGACCCGTAGCCCTTATTTAAATGCAGACCTTTTTATACAATCATTAAATAACCAGCCTCTAACAGCGTAACAGTCCATGTGTCCTCCTCTGTCCCCTCTTGTTAAAAAGTTACAGATACAGAGTAGTAACTCGTTAGGGGTGCTAGCTGCTTTGCTTTTCTCACTCCCACTGTAAAGCTGATGAAAGTACTGTGATTTTTCCTTATTACCTACTGATTTGAGCCTGGCCAACGTCTAGGGATGAGAGAATGGAGAGTCACTAGGAATGCTTTTTCCAGTCAAGTATTCTTTGCCAGTCAATGCAAGCTAATGATGTCTTCTCACCTAAGAGAAGATCACACTCTCTTAAGTCTTATTGCTTGCCACTGTAGTGGAAAAGGCATTTGTATAGCAAACAGTACTAGTTCCTATGACACTTTTGCTTGATTTGCTGTTGGGGGAATGTTTTTCTTTTGTGCTGTAGGGTAGCATGGTCAGCTGTAGGTTTCTGGGAATTTTAGTCTGTATCCTGTAAAGTGAAGAGTCACAGCTGGTATATTTGCCATGGATGTAAAGGAGGAAGAGGAAGTGTAGAAGGATCCAAGTTTTTTAGGTCAGTGTGATCTGTCGGATCGGGATATGTAATTTCTGTTCCTCATCACTGTTGCTGTACTACTGATGAGTTTTCCTCCTCTGCGCTTCAGAGAGGTTTTCTTGACGAAGTATTTTTTGGAGTTTGCTGTCCTACTCTCCAGGAATTTTTCTCTTATTACTTTGCTATCTTTCAGTATTCCTCCCATCCCAGTCTGTTATCAATTTTGCAGTTCCCTCTCCTAAAGTGCACCGTTTTTCTGTCCTTGGAATAAAGTAGTAGAAAAACTACTTAGCAATTGCTGGTTAGGAGTGTTCTTTCTTACACTACCAGTATTTTGAAGAGTATTTTAGAAGATGGGAGAGGAGCCATCCATTCAACAAATGCACAGCTCCTTTAACAGTCTCAGGCTGACTCCTCGCTAATTTGAACATAGCCACTTAAAAATACTGCTTTTCCCTTGCACCTTCTTCATGATGCAGTTCTCCTGCACCATAATTAAAGTCAAGTCTCTTGCTTGCTTCCTGTCTCTCTTGTCCACATGCTGAAATGAGTGCAGGTGTGGAAGCAAAGGAGAGCATGTCACGGGAGAGAAGCTGGTAGCAAACCACTCTGGAATTACCCACTGTTCGATTTGAGGAGTTCCTGAACTTAGTTCGGTTCCTGAACTAAATAGGGTTGGTGGGGGGAAGGGGGCGTTCTAGTGCTTCCTCTGCTGTACCCCTCTTTCCACTTATCCAGTGGATCCTTTTGGGCTCCTGGGTGCTCCAGCAGGAGCAGGGTGTGAGTGCTTTGGGGTACATTCAAGAAAGAAAAGGGAACTGGCATCTTGCTGTCCTCCAGCCCTTCCGTGCTTCCCATCTCCTCCACTTTCTCACTTCTGCAGGGGTCACTGGGAGGCAGATGTTGCTGCAGTACACCTTTCACTTTTTCACTTGGGTTGTTAATTCCTTGCTTTAGGGTCGCATAAAGGCAGAAGTTTCACAGTCCTTTGACCTGCCTGTCAAGACACCCTGAAATTGGGAAAATAACCAGAGTAACTATTTTCTAGGAAGAGTGGAACTGTAGTACGTTTGTAAATGCCCCTGTTGGGTAATCTAGTTACCCTTAGTATTGAGGAATACTAATAGCAAGTCAGTGAACGAGTTCATGCTCTAACTGTCTTCTGGGCAAGTCTCTTCACTCAGATGTGGTCTCTGCTGCTGTGACATTGGGGTGATAATTGGTAGCTGTGTGGCCAAATTAACATCCATGGAGAACTTGAAAGGTACTTAAGATACAGAATAATGATTTCTGCTTTCATGTTTACTGTTCTCTTTAAGAGTTAGATGACACTCTTAAATTAGTGTTATTTCTGCAGCAGTTGCATTTACCTTGAAGTCTTTATTAGTTTTGAGTTCTTGCAAAAGTAGTTTTTCGGCTAGCAAACAGATTGGTGGGCTGTCTAGTCTTACTTCTGCTTTCAGCAGTTTCATATAACTGCAGCTGTCATCTACAAGAGTAACTTACCTGGTAATAGCAGTATTTCAGTCAATATTGCCTCTTAGGTTAGGGAGGAGTCCAATCAAATTGAATTACCTCCCATGCCCTTCTGTTTTTTCCACCACTATCTTAAAACCTTTGAAATAGAGTCTCTCTCTTTGGGTAGGGTTGTTAAGCGCGATTTAACTCTTATCTCTTTGTCTCTTTCAGGAGAGAGTCCTGTAACAGATAGACATGGGCTTCAGACATGGGCAGCCTCCACCCTTCATTGCAGGGACCTGTAGTTCCTGTTGAGACTCATTCTGTTAGGCTGTGTACAAACCCATGAAAATACTGTCCCTGAATTCCTTTGTGAGAGCTGTGGGAAGGAACAGGATAACTTTGGTCTGAAAAAGATACTCGGTTCAGGAACACTATTTTCATGGGTGCTTACAGAGCCTAATAGAATAAATCTCAACCGAACCCGTAGGTGATACTGCAGTGAAGGCAAATAAGCAGGTACAAAAAACTTCAGCTTAGAAAACACCCCTAGTACAAATGCTTTCCTTTGGTTGAGCCAGATCTGCACCCAGCATGGGGAATAAGACCAAAACTAGCTGAAGCTGAGGAGTGTTGGAATCTAACCTTAAATCCTCAGGGTGTGTCTGTCCCTTCCTCTATTTTGCCCTCCCTGCATCCGGTGACAGGTCACTCTATTTGGGTTTGGGGCTCTGTAGGACTCTGATCCTGAAAATGCTGTTGTCCACTGTCAGCTTGGCTGAAGTCTAGGAGATTACTGAGGACAATAATGATAAATATATTTAAGTGTTTGCTGGGTCAATGATTAATAGTTTACTCCTGAATACCAGATTGTAACTACTGGTATGACATATGCAATTTTATAAACTAATCCATTGACACAGCCCTTCTGGGAAAACCCTTCCAAGCTACCATAAAATGTTTACATAGTAACAAGTAACTCTCTGAGCAGTCAGGTTAATGAAGTCTAATTTCTGAGATGTCTGCCTCCCATTACCCCGTGCTTATCCACATCTTCTGTCTTTTACATAAGAAGCAGTATGTGTGCTGTCATGCACCAGCCAGCATGCTTACTGGCTAGGAAGTATGGGCATGACTGCTCAGCATAGTACTGTGTCTTGGTGGCTGTGTGGAGTGGACAAGAGACAAGCTTTTTCCTCAGAAAGGTTAGTAGAGTCTTTCTTTTCTACTCTGCTGTTTATTTTCATCAAACTTGTTTTAGAGGCACTTGTTTCTCTATAAGATATATCTGTGTAATTGGATTATGGATTTTAAGTTATATGTGGAAGACTCGAGTAATGGCGTAAATGCCATTTTCCATGGGAAGTCATGCAGAGGAAAAGGTATAGGAGACAAACTAAGGTAGGAAACTAGAGCTGCTTGGACTTATAAGTCAGCCTTGATTCTTCTTGGGCACCTGCTTATGATCAAAATCTTCTCTCTTCTTTGGAGGCCTCTAAAAGCTGGGAGGGAGTAATGACCTCCTGAGGTCCCTTCCAGCCTGAATTAGTCTATGATCTTAGCAGAAACAGGGTTTGAATGATGATCGTCTAGAGCCCCTCTCATGGCTCTACTGATGTCATGGGTTTCATAGCAGAGAGTTTCTCTTTCTCACAGGGAGCTACCCAATCCTTTTTCTCACTTGATAGCAAGAAACATTTGGGAATATCAACAAAAGTTTCTCCTAGGGCAAAAGCAGGGAGTTTCCAGCTGCTTTTTTAATAGCCTGTTGCACTTGTGTTGTTGGGGTAAACCAGCTGCCCTTCTTTGCATTCATGCACTGCCTTTCCAGCAGTGATTGTGAGGAGCCCTGCAGAGATGCGAATTTTGGTCGCAGCACTGTACTTTGCTTCTCAGATTTGTCTTACAGGCTTTATAGGTTTCTCCCTTGTTTATTTTCAATGTACATTGAAATTCTGATGTAATGACCTAACGGTAGACCTGGGGCTTTAGGCATGCACCCTTAAAACTTTTGTGTGAATCTACCTATGGATGGGAACTAATTTTTTTAGAGTTAAAACACAACTGCCAAAATTTAGAAGCTGTGTGATAAAGAACTGCTCTGTGTTGAGATGGGCTGATCTGACAGATCTGTTCTATTTCCAGGTTTAGTGCTTGATATGATACTCTGTCCTTAAGATCAATTCCCTAAAATAGTCTAAAGTTTTGTGTGTTAGAAGTTCAGGGCTGCTTAAAATGTTGCAGATCTTGTTTTAGCTTGCTTTGCCATTTCTCCCTCGGATTTCAGGTGCTAGTTTGAATTCTTCTAAGCATTATCTGTTTTTAAATGTTTTCTGCACTGCGAGCAGAATTGCTTATATTGCCAGTGTTAAGTAATGCTTTAAGAGAAATAGTATTTTTTTTTCCACTTGATTGTTTTGACTGCTTGTACTTGAAGACTGATTTGTTCCAGATGTTTGCAATTTTATGCTGGTAGATATTTGGATGTGCTGTTACAAATCTTGTAGCTTGTTTTTCCATTCATTGAAAAGTGTGTTAAATTTATATCCTCTTTATTGATTTAGTGATTGTGTATCAGAAGATACTGTTGTGTGCTGGTTGTCAGACAAGTCTAATGACTCATAAATTTAATTATTTATATGATGGTATCTTTCTTGATTGCAGAAAATGTATTTTAGGTATTAAAAATACTCTGTTAAAATCAGGCAAAGACTAAGATTTCAAAACACAACAACAAAAGTACCAATGTAAGTCAAAATGACAGTGTAAGACTAGCAAATGAAGGCGCTCTGAATACTATGCCAAGCACTCTTGATTTTTGTTTTGCGCTATTGTGTCGTCGTGGCACAGCTCTGGCATTGTGCACTGCTTCCATGAATATTAGCAAGCCTTAAAGGGTTCATAAAGAGTTTTAAAAGGAGAAAACTGGTAAAAATGTCTGATTCACTTAATGTGTTTGTTTTGCCTGGAGGCAGAGTTAAAGTTGTACAAGTACAGGTCATTGGAAACTCCATTCTATTTTATAGATTTTGTTCCTAAGCTTTTAACATGTTATTGTTTTAATAACATGCTTTCCAAGAAGTTAATAGGCAGGAGTGTCATTTTAGCAGTTTTTGTTTCTCGTCTCTTCCTAAACAGTTCTACTTTTATTATGGCTTGGATCTAGGATACTTGTTATATTAGGTATAATAGATTTCCAAGTATGGGTGACAAGGAGACTTCCGATCTAAATGTGTTCCACGGCAGCGTGGTATGAGTTTTTGTGACCTCCTTAGAGAGGACTTTAGCTGTAAAGATCTCTGGTTTTCCTGCTGAAGACTTTCACCTTCAGTTCATCTCAGCTTGGATGGAGTGACTGTATGGGGGGCTGGATGACAGTTGCTAACAGAAATGTAGTTGTAAAAGAAGGCTAACCATGATTCTAACCTATGATGGAGTAAAAGCTATTCTTTCTAGAAGAGAATCTTCTTCTAATATCTATAACAAAAGTGTAAATGAGTCTCTGATACTAGAAATGGCAAAATAGAGAAGGGGCTGGAGAGATATGCCTCTTGTCTTAGGTTAGACATACAATTTTTTCCTTCTTAATTGACATTGCTGTGCAATTTAAGGAAGGTTTCATATTTACCCTCTGCTGTTCATGTCGGAGATGTGGAGCTCTTGGGCAACGTGGGAGTGGACACAGCTATGGAAACAGGAGTCCTTTGCACAAGCAGCAGAAGGTGGTACCATGCAAACTTCTTTAGAGATAAGAAGCAAAACGGAGAAGTGGGACGAGAGCCCAATGGGGATTAGTACTTCAACACACTCATTACACCCACTCTGTCTTTGAATGTCTTAAAGGAACTTGCTCAAGGAAAGTAAATTTGACTACTGGTATGGGGATTGTTGTGGATGGTTCTTTGAGAGTATCATCTCTGTGCTCAGCAGTGGTTAAAGACAAATGTACAAGAGCAAGGAACACCCATGACATACAAGCATATTCAACGAAAGGAAAGTGGTTTTTTTTTGTTGTTGTGTTGGATTGTTTTTTGGTTTTGTCCTCCCCACCCGCCCATGCATAGAATTTATTGTAACAAGATGTTGCAGGATCCAAAACTATGACTAGATTCACAAAGGGGTTAGACAACCTCCTAGGGGATAGATCTACTTCTCTCTACCAAACATGAGCGTCTAGATGCAACCACTGCTCGGGAAGTCCTTTAACATCTGACTACTGAAAGCTGGTGAAGCATGCTAGGAAACATTTACTCTTTGCACGTCCAAGTTCTTTCATTACCGAGTCCTGTGAGACACAACGTTGGACTAGCTGGACTTCGGTACATTCCTGTGCTCCTGGGTGACTTGCTTGTCCGAATCACTCCTGAGTTCTGTCCTGCCAGGAAGTCTGAAAGAGCCTAGAGCCTTAGAAGGGGGTAACAGCTCAGTACTTTGGGTGTCTGATTTGATATTCAGACTAACTTTTCTGCTGGAGTGATCTGAATTATTGATCTGGAACCAACTTTTCTTCTGTCTGGCTCAGCAATCCAGCTCTACTTCCCACAATAAGTTGCCCTGGCATCAGCAGTTGTTAAAGTACATTGAATGCGAAAGAAGACTGGTGGTGTGGACATTTGCATTAGCTCATCTTGGGACAATTTCAGCTGCAGTGGAGTTTGTGTGAGTTGACTCCTCTTTCTTACTGATGGGAATGCATTGCAGAGTTACTCTTGTCCCTATCGTCCTTTGTGTCTTCTGACATTACTGACTCAGCCCCTTCCACGTACTCTCCCAAACTGATAACCAGTGCTGCCTGGAAGACCTTAGTTATTAGTTGTCCTGCCAATACTTAAGCAGCTGTTTGAAGACTGATATTTCTTTGGGCTGTCCAGGGAGTCCATAACCAGAATGATCTGGTCTGGTCAGGCACTGACTCTGGCAAAAAGAGGGTCTGCCACTCTTATGGTAAGAAGTTTGGGAGGTGGGAGTTAAAACCAAAACAATCTGGAGAAGAAATTATCATATTCTTTTTTTCTTACGTACATATAACATTATGATATTATCAAATCTGTGAATGTTTTTAGGAGCTGTCCCATGAGCCAAGAACTTCCTTTAATCCACAGAGACATCTTCAGAGACACTAAGAGAAACTGCATCTGTCATCTAAACTACCTTCCTGATGACAAGCTAATAATCACAGCTACCAAAATAGCAGACCACCTCTTGTGCACGTGTAACTTGAGTGTATCTTGATGGTCTCCCACAGACACCAGAAAAGATTCTGTTGAGAGTGTTTTGATTTCTGTTTCCTGTTTTCTTCCATACTGTGAGGCAGCCTTGAATGCTTTGAGTCCGTGAGAAGCTACTGCAGCCCCACAATCCACAGTTTTCTTTCTGAACGCTGTTCTCAACCACAATCTGGCACACCGGTTATTTTTTATTTTTTGGCACACTGGCTGTTTTTTATTTTCTTTCGAAGTCGGGATGCTGCTGATAGATTTGACCAGAGCAAATGGGGCTGGCTGAGCCTTAAACTAATTTGTTGGTCTAAGAATAAACTTGTTCAAAGAAACCATTTATTACCTCATGGCCTCTGTGGATTGAGTATCGTGAGACCTTCAAACTGTACTTGTGGGGGGAAGATAGCCAAGGAGCTTCCAGAAGTTGAGAGGCAGACGAGAGGGGATAGAAGCCCTACTCCTTTCAGCTTTCAGGGGGATTCCTTGAGGAGGGAATTGTGACAGAGGGGGTGAATTTAATCCTTCTCAAAAAGTGCCTCTGTCATTTTCTTCTCTGTCACATAACACATGGATAAAACCTGTTGGAGGAAGAAAAAGCAAGTGATAAACAACCATAGCTAGAAGCATGAAACTTTGAAAGCCAAGGCCATATTCTGCAACGAAAACAAGACAGGCTCTCGTACAGAGCCCTAACCTGTTTCATTGCTTGTTTAATAGTTTCCTGTTGCTCTGGTACCTGAACAGAAAATGCCCTATTCTCTAACCTAAATAGCATGACGCATGTCATTTAATCTATGTGAAGCCAAAGAGAAGTTACCTGCTGAAGGCTGTCTACTCTCTTTTGGTTTTGTGTTTGTGTGTGTTCTTGGGTTTTTTGTTGGTGTTTTTTTTTTTTCTTTTAATGAAAGCACAATAGAGTAAATTATGAAACGCATCATTGAGATAGTTGTGGCACTTCTGTAAAAGCCAGTTTGACCTGCTTCGACCACCTGACTCCAGTGCACAACTTTGCTTTCTTCTTCTCTGCCCGTCCTTCCAGCTGAAGGATCTATCAGCTGGAGAGCAGTGGGAGCAGGAGGGGCTGTGTCTGAGAGCTCCTGGCTGTGGATAGATGGAGCACAGCTGCCCAGAGGAGCTTTTTCTCCCTAAACAGGTGCTCAGCCTCTGTGGATGAGGCAAGTTAAGGTGATAAAAGCACTCCCCCATTTTGCACCTGAATTTGGATGCTTGCCAGGAGACCAGTGCTACTGAGAGTGTCTGACATGCTCCAAGTAGCTGTTCTGGCAGACTTGGAAGTAGGGTTGTGCTCCCTTCTCCCCTGCATCAGGGAATGGGGTGAAGTACAAGAAGTTTCGCTAGACAGGTAATCACAGTGAGGCATCACTTCCAAAACAGCTACGTGATGGAACAGCCTAAATCCCATTGATGTGTACATGTTACAAAACTGCTTTCTCATATTTTGCTTTGGACTTCTTGGTGATTCAGGAACTTGTGATGAAATCTGAACAGGAAGTAGTCACTCTCGTTAATCTTACGAATCCTAAAACCAGCAGTGTTTTCAGTGTTGTCTACTCCAATTGCATAGATATAATATTTTTCTCTTTTTTTTGGAAGGTAAGGAACGAAGAAGACTTTATTAAGAAACTGGACTGCAGTCCTGACCAGCATCTAAAGGTAGTGTCCATCTTTGGGAACACAGGGGATGGCAAGTCTCACACCCTTAACCACACTTTCTTCTATGGCCGGGAAGTCTTCAAGACGTCTCCAGCCCAAGAGTCTTGCACAGTTGGAGTCTGGGCAGCCTATGACCCTGTCCGCAGAGTGGTGGTAATTGATACAGAGGGCCTCCTGGGGGCCACTGTGAACCTGAGCCAGAGAACACGGCTGCTGCTGAAGGTCCTGGCCATCTCTGACCTTGTCATCTACCGTACTCGTGCTGACAGGCTCCACAATGATCTCTTCAAATTCCTTGGTGATGCCTCGGAGGCTTATTTAAAACATTTCACCAAGGAGCTAAAAGCTACCACAGCCCGCTGTGGCCTAGATGTTCCTCTGTCAACTTTGGGTCCAGGTGTCATCATCTTTCACGAGACTGTGTACACCAAGCTACTGGGCTCTGGTGAGTAGGCAGTAAGAAACTGAATTACAGTGTGCTAAATGTTATCTATAATTTATCAGGTTGCATTGAATATTCAGCGTTCTTTACTAGGTAGAAGGTGTGGTTTGGGTTTTGCTCTCACTTGTTCCAGTCTGGGAGCCAGGCTATGGAAATAGCAGAGCATTCACTGATGGCCATCTGACTACCCCAGATCAGCTAGAATAATCCTTTTAGCCAGCTGGACATTGGTACTGACTAGTCATGATGCGGGTTCTGCCAGCCGTAGGAAGGGTCATCATGCAAGATCATGAGCATGGATGATGTGGCAGGCGAAGGTGAAAACTGAGACACTCCAGGATTTTGGCAGGGATATGCAGGATCCTGTTGCAAAAAAAATAAAATAAAACTGTATGTAGAAACTAGGATGGGCAAGAATAATGAAATTGGTGAACTTGAATACTCACAGTACCCTCATTCTACTATTTTAAATTCTGTGGACCAACGTTGTTCTGGGGCTGGTGTGAGGTTGGGACTGAGGTTGTGGTGGCACAGAGCTGATGGTTTAACACCACTTTTCTCTGTGCAAGTATCTGATATGGCCAAAGCAGCAGGCCCAGCACACTGTTATTGCCATTGCTTTCAGTGTTCTTCACCAGTACTTTCAACTTGGCTTGTGTCATGCTGGGTTATGCATATTTAAATTCTATACTTTATTTGTATGTGTGAGTGAAATACACTGTCCTTCGGAAGTCGAGGCACATTTTGGTTTTGAGAATACAGGGATATGTAAATTTCTTCTTCTGGCCTCATTTTTTCCATGTTTCAAAAGGCATAATGAAACCTTTCTTCATTCTGTCCATTTCTGATGCTTTGATGAGCAAGAGCCCTAATGAATTGGCCTGCAGCGGCTGAGGCTCAGTCCTGCTGTCTGTGAACATCTGGGAGTCTTCTGCTGTTCAATGCCACAGCAGCTCCCTGCTGGCCCACATTCTCATTTTGGCTTTTCTAACCAGTGAGGTCTTGAGCTAGTAGAAGAACTTGGCATTTTTTCTGGTTATTATTAGGGTGCCTCTTAATTACTTTTAACTTACCTGCCAAGGCAGTTCCTTTTCTTACATACCAATTTGCTGATCCGCAATTTAGAGTTTCATATAGTTGTTGAAATTTGCTGTTTCAGCAGCTCGGATTTAGTGACCCATAATGATAGTTGCACCTGTGGGCAAAGTCAGGGTAGTAAAAAAATTATATTTTTATGATCACTTCTGATCATGGTAGGAATAGGAAAGAAACCTCTTAGCAGGTGAATTTGCAGCAAGGTGTAACCATCTGTCTCGATGGATAATTGAGATAAGTGTGTTTAGGGCAGGGAAGAAGGGGCCTGCCTTATTCTGAAATGTACAGCACGTACTCGGAAGAGTTGTCAGCTCTATGGAGTCTGATGTGGCCAGTTCTGAAGTGCTTCACTGTGTACAAAGAGTTGATAGAGGCTCGGTCTTCCTTGCTACAGAGTTGGCATGGAGTATAAGCAGCCCATGTAAAGTTCCACTTATCCAGTTATGGTCTGGTGAAAAGAGCTAACAAGTTTATGCTTGTTAGCAACACCAATGCTGACATGGAGTTTCCTTATATTATGTCATAAATTGCTTCTTATGCTGGATATCTGTGTTTCCAAACCTAGATGTTTCTGGTTTTACCTGTTGGAACTTGGTCTTAGAATCTAAAGCTGTGTATCAAAAAACAGAGACTGCTTTTGGAAACAGTTTCTTTTCCTACTTGTAAAATATAAGTGCATTCCAGATGTATTAGAAGGTTTAATTAGAAAAGCCAGCACTGTGTTGCATATGGAAGCACTGTGCAATTTAAATATTATTTTAAACAACCAGTTGTTTATATACTTGCTGATACTTTTATATATAGATCATCCTTCCGAGGTTCCCGAGAAGCTCATTCAGGATCGATTTCGGAAGCTAAGCTGTTTTCCTGAGGCTTTCAGCTCAATCCACTACAAGGGAACAAGGACATACAATCCTCCAACAGATTTCTCTGGACTTAGGCGAGCTGTGGAGCAGCAGCTGGAGAACAATACCACTCGGTCACCTAGGCAGCCTGGGGTTATCTACAAAGCACTAAAAGTAAGTGGAGATGAGTTAGTCGCAATCTTTATTTGTATCGGTGTTGCTAGTAACTGTCAGTTGCAGCTAATAAAGGTAGAGCACGTGAACCAGTGATGCAGACTTGCAGATATCTGGAGATAAAGCAAATTTTCCATGAAGATGATGATTTTTGTGTAACAGCCAGGTAGACTGGGTAGGTTTTTTTGCTTTAAAACAAACACCTTAGCAAAGACCCAGAAAGGTTAAGAAATGTTGAAAAGCAAAACAGAGCAAAATCAAAAAACTGAGCTGGGAAGAAACTGACTGGGGAAGAAAAAAATAATTGGTGTTGTGAGTGACAAGCACTTAACGACAGTGATTTATAAAGAGGAGGCCCGGAAGGAGTTATTGGTGAAATTCCTAAGGATGGCCTCAGCACAAGGGGGGGAAATGCAAGAGACTTGGAGGGAGTTAATGGTTGGCAAAACCTAGCACTGGGTGTAACCCAAGAGCTAGGAGGCAAAAAGGAGGAAGGAGATGTGTTGGTAGCTAGCAAACAAGATGGGGTCAAGCCAAATGATGTATCATTTCCAGAGGTGCAGCATCAGATCAGAAGGCTGGTGAAAAGGAATTGGAGAGAGCTGCTGGTGATTTTCTTAGAAGTTCGTCTTGCTAGGATGTCAGAGGGCTTTTTGAGTCTTCAAATTTGTAGTCTGTCCTATACGTTTCCATACATTGCTACCACTGTGTCATTAGCATCATATTTTCATTGGCCTGAAGAGCACAGCTGTCATCAGGGAGGGGTGGGCAGAGCTGGGGCATATCTGCAGAAGAAGGTAGTGTTAGCGGTCTTTTCTGATGTTAGTCACAGCTGTTGGAACAGATAATTCCAGCTGCTCTGTATTTGGGGTAGCTGCAGCACACAAGGAAGTGCCTGGGTGGCATGTACACAGTTCCTTGCATTAGGGAGCACACAGCCAGTACGGGGAAAACAGCTGGAGTGGTTAATTCCAGTTTAATTTCTAGGACTTTTTTGCAATAATCAAGTAATGCAGTTTCAGATACAGCTGCTAATATGCATAAATTCATGTCCAGTAAAGTGGTTGCTGTGTTCAGATGACTACTGACTACAAAGTAACATTTTTTGCTTTGCTTCCTGAGGACACAAGGCTTGCCTTGCCCATCTCCTCTAAGTTTTGAATCCATTGGCCAGTATCAGTCAAGCTTGAAAGAGATCTTAAAGATAATTTCTTTGAAATTCTGTGAAGTTAGATGTCTACATAGAGATCTTATCTGAGAGAAGCTGTGGTGAGAGATATACATATGTCTGTGTGTATATGTAGTCAACCTTTGTTAGACGGCAGAGATGCCCCCCCCACACACCCTGGGAGGGGAGAGGGAGGAAAAGAAAGAAAGGCAGCCACTGCAGTTACCTCAGCTGTAGGAAGTTTCAGTTAGACCTTATGCCTTCAAAGATCTCCTTCAAGAAAAACTCTAACCATCTGCTTTGTTCCGGTGCTTACTGTTTTTTTTTTTTTAACATAACACCCAAAAGAACTGAAAAAGTTAAGTGTGCCAAGGCTAAGGACTGACTTAATCTGAGAACAGATGCTCCCAGGAAAAGGAACAAATCCCTTGTCTCAGTCTTGCATTTTCACCATAGAAGAGCAATTGTACAAGGGGCCAAAGGAAAGCTCAGGGCAGCACTTTCTGAGCTGAGGGGCAAAGAATGTGTCCTCCTGTACTGTAAGAAATGACTCTTTGAGTTTCCTTCTGGAGGTTTCCAGAATGCAAAGCCCTTTTAGCAAGCACCCTGCTATTTTGGGTATGGGTTGTAGGCACAGAGGTGGATGCAGTCTTCTACCACCCATTTCTGCTATAAAATTCAAAGTAGGGGCAGGAGGAGAGGAGAAGAGTGAGTATCTTGCAAGCATTCAGGTCACTTCCATACAAGTGCAAGATTGTCTTCTGTCGTGGTTTAGACCCAGCTGGCAGCTAAGCACCACACAGCCGCTCGCTCACTCCCCTCCCTCCCTGGGGGATGAGGGAGAGAATTGGAAAAAAAAGTAAAATTCGTGGATTGAGATAAAGACAGTTTTATAGAACAGAAAAGGAAGGGAAAAATAATGATGATGATGATGATGGTAGAATATACAAAATAAGTGATGCACAATACAATTGCTCACCACCCGCCAACTGATGCCCAGCCAGTTCCCAAGCAGTGGTCACTCCTTCCTGGCCAACTCCCCCCAGCTTATGTACTGAGCATGACGTCATATGGTATGGAATACCCCGTTGGCCAGTTGGGTCAGCTGTCCTGGCTATGCTCCCTCCCAGCTTCTTGTGCATCTGGCAGGGCATGGGAAGCTGAAAAGTCCTTGATGAGTGTAAGCACTACTTAGCAACAACTAAAACATCAGTGTGTTATCAACATTCTTCTCATACTAAATCCAAAACACAGCGCTATACCAGCTACTAGGAAGAAAATTAACTCTTTCCCAGCTGAAACCAGGACATCTTCTTGTTTGGTTTCTAATCCTTGTCTTGGTTTCCAGGTTAGTAAGACATTATTTGTTAGCTGTGTACTCTCTGCCTCTCCCTCCAGTAGAGGAACCCATGCTTTGCAAAAGCTTTCATAAAATGCCTGCATTGCTCTCAGTCCCTTACCAGTTCATTCTTTTCTCTTTGACAGGCTCTAAGTGACCGGTTCAGTGGGGAGATCCCCGATGACCAGATGGCTCACAGCTCTTTCTTTCCAGATGAATATTTCACATGCTCTTCTGTGTGCCTCAGCTGTGGGTAAGTAGATGAGAAATGCATCCTCATCCTTCTAGAAGATAGTGCTGCCCTGGTCTGCAGCTATAGGACGTAAGGTTTCTGTGGCATCTTGACACCTGACATCACGTATCATCAGCTAGTACTTTCAGGCAGAATTTGCTTGAAATTCAACTCTTACGTGAATTGGACAGCTGTTATTACCGTGTCCCAGCTGGATGCACGGTCTTTGCATACTCTATTTTTGTGTATGGCTACAAACCTGTTCTGCCCACACTTTTTCCCCAATGCACACAGGGCAGGAAGAAAGGAGTGCCTAAAGAAATCCCCTGAAATTTCCTATAATGATTTTTCCTGCCGTATTTGTCACCTAAACAGTATAAACAATCCTAAAGCACCCATCATCATGGGCCTGGGCTGTATTCAGTGACTAGATCTAAGTGGAGCCCCAAGTTTGATTTGAGCTTGGCTCGTAGCTCTCTGGGAAGAGCCCAAAGATTGAGCCTGGAAGGGCAGTAGATAGCAGTTAGCGCTCTGAGTCTGTGAGGTACTATAGCAGTATGGTGTTATGGCTGATTATGGTTCTGGAAACATTTTCTCTCAAATGTGATATAGTGCTACGTTCCTGCTCTTTTGTGCTCATTAGGGAATTTCTAGCAGCTCCTTGCAAAGGCTGCAGTGTTAACTCTGTCCTGCACAATTTCCAAACTCAGTTAGTCCTTCCTAAAATTCTCTGTGAAATTTAAATTGGTTACAGTGATCATTTCCTGCACTGAACTGTTTTGTGGTTCTGCTTTGTACTGTGAAACAGTTGCTACACCTCCTTCTAAAGAGCCTGCCTGTCAATGATAGATGATGTCATTGCTGTATGTACAGTTGTGAAAATGGTTTGGGGTTACAACGCCTATACAAGTGCAAGATAGTAACATAAATGAACTCTTTGTGACATCTGTCCCATACCTAACAGCATCAGCTCATGGTTTGCTTTTGCATACTCAGGTGTGGCTGTAAGAAGAGCATGAACCATGCAAAGGAAGGAGTCCCTCATGAATCCAAAAGTCGATGCAGATATTCTCACCAGTATGATAACAGAGTCTACACTTGCAAGGTGAGTAGCGACACAAGGACAAGGTCTGAAGAATGGAGAAGGAAAGGATGGCCCAATAAATGAGGAATAACACAGGCATGTGCCTGTTTTCTTGCATTTTTTCAAATGGGAGAGGTGCTCATGGCCTTGCCAAGAAAAATTGATCCCCCCTGAACTTGTATTTTTGCTTGGAGAGATCATCAGCTCTGTGTGCTGTGTGTCATTTGCTAGCTAAATTGTGAACCCTGCTGCTCTCAACCTGGGTGATGTTCATCTACACAGCTGATGTGGTTACTCTTCTTTTTTGCTTATGCCCGTTGCTTGGTATTAGCCAATTTTTCTGAAGGACGTGTGCAGGAGACAGGAAAATTTTCAGCTACCATCATGGTTTCTATTGTAGAAATATTTCCCTGATGTCATTATTGATAGTGGGTTTAGTTTTGTTTTGTTTTTAAATCAGTTCTGATGAGTGTTCTCCTTTGCTGTGGAGACCACTGTATGCCAATTATATGCTTTATGTGGCCAAACGGCTGCAAGACCTGGAGTCTGGGATTCCCAAGAATGCAGTTTTAATTGAGCCTTTGTGTTATAGGCCTGTTACGAACGAGGGATGGAGGTCAGCGTGGTGCCAAAAACCTCTGCTTCCACTGACTCCCCCTGGCTGGGCCTTGCCAAGTATGCCTGGTCAGGGTGAGTACTGCAGCTAAGATCTCTCTGCTCTCTGTTGCCTCTATACTGCCTGGTGCACTGGACTTCCAGTGTCTCGCTGAGGTAACTCGTTTTTCTCTTCTGCAGGTACGTGATTGAGTGTCCCAACTGTGGGGTGGTGTACCGCAGCCGACAGTACTGGTTTGGCAACCAAGATCCTGTGAACACTGTAGTGAGGACAGAAATTGAGCATGTCTGGCCAGGGGTAAGTCTGGTTGCTGGATAGTGTATGTATGCAGCCACGCAGATGTTTATGTTGGTTCTTCTGGACATTGATGGAGAAAATGGATTGGCTTTCATTACAGCTGGTCCCTATCTCTGCTATTTAAAAGAAAGGGCTTTTAGTCATCTTTTGGCTATCTTGAAATGGCTAAGTTGCCAGTTTATGAACACTGTGTGTGAATGATACACTATTAAAACGTACCCATGTTTCAAAGCAGGGTTGGAGGATTTTTTCTCATGCTTGCCCTCCAGTTTAACAGGAGCAGTGGGTCACAGAGCCATCTGCTTCTGAAAAATGAGGTTTCCCTCTTTTTATTCTCAAATGAATATCCATTTCATTCCAGACTGATGGATTTCTGAAAGACAACAACAATGCAGCCCAGCGTTTGTTGGATGGGATGAATTTCATGGCACAATCAGTATCTGAACTTAGCCTGGGACCCACAAAAGCTGTGACCTCCTGGTTGACAGATCAGATTGCCCCAGCTTACTGGAGACCCAACTCTCAGATCCTGGTAAATAGCAGCTGCTGTAGAGAAAAGCTTTGCATAGCTAAAAACCCTTTTCCTCACCCTTTAAGTAATATAGTATTTTGCAGATTCCAAATGCTTCTTGTTTTATTTCAGCAAGCCCTTCTCCTACAATTTTGAGAAAACTGAAATGCTTTCAGCTCTTCCCATTCTTGACTCATCCAGAGAAAGTATGGACAGAGACTCTGCCCAGCCCTGCTATAGAGACTGTTTCCTCCCTACTTTTTGTGACCTCCTCTCCCAGCAGTATCACAGAAAATCCTGGCTTGCATGAACTTACTCTTCAAAGTAAAGAATCAACATCTTACATTTGGCTACTGCAGTCGATAGTACTATTTTTATAGGTGCAGAGATTAAACTCTGGTTTCATACCAGATGCAAAAAGCTGGCCCAACAATTCAGCTAGAAAAGGATTCTGTGTCTTGCAGGAAACATATACTTCTTCACTGAAAACTGTCTTCTGAATTCTTACCCCCCACAAAGATCAAATACCCACCATTCAGCCCTGCATGATGTGGCTGTAATTATTTGGGACTGTGAATGAAGGGATCATAGCAATCTATCGGCTTAACCACTGTACATCTACCTGTCTGAATCACTTTTCTAGGGTAAAGCTATGGCACTGGTAACACCCAAGTGTTGGGTGTAATGATGTTTTCCACAATTTCAGTCTGAGTCTTGCTATCTTGGGATTCTGCTCTCTATTTTTCTATTCAGGAAGAACAAACTAACAGTTTTTCTTTCTATGTTGTTCTGATTAGAGTTGTAATAAGTGCAACACGCCTTTTAAAGATAATGACACTAAACATCACTGCCGGGCCTGTGGAGAGGGCTTCTGTGATGGCTGTTCTTCCAAGACCCGTCCAGTGCCTGAGCGAGGCTGGGGACCAGCACCAGTGCGCGTGTGCGACAACTGCTATGAAAACAGGGGCATCCAGTTAGGTAATTTTGAGCTGATTGTGACAGAATTATCCCTGGGCAATAGTTAGTCTGAAGTCTTTGTCCCTGGCTTCTGGATCACAACCATTCCCATTGGGTGTAGACTATGTTGTTCAAACTGGGCTTTGGCACCGAGTTTTTAGTAGGTAAGCTCAAGAGCTCGGTGTCTTTTGGGAGGAAGATGACCCTTGCAATGAGTTACCAGATATTTGACCCCCTGACAAAATTATTTTCTAACTGGATCTTTACTTTGTTTTTCCGGCACCTGCTGATGGTGTGGAACTAGCATCAGAGCAGGGATGCTGCAGTTTCAGCAGACTATGTATTTTGACCATTATTGCTGAAATGAAAGTGGAAACTCTGCAAACCAAGATTGGGGATGTGGGAGATAAAGGCTGAGGAGAGGCTCCAAGCTGCCTTTTGGGTTTGCTGCTGGGTTTTGCTAATGTAAATTAACTGAAACTTGGCAGAAATTATGCTGGACTGAGGTGTTGAGCCCTTTACTCTTGTGTCATGCAGATGTGGCTGAGCTGCCTTCAGATGAGGAAGGGGGGACACTTATTGCCAGGAAGGTGGGGGAAGCTGTGCAGAACACTCTTGGAGCAGTGGTGACAGCCATGGACATTCCCTTAGGTGAGCTCTGTTCTTTTCTGATGGATTTTTTGTCTGGAGGCATTTTTGTTTTCACAGAGCAAAACTTCTGATTAAACTTCAAGAGTTTGTGTGATAGGCTGGCACCTCCGCTATGATACACTGTTGGTTGAGAGTTCTACAGCTCCCTGTACCTCTCTTGCTTGATGTTTCCTCTTGGTTTTTAGCGCCTTGTTTCTGCAGTTCTTACCTTCTCTTTTCTCCCTGTCGTGCAAATCCGTGTGCACCAAGCTGTGAGTAATTCATGCTCCCCTCATGCATCACTGCAGTGACCTGCCAGCTGGAGTTTCCTAAAGACTGGCCCGTTAGGAAGCGTTTTATCAGGTTTGGTTTTCTTCCAGAGATGCTGAGTGCCTTTTAAGTGTGTTCATGGATACTGCTGGTACTTGGTACTTCTGCAGGGGGTTGGGGGGCTAAGAATCTGAAGCTGTCCAGGTTGGTAATGATGGGAAAGTAATCAGTAATGTGATCTTTAATGGTGAGCTTAGTACAGTGAAAGTTTGCTGCTCTTTCATGTGCTGGGTAGCAGTTAGGTATGTCAGCAAACACTTCGCATTTGAATCTTCTGTTGTTGGACCTGACTTCCTACTCATTGCACAGATCATCGTTCCACTGCTTTGCCTACAGCATGTCCTGCCATCACCCTTGTGGGTGTTTGTTGTCCGACTCAATGAAAGGAAGAATAAATCCCTTTCTCTGTTCAGACAGTACATGCGTTTTGAATGTTTGGTTTGGTGACTGTGGTTTTTTGGCCACAGCTGAAGCTGAAGGTAGGGAAAAGCAAGTGTGTCAACCTCTGGAAGAGTCTGAGTAAGGGAAGATGCCACCATTTAAGGAGAAACTATCTATCCCTTTGAAGAGAGGCAGAGTGTGGGAGAATGGCAGAATGGCCTAAGTGGCTACCCGTTGCACTGAAGTATTCTGTCAGTAGATCTTCTTCCCCTTAATGGCAGTGGTATGACTTGCAGTGTGTGACTGCTTCCGCTGGAGTACATTCTTGACATGCTCATGTTCACAGATGATTTTCTTCTCCCTCTTTCTCATCCCCCCACCTCACTTCCTCCATAGGTCTGGTAAAAGATGCTGCCCGACCTGCATACTGGGTACCAGACCATGAAATCCTGCACTGCCACAACTGCCGGAAGGAATTCAGTATCAAACTCTCCAAACACCACTGTCGGGCCTGTGGCCAGGGATTCTGTGACGAATGCTCACATGACCGCAGAGCGGTTCCCTCTCGTGGATGGGATCACCCAGTCCGAGTTTGCTTTAACTGCAATAAAAAGCCTGGTGACCTTTAACCGCAGGCTCTTCTCCAGATCTCTGCAATTCCTTATGTTCTCAGGGTTACAAATGAAAATATCTGGTCTCCCTTTCGCCTCTTAACCTGTTGCAGCCAGAGTGCATGTTTCCAGTTTCTGGCCTCCTCTTGTGTTATATCCATCTTGGAACGTTGGGAATGAGCTTACGTTCAGCCTCTAGGTTTTAATTTCAAATTAACTGGGGAAGGGAGGGAGCTCCCTTGTGAATGAGCAAACCAAAATCCAGTGTATTTTATTCCAATTTAAAAAAAAAAATATATATCTCTATATATATATCTATCTATGTATAATTTAGTATATTAAGAATGCGGTTGGCTAATGAAGCTTTGAGTATTCCTAGTTCAAACGATGGATGGTGTTGTTCCTTACTGTATTGGATCAGACTTACGGCCTTCTGATTCGTCTTTTGGAACGTCTTGCTGATCACGATGTCCTGTGAGGAAGGTTTGGACTCTGTGCTGGCAGGAAATCGCCAACTTTGATGTATGAATTACACCTGGTAATTCAACCAACCCTACATCTGGAGGTGCCGTACTTCTGGCCATGGAAGATTAAACCCAGATTCATTAGCACATTTGTTTGAACTGTGATATGAGCAGTGGTCTTGCAGTGCAAGAGGTATCAAGTTGAAATAGACCCCCTGGTAGAGACCAGTAGAGCTCTGAAAGGTAAAGCAAATCATATGGCACAAGGCAAAGCATTCTGATTTTGCCGTTTCAACTTCAATAGCAGATCAAAAGGTAGCAGGGTCTTGCTCTCCCTGACAATGTTCTCATGTACTCA
This sequence comes from Calonectris borealis, assembly GCF_964195595.1. Classification (NCBI taxonomy): domain Eukaryota; kingdom Metazoa; phylum Chordata; class Aves; order Procellariiformes; family Procellariidae; genus Calonectris; species Calonectris borealis. The sequence goes on along the minus strand of NC_134316.1, from coordinate 41,012,760 downwards.
GGTTTTCTTCAAGCTTCTCTGCCAGCTTGTTGCAGTTAAAAGTTTTGTCCAGAGCAGAACAAGAGAACAAGTTATGTAGGCAATTCTGAAATATGAAGTTTGAGTTGTTTGGGTTGTGATGAATTTTCTTTTCCCCCACTTTTTAAGTGATCCTGGAGTCCCTGGAGCCTGTGTTCTCAGATGTGGTTGCATAGAAACTGCACAGATTTGACTTACCTTTTTTCTAATAATATGAACTTACAAATCCACCTGGAAAATGGGAACCTTTCTTCTTTGCTCCTAGCAACTGGCACTCACTGGACTTCATCCTTTTATTGAAGGACTGCAATGAATTCACTGATTTTATTATCAAAAGCACCACTTAACCTAACTAATACTGTCTTGTACTGTGGATTTGTGGTTCCAGTTATAAGAAGTAAGAGACCATTGTGGATTGAACTGCCTAAAATTCTCCCTTCTTGGCTTACATAGACAAGAATTCTTCCACCACATGAGAGTTGTCTCCTCTTGGAGTGGCTGGAGTTTGATGCAATGTCCCGGAACTGTGGTGTTTTTTCCCCAGCTTATTAAATGTGCTCTTGTGTAGATGAGTGCCCAACACCCTGTTTCTGGACTGTATTATTAAATTAACTGCTATAAAAGACTTTATCTTCTGAACAAGCGTACTGACTTTTTCCTTGTAACAAGCGGTTGTCACTTTGTCTCTGAAAGAACATACTCACAAAGTGATTGCGCCTTCGCAACTACATCCAGCCTACACACGGAAGTAGACTTGGAAGACGTTCCAGGACACCTTCGGTACTGGCCGAGTTTACTGGGGACTGTCTAATGTTTTTGTAAGCAAAGTCTGCCATAAACTGACAGATGCCCAAGGGAGGGCACAAGTAGGTAGAAATCCTCTCTTAAAAGACATTCTGCACATCCAGCATAATTCTGTGCTTCAAAGTATTTTTATTTTTTTAATGGGTGAGCAATGTGTTCTTGGTTTGTAGGCTGTGCCCTGTGTGCCGTTTATGCATGTAGCTTTACTGCCATGTTAATGCACAAAGAGAAAGCAGCCATGACATTCCTTGTATAAAATCTTTGGCATCTGTTTCAACAACTTGTCTGATTTTTTTTTTTCCTTGTCACAGCCAGAATTACTACTCAGTCAAAGAGAAAATATTGTCTAAACATTTTTAGTATATATGCGATCTTAGTAACTTAGCAACTTGTCAATATGCAGAGTCCATTCTTGATTGATTATCCTGGAGCTGAATCTTCTATGCTGTTGCTCAACAAAGCAAAATCTTATGTGGTGCTTAAACTGCAGCAGGCTTGGTCTTACTCTTTCTGGACAATGTTGAGAGGATTATTTGGGTTCTTTGTTTTCCAAAATGAAAATAATATCTGTAAGGTTTAAGTTCACTGCTGTTTTCTGTACACAAGAGCTTTTATTTTTTCCCGATAGTATTGGGTGCTGTGAGTATGCAGAGTATAGAATATGGTTATTAAATAGCTTTAGCTATTTAGAGGGGATAGATGCATATTTTAGCAGAGTCCAACGCTATTTGGTATTAACGCATTAGGATTCAATAAACAAAAGGGCTCTAAACGGTGTCTGTGGACAGAAAACTCTACAGGAAACTTAAATGAAGGAAATAGAAATCCTGAAAAAAATCACTAAAGCAAGTAACATGGGAGCATCTTGTGCTTGGGGCGGGACGGTCAGCCTGAAGACAAGGGTTAATCCTAGCAGTAGAAACCTGGGGGAGTTTTATTCCTAAACTCTTAGAAGAGATGCTTTGTGTGCAGAGGTATTGGTAACATCTAACCAGAGTGAGTCTTTGCAAAACCTGTCAGCAGTTAACAGCGACCTCGCTGGAGCTCTGCAAAACCCCAAACTGTGAGTGTTTCATAATGGCAGTATGAGACAGGTCTGACACTCTCATGCAACTCCTGTGCGAAAAAGCCTTGTTTATTTACAAGGGGAGGGATAGGAGTGGACTGCTTTTCAGGAAATTTCCAGAAGATCACTCTGTGTGTTTTACCGAAGAGAAATTAATTACTTACCATGAAATTGCAGTTGGTCAAGATGATAGTGTGTCCTTTGGATCAACTGAAGTTCACTGTAATGTCAATATTCCAAGTAGTTAAAGTCAGCACACTGTCTGGTAAGATAATGAATTCAATTGATCTGAGAAGTGGCATGATAAAAGCATATTCTGAGTTACAGAATGAAGTTGACTGTTTGATGTAAATCTCGTGCCAGAAAAATGGTATCAGGCTGATTATTGGCAGATCAAGCAGCCTCTGCACCTTTTCTGATTAAGAGATGCTATGAAAAACATCAAGTAAAATAGGAATCATGTGAATTGACTGATGTGCAAAGATGTGCCTCAGTGAAAAACTAATTCCTCACCCGAAGCACCAGAAAACGAGCCTAGATTTGTAGAGGAAAAAACATCTGATATGATTGCTCTATTCTGATGGATTTATTTCCGTTGTGGGTACCTATGCCAATTCAGCATAAAGATTCATCTTCAAATAGGTGATACGGGTTTTCCTCTCCTTCTTTGAAGCAGATACACGTGAGCTTCATATAGATGTGCATATAGATAGTTAGACTCCCTACCCCTTAGGCCAAACTTGGTTTAAAGGTACACCAGGTGCACATTGCACCTGAGACTTGCAGCTAGGGAAAGAGATGGCAGAACTGCATGGCTGTAGCCATTGTCAGGGTAGCAGCAGGCTGTGACGTGTAGCTACTTGCACAAGAAAAACTGTTTTGTCTTTCACTTCCCCGCCCCCCCATTGGTTTTCCTGCTCATTCATCCTCCTGCCCAGTTCCTCACAGGTGAAGTTGCACTCGCTGAAGTTGGCCAAGGTATGCCGTATGTTCCTGTCTGTCACTTGTGAATTGGACCTTTGGTTGTGTTCTGGAAAATGTGACAACCCTCGTTAGCTGTTGATGACAACAAGAATTTATCTGTTGAAATAAACACCATTGTTATGTTAGATCTGCCTTGCATTTTTGCTAGGTGTCTGCCTGCTGTGGCTGTGCCGAGACATTCACAAATGCCCCTGTTGCTTTGGGTAGCCTGGGCTTTAACGTTGCAGGACTCTGGCTTCCCACCTGGTCATACAGACTTTGCTCTTATTCATCTTTTTGCTTCCAGCATAACCAGCCCAATGAGGTTTAAGTACTACTATCTCACTTTATTTTGCAGCCTCTGTTTTCATGTTTCATTTTCAACTGATGGTGTCAGTCACTGTAGCTCCACATAGTGTGGCTTTGTCCTTGCATTTGATTTATTGCTGATGGCTGTAACATAATTTGGCACCAACAGATATGTCTTTGCCTGCCAGTAATTTGAGAACAGAGAGTGATTTGGACAAGCGATAGAACTGTTTGTTTTTTGTCATCCGTGTCCCATCCCCACCTCCCACTTTAGCTGAGCACTCTTTCTTGGTAAAGCAGTGTTGACATGTATATTCTATCCGTCACAGCACATAGTGTGTCATAAAATGTTTTTGTTTGTAGTGCAGGCACATCAACAATGAAATCATGGCAATGCCAAAATAAATAAAAACTTACTATGAAGGCTTTCAAAATCAACAGTATAATGTGACAAAGACAAAGCGAAACCAGAACGGCAGCTAGTCAGTTATCTTAGGCCAAAATTAAAGTGCATTCAGCTTTTTAACTTCATTTTTATTGGACATAATTCAAGCAAAAAATAAAGCTATATATATAGATATATATATAAAAGAAGTCCTCAGGTAGGAAATGTCTCAATTGTGGCATTACAGAGATTCTGTCAAGAATGCCTGGAGGTTTTGAAACACACTGATTTCTGACATTTTGAAAAGCTGGCTAAATGTTTCTGATTCTGCTTAAAAGGCAGTTTTACAGCAGCACTGGAGAGAAGCAATAGTGTATGTATGATAATGTACAGATGATGACTTGTCAGGAAGGCATCAGAGGGCTTCACAGCTACCATGATATTAATAGAACTGCAGCTAGGAAAGAAGTTGTTTGAACAAGAAAAGGCAGGTGATCTTGATAATATTTTCAGACATTACCTAAAACGGTTTATCAACTTTGTGCCTTGGCTTCCATTTTTGAAACATAAAACGAATTTGTAAAGTGCTTTAAACACTTGGGTCAAGCATCTTTCAACCCCCCGCCCCTCTCTCCAGAACCCCTGTCTAGAAAGTACTTTGGGTTGGTATTGACTGCTTGATTCAGCTCGCAGTATATGTAGTATACATAGTATATGCAAGCAGCCACCAGCAACGGAAGGTTTGGGGACCAAAGCTGAACTGTCCACTGCCAAATTATAACTTTTCTGAAAGCAGCTACTGTAAGGGGACATCTCGAGACTATGTACGCATTCCTGTTTGAATTCCTACTTCCTCGCACAAATGCTTAATTTTCCAGTACTGTTAAAATAGGTCCCTGTTAAGGTCAAAAATGTAAAAATGCCAGAGTGAAATTGTGATTAGTAGATTGATTTTTTTTTTTTAACCTCTTAGTTTCAGTATTCATCAAGATAATAGAGGAGGAATGACCATGAAGCCATGTACCGCAATAAATCAGGGTCAACAGAAAGACAAAACCCCCACCACAGAAGACCCAAAAGCAAATCCCCTCCCTGCTTTGAAGACAGTTGAAGTTAAAACTGTAGAAGTTTAAGTTTCTACCTGTGATGTCTAAGAACCTCATGTGACCTAAAGGGTTTTATGTGGAAAGAGCCTTCTTAATCAGGGTTGAGAGATGACTGATAGAAGCAGGGTGTATGGAACAGAACAAGGGTGAGACTCCGCAGCTTCTGAAATAATCGCGTTGATGGGAGGGCCTGGCAGTTGGTCAGTGAGGAGGGCCTGATGGTCCGCTCTGAGCCTTGCTCCAGTGAGCAGAAGGGACCAAACAAATTGTGCCTGCTGGATGAGGGATGCTGCAACCTATCTCGGAGTGCAGGTCTGGCCTTTCTGAAGTTTCCTACTAGATTCAGTACTTGCTGAGAAGCTGAGGCAAGGAAATACAGTATTTTGACACTGTAGCAGAGGGGAAGAGTGCTGCATTTCCTTACTTTTTAGCTGCCTTAGGGTCCTAGCTATTGCTGCATAATGAAATGGTTGATTTAATATACTTTAGCCACTGCCTGCAGGCTGCTTGCTGTTTGTCACTGAAGCCAAATTGCCTCTCTTCTTGCCCTGCTTCCCCTCTCCTTTCATATTGCTCTTACAGGCTTAATTAGAAATGTTGGCTGCAAAAGCAGTAGTTGGGTGAATGGGTTTGCAGGGACACGTGTGTGCATTTGGCTCCTGGAAACAAGAGAAAGCAAATGAGTATCTTTTGTTTTATGAGTTTTGCCTAAAAGGGAACAAAGAAAAGAAACCATCCAGTTATGTAAGATGCCTTTCTGCCACAATTCCTTGTTTGTGTTTCCCACAGTAACTGGGCACAACTGTTGCACGGTCATGTTCTTGCAGAACAAGCACTACTGGAGTTAGGAGCACTGAAGACAGTTTAAATGCTAATTTAGTTTTGGAATTAGTTCTGATTTAAGGGAGTTCATGATCCATGTGGTTTGCTACCTGCAAGTGTTTGAACCACGCCTGTTTACTAGCAAGAATATCAATATAAAGTATGTTCCAATTCAACCCTGAGTTAGTTATCAGATGTAACGTTAGGAGTTTGCAGTGGGATGGGGTTACCTACATCTCTATTTCCTGAACAGACGCTTACTTGCAGTATGCATTATTAACTAAGTCAATGCAAATGCTTTTGAAAGTTGTGCTGCATGTATTAATCACTGTGCATGCAACAGAAAATGTCCCAAATTAACATAACTGATTAAGACAAATTGCAGAGTATTTCCTCAGATTGAAAAGAAAAGCAAGCCAGGAATCAGTGACCACACTAGCCAAACTGGTCTCTTGGTATCCAAGGGTAGTAGAGAGAATGGGAAGAGCCCGCAAGACTTACCATCTGAGGAGAACAGAGGACCCTTGGTCTTATAAGCAAGTTCTGTAGAAAGAAGGGGCAGCACAGAGTATGCTGTGAGCAGCATCCGCTTTGTGTGAGAAAGAAGGCTCTGCAGAGAAACGCTAAAGCCAGATGCATCGGGGGAGCTGTGGTTGTAAGGAATTCACAGCTCAATCTGCCTACGGGGAAACAGGAGATGGCTGTTAATGGGCAACAAGAAAGATTTGGGGGTTTTGAATGTATACTCAGACAGGGAAGAGACCGTTTTGAATATTGGCTGGGATTCATCTTTCATCTTGACTACCCTTGCAACAGCTCTTTCATAAGGAATATATTCACACTGTAAAGTTATTACACTGCTCCCAAGAGGAGAGTTTTCCTGCTCTATTGTCTTCTATATAGATTAATGGGTAAAAGAAACACAAAGAAAGGGAGGGAGATCACCACACATAACATTGCAGTGTGGTGAGCAGTAAGAGCTGCTGAGAAGAGACACTTTCCTAGAACAGCACCTTGCTTAGGCCTGAAGGTTGTGGGAGGACAGGAGAAACGAGCGTGGAGCCCTGCAGGACAGAGAGGATTTTTAGTAGGGCCAACCCTTCCTGGCATTTGAATAATTCATTCCTGTATTGAATACATTCCTGTATTTGAATAATTCCCTCTTACCCAAAGTCACTTGAAACATGGAAGGAAAGGGGAGAGGAGTGCATTGGAAACAAACAAAAAACCACAGGATACGCTCAGGTTTGCACTGGTCTTGTGAAGGGAATCTCCCCGTGTTGGACTTGCAATGCAGAGCACTTGTGATGCTTCCTTTTGGAGGAAGCCAGGCCAGAGACACACTCATGACGCGTGCTCGATGAGCTCAGGCCACTAGCAGGGATGCAAAAGGATGAATTGGCTGCAACATCAAGTCCTCGATGAGCTTTTAGAGAGCTCACGCCACAATCTTGAGTGTCTCATCCCTGTTATCGGTCCTGTGCTCATGCTGCAGCTCACGCTCTCCTTCTCTGGGAGAAACATTTTGTGACTGATTGAACAGTTTTGCCAACCCACTTGTTTAACTGCAAAGTTACAGCCTAAGAGTTTTCCCTGCACATGCACCAGTGCGAGGTGGAATGGAGCTGATGGCTCATCATGATGAAGGTGGTGGGGTGCAATCCCTCCATAACGAGGTTGCTCTGGGCAAAAGCTTTGAGTGCAAAAGAGTAACGGTATCTGCTGAGAAATAAAAGAGCTAGAAACCTTTGTAGCATGCCTAGGAGGGTAGTGGTGAAGGTTTTCTCTGAGGGCAGGAACAGGATTGCTTGGTACCCTGCTGTACCTGATTAACTAACAGAGCATCCCTCACCTCCTTTGGGCTGTAGCAGTACTACAATAGCTCTTTAACCTACCTACAGTTACCCCATCCCCTGCCTCTGCCTGTACACAGAGAGCAGGTAACTCTGCTGGAGTACTGCTGCTCTGCTGCTGGAAAATGCGTTTCTGCTACTTGATGCCTTCCCTGCCCCTCTGAGCAGGCCAGTTGGCCCTAAACCCCGGAAGGGTTTCAGAGACAGCGCAACAGGCACAGGACAACACACAGCAAAGTCAGGAAGGGCCTTGGAAAACAAATTAATTATGCCTGCTCAAAAGATACGATGGAGTGAATGGGGTAAGCAGTCAAGCAACAGGTATTAGCCCTGTTTCTTTTTATTCCTGGAATGCAATTTAGTGAAGTAGAAAAGTTTTGATGGGGACTTGCAAGCCCCTTCCTTCCCAGGATGCTCAGCACTGTTGCACCCCTCTGCGATGAAGACACAGATGGTATCCCAGGTGCGAGTGCTGTCCTGGGTACTCCCAACTATAGGCCACACCTATAGTCACCAGCAACACTTTGTGCACATGTGCAGCCTATGCCTGATTTCAGAAGGCACTTGGAATGCAGACACCCAGCCTAGCTCTGACATGGCCATCTCGCTGAGCAGGCTGGACACAGCCTCCATCTTAACATGCTGTGCAGCAAGGCTGTGATTATAACCTGTTCGTATGCTCACCTGCTGACCTGGCAGGACCCCAGGGGAAGTAGCATCTCTGGTGACAGTTGTACATCTGAATGCTCTAAGTGGATCCCAGGATGGAAAGGTGGTTCCTGCATTCCTTTACTAAGAATTTTAGAAAACTTGAGTGCAGCATCTCTTTCCTGTGAAGGCCATCAGTAGCCCCACCTAGTTCATGAGGGCCTTCACCCCCTGTAGATTCCTGATCTTGTCAGTGCTTCCTACATATGCTAGCTGCAGGATGGTCTTGCCCAACCTAGACTGGTTACCAGCAAGGAGCTGGAGGTAATGAGGCTCCATGGGATGATAATTATTCTCAAATACAGGTACAGGCTCCTGAAGTGTCATCCAATTACCATGACCTACAACTTCACAGCTGAGGGCCCAGTTGTACCTCTGTATGCAAAAGCACAGGTGATCTCATATCCCAGAGGATGTGATCTGTCCAGGCTGGGCTTGTCTCCTGCTACAGCTGCATAAGCAAGCCTGCCATTCCAGACCGCTGACCGAACTCCAAGTCAGGGGTGTGGACTTGGTTAGGAAACGCTATGATAAATTAACAGGGACATTCAGCCTGGCTGCTGGACAAGGAAAGGGGCTTTGTTCTGCACATGCTGCCTTTTAAAGGGAACGGTGGCAGGGCAGTGGCATGCTACCGTCATCTGAAAAGGACAAAGTTTAGCATGGCCCAGCTCAAAGGGCTGACAATGTGAGTGGGGAAACAGCTATTCCTTGGACTGCTTCCAACCACAGATGTATAGAGACGGTTGATGCAGGGACCCAGACCAAAGCTACTCCAGACAAAGCCCCAGAACACCTACAGTGTCAGCTTCTCAACACCAGCTACTTCACTCTGCTAATCCATCTGTTGCACCAGCCTACTTGCTAATGTAGACGTAACCACAGCTAAGTTGTTAAATGACCAAAGTAGGATTAAGTTAGAGCAGCCTTTTGACAGCAAACTCAGCTAGCATGAGTCAAGCCCTTACTGTGTGCTACCAGCTTTTCAAAGCTTATAGCTAGATTTCGAAGAGTCTGAATATTGCCCAAGAAGTTAATCAGCATTCAGCTTTTATTTACAAGATGTCTGAGATGTACACAGCAAGATTCGCTGAACCTGCTGAAGGAGGTTCAGAATTTCATGGGTAAAGCAGATGCAACAGCAGCACATAGTGACTCAACAGTGTGGTGACTGGTGCAAAAGTTTTGAAATCATGTATAGGCTGGCAGCTTTGTAGACCAGGTCTGAGGAGAATATTGTGTCAGTTATAGGAGAAGTGGTAGAGATCCTGTTTGACAGCCATGAGTAAGCCAGGAACTCCTCGGCTACCCCCAAGTCTTGAAGAAAACACCACACTGGGAATGGCATCTTTGGAGGATGGGTGGGGAGAAGGGATGGTTCTAAGCAGATGGGCATCTTGGAGACTCCAAATTCTGGTGTAGCAATCCTGACCAACTGGAAAGGAAAGGACACCAGAATTCAACATCACACAAAAAATACTTTACATGGCTCTGCAAGATTAACATCACAGAAGCGGAAGCTCTATGGGGAAAAAACCCTGACCATTTCTATGCATACCAGTGGCAAAGTGCTCAATACTTTAAGAAACAGAAATTCTACAGTGAATACTGCAAAAGTGGGAAAAACGTGCGTTTCCTATTAGGCAGTAAAAGGTATGATAAATCAGTATTTAGAGTGCTTTCCTCATTTTCAAGCTCCTAAGCCAAAAAGGGGAGAAAAACCTCACTGTCAAATTAACAAGAATTCTTCTCATTATTCTGTCACTTACTGACAAATCCAAGGAGAGGAGGTCGCTATGTTTACAGTGACATTGTGAAATTTGGCTATACTTTGCTTCATTTATTGCTAGCTTTCCTCCCCCGACCCCAAATAAAATAATAAAAAAAAAACCCCTCAGACTGTAGCCGAGTATATTCAAAGTGAATCCGAGCGGTATAGACAGTTTACAAGGAGTTATGCTTACATGCCAACGCTTCAGTCCATCAGCAGACTACCCACTTAAGCACCAAATCACCATATACACCATCTTTAGTCTCTATATAAAATTCTCACCAAGTCTCCTGTTTACACATTGTTTCCCTGAATTTCAAAATCAAATGTTTTCTGCTCTACTCGAGATGCACTGTGGAAAGGATAATGGGACTTTTGCCAGGACACAGCAGATAGAGCTGTTAAGCGCTACACAGGAGTGAGGAGTGATAACAGTAGGTGTGCATCCTTAACATTCTTTCTTAATTTTCATCGTATATTACAGTATGTCTAATGCTAAATTTCTTCTGCATTTTAAAGAATTAACAGCTTTACAACTTCCAACAGCTGTAGCTAAGAAACGCTCCTCAGGCATAAGAAAATTACTGCCATGCACTCTACAAGTAGAGGGGAAAAAAGTCAACCCACCTGCTGTAAGAAGTCCTTCCTCCTCATTTACGTGCAAAGGTAGAATAGCATATTCATTGTGATGACCTTCGTACTGTTTCACACACTTTGCTGTTCTCAGATCCCACAGTTTTATCTGCAAGTTGAAGTAATTGTTTGAAAGAGGATATATTAACAAGGCAGAGAGTACTTGATGGTTGATAAATAAGTGAATCTGGAAGAGGACCATATATGGGACTACCACCCAGTTCCATACTACCGCCCCAAAGAACAGGCATCCGCCCGCCGGAGTGGGATAAGCACCTGTCAATGCCCAGATACTAAAAGGAACCTAATACCCTAAACACCACAAAACCGTACCTTTCCAGCCATATCTGCTGCCATAAGATAATGTTCAGCCTCAAGAAGGCGAATAGATGTAACTGCTGAGTCATGGAAGAGACGAATTGCTTTCCAGCTCTGGCCCTTTCGGTTGCGTTGACGCACATCAATGCTGAAAATCTCACCTGAACGGCAGCCATTGTACAGCATGGGGGTCTGGAAGAATCCAAGAGAAAGAAGCGTACTGTGTAACATCTGAAAGGATCTTACAAGTTATACAGACAGAAGCTATGTCAAGCTTTTGAGCTCGCTGGTGCAGTTGTCAAATTATTTTATTAACATGGATATTAAGAACCAGAATTTTTATTACACACTGCAACATTTTTCATCAGCCAACTCATTAGTTCCATTCAAACCTCAGCTATTTACTTTAAAAGTTCAGCTAGGTAAGTAGAAACTTTAGTCTAACGTAACAGCAAAACAGGAACTGGAATTCTCATATTCTGATTTTACTCTTCTTCACTAAATCTTTGTGAACAAGTCCATTAGTATTTTATAGAAGTTTTCTTCTGCTTGATGAAGACAATACACTGAGTGTTGAGGTCATTTGCAAAAAACAAAACAATTTTACAACGCGTTATTACTGTGCTCTTTGTACTTCCTTCATTTCCTTTTTACCTCTGTACAATTAACAAAAATTACCCCTGTTGCCAGAATTTGAAACCAGTTAATCTTTCTGTGGCTACTCAATTATGTGCAAGCATCAGACCACAGCAGCTCTGTTGTGGAACAGCTATCCAACAGTAATTGTAATCACAACCTTACGTACAGCGTCATGAGTCCCACCACAAAGAGAACACAAAGCCCACCAATGCAGCAGTGCTCTGAAAAAGCGAAGGGTGTATGGTCCTTTTTACCTGTGTGGCAAACTGTTGTGCTAATACATCGCTACTGGTTCCAAATGTCTGTCGATGCCCTGTCACTACATTGGTCACAAGAACTCGTCGTGTCAGGCCTAAGGAAGACAGATTATGTTTGTTTAGCTGTAATTTGGGTAGCAGCTGGGAGATTAATGCAAGAAGTCTTTCTCACTGAGACAGATGGGGTTCCTAGCCTTGCAGATCACCTGTGCTGAAGCAGTTGTCTGCTTGGGGATTCAGGCACCAAGCACAGGACCAGGCAGTGGATATCTTGAAGCTGCACAGCATTCCAGGTCGATCTCCTAGGAGAGACAAGCAACACATGAAGCATCCGTAAAATGTGAGGTAGTTCAGAAAGCTTCTCCGGATTTCCATACTTCTTTCAACTTTTCAATCTGAAGCAGAGAAAATGTTACCCAGCTAGTGTCCCTGTGCTACTCAAGAGACAGAAAACAAAAGTGGGACTTCATGACTGTAAGCTAAAGACTTATAGTCTATATAGATTAGATGATTGTGAGAGATTCTGAAATCTCTCAGAGGGCTGATCATGGCAGGAAAGAGAAAAATAACACTTGCTTTACAGCACTAAGCCAGCCATTTTTTTAAAGATAAGTGGGCTAGAAACACAAAACATTTACTTTATAAGCTATAGATTAGCCAAAGCCTAACCTGTAAGTTCTTGGCCTGCCTACTAAAAAAAAAAAAAAAAAAAGGTTTGAGTAAGTAACAATATCCTAGATTTGACCCCTACTCACATAGCTCCTGCACAAAGTCTACTAATTGACATAAATTTTAAGTCCTCAGTTTTCACTTCCTTCATGGCACATCCACCGTGATCATACATATGTCGGGCAGCCCAGGTGAAATGTCTAAAACATGGTTTTAGACAGGTTAAGTTCTACTTTGCTCCCAGCATCTACTTAGCAAGGTTCCCTCAAACCAACAATTTAGCAGAGTGAAATAAGCCAAGAAACTTGGAAATACCTAAAACAGTCAATAGGAAATACTAGACAGGAGGACCTTGGTGGAACTCAGGGCATCTGATTATGGTGAAGGGCTTAAAATGTTCTAGAAAGCATTTGGGCATGCTGGCCTAGCAGCCATCCATCTTCAGTGACTCTTCAAGTTCATGCTAACGCTACGCATTTTTTTTTTTAATGGCTGCATAAATAGCATGACATTAAAATTTTAAAATAGGTCCATAACTCTTATCTATCACAGACTTCCTCTGTATAACCTTAACTGATCACGTCTGAATGGAAACCAGGATAGTGGACTGTACTGTGTGGCCTGAAGAAGCATCTGACATCTATCAATAAAGTCCAATTAATAAAGTCCTGCCCCCAAGAACTTTGAACAAACAAATAAAGATACAGCTACAGCCATCAGACTTAAGACATAGGATTCTCTAAATCAATCAAGCTTACACACAAGTGAGCATGAGCTTGTACAAGGAGCTATGGGCTGAGACATTTACCAGCCTTCCACCTTTGATTAAGCCACTGAGCATACTTGAGAGCTACTATGAGAAGGGATTCTGCAATGATTCTAGAGAGTCTATAAGGAAATTTGAGTACTTCTTGTGTGCAGCTTCTGAGTATCAGTTACAGGCCAAGCTACTCATGAAAAATCCCAAACGTTTACAAGTGAGGTGTTCTTCTGCCACAGTCAAGTACTACGTCATCAGCAGTTAAAAATAAACTAGTGCTTTGAATACTGCTTGTTAATTAATTCTTAAGGTAAGAATTTATCTTTTCTTTTATCTGTTCACTTCTTAAGCCGTTTCAGACTTTCAAGTTTTACAAGAATACAACAGTCTCACCAGCTACTGAAGAAAAGTGCGGAAATAATCTTTCCTTTGTGCCCTTTTCATACGGTAACTGCTATCGAAAATTGGAGGAAAAAACCCAACAAAAACACCCTACCTGGGTTAGTGCTGCTGAACAATGATGCTGGAAGCAGACTGGCACAGCCTGGTGTTTCTGCAATTCCCATGAGACACAGCTTGCTGAAGTGAGTTAAGGAAAACAAAGATTTCTCCCCAGAATGGAACAGGCTGCCTCATATTTATAGCTGGGAAAAGCAAGATGTTCCGATACAGCCACAGCTCACAATACTTTCCCTTTGAGACCTTTAATGTGCCTTACAGTTTACAATTACGTCTTGACTCTTCATTTCTTTCACAGGAAAGAGCTAGAAAGAACTCCCATTCTTGCTTGTGTATTTTCACTACAGAAAGACAAGATAAGAGGAATACTAAGGCATCTGTCTAGTGATGGGAAAAAACCGCATGGTCTATACGGATCATTCTTCTCACCTTTACATGCTGATGACACTGCATTAATATAGATCTGTTTTTCATGGAGATAAGTTGGAAAAAGGGGAGCACACATTGGGGAGGCAAGGAAGACTCACTTTAGATTACATTAAAATACTTTCTAAAGATTATACCAGGTATAAATAGGATTTGAAAGCTGCATTTCAAGTTCAGTGGGGTAAATCTGTGACCTGACTAGAGGAAAGCAAGAAATAACCAAAACAAACAATCCCCAATTCGTAACCAGCTGTGAGAAAGCCTGATGAACTCCTGCCACCTTCTGGATCAGTCCTGAATCGCTTGGCTTTTCCCATAAGCCATTACATACATTTCTGTATAATTTTCTCTCTTTTGGCACTTTACTGGCACATCCATTGCCTGCCATCTCCCACGTTAAAATCCCCTTTTCTTCCTCTCTTCTGGATCCTGCATTGTCCATTACTGCTTCCCCTACTATACCATCAACCTTCCTCTTCTTCTGAGACAGATCTGCAGAACATGCTCTGAAACTTGCAGAGCATGATGCCAACGAATTGCTTCCATTCTCCTCTCGCCCCAACTAATATGATGATGGTTTTCCAACAGAAACAAACCAACCCACTTTCAAAGAGGACCACTTAAAAGAGAAAGTTAGTTGCCTTAACCCTCTTCTCTTGCTCTTTTGCCCCAGGCAGTTTCTAAACATCAGATAATTTTGGATATGGCAGCTACACTATTAATGAAGTGGGAAGTCTCCAGGGCAGGAAACATGGTCTTTCACCTACTATTACACTGGAACAACTCTACATATGTCTATAACAGAACCATACATCTGTTTCACTAGCTCCAACATCTTTCAATTTTTATAAGCTTTCTCTGTTTCCAGAAAACTTAATTTCTGGGGCAACTACATGAAATGTCTTCCTGTAAGTTAGTTATTCTGTGCAGCATGATGAAGACTTGTGAAAGCTGAACTGAAATTTTGCTTTTTTAAAAAGGATATAAAACGTGAGAATCTGGATGAGTCAATGATGCCCAGCACACAGAATTCACCTTCAGACACAAGAAGACATACTATTTTTGTGATCTCTTATTCAATTCATGAAAGGGTATTTCCATGCAAAGACGACATAAAACTCTGCTGGGCACACCTGCTTAGCCCACTAAATAGCCCAGTAATGGGTTACGAGCATTTTAGCTTCATACTCCTCTTAAATGTAGATGACCGAGCAGCATTGAGAAGTCTGTTCAAACACTGACTGAGGCACCAAGCACATCCTATTATTTAAGGGATCATCCTTAAAAGAATCTGAGCATGAAGAGATTATGAAAGCCTGTTATAAATATTCTTCATGTTCAAGGATAAACACATTTTCCCAAAATTATTTTTAAGAAAGAAGCATTCAAGTCTTAGTAATTTCTGGCCCTCAACATCAGTTTTGTCAGCTATGGCCAAGTGCAACTCCGAAGTAAGCACTATCCTTGGAAGACGGTACTTCTACATAGTCTTCCGTTCCAATTGTAGCATAACGTTCCTGAGAAGTCACACTGGTACTGAGGACTTTCAGAGACAAGTTTACTGTGATCGTGCATTTATCCAAGCTTCACATTGCTAGATTCTGCCATTCTCTCCTCCTAACCCCCTCCCCAACCCTCATGCAGTTCCACCTCTGCCTCCCAAGGAACAGCGTTCTAAGAATGCAATAACTGAAGAAAGCAGGAACAGAACACAGTACTTTGCGGTTTGTGAAGTAGAGGTTGTCATACATCTCCACAGTGAGAGACTCCTTCCCCAAACCACTGAGGTTGATGATACCATATTTACATCCTCCATGCTCTACATCGTTCACGGTGAATATCCGTTCACAAGCAACATCTGCCTGTAAAATAAAAACTTACTGGTCACACTTACTGGAAACCTGCAGGAAAAAACAGCTTGAGGGAGTTGCATTAGGTCTAAAATGAAACAACACATTAATTCTGATCCCTTTAACACCATCTGCTTTCCATTCATCTCTAAAAACAGTGGCCATCCTTTTTATATGCATGCACAGAAAAAACATGAGTAAGAAAAGGATTTGGATCTCGCGTAACAAAGACTCTTTCCAATTATATCAGTTCTAGACACTTACTCTGGCTGATTAGTAAGCACAGACTGGTATTGGCAGAGGACTCAAAACAAAAATTTACATCTTATCAAAAGTGAACGTGGAATTCTCCTGCTGTTGAATCACAGCAAAAAGGCTGATGCTACATTTCAACTTTTCTTTTATGACACTAAGTTTCTGACTCCCTTCTGGCTTCAGCTACCTGTGCAGTGCTCTGTTTACAAGGCCAGGAGCTGGTCCTGGAGAGCTTCCTACATAGACTATGGAAGATATTTGCTCCAGACACCTCTCCTGCATGTGCAGTACCATCAAAACCAGTAGAAACTGCCTTCAGATCATGAGATGCAATATGATTACTGAGGTTTACATAGACTCTCTGGACCACAGACTTTGCTGCTCCCCAAATTCTTCTCTCCCATTTTCTTCTTCTTTCTCTTAATCCTCTCCACTCCTCCCTGCCCCACACTAATTATGCACTCAACTCCTGTTTACTTCCAAGAGAACATGTTGATCAGCTTCAAAAAAACCAAACCAAACAAACCCCATACCACTTTCATATCCAACCTTTTCATCATTTTCCTTTCTAGGAAAGGAACAGCCTCCTCCTATCTGTTTAAAATTACCGACCACAGATTTTGAGAACTGACACAACAGGAATAATGCACCTTTGAAAGAAAAATTTGACCTATGGGATTTGATTACAAGATCCTGAATTTTCACTGAAGATGGGCTCTCTTTATCCTAAAGACTTAACAGTTCTCATAACATACCACAATTATTTTAAAATTGTTGGTTCCAGCAACTGAGGAATCCGGACTGTGAATTTCTATCTTCCTCCTCTGCATACAGTTCACTTTTAGTTCATGGACCAGCCTGTAAAAGAAGGGGGAGAGGGCAGGGGGAGAAGAGAGAAGAATTCACAAAAGCCTGGGTTTAATGCCAATGAAAATAATTCTGGATAGGATACCCATAACTGCTTCTCAATCACAGAAGATAAAAATGCCTGAACAACTAGCATGCTGCAATTTCACTTACATAACCCATGAACATGTGCATCTTTCACATTCATGGAATTTCATCCCGTTATTTTGAAGCCCAGCACATCTTCAGTAGCAGAAACAACAGCATAGCAAGTGAGTAACTTGCCTTCTGCACTGTTACTGAATCTGAGCATAGCTATTCTAATGGGCGGCAGGGGGAACGGTCATGTCAGTTGAAGAGCATTCATCCAAAGAAAAGCTGCACTGTATTCATAAAGCACAATGTGGCAAAACAGCATATATAGAAAAAAAAAAAGCTGAAGTTTTAAACTCCAGTTATCTGCATGGGAAACCTCTTCTTCACTTGAATTCTCATCACTTTAGTACTCTGATTATAAAAGAATATAACTATTTTTTTATTATAAGTAGTAAGTTCCTCTTCATCCTAAGTGGTACACTTAGTGGTACAATAAGAAATGCAGAAAATCTGATAGGAACTGTTGAACTAATAGCAGAACTTCGTATTGCAAACAGAAGACAAATCAAATCATTGTACCTGCAATAACTTGTGGGGCTGAGCAAACCCAGCTGCCGTTTCTGTAACAGCACAGATGAGTTCAGTCCAGCCCTTGTTGTTTTCTGGAAGAGAACATGAAAGTGTACTCAGGTATTTGCTTGTTTACAATTCAAGCATGGCTGTGTGTCTTAAATGTCTGGGATATTTAGGTAACTTTTTCCTCTAGCCTACATACATTAACATTTTCAGAATGCCTATAAAACACATCCCAGCACTATCTCCCCGGTCTACTACAGTAAGCAGACAAGAAAGAGACCAGAATATATTCCTGTGAGATGTGGGGTGCTTCTATAAATACAAAAACTGGAGGGGGGGGGGGAAAAAAAACCAAACCAAAGAACAACAGCCATTGGTTTTGCTTGACGTAATCAGCAGTACCACCTTGAGGTGTGAAGTCACCTTCTGGTTTCAATATAACACCTTAAATTCTTATTATACAGCAAAACTTTCTATCACATCAAGACTGCTACTAACTGTGCAGTCCTACTGCTGCACTAAACTACTTTTCCATTCATCATTTTTTAAAATTTCATGCAAACGCTTTCTGGGGAGACCAAAGGATAGAGTACTTCGCAGAGTTACGGAGTAAGAAATCTTTTTGATAATGCTCTGACAAAGCAAGTATTTAAAAGTCAAAATGTTCTTATCTGGGAGCCTAATTCAGATGTCTGATTCAATAGCCAGATTTTGAGAAGAGATGTATATCCACAGTTCCCATTAACAGTAACATGGCCAGCAGCTCTTTGGTATCTATGAAACCTAAACTGCTTATGGAAACACATAAACCAGCCCAAAAAAAAAAAAAAAAAAAAAAGCCAAAACCAAACCACCAGCAGCACTTTCACAGTACTTTCACAGAGGAGCTGAATAGCTGGTTGAAGTGAAAACTTCATTACCTAAGAAGAAAAATACTGCTCACTTCTTCCAAACGACAGTGCATGAGCTATGACTTGTGAAGTTATAAGACATGGCTTTCAGGTCATTATAAAATATCCTTATCAGGTATTTTACCCAGATTACCAATATGCAGCATCAGCATTAACTCTGCTGTAACACTTTATGATGAAAAGCATACAGGCTTTCCAGGCATAAACATAAGACCCCCCTTGATTTTACCTGTCCAAAAAAATTCTTCATGAAAAAGCTGTTTCCACAAAATATCATTAGTATTGTTTCTTCAAGGTCCAGGAATATGATCAATACATTTATAGAACATGCGGAAAACTTAAAATCAAGACCCCACTTTGCCAATTAAAGGCAGAGATTTGAAACCTGGCATCCAATGTCCTGACTTAAGTCTAACTGTTGGACAATCTGCAATTCTGAGCACAGTTCCTGTCTCTTTATGAGGTTTTTGTCTGTATGACTTGCTTTCATTCCTGTGTGGAACAGCCAAACAAAAGGCTTCAAGGACTATAAATTCTCGGCAAAAAGAAATTTTCATTTCTTCAGACAGCTTGGGAACTGTACCACAGTCAGAATTGAAAGGCTTTAGGTTATAATCTGTCCTGGGCCAGAGTACAATAAGGCCTAATTGCAATCTTTTTCAGAACGTACCTTCTTTTGTTTTTCTTCCTCTTCTAACAGTCTCAGTCTTTTGCATTCCATCGCCTTGTACTGAATGCTCTCCTTGGTGAGTGGGTTGTAGTTATTATGTCCAGGCAGTAGGCGAAAATAGCGATTCTTTTCTGAGTCATAGTAAAATCCCGGCAGTTCTTGAAAAGAAAAAAGGGGCAAAACCCAGGCAAAAATCAGATGGATAACTAAATTTCTTTATTGCTCTTTGACATCCCAGATCTTCATGGGAATGTCAGAGTCACGAGGCTCAAAGCTCTTGCACCCAGCAGGTCCCAAGCATGATATACAGACTAGGAACAGATGACAGCCACTTAAAGGAAAAAAAAAGATTATTTATAGTTTTCAAATGCAGTGCCGTCACACAGGTACAGAAGGGATGTCACAACTGACCAAGGTGAAATTCAGACAGATCAGAGAAGCAGAGAGGAAAGGTTTTGCTGCAGAACAAAAATCACCTGTCTTTATAAATCAATCATGAGGGGACACTCCTGGTTAAGAGACTAGGTAGGGCAGTCCCAATCAAACAAACAAAAAAACCCCATTGATAACAAAATATCTCCCAAACCAAAATAAAGTGATTCACTTCTCAGAACAAGCCACTTTTTCTTCAACACATGGGAGAGATTTAGATACAATCAAGAGTACATTTGGACAATACACAGAGGCTCCTTCCAAAGATGAACTGGGATGAGAGAAACATTCAATTTTTGCTTCACTGCCCAGGTAAATTCACAGAGGCAGACAGGCAAAATGCTTTGATAGATTCATAATGGTACGTTGTCTCAAGACAAGGGATTTTATTCAGAAGAGGTGAGTGTCAACATCTTAATTTCAAGAGTTTTTATTTAAACCTTTACTACTACCAGAAATTGCATTTGAAGTAACCTCTTTTTGCTGCTGCTTACAATTCAGCTCCTTGTCAGCATCTTTTAGGTTTCAGCTTAGTAACAAGTGACCAAGATTTATTCATGTCAACAAAAATACGAAGTTAGTGAATGAATCAGTAAGGATCATAAAAACACACTGCATTTAGTATACAGAATCTAATTACACAGCAATAAATGCTTTGCAGGATACATCTCCTAACATGCTCACAACCTCTTAAGCACAAAAGGGTGATATACAAAAAAGGTCTCTTTAAACTCTGACTTTGTCTGTTGTTAAGAGGTTAGAGAGTCAGTGGTGTTTCAGGACTCTCCTGTTGTGGAAAAATATATGTTCCCACAGGCTTAGCTTTTGCTAGGGTTGTTTAATGAGTCAGGAAACCAGAATGCAAACAGGACATCTTCCTCAATAGCATTGCTACTGCATCAAGTCTGGTTTCACCAGTCAACTCCCTGATAATCAAACATTTAGCCAGAGTATATTTCTTACAGACTACAAAACACACTGAAGGCATAAAGACAGATGATTTCCCCACCTCCCTAAGTGGTGGATCGTTGTGGTTTTAAAAGACTGAATAACTGGATGCAAGTTATGATTTTTTATATGCTCTCTTATTTCCTTTGCTTATTCAATATTTCTATTGCAAGATGTACTTCATAACATCTTCATCATATATGAGAAAAGAAACAAAGTTCATTTTCTTCCCAAAGCAAGATTTCCGGAGGGAGGAAGAGAATTCTGTTTTTTCAGTTTCTATCAGCTTGGCTAAGCACACAAGTTTTCAAACATGAGAAGCACTTGGGGGCCTGAAAGTGTACTTGGCCCTGCTGTCTAATCCTCACTTACTACATCTTTTTATATCACTTGATGTTACTTTTCTCTACAAACTTTACTGCTTATATCCTTCCATTAACACCATACTATTAATGCAGCTGTTACTACTTTTTTCATACAATCAGCATATAGACACTGATTTTTGACCTGTAAACATGGTCTCTTACCTGGTACTACAGAGTTCTGTGTTAAACTGCATGAAGAAGAACCTCCACTGCTGCTGGGGCCTGCATTCACTGGGGTCTGTGGTTCCTCCTGTTCTGGCCTAAAAAAATAGCACTGCCTTCAAGACAGGCTCACAATTGTCCTAGACATCCTTCCCACAAAGAATCTGGAAAGCAGCTTGTTATTGACATTAATGGAGTACAATTTTGCAGGGCTGTGATAAGTACACTGCGTATATCACCATACATTAAACTATGAAAATAAAACAGTAAAAATATTCAGCTTAAAAATCTCTCAATAACATTAGAGATACCAACATCTTAAAAGTCTTAATTACTTGCTAAAACATTAGAGGTGGCTGCTGATTCTGCAAGTGCCTTCAACTCTTTTCAGTGAAAGATTAATTCTGGGCTTTTTACCATATCCCCTGATTAAAAGAAAAGCCCACCCTTGAAAGCATGTAAGTCTTCACAGCATAAAGCAACAGACAGTGTGGGTAAAACACTGATGTCAGGTCAAAAATATTTTGCCATCCTCTTCATGACAAGAATTTAGTTGAGGAAGTTCAGAAACATGCGAAATAAACAAAAGTATAATGAAAACTCCAAGAAAAAAAAGTGTCTGCTTTTGTACTAAACATTGCAGTCAACAGGGTACCTGCAGCTTTCTTCTTTTTGAAGTAATTTAAATGGGCATATTTAGTACTGATAAGCAAAATTCTACTGGGATGTTTTCTGAATCATCAGTACAATCCTCACTTTTTAAGACAGGTCTTATTACACATCATCTTAAAAACTTTAGGCCAAGATGTTTCGCAAGAGTTGTAATTTATTGAAAACAAAACGACAAATTCTAGTTCTAATACCAGCTCTATTGCTGTTTGATTACACAACTTTGAAAATAAAGAACATAACCAAACTACAAGGGGAAAACCACCCCACACCAAACCCAAGCACTTCAATTTAAAGCTCTTTAATAAAATCCTTTTAATTCTATATTCACTGAATTAGGGCCCATTTGCATTCCTAACTTTTCTTACACAAATACAACTAATGGAGCAACTCATACATATGTGTATGTATCTCTTTCTCTAAAAATACATTTTAAAAAAATGCTTAGAGTATTAAAGCAAAGGATTGGCCTCTTTTATTCCTGCAAGAGGCACTTAGGAAACAACACAGGAAAGAGCCACAAAAATAGCACAAAACACAAGTTCTAAAGTTTAAAATGTACTTCCCTGAAAGAATCAGTTTTCAAGGCAGTGGATTTTTCCTGAGACCTTGTTTTAGTTTCCCCATCTGCTAGATGTGGTATTATTCCCATATTACTTAACATGCTTTTAAACTTTCAGGAAGATCTTTTAATGACAGTTTTTACACTAGTAGACACTGAGGCATAAAATAAATGGGCGGGTGGAATGAAGTACTTACAAACATTTTTCTTCCCTGAACTATCTTTGCATACCGATGAAGAGTTTATGGACAATCAGGCACACCTGAAAGGAGTAGCTCATGGAACCACATCTCAGTTTAAAATCAATATACAGTTTTGAACATGTGATAAATTTCCAGAAGTCAATGCAATTCCACTCCCACTAGGGATGACAGATACACCAGAAGTACTGTCCACTAGATTTTTAAATGGCAACCCTCCCAGTTCTAGATAGCCACCATTCTGCAAATTTAATTAGGCATAATATCTAATGGCTTAACCCATGCTAAGCACAAGCCGCATATACTTGCCTTTCAGTACAGTTATTGTGATTGGGTCTTCTGTACCGATGGGGATGGTAGCTGTGCTTGCGATTGCTCCATCCATGCTTTTCTTTGCCTCTCCAGTAATTTCTCTTCATTTCTACCTATAAACCAAAAAGTACTTCAATGCTGCTTGCCTGGAATGGTCCAACATACAAGACAGTCTCTTAACACAGCCTCTTTTCAACCAGTTTCAAATAGCTTCGCGGTCGCCTAAAGATCAAAACCAAGGAGGCACGTTGAAGAAAGTAATTTACTTTTAAAGAGGAACTCTTTCAAGTCCAAACAGCATCAGATCTTAAAGGAAAGAAAGACGAACAGCACCACCGGCCGTTTGAAGGGAGGCTGAAATAAGCACGGTACGGTGTCGACGACCTCCTGCATGGAGCACTAGTAAATATCCTCCTGCTAAGTTCTCCCGGGCGCAGGGCGGAGAAGTCCTACAGCCGAGCTGAAGCCGCCAGCTTTCCAGGGCAATACGCTTCCTCCCAAGCAGCGGGGCTCTCTCAACACGGGGACAAACCGAAGCGACCAACGGCGGCCTGCCCGCCCCCGCGGCGGGCCTGCCTGCCTGCCGCCCCGGGCCCAGGCACCGCGCTGCTCCCGCGGGGACTCGGCGGTACGAGCAGGCGGCCGGCGGCAGCCTGCCGGAGGGCGCCTCCCCCGCCACGGCAGCCAGGCCGGCCCGCGGGGCCGGCACCCCCAGCCACGGATCTGTAAGCGACCAGGCCCGCTGACCGCCTGCGCCTCGGGCGCCTCCTCACTCCCGCCGACTTCCCTGCTGAGCCGGGACCGGCTCCACGACTCGCCCCGCCGCGCTGAAGCTAAAAGCCCCTAAGGCAGAGGCACGACCGCGGCCATGCACCCCCCGCCGGCTCGCCCAGGCCGCTCACCGCCGCCGCCGTCCCCTGCGCCAGGCCTCGCCGCTTCCACCCTGCCGCCAAGGCTCCGCCCAAGCCCCGATGGGCGCGTCTGATTGGTCCTCATCCGCGCCTGCCGCTTGACGGACGGCTCACTTACTCTACAGCAGAAGGCCAAGCTGGCTCGTGCGCCCCACGGAAGGGCGGGGCCACAGCGGCGGTTGGGCGGGGGCGGGTCCCGGGCGGTGCGGGCGCTGCGGCTACCCGGGACGCTGTAGGCTGGGCGGGGCGGGGCCGGGCCGGGCCGTGTGGGCTGCGGTGGCCACGGGGTAGGGCGGCCGTGCGCTGCAAATAAAACTTGAATAGGGGAGCGTGAGGGTGTAGGGATGGAGTTTTTGGCAAAAAGGAGTCGTTTAGCGCGGTAGGGAGGCAACGCAGGGCAGAGAAGTGGAAGCCTTCAGGTGGCCGAGGGGCGGGAGCGCGTGGGGGTGCCTGAGGGGAGCTGCCGGTCAGCGCCTAGGGGCGTGTTTCTGTGTGAGGGGCAGCCTCGGGCCCCGCTGGCGTGAGGGGGGCGAACTGGCCAGGCCTCCGCTGCTGCTGGTCAGTGTGTGGGGCGCCGGGGGCTGTGAGAGAGGCGGGAGGTGCTGCTGGGGTGGGATTCCCGAGCAGAGCGGGTAGGCAGGCTCGGCGGTGGTGGGGGAGAGAGTGGGGAGGGTCAGTAGTTGAGCTCTGTTTCCTCCACGAATTGGGATTGAAGGCAGTGGCTTTGCAGGGCACGGTGGGGGAAGGAGGCAGAGATGTGTGTTGCTGAGGGATGGGGCCACTGAAGGGGTGCCACTGCTTCCTTCTCCGGGTCCCTAGTTGGTTAAAGGCCATCCTTTGCCTTTGGGGAGCTGGAAGCTGTTACAACCTCTCTAAATTTCTCAAGAATTTAGGGAAGAGAGTGGTGGCTCGAAAGTGACTGTCCCAGCTGAGGCCCCTTGGTGCTTAAATATTTTTTGAGTCTTCTACTGCTGGGCAACAAACAGTTAGATGGGTGATACTGAGGCGTTAGTACTGGGACAGCTTTGGGAAATAGGCAGCAAATGGACAAGGGGGAAGAAAAAACTCGGGGCTGCCGCAGTCAGTAGCAGGAAGAGCTCAGCACTCCTCAGTTGGTCAGCAAAAGCTGAAAGAACAACAAAAGGATGTAGTGGTAACTACCACCTCTTTGCAGTCATTGTAAGAAACCCCTTCTCTTTTTAATCTTGTACTAAAGGTGTCCTTAAGCTGGTTTTGTATAGCGGCCTTCCTCCTCCCCTTCCTGCTTATACAGTATCTAGGAGTTAATTACAACCAGTATTTATTCCTGTAATGGATGATGGAGGTTGCAGCAAAACATGAGCTATAGTTCACAAAAAATTGTGGAAATGCAGGGTTCTAGCCTTTTTCCTTCCAAAAAGTTAGGGATTTTTTGTCACTTTAATAATTTTAAATAAGAGAATACCTATACTGGGAAAATAGGCAATGGATTTTTACTTGCTCCTTTGAATGTTTAGACCTTGCACAAGTTTGCTATGGGTACTTGGCAGAAGAGTAATTTTGGGGAGATATTCTTTTATTCTGTTTCTCAGTTGGTCTGTGTTTTAAGTTCAAAATGCATAGTTAAAAATAGCCCAGGAAAGTACAGCTTTAAGGATATGAACAGCTGGAGAATTCACCTCCAGCTTGTGTAGTTTGTGAGCTCTATTTCTTTGCAGAAGAAGTGATTCAAGGCAGACCACCAGCATGGTTTAATTCTAAGGCATTTTTTGTTGATTAGGCCTGTTTCTCATAGTGGTTTAGTGATACTGATCTTTGGCTTCTACAAGATAATTTTAAACTGTAATACAATAACAGGAGAAGAGTAAAAGTGCCTATAGAAAGCTGCATCAGCAGCCCTTTCTGTGAACTGTTGTTAATACTGTCGCTAGTGTAGACTTGATTCAAAGTGATGGTTTATATGGTATTGGTACTTGATGACCTGTATGTAAATTTGATGCTGATACATCTATACAGGATTCTAGGCAATGTTTTTTTCCTGTTGTTTGCTGGCTTGCAGGTAGGAATTCAGAATGTTTAATGTTTTACAAGTAACGTTATACTCTGCTTCTTTTGTTAGCTTTGTTTCATCTTTTTAATTTCTGATGCCAGCGGGCAATGTTTCAGGTTTTGTGACCAATCTGCCACTTGTAAGCTGTGGGTTTGACTCCACTGAAATAGAATTACCATCGGGATAGAAATATGTTAAATTATTTGTTTTCTCACTTGTACTGCATGTACTTACTATGGAAATTCATAGACAAGAATAGACTGGAAGATATTTCAGAGGTCACTGGTTTTCTGTGTATGTATGTATGTATTTAAATTAAATATGTAAATAAAATACACACACCACCCCTACATTGTTCCTTAGCAGTTGTTTGTCTAACCTCTTCTTAAAGCCTTTTGGTTTGGTTTATTCTGATTATTTTATTATATCTCTCACTGGAAGATTTTCTGATGTGTTACCTGAATGCTTATTGCTGCAATTTAAAACAATTACTGCTATTCCTTCTGCCTTCTGTGGATAGAGAAAACAATTTATTACCTTGCTCTCTGCAACCACATTACATATTTGAAAACTGGTAGTGCTGTGCCACTTGAGTCTTTTTCTCTAGATTAAAGAGTGGCTAAAGAATGCCAATTCACTTGGTTATTACAGATGACAACTTTTAGCTTTGATCATTTCTGCTTCCTTTTTGGACCCTTTCCATGGGGAACACTTCTTTCCTTGAAGTGTGTTCCCAAAAACTGGATATACCACTACTTAGCTGAGGCCTTCCTATTGCTGAGTTTGTTTTGCAGGCTGTACTCACGTTTGAGAGTCGTATGATGTTTTACAACTGCGCAACAGTGTTAACTTTCATGAAGCTTATGGTCAAGAGAGATGGGGCAGTTTCAGTTTGAGAACTGCTACGTGATCAGTTGTTTTCAGTCTGGGTTTGTGGAATTGGCTGTGCTTGGGCTGATTGCAACTGAATGCTGCTCTTCTCCGGCTGGTTCTTGGACTGGTCAAGGCCGTCCTGGCCTGCAGAATGCACTCTGCCATCAAGTTGTGTCCTCCATTTGCTCTGGCCTTTTTTCTATTTATTTGATTTGAGGGACTGGGTTTATACCTGTGTAGTCCATTAAATACATACATTCAAGCTATATTTACTTAGTTTGTTAGTTAAGTTTAAAATATAATTGTAAATTGCATTAAAACATTCTGTGAAGACCAAACTTGGTTAATAATATTAGAATTTATGCTTCGGACATAGCCTTAGGTTTATTGCAGTTTAGTGAGTTGCCTTTCAGCTGAACTGCAGTACCTGAACCTGTGTTCATACTTAGCAGTCACATCTGAAAACTAAAATCAGTTTGCTTGAACTCTTTTTGTGCTGAGTCTTAAGCTATGTATTTTATTTTATGCTTGTTGGGGGGCTAAAACTGTGCATTCTGCCAGTTGAAGCTTACTTTACATAAGGCAACTCATTAAGCTTTGGTAAATGGAGGTGTACCTGGACCCATGAATTACCCCGGGCTTGTGCAGGGTAATCAAAAGCAGGATTTTGTCCAGCAGTGAAATTTACCCTTGTTCTAATGCCACTGAAATCAAAGTAATTGCATTAAGAGCCTACGTAACTTTGTATGCTTATTCTTTGCATTATGAACTGCAGTAGTTCTGCAGTCAGAATGTCAAAGCTTTTAGGTATTTTTGAATGTGAAAGTTGCTGGTTTTGTCTTAGTTCTCGGAATATTCTGCTGTCCCACAGGCTAGCTCTGCTGTTGATGCTGAAAATCACTTTTGGGTTTTCCTGCATTGGGTCATGGAGGAAGGAACAAACTGCTGCAGCATTTAAGGTAATGAATTATCACAGTTTATATAATGGTCAATAACTTGCTGCGTTTATTCTGTGTGTGTGTGTGGTCTACTTTTTAAATTTTTTTTTTTGTTTCAAATCTCGAGCTCCCAAGGCAGTCCTGATCGTCTTGGAGGTGCAGCTCCCTTCAGATCTGCGGAGTGGTGTAAACACGGGCGCAGATCTGATCCGCCCCAGGAGAGGGCAGCAATGCACTTGCACAAAACCGCTGTCTCTTGGCTCTGTAGGGCATTTCTTTTGGATCTCTTTTGCACCAAATATCGAATTCCTATAAAAATCAATTTAAAAAGCAGAAGTACACCAACGAATCCCTTTGCAACACTACTTAAAGTGTATTTATTTGTTTTTATAGCTCAATGGTCCAGGGGCACTGATGTTACATATTTTAACCAGGCTTCTCTCCAAGTAAGAAGGTGAAGCTTCTTTCTCGTCATGTATCAGCTTTGTCTCCCCTGTAGGTTGGAGGTCATGAAAAAACCCTGAAAAGTTGGCAAATGAAACTGAACTTTCACAGTCTATATCATTGGATTAGCTAAGAGTTTGGTTTTTTTTAAATCCAGTACTTCTGGCAGAAGCAGAAAGCTGGTTAATTAATTAACAAGCAGAAAGCTGGTTAATATTCAAGGATCACCTCCCCAAGCTCAGGAGCGATGCATCCCAACAAAGAGGAAGTCAGACAAAAACGCCAGGAGGCCTGCATGGATGAGCAAGGAGCTCCTGGACACACTCAAACACAAAAAGAAAGCCTACAGAGGGTGGAAGCAAGGACAGGTAGCCTGGGAGGAATACAGAGAAATTGTCCAAACAGCCAGGGTTCAGGTTGGGAAAGCTAAAGCCCTGATAGAATTAAATCTGGTCAGGGACATCAAGGGCAACAAGAAAAGCTTCTATAGGTATGTCAGGGATAAAAGGAAGACTACGGAAAACGTGGGCCCTCTCCAGAATGAAATGGGAGACCTGGTTACCTGGGGTATGAAGAAGGCGGAGATACTCAATGACTTTTTTGCCTCATTCTTCACTGGCAAGTGCTCAAGCTTCACCGCCCAAGCCACAGAAGGCAAAGGCAAAGGACTGGGAGAATGAAGAGCCGCCTGTTGTAGGAAATCATCAGGTTCAAGACCATCTAAGGAACCTGAAGGTGCACAAGTCCACAGGTCCTGATGAGATCCATCCGCGGGTCCTGAGGAAACTGGCAGATGAAGTTGCTAAGCCACTATCCATCATATTTGAGAAGTCGTGGCAGTCCAGTGAAGTTCCCACTGACTGGAAAAGGGGAAACATAACCCCCATTTTTAAAAAGGGGAAAAATGGAAGACCTGGGGAACTACAGGCCAGTCAGTCTCACCTCTGTGCCTGGGAAGATTGTGGAATAGATCCTCCTGGAAGCTGTGCTAAGGCACATGGAGCACAAGGAGGTGATTCGTGACAGCCAGCATGGCTTCATCAAGAGCAAGTTCTGCCTGACCAACCTAGTGGCCTTCTATGATGGAGTGACTAGATCAGTAGACATGGGAAGAGCTACAGATGTCATCTATCTGGACCTCTGTAAGGCCTTTGACACAGTCCCCCACAACATCCTTCTCTCAAAACTGGCGATGTATGGATTTGATGGGTGGACTGTCCAGTGGATAAGGAATTATTTGGATGGCATCCAGAGGGTAGTGGTCAACGGCTCAATGTCTGGATGGAGATTGGTGACAAGTGGTGTGCCGCAGGGGTCCGTACTGGGACCGGTACTGTTTAATATCTTCATCAATGACATAATGGGATCCTGAGTGCACTCAGCAAGTTTGCAGATGATACCAAGCTGAGTGGTGCGGTCGACGCGCCTGAGGGACAGGATGCCATCCAAAGGGACCTGGAGAAGTTCAAGAAGTGGGCCCGTGTGAACCTCATGAGGTTCAACAAGGCCAAGTGCAGGGTCCTGCACCTGGGTTGGGGCAACCCCCAGTATCAATACAGGCTGGGGGATGAAGGAATTGAGAGCCGCCCTGCTGAGAAGGACTTAGGGGTACTGGTGGATGAAAAGCTGGACATGAGTCGACAACATGCGCTCGCAGCCCAGAAGGCCAACCGTATCCTGGGCTGCATCAAAAGAAGCATGGCCAGCAGGTAGAGGGAGGTGATTCTGACCCTCTACTCTGCTCTGGTGAGACCCCACCTGCAGTACTGCATCCAGCTCTGGAAACCTCAGCACAAGAAAGACATAGACCTGTTGGAGCGGGTCCAGAGGAAGTCCACGAAAATGATCAGGGGGCTGGAACGCCTCTCCTGTGAGGAAAGGCTGAGAGAGTGGGGTTGTTCAGCCTGGAGAAGAGAAGGCTTTGGGGAGACCTTTTTGCAGCCTTTCAGTACTTAAAGAGGGCTTATAAGAAAGATGGGGACAAACATTTTAGCAGGGCCTGTTGCGACAGGACAAGGGGGAATGGTTTTAAACTAAAAGAGGGTAGATTTAGACTAGATATAAGGAAGAAAGTTTTTACAATGAGTGTGATGAAACCCTGGAACAGGTTGCCCAGAGAGGTGGTAGATGCCTCATCCCTGGGAACATTCAAGGTCAGGTTGGACGAGGCTCTGAGCAACCTGATCTAGTTGAAGATGTCCCTGCCCACGGCAGGGGGGTTGGACTAGATGACCTTTAAAGGTCCCTTCCAACCCAAACTATTCTATGATTCTACGAATATGGCAAAGAGTACTTTTATGCTAATAAGGGACTCCTGGAAATTTTGTGGTAGGTTCTGTGTATATCAGCTCTTAGTATTTGATATATATGCATATGTATTTTTTTAAGTTATCAGTTGATATAAATACAAATTGTGCTCTGACACTACATCTGCAGTCTTTTCCTTTCAAGTATCCTTAGCAGTGAAAAATATTCTGGTCAAACCTTGCCTTCTCTTTAGTGCTGTTGTTCTTAATGGAAGTGTTCAGATATAATTTACTGAATACTCTGCTGATTAATGAATTCATATTACCTTTTTTTCAGTAGGATCAGAAGGAATAAGAAGTTTCAACAATTTGTATGTAAAACTTATCAGAATTAAGTCCCATTTTAAAATTATTTAGGTGCTTAGGAAGTTTTCACTAAAAGACAGTAATGAAGATATTTAGGCTATACTTTACTGGCGCTGGTGGAGGGACTTTATGGGTTCTGATTATAATCAGGAGATTGACTGCAGAATATGCAGCCATAAGTGGGTGCCAACAATTTATGTGGTTTGTATATTGGTAGAAATGGAGCTGTGGTGTTATGGGTCTCACTAGTCAGGCTGGCACATTCCAGGAGACCATCTCTGACACCTTCTACTTGTCATCTTCTGCTCTCTCCCATGGGAGGCACAGATGACTGGGCTGTGTTTGCTACCTCAGTGACTGCATGTCACTTCCTGTAACTGCAGTAACCCAGCGCAGAGCTGTGTTGCTACTGCTGCCACTTGGAGCTGACTGGAGGAAACAAAACAAACAAATAAAATCCCCAAACCACAATAACAACAAAACAAAAACCCAACCCCGAATCCTATTGGACTTTAAGGGAACAGTTGCAGGGAGACTCCTGATCCATGGAGCAGCAACCTAGTGAGTGCAAAATGGCAAGTCTGGTGGCTGCTGTTGCCAATTTGTTAGAGAAATGCAAGTGTTTATCACATGTGAGTGTTTGCTGCTGTAGCTTTTATGGGTATTAGAACCCAAGAATCCAAGGTATATTATTACTAGGCTGCTATACTTGTGTATAAAATCTGTTATTGCAGGACAAGTATGGCCTTGGATATATGGAAAAGATGTACCTGTACTTGCTAAAATCAACAGATTGGCTCTGTTGTGTGAAGTTAAAGCCAAATGACTGAAATGATATGTCTACTGAGTTACTTTCTAGAGTGAAAAAACAGTCTAAGATTGGGAATTCAGAAGATAAGGCTTTCTACTGTGACAGTAACTCACTTCCATTGTGCATATGTGGATTTATATTTGAAATCTCTCCCCCTAGAAAGACAAGCTGAAATCCAAACGCTAGTGCTAAATTTCATGCAGGTTACTGTGTATATCTTAAAGTAGCTCCTGCTGACTCTGATTCTGAAGGGATGTTAAAAATCCTTTAGTTTTTGCTGTAAAAAGAAGGGTTCACTTCGCTGTTCTGGTTCAGACTTGCTACTACTGTGATGTACGCAGGCCTCTCTGCACCAGCTAGTTTTTCTAAGTTGCTGTTTCAGAAATGGCTGCACTTTAATACCACGTTTGTCTTTCAAAATAGCATGCTGTCTTTCAGATGGCAAAGTGCTAGATATCTGTGAAGTCCTTTTGAGCATTTTTTATGCTTTAGTTAAATATCTTAAATATTATTTATGTGCAGTATGAACAGTTACCTAACACTTTAAAAATGTTTTTTGTTGTTTTTTGACTTCTGTCATTATTACTTGTGGGCCCAATCTAAGAATTATTAAATAATGCAACAATATTCACCTCTCCTGCTGGTGGTGTAAGTATATGTAAATTGTGTGTGTATATACACATAGATGAACATATCTCAGTCTACAAAACCAGGACTTCGTTACCACATATTTCTGTGTATGAGTGGAGAGAATGCTAATTTGAAGGCATGAGATTTGCAAATTATTTTAACCACAGAGGTGTCTCTGCTCTACCATGTTTCCTATGGTGCTGTAGGTCTGACATCTGTCAGTTCAAAACAAAAACTGGCCCCTTTGTTAATAATTTTAGTGCTTTTGTGAAATCTTTTTTTGGTAAAAATCATGTCTGCAGATGGTAAAATGATGTGTCAAGCAGGTAGGGATGGTAACGAGGTTTTACGCTGCCAGAACACAGAACTGGAACTGGACCTTATACTCCTTGCAGAGCCATTGTAAAGTAGAATATCCTAATGGTGTGGTCTTTGAAGAAACCTGTGTTGAATAATGCTGTCCTGCCTCTTCACAGGGGAAAAACTTAGGATCTGCATTGGAAGGTTAAGTTCATGATATAAATAATGTTGTCTTTAGAGTAGTGGCAGCTGGCAGCTTTTTCATTTTTCCTCCAAACTCATTTGTTCAGCTTATGGGTCTCTAATACACAAAGTGCTTGCAGTTACAAGATTGATGTCTAGCTTCATATTTAAAAATTGCCAGTGAAAAGAACTGGTCAGCATCTCCAAGGAAGTATTTCCTTTTGGGGTCAAAATCTTGTGTGCTGCTTCATATTCTCCCTTGTCTGCTTTGGATGTACGATTGTACTTCTATACAGAGAGAGGTGAACTGTTTTGCTTTTACACATCAATAGCAGATGTCAGGGCTCTGACAGTTGATTTCCCACTGGAAGAAAAATTGGTGACATAGACCATAGGAATCATGTTTTTAGTAGATTTCTTTTTTTTTTTAAAATTAAATACACAAGGCTTTGAACAGATGTAGAGACCAATGATAATGCAGGAAAAAACCCTTCTCCAGAAATGTCAATCTGGAAATCAGTGTTTTCCTTTCAGAAAGCAACACTTTATCTTTGAAGTTTATAGCAACTTAACTAAAGACACAGTGTCACAGGGCTACTAACACCTCATTTCTCAAAGTCTGTATCCTGCTCACATCCAAAGGAAAGTAATTGGTGAGACTTGTGTGCAGGAAGCGTTACAATTATGTGAGTGTGGTTCTCAGAAATGCACAGTAAATGAACACAGTGCTGCCTTGGAGCATGAGCTTCCTCAATTATCTTGTATGCATTGTGTGCTGTAGATGTACCCTTTGTAAAAGTACTATTTGAATGATGCAAGAGTGACTTGCTTAATCTCCCTTCCCCCCCCTCGTTGTCTTTGAAGATGTGTGGTGGAATTTCTTGTTTCGAGTGTTGTTTGTTTTGTTTTTGTTTTTTAAGAAAAGGGAATGAAAGTTTTATGAGCTAAGAATTCTACCTTCTGAATCCTTTCTCAGGGAGAATACGGCAGGAGGAGGAGGAGGAGGAAGCTCAGCCCAGTGTATGCAGACTAGTGTGGGAGGCTTCCTGTTATTGAGGTGTAAAGTATCGAGAGTAAGTTTCTTTTGAGGTCTTTCAGGAGCACATCCTGAAGGAATAAGGGTGGGAGGAGGGAAGGTTACCATGGGAAAACAGTCTCCATATATCAGTACATTCTGCAGAGGGTATGTGTGTGTTCTTTGATTCGTTTGTTTGGTGGCAGAGGAAGGATTTGAAGGGAAGTTAAAGGTACCAATCTACAGATACCTAGTCTCATAATGATACTGTACATCATCTACTCATGTCTTGATTACTATTTATATGCTGTTTCATATTCTGGATACTTCCAGATGTATCATTGTGGCCGCAGTCTTAAATTTTATTCTTAGATTACTGTGCCTTTAGTCATTCTAATTGCATGTGTATACTGATATTTATGATTGACCTTGGCATTGCCTTCAATCTGCTGGAATGCCTGTTTCACATCTCATAGATGGCTCCATAGACACTCTGCTTCATGGAGCCCTTCTAGGACCTGGTTTTCAGACTGTTGCTCTTCTAGGCACTGAATAGAAGCCAGGAACAGTGAACTGTGGTGAGTGGTAATTACCAGTGTAGGCACCAGCTTGTCGGTTTCAGTACATGTGCCTAGTGCAGAAGTCTGCCCATTGGAATAGCACTGCAGGATCTGTCTCGTATCTACAAACTAATAAAATTAACTTTCTGCGCAGTTTATGATGAGTCATTTCTGTGTACCTGTGGAAAAAACTGAAATAAAAAGGTATTTTAGATCAAGACATACAGCACTTACATGGAAAAAATGAACTGTTTCTGGAAAGAAGTATTAGGTAAATCACTAAATTAAAACTGCAGATAGGGTAGTCTTATTCTTAGAAGTATTTTGTAAGAAGGTCTTCAAAAGTCTAAAGACAAGTGAAACTGCTTGTGTGCTTTGTGGAACTGAAGCAGTAATTGTTTCACATACAAGATGTAATATATCAGTTTGCAGTTCCAGAAAAAAACCCCAACCAACAAAACTTTAGCTCTCAGCTTAATTGGATGGAAATCGAAAGAGGAGGTAGGATATAGAAGATAGTTTATGGGCTTGGTTGAGCTCTCATTTCCCTGAGCAAAGCACTTCCTAATTGGGAGCTGCAGGTCCCAAGGAAAGAAGAATTACTAAAGTAACTGGCTGTAGGATAATACAAATTCTGTACTATAACCTTGCGGGAAATCAGGAAGGATGACAGAACTCTGTATGAAATGGTTAAGAGCTTCCAGAGGCTTTAAGAGGCTACCAGACCATGGGGTTTAAGCTGTATTAATTACCCACCAAGATGTAATTGTGTGTGGTGTGTAGTTTTTGGCTTGGTGGGTGGTTTTTTTTTTTGGTTTGTTTCCCTCCTCCCTCCCTCCGCCCCCCCCCTTTCCCCTACCTGGGTAACAATTGAGTAGAAGTTGACTAATAGCATTTACTTTATTTACTAATAGCATTTTCTTTATAAAACATGCCTCCTTTCCTAAAGCTAACAGACAGTGCAATTATGTCAGCTGGTAGAGCATCTCACCTTGAATACTGAACATATTTTATCACCTCTGTTCAGAATGCTAAGTGTGAAAGAAAAGGAAAATACAGATGATTGCCAAGGGTGTGTAAGGTCAAGGTCTAGGAGAACTTCTATGAGAGAAGTGACATAAAAGATGAGCGTTGTACGGTGATAAGTCAGTGAAGTAAAATTGCTCCCACAGGTTCTGGATAAAATTAAAATAGCAGATGAATGTCTTTATACAGTGTAGCTCTGCATGTATACTGTGTCCAACAGAGAAGTACTTCTGACATGAGGAGATTGTCCTCTAAAAATTTCTTCTAGGAGGAATACAAGTAACCTTTCTCACAGGCAGTTGCATCCATTCATGCAGTCATCAGTCTCAGCCCTGTGAAATGAGGGAGGATCCTTTTTGGTAGAAATTTTAAGAAGAACTGTTTTGACAAGTTTCTCAAAAAAAAAAAAAAACAACCCCAAAAAGCTAAGTGGAGATGAAAGAAATAGGGAAAAATATTTTGAGGATCATCTATATTTTGTTCTGGAATTCTTTCTGACCTACATACAATTCAATCCAAAGAAATTATGCTATGGAGCAGATTCACCAAGGTATTGAAGAATCTGTTCGTTGATAGTTGCAGATGGGAAATGCTTACTGTGCGGGAGTATACCATGACAGGAGGCTAAAAAAGCTTATATTGGGTAAATGAAAGCAGGACTTTAGAGATAAAATAAACATTACAACCAGGTGTAGACCTGTTACTTATTCCATTTTTTTTCTTGGGGACAGCATATATACTGTATGTACTTGGAAATCCATAGACACAGACTGTAAACATGTCTGTACTGAAGGATACTGTACTGAAGGATAATGCCAATGTCATTGAAGAAAATCAGAGGGCCTCAGAAACTTTACTAAATAATCAAAACCACAGGTGCCTAGCCAGGGGAAAAAAAAACAAACCCCAAACCAACCAAACACCAAAAAAACCCACAAGCAAAAACCCACAAGCAAAAACCCCACAACTCCCCAAACCTGTATGTGTCTATGGATCTTTCAATTTGAAATAGCAGTGATTGATTAAATCAGTAGGTGGTGGGTTGCAAAGTAGACATTTGTCTCTGAAAAAGTCTTAGGCTCCAGAAATGAAATTAAAATTTCAAATTTATCAAAATTATGTGCCTTGCCTTTACAGTATAGAATATAATGGTACTTAAGCGTACAGTTACATCTAGGCCAGTATGTTGTTTCTACCCGTTACCAGTACAGGGAGGACAGTGATGTTCTGAATGTAAACTGGTATCTTCTGCCTTATGCATCTAGTGGCTCAGGGTCTCATCTGGAAAGATTTAAAAATTTTTCATCCAGGAAGATTTAAAAAGTCATTGATATATTTTTACTGCATGAAACCTTTTTTTTTTTTTTTTTTTTTAGTGCGTGCACATTTTTTGTAGGCACAGCACCTTCTGACAAGGAATTCCATAACTTAATTGTTAACTGTGTGAAGAAGTACTGCCTGTGTTAATTTTGAACCTTTTTTTAAGGTTCAAATTTAGAAATTTTGACACACAAAATCCTTGTTTTAGCACAGATTGCAAATGCTATGCCCCTTCTGGCAGTCATGACACTATAGACTTCTACTATAAACTGCCTCAGCCATGTCTTCCAGCCTGAGGAGTCAACATCTTTTTTTTTTTCCCCCCTAACTTTTGTTTGTACAAATTGACTGTACAGAAATTGTTCTATACCTTGACCATCCTTGTCATCCTTCTTTGTGTCTTTTTCTAGCTCTAACAAACTGTACAGAGTATTGAGGAATAGGCACACTATAGATTCTTATGTTGTGGCACAGTGCCCAGAGTGTGCTGTCTTTGACTTGTGGCTCAATAGTGAGCTGTTCTCAAGTAATTCCTGGTTAAACCCCAAGATCTTGTTCTTGACTGATAATAAGTAGTTCAGAGACTGAAGTTGTACATGCAGTTAGGATTTTTTAACGTATGTCACTTTGTCACACATTTTACCTGCCATTTAATGTCTTAAGAGTACGTTTCTTTCTTCCCCACCCCCTGCCTCCCCTTCTCTCTCTCCTCCTCCCCTTCCCTTCATCTTCTGAAAACCTCCAAAACAAAAAATGGGAAAGATGACTCTTACTGAGTTCAGTTATGTGGGAAGAAGAGAGTTCAGTTCCTAAGCCTCTCTGCAAGTCAATTGGAAATTGTCACTGAGACCCTCTACCACCTTACAATGCCCTTTCAGTAGGCGGACAAAGGGGAGCTTGCTTCAGGGGAGAGCTTGGAAAAAATCCATTACTTACAGGTTCCCAATTCTAGTGCTGATGAAATTACTTGGAATGCGCTAGACATGTAATGTGACTGATATTAAATGGTTACAGGCTTTCTGAATTAGTGCAAAATGGTTTGATGTAATAAAAAAGTTTCACTGGAAAGGGGTTACTAAGTGATTTCTTTCTGATTGTTGCTGGTAGTGGCAAGCAGTGCTACAGGAACTGAAAAAGATGTTATTAAAAGTTCTGTATGCAGCACATCCACAAAGAATGTGTCTGTCTCTAAAGAGGATAAGAGCTTGGTACTTGCAGTTAAAAATAATTTATTCAGGCTTAGCTAATGCTGCAGAATCTGGGGGTCTGTTGTGCTGCTGGCCTGTGGTGAGCTGCAGTACGCAAGATGTGGTGTAGAAGAAATGCGTAACTTTCCGATTGCTTTGCCGATTCATGGCCGAATGTGTGCCATGAATACATTACATTAGTTGTGTTATAGTAGATATAATCTAAGGGTATAAGCAATGACATAAAGGTATTGTTTTATCTAAACTGTACTAGTCTTAACATGTTAGATGTATCCTACCCATTAGGAGGAGCGAACTCATGAATGTTCCAATTTAAAGTCACCTCCGTAGTATTTCTTAAAACATTATTAACAGGCTATGCTGGCTTGTGAAATCAACTGTTTCCTCTTCCATTTTCTAAGTTCAGAGATTTGACCAGCATTTATGTTGTGTTTGCACGAAAGCTTTGGGATGATGGCACCAGTGGAAGGGTAGCTAAGTCAACGTTAACCTCTGGCTCCATAACTCACACTGCTGTACCTGAATGGAACAGTGCCTGAGACAATAAATCCTGTTTGATGGCCCAGCAGCTCCTTTCTTGTGCCGAGTTATGTGCAGCTTTGTTCACCTGTAAAGCTTACAGTAAGCATGACACTTGGCTAGTTTGTTGTGGTAACTTGGCCCAGCTTGCTCAGCTGGCCAAACAAACAAGCTGTAGACAGCTCCAGATTTGTTGTGCGTCATGGTGTAGCTAGCAAGTAGGCAAGACTGGCCAGGGAGTAGGAAGACACACCCTGATAGAGCTGATGCAAAGCCTATTTAATTCTCTAGAATTATTTTTATGGAATGTGGATTAGGTGCTAAATCCTGGAATGGCATTTAAAGGTTTCTTATCTGAGACCATTCAAATCTCCTGAGATGCACCTCTTCAGTTCATTTTGCTGAGCGAAAACAAACCCATTGACTTAAAGTATCAAAATAATACGTATGTTACAATTTTTGGTAATTTATAAGTATTCTGGGTCAGACTTGTGATCTGACTACCTAAATTAATCTGAGGGATGAATCAGGCACTGTCTTGTTATTTTTGGGCGTAGTAACTTGACTGTGTCCTTTAATATTCCTGATGTTAATGGACAAATTACAAGACTTCATTTATTTGGCTTTTCCATTGCATTTTGTTTCAACCTGCCACCCACTTGCTTTCCTGAAGGAGACTCTTTGCATGCACGTCCCTTTTCATGGACAGTGATCTGGGTTGGTTACTGCCACTGGCTTTTTGTCAGGCTGGATGACAGGTAGGATGTCATCCCACCTTGCCACCCATCTGTGGCTGGCTGTGGTGTGAAGGGTTGGGAGGGTTGTGTGGGAAAGCAGCAATTTGCTCTGTGTTAGTGTGACAGCAGCTTCCAAAATGCTTGAGAGTAGTGCCAGGTGCGTTAATGCCAAGGTCAGTGACAAACTGTTTCACCATGGTATCCTTTTCACAGGGCCATCCTTCAAGCTATGTTCACTTCAGTAGAAGTTGGGCTAAGTGGAAGGACTTGAGATGTTTAGACTGCTAAAGAATTTTTTTTTTTTTCCCTGAAGACAATTGGTTGGGCTGAATGTTTTGTTTACCCTTTGTTCTTGGAGGAGTTGTTTTTTGTAGTCTGGAGGGAAGAAAAAAAAAAAGCATTAACTGTTGATGTTTTTTTTTTTCTGCTTGAAGGAAAGATCTGTCCATAATAAGCTTGAAACTACTTTGAAGGCTGGAAACAGTGCCATAATGTATGGACTCTTAAAATAAGAAATATCTCATCTTGAAATCATAAGTTTGCATTTGTCAAGGGTTTCCACTGGTTGATATTGTTGGTTTTGGCTTTTTTGGAAGTCTTGTAAACTGAGTGATGCTTTCTCATATTTATGAAAGAAATTGGTTTAAATACTGTAACTGGCTTCTTTGTGATATAAGACTTCAACTAAATAAATGTCTTGTATGCTGCTTTGGCTTTATGGGCTATGACTAACAAGTCCCATGTTATTCGAGAGACATACATAGTAAATCCTGAGTGACCCCAACTACAGGTTGTTAATCTTTCTTTAAGTATCATTGTATGGTGAAAAAATATTAAACTTTATAGAGACAACATGTCTTGTATGTTTTTTCATCCTTCTCTTACCTGATTTTTCCTGACGAAAAATTTTGGCATGAAAACACTACTTTCTGTGTAGGTGTTTCTCTGATCCTTCTGTTTTGTTCTTCACCTGAAGCATCATCATCATCCCTATAAAATCAGAGTTGGCTGCTGTATGAATAATTAAAGTGTTACAAACAGAACTATGATTTCAAGTGAACAGAGCGAAAGCAGATAAAACACTTCAAAAATTGGTTTTCAAGGAATATCTCTATACTAGTA
Source organism: Calonectris borealis (assembly GCF_964195595.1). NCBI lineage: Eukaryota > Metazoa > Chordata > Aves > Procellariiformes > Procellariidae > Calonectris > Calonectris borealis. Next base: position 40,972,702 of record NC_134316.1, on the reverse strand, counting down.
AAGCAAAGTGAAAAGAAAAACAAATAATGTTGTGTATATAGCACTGATTTTTTTTTTTTAAAGTTCTTTTCAGATGTAGTTTTGAGATTGTCCCAAGGCTTCCAGCATGACTTCAAAGGTTAAATGAGACTCTGTAGATCTGTGTTCATGCTTGCATGTGCATGCCCAAATGCCGGAGAGGGACTGTGTGTGTACGTACAAAGAATGGTCAAAATAGAAGCCTTGAGGTATAACCCAGTGCTAGTACATGTATTCAGTGTTCTGGGGAAAAGCAGAATGGTACACAATAGTCCCATCACAGCTATCTATAGATATAATACCATATATAGGATCTATTTAAAAAATAAAAGTAGCATTAAGGTTGCAAAGCCAAGCCCTCAAAAAATTTGGGAGATGCCAGAACAAGGTTTTCTTCAGAGTTTTAATGCACCCTCTTTACGTGGATTGCATTATAATACAGTTTTCGGTTGCAAGGCTGAGTCCTTTCTCCCACTCTCCTCTCCTCTGCCCTGCCGCCCTCATAGGTTAGCAGAGAAAATGCAGATGAGTGCTGGTCTTCCCTCCCTGATGCAACAGTAACTTCTGGGTGAGGAACAAATAGGGCAAAAATACAGATGGAAGCCTTGGGAGTTTAGTTGCCACATCCCAACAGGTTTCTGATGGTATTTTTCACAGCTTAGGCAGTTGTGGGTGTGTTTTCTGCAGAAAATTTGTAAAGCCACATACCTGACACCAAATTCACTGAGTTGTCTGAATTTCAAAGCCATGAAAGCACACAGTCACTCAACCGTATTATTGTTAAATTTAAGATACCTTGTTTGCTCTCACTGTTGGAAATGCTTAAATTGTTCAAATGCCAAAATTTTACAACCTACTTTATCCCGTTTCCCCTCTCCCATGCCTGTTTAAAAAAAAAAAACAACAAAACAAAACCCTGCCCCAAACCCCCACAACCTCCCTAAGGGGGGCCTTTGGGCCAGCAAGTCTAGGAGTAGGAAGTGTCTGCCACCGTGGCTGCTGGCAGCGCTGGCTGTGCCCTTTAGGGTCGCTGCCGGCCGGTGCCGCGCAGCGGGGCGAGGGTAGCGCCCAGCCGCGGGGAACGTTTCCCGTGCGCGGCCGCGCCTGCTGACGCGTGACTACAACTTTCTGTTCGTAAACGCGTGCGCACAGCGGTTGCTCTGCCTGTCTCTGCTGAAGAGTACTCTACCTGCCGCAGTTGAAAGGGAGCTTTGTTGTGCGGGGTGCGGCTCTTTATTTACTTACTTATTTGGCTTCAAGGCTGGTGGGGAGCTGCCCCGCGCGCTGCCGTTTCGCGCTGCCGCGGCGAGGAGCGGCGGCACCGCCCGGCCCTGCGCGGGTACCGCGGCCAGCCGCCAGGGGGCGGCCCAGCGCCGGGCCCCGCCGCGCCGCCCGCCCGCTGAGCCGGGGCGCGGGGCGCCGAGGTGGAAGGCGGGGGGGGGAAGGTGCCGCCGAGCGCCTTCCGTGACCTTAGACGATGCACGCCCATAGGTAGTCACTGTATGAAATACACATCGAGTTTTAATTCTGACACGCCCACTCGTGTCGTATATTTGGGGAGTTAGCAGATAAACGAAGTAATTGCTGTGTAGTAGGACAGGGGAATTACGTGTGTGTTGCTGTTAGCAGGTTTCTTTCAGAGTATCTTTTTTTTATTAAGACCATGCTTTCATAAAGAAGTACCATATATAGGCCAAATTCTGCACTTATGGATATAAGTAAATGCTAATGCTTTTCAGGTCAGGACTTTTAACCGTGACTTTAGACAGTACCAATTTATCTGCGGGGTTGACTTTATGAAAACAGTGTATGAAAATTTGCACAGAAGATTTCAACGGCAGCATGCATATGTTTTAAAACTTCTATATAAACATAGATGATGTTCTGCTTTAGTTCACACCACTATAAATGCAGAATAAATCTTACTGGCAGTATAAACTGGATTTGATTGTGACAATGTTGGACAACCCTTCTTCCTGTTGAAGCCAACTTTGGCAGAACCAAGCCTTTAGGTTAGAATTGCATATTACAGATGGGAACAAAATCTGACTGGCAGGGATTTTTCTGTTTGTTTGTTTGTAACGTCTGTAGCCCAAACATTCAGCCTTAAGGAGGCTAAAGCTAGGCCCCTGAATCCGGTAACTCCCTGAGTTACCGAATAGGAAACACTAGGCACAGGGACCCATATGGAATTTAGGCTATGTGAATCTAGGCTTACACAGCTATATTGCAGCACTCAAGAATACTCCAGTCTGCTTTTTCAAGGTGTCCTCTAGTTATGGGCTCTTAGCCCTTAGTGACTCTGCATTAGCTATATAATCCTACTCTGATTCTAGATGCTTTCTTTACAATATCCAAGTCTCAGCAACCATTGCTTCGTGAATTATTTTCCAGTCCTGTCTGATACCTGTGTTGCTTCTCTTCCCAGTCTTGTTTCAACAAGGTATTTAATAGTATAGCTCGCCTTTAGCTAATGAATGGTATCAATGATTATGCATAGACAAACGTTTTAGTGTCTTGCTGAACTAGGGCCTAATTTTCTTGATATGATTTTTGAAAACAGCATAGGGCTTCCATAAACCTTTAAGCGGAGGTATTAGGATATTTGTGTAAGAATATGACCTGGAAACAAAGCTTTGCTTGTGGGTTAGAGTATATATTTGGGGAGGGGGGATTAAATAGAAAGTAACTGCAAAATGAATGCCTATTGTCCCAGCATTCTTGATGCTATGCTCTCGAGTAGGCCAGACTTGGATGTCCCCAGCACTCCAGATTGGAGTAGCGCCCAGCTTTGGAATATAACATGCTTACGTTTGTATCTGGAATACAAGTGGGATTCTCATGTTCAATAATCAGAAGGAGGGAGTGTGAGTGAGGGAAACAGCTGCATGTCTCTGGCACTAGGCTTTGCATACTGACCCTTGTTGTGTAACCTCCATGCTCCAGAAGTTTGAATCCATTTCAGGAGGTGGGCATTTATTTAAGCTGGGAAAAGTGTTAGCTAGTGAATTATTCCAAGTATATAAATAGAGTAAGGGAATCCATCGCTTGTATGATAGGAGAGTGATCTTAAGCAATAAGCACCTCTCACCCACAGCAAATGCAAGTGCATTTCAGACAGTTCTGTGCTATCCTTCCCCTTCTCCCAAGTGCATTTGGCTAATGCCTATGTCCAGAAGAATGATGAGAGTGGATGGTCGTGATTACTGGGAGAAATTATTACTATGTGGGGAGAGAAAAGGTTTTAATAAAAAGAACTTGTCTAAGAACTAGCCAATGACTATGAAAGAGTAAGAAGCTGTTGCAGGGCCAAAGAGGAGAGTTATGCTTGCTGATGCCATTTCTGAACAGTCGTAGACTGGGTAAGGATCAATTGTAAGGCTTTCTTTTGTGGCCATTGGCTGCACAGGGTTCCTGAAAGCTGGATTCCTGCTGCTGGTGTTTTGTAGTGAGATGCTGATGCTTGCAGGAGACAGGCAGGGAGAATCTTCCCTAAGAAAATAATTTGGTAAGCTATTCTTCTTTGTGCAAGCTGGAGCATTGCAGCAGCAGCTGCAATATTGTTCTTTGTAGATGTTTTTATTCTATCAATGTTGTACTAATGCCTTTAAATCATATTTCATAAGGGCTTTAGCCATAGACACCAGATGGGAGGGAGCATTCTGCTATGTGTGAGATGGGCAAACCTTTTGGGTTTTGCAAGTGAGTGCAGAATTCAACACTGTCCTTAGTAGGTGACTGATCTTACACCTAGTTTTACAAAGTTCTGCTCAGTTTAAAAACTGTAGTGCTTGATCACTCCTAAGCATGATAGGTGCCAAAACATTCTAAATGCTACGAGGTTTCCTCGGGTATGTTTGGTGGGAGTTTTTCTGATGTTGAAGATGCCTGTGCCTTTTTTTTTCAGATGTACAGGCTGGCATGCTCCTAGCTGGCCGCTGACCTTTAAAACAAATAAACAAACCTCGCAAGCAGGCACTGGAAGGAATAGCGAGGTAGGGAACTTGGATTTTCTGCATGTGGCACAGTTGGCATGATGGAGAGCATAAACTTTATGTGACGATGTTGTGTCTAGACTTGTATTCTGCTCTCAGCTCCTGGGTAGCAATCCTTTCTGTCCTGCTGGCCTGAGATCTGAAGATGGGTTAAATATGTAGTATATACAAGTGCTACTTGTAGCAATGTAGGGGAAAGAGTGTGTGGTTCATGGGCATACAGGTTAGAAAGCCTGAGCCTCTATGGCCTACTTGAGCTCACTGGTAACAGCTGTTAACTGTGGGGTTTGGAATGATGCCTGTATAAACCTACTCTTGTGGATATTGCGGTAAATAGTAGCAGTAGTACTGCTACAGTCAGTAGGCCCGTATTAGTAATACATAGGAAAGATGAGAATCTGGCCTTATGTGTATGCCTGGTAAATCCTGCACTAGGCAGTCTTTCTTGGAATGGCACAAGGACTCTACAGGATAATCCTAGAAATAGCCTAATAAGCAGCATCAGTGGTAGCAAAAATATGGGCCTTGCATCAAGCAGTATCCCATCAGACTTTTTCTTTGCTTGGAATTTCATAATAAACTTTGACAAGTTCTTCTTAGCTGCTTTCTGTTGAGGCAGCACAGAGTAACAGTGTCAGCAAAGGCCTGTCAACTCAAGCAAAAGCCTGAGCTTTTGTAGAAGACTTGACACAAGGGCTTAGATAAGGGCTTCTTAGTGCGAGAAGAACGGCTGGGACAAGAGTGTTATGGCAGAGCTTCCTGCTGGAGAGGTGGCCTCTGCATTAGAAAGAGATGTCCTGACAGCAAAGCTGCTCCACCCTTGTTTAAAAAAACAAACAAGAAAACAAACAAAACCCCCCAACAAATAACACACCGCCCTTGGCAACGCTGTTTCTATATAAGGGGTTTTACCAATGTGGCTATTTCTGCTAAAAAGTGTCAGGAAAACTATTCTGAAGGGGAGAATTCCAGCCTGAGAGCCTGTTTGGATTGGGGAAATTTCTATCAGATTAGCTCCACAGGCACAAGTTGTTGGGGAGCTTTGGGGGCAAGTAAATTGGGGCTGGCTCCACTGTGACATTGACTGCAATAACTTACTCAAATAGATTCCGGGGATCAATTTTGTGTTGTACCAGTACCGCACATGTCCACTGAAATTTGCAGTCATCAACTTTTAAAGTTAGGCTTGACCTAAACTGGTATTTTAGGCATAGTCCATAGTCCATACCTTTCTGTTGTTTCTCTCCTCTACCAAAGTAAAGTTGGATGGGAAATAGAAAAACAATTTCGTGACACTTCTAAAGCTGTTTCTATTTAGCAGGATTTAAAGCATAGCTAAACAAAAGGAGTCTTATTTCCCCCCTTACTTGCATTTTCCTCTGGTGTTTGGCCAATCAATGCAATAAAATGAGCTAGTGCCTTCTTATCCCCTCACTAATTCCAAACTGCTGTTTATGTGGATGTTTTCCTTTCCACCTCAACCACCCCATCAGGTTTTATTTTTCTTACTCTGAACTTTTACAAAGTGGAAGATATTTTAAGTTACAGATTGTTTTGAAAATAATGGAACAACACAGAAGGAAAGAAAAAAAATTAAAAGCCGCAACACTTAAATTCTTTTGTATTTATATGGAAGAGGGGGTGAAACCATTGAAGATGTTATTAAAATAATAAAGAAACCCCTGAAAATAAAAATATTTCACAAATAATAAACACTCAAAAAAAAGTTAGCAGGTGAGACATTTTCTGGCTAAATCTAATTTCCAGTGTAGTTAAAAAAAAAATAGACTGGTTTTGGTGTAAGCTGTATAACTCCTGTATGTGCTACAAAAGTAGCCTACTTATGATAGTGTTTGTTCCCTTGGCCTTATAAAGACCAAAATACACTTTATAAACAAGGAAACTTGAATACTGAAAGAAAACAAGTTGTTACTCTCAAGCTGTGTCTGGACAGCTCACTTCTGCCTACTCTATCAAAAAAAAATTCTCCATAGTGGAGACAGCAGATAGTCACGGTGAAATATTCATTCCTTTCTTTGAGGTGGTCTCATCAGTAATGAAGGAGAGGCGAAGCTATTCAAATCAACAGCAAGATTCAAGTTAACACTCTCTTTGGATGAATGTGGCAGTTTATGTTTTTTTCTCAGAGTTGTTAATTTTCTCAGGTAGAGTGCTATTCATTATGCTCAATCCAAATGTTAAACCTGTATTAGAATCATAATTACGGTGTGTGCTCTATGCTTATTAGAGATAAGATTGATTGGCAAGGTATTACATTCTGTTTTCTACTCATGGGCAAGAGGAAGTCATGTTGCAGCACTCTTAGGCCACATTTGAAATCTGTGTTTAAAGGTGGTTAAAACCGTAGGTAGTTAGAATCCCCAGACTCCATCCACAGTGGTGATGAGGAACTTTTTTTGGAGGGTCAAATCTGTCCATGTATTTATGCCCTAATCTATACAATCTGCTCCCTCCAAGATTCAAGGCACCTTAGAAACTCCCCTTCAGCCCCGCACTGGGAATAGATGGAGACAGGAGACATAGCATTATCTCAGATGAATCAGGGTACTACCTCTGTGTCCCATTGATGGATATAGATGTTGGGAAGAATGAAAAGGAGTCCTAAAGGGTTCACTTTTTTCTTTTTCCTTTTTTTTTTTCTTCTTTTTTTTCCCCCCCCTCAGCTAGTTACTCACGAAATAAGGCAGGCAGTCCTGTGACTCTGGACGTGTAAATCTTGTGCTTCATGATGGGAACTCAATTTTGTCCCATCTAAATTGCAACAATGACTCCCCTCATGGAGAGGACAACCGTAGTTACTGTATGTGTGTTCTTCAGAGCATGTGTCTATCTGTATTACTATATCCTTTTTCCTACCATTACCGCGGTACTGCAGATTTGTATTCTCCTTTTAAGGCTGTTCTATTGGAGAAATTTAAAAACAATCTATGATAACATAACGAATTTTCTAGCAACCACACTAAATAAATTTTCAGCAGTTTGTTAAATTGGGGACAGTCTTCAACCAGAATCTGGAACCTAAACCAACTTCTGTCTCCCCAAACTTTTGAAAACTTCAGATTGAGGCCTCAATGTACTTCTTAATAGCAGAGACTCCTCTCTAGTGTTAAAATATATTTATTTTGTAAGAATGTCACATTAAAAAATAAAGGAACTTGAATCCAGACCTCAGCATAGATGTAATTCAGGTGTAACGTGATAGAAAACTGAATAGTGAACACAAAATTAAAACTTTGGGAAGTCAGAATCAGGCCTGAAATCAAGAGAGCATAAAGGCATCCAAAAATTGTTGCTGTAGCTATAGAGGGGAATTTTGCTTAAAAAATAAAAAAAAATAATTGAGGTCACCTTTTAAGAATGCGATTCCCAAAGTTGCAAAGAATGAATCATTGGCGCCAATTTTTACGCCGTGTAACTCCATAGTTATCTTTGTTATGCTGACTGCATAAAATTTTTGGTGATGTGTCTGTAGAAGGCTGGTGTTGAGTCTGTAACATTGACACTCTGATATCTTTCCCTCCTCTTTCAGCTAACCAACTATTGGTAAAGATCAAAGAAAGTAAGGAGGAGGGCTGACAAGAAACAGTGTATGAGAGATGCCTGCACAGCTTTAAATAAATAAAAAGGGGTTAAGACTTCAAATCTGTTGCAGGATATCTGTGCATGTGGGGCCCTGTTTTGCTGTAACAAGCTATGTTAACAGCACACAGAGCATGCTGTCATATTTAGATCTATATGAATCTGGTCCTTTGAATATTAATGTATTTGAAGAAAATAAAGTTGTATATCACTGGAAATACCTGGGAATATTAAAGCTGAAAAAAAAACATGTGGCTTCTGGTAGACTAACAACTCTTTGTCTTTTATGTTACCCTCCATAGCAAAATTAGATTTGTGGCTTTCAATGGCAGTGTCTAGTTTGTTTCACTTTCCAATTCACGAGAGTTGAGGAGTGTATAAGTAAGAACCTAACTTTCCCTCCTTCCCTGCAGAAAAGAACAACTCTACATTAAAACTTAACAAGATAAAAAGGAAAGCAGGAGACAATAAACACAGGGTAAAAACTCTTCCACAGTGAAAGACCGTCAGCCAAAATAAGGCTTTGCAGGGTGAGCAGAGATATTTTTGACAACTCACAGAAAGTATCAATGCACTTGCATTAGGTAAATAGTAAAAATGTTTGAAATAGAGGTGGATCAGGTGAGCAGCAATATGATCTATGAGACATGACGCTTCCCAATATAGTGAAAAGAAATGACACTGTTTTTCTTCTACTTGGGCAGAGACCAGCTGCAGTTCCGTATAGGGGACCGGAGGTGAGGCAGTGGATTCTGCCTTCTAAAGCCCTGCTCACTCTAACCCCATAGAGGCAGCATGCTTAGGTTTTGTGTTAATGCTATAGATTTTACCCCAATAGTTTTATGTAAAAACTTACCTTTGTTTTTTAAATAAATGTTGGCTGTCCAAACAGTTGGCAACCTCTCATTAAAAATATGCCCACCTAGTTTTTTTTATGCCAAATATTTTTATAGTATTTATGTTTTCTTGCAGCCTCCTTGTTATGTTTCAGGTGGGTCTGAATAAAACTATCAGAAGCTAAGTGGGAAGGTAAAAATCCTGAAGTTGGAACTTAGTGTAGTTTCAGATGTGTTGGTCTTGTGTTGGAGTGTAAAATAACAGCAACACTATTGATGAGTGACTTACGGTAGCCTAAAACCAGAAGAAAAATGAATCTAAAAATTTAGTTCATGAATGATCGGTTGATGATGGACTGGTGTGTATGTGAAAATGGAGGTGTGGCATCAAAGTTTTATTAACATAGGTTTGTGATGGTCCCCTTACGTGCAAATAGTGAATATATGAATAAGTTATATAGTTCATTACAAGTGAAATGCCACTCAGTGCTCCATGCCTTTTTTCCAGCTAAAATTGTAATCTAACTGTTGTGGAATTCTACATGAAATACACTATAGGAAAACTGTATGGACACATGAGCAAAGCCTGATGTCTTTGTTACCACGGGTGAGACTTTTCACTGTTGTGATATGGCAGGTCTGTCCTTGGGCGTCCTGGAGATTCCTCTGAGCGAGGCAGTGCTGTTGACTGGTTCTCCTGGCCAGTAACATGGGATCTGACTGGGAAAAGGGCTATCAACAATCCAAGGTCATCTGTGGCTGTTCTCACTGTTTGTTACTGTTGCTGGTAGCTGATAAAGGCCCAACGTCTGAATAACGGGAGCCGCAAGGGAAGCACGTGTGGCTTAATCCCATTTTTGCAATACGCTCCCTGCCAAGCTGCGCCAAGAGCTCTTTGCCTGCAGAGCGGGAATAGGCCTATATATCCAACCAAACAGGACCAGAGGGACTCATTAAACTCCTAAAGATTACCTCAAACATTTTTTTTTAATTCTCTGAAAATGTCACCAGTTTGCATTAGAATATCTCAGAGCTTTCTAGAGCTTGGCTGAATTTTGGTGCCTTCTCTCAGTGGCACAAATCTGCTTCAAGTTCTGCAGTGTGATATGGTTCTAGGCTATTTTTTGTTTCACATGAAGCAAAGTCGTTGTTACCCCACAAGTCGATGTTGCCCATCCTAGGGTAAATGCTAAAATTTGCTTGATGTTTGCCATTAGGTGAATAGCATGCCAATAAGAAAAGTCAAACCAGAAATCCTCATAATAGCGAGATGTGATATAGGTCACTAGTTCAAAGTCACCCGTTCAGGTGCATGCTGAGCCGTTCATTTCTTTGCAGCGTGTACATCAACTGTGTGCTTATGAAAACTCGGCAGTTTGTGGTTAGCTTTTCCTGTGAACAGCGAGAGAGTACTGAACGGGAGGGTCTGAAGTCACATCCAATGTCACCTGGGCTACTACAGTATTAAATAATATAATGTAATATGATAATGGAAACATTCTTAAAGATTGCTTCCCAGAACTGTTTTGGGATAGATCTCAGCATCTTGGCAACTGTCCAGCTGACAGAAAGCTTATTTCTCCTAAGCAGTGCCTGTAACCAAATGGCTTAGATTGCTTTGATGGAAGAGATGATTCCCTCCAGGGATATACGCTTGGCACAGTACCTAGGTTGACCTAGTAGCTGGAGTAGGTAATGTTTGGAAAGAGGGACCCTAGACAGATCTTAGAAAGTTTAACTTTTTGCAAACTTCTGATGAATCCTTAATGAATGGGAAACTGATGCATTGCTCTCTTCTCCCCTCTTCTCTGGAGGTAGTAATTTCTCTATCTTTCTCCATCTCCCTTCCTTTTCTCTTCTGCCTCAGTATTAGAAAGTTTTATTTTGTCAAGCAGTTAAAAGAGAGATTTTGATTGTCTTCGCCTTTTAAAGTTCAGCCCACTGGCTCAGAAAGATTGCTATTTCTACTTCTGTTAAGACCTGAATATCTCACAAACATCATTACTTCCATTCTTTTATTCATTAAGTTGAGAATGAAGTTGGTTGCACTCTTTTGCTGGTTTTACAGCAGTATATTTGAACTGTCTTTAGTTGAGTTTCTTCTGGTTATATAAATGCAAAGAATGGAGAAGCAGGCTTGGTTTTGGTAGTGGTGGTTGTGTTTTTTAAAAGGATAGAGGATGCCTGAAGGGAGGCAAGACTTTTGAGAAAGAAGTATTAGATGACGAAGCTTACATTAATATCAGACGAGAAGAAAACTTCTTGATCTGATTCTGCTCTTATTGACACCTAGTTTACGCTGGTGTAAATTCATGAACTTCAGTGGATTGACTTCTGAGTTCGAGTGAGATCAGGACTGGCACCTCTTACATCACTTAGGTCATGCTCCATAATTCATTTGCAAGCTCCTTTAATTAGTTGCAGGTAAGCCCAGACTTCCTGGAGTCTGCCGCCTCCCCAGAAACGGGCTCTGCCTGCGCCCTGCCGCGCCCCCGGGGTCCAGCCTCCCCATCGCTCTCCCACCCCGCGAGTACGCGTCCGGCGAAACGCGGGCCAGGGATCTCCCCCCCGCGTCTCCTTGCGCCGAAAGCTGGGGGGCCGGCCGCCGCCGCGCCAGAAGTTGCTCTGTGGGAGAGCCGGGCAGAGCCGGGCCGGTCGGTCGGTCCGGCCGCCGCGCGTTATGTAAGGGCGCAGGGTCTGCGGGCCGGGATGACTGACAGGGAGAGGGAAATTCCTGGGGGAGGGGGAGCGGGAGCGGCGCTGCCCTGGAGCCGCTGCCAGCGCCGGCAGCTCCCGGAGACCTGGCGGGGTGAGCGGCTTTGGAGACCGGGAAACAGCCCGGGAAGGGCGCTACCGGGGAGCGGGAGGAGCGAGCGGGGCGGCGCGGGCTGGTTTCCCCGGTGGGGCACGCCGCCTGGGAAACGAGGGGCAGCGACGGCGGTGCGAAGGGACGAGGAGCGAGCCTGGCTTCCCCTCTCCCGGCGCGGTGCGTTAGCGCTGGAGCCGGGGAGCTGCGGGAAAGCCTCCCCCTGCCCGCCCTCGCCCCCTCGATCCCTCCCGGCGCGGCGGCGGCCCCGCCGACGGGCGCTGCCCCTTTAAGACCTGCTCGCCGCCAGTTGCACGGAGAGGGAGTGACCTCTGGGCTTTGACAGCTCCCCTAATAACTAGCAGAGCCCCGGCTCCGCCCGCGGCGTCGGATTGGTCGGCGGGCCGGTATGCCGCGTTCTGATTGGCTGGCCGCTTCCCCTCAGCGAACCTTTAGAACTCCGAGACACAATATTCTGTTACATTGTAGCAAAATGGCGACTGTCATTCACAACCCCCTGAAAGCGTAAGTAGGAATCAAAAATGTACATATTCCGCGTGGTTTAAATATGAAAAAAGGCGCCTTTCCGGCGCCGGCTGCCAGCCGGAGCCGGGTGCCGGCAGCCTCCCGGCGGGTCCCTCCTCCCGCCCTCCTTTCTGCCCCAGCTGCTCGCTCGTTTTTTGTGCAACACATCCCCGCGGCTCGCGCCGAAATTAACGAGGAAAAATTGTGCGGCTCGCGCGCCGGTTAATTGGCGCCCGGGCGCGGAGGGGGGCGGCGGGGCGGAGGGGGGCGGCGGGCTGCCCGCTGCTCCCGGAGCGCAGCGCGGGGACGGCGGCGGCGGCGTCCCGCGGGGCCCCCGCGGGGGTGCGCGCACTTGACAGCGTCCTGCCCCCGCTGTCCGGGCGGGCTCGCCCCGCCGCCGCCCCGGGGTCCGGCGGCGGAAGGGCCGGCCCAGGGCAGCGGCGGGGGGGCCTGGGGCGCCGTGCCTCCGCGCTCCGGCGGCAGCTCGGAGTTGCCTCCGCGAAATCTTCGCGGAGTTGGGATGACTTGAGGAGGGGGAGCGAAGCGGCCCCCTCGCTTCTCGGCCGAGTGGCGGGAGGGCGGCACGGGCGGTCGGAACGCGGGGCAGCAGCGGCACTGCCGGCGCACCTCGGCGTTCGTGCGGGAGGGAGGGAAGCAGACCTGCGTGAAATGAATGACTCGGGACTGCCGGTCGTTGATTTGGGGCAGGAAGTCCGGAGATCTGTTTTGCATATGACAGGCTTTCGCTTTTCAAAGTGGCGAAGGGAGTTGATTGTGTTTCCATCTTGAGAGTGGGCACAAGCAGCCCAGGGCTGCTCGGACGGGATCTGACCCGCTGCTGGCGGGGGAATCACAGAGAGGGAGTGACCGAGTGCGCGGGAGGGGCAGGTGCTTCTGCTGCGGAGATATTCCGGCGTTCCCGATCTGGAAATCAGGCCGGTTTAAGAGGGGGACCGCGGGAGCCGGTTGTCGTCTTCTGGATCGCGTCCTTTATTTTCCTTGTGGTCTGCAGCGCACGCCGTTAATCCCTGAAGGCATTAGGGAGAGTGGGATTTGGCGCCGTATGTGGGGAGAGGAGCTGTCTTAACCTTTTTAAAACGACTTCTCTGCTAACGGGGGCAGCGCTCTTGCTATTAAAGCGGGGAAGCGGAGTACCTGGCGGTGACGCTTCGTTTGCACTTTCTGGCTGCGCTGAGTGGGTGTTTTTATACGTTTGAGTTTTCAGAGATGAAATTAGGGCTGCGAGGTTTTTCTTTTTTTTTTTTTTTTTTTCTTTTTTTTCCCCGCCTCAAGTCTCTCCGGCTGGAGTTGGAAAAACACTTGAAGGTTTTTCCAGGGATTCCTGTCGCTGTCTCTCTGCGATCCGGAGGGAAAGGAAAGCCTCGAACTGGGAAGGGGTGCTGACATGTTTATCAGCTCTCCTGCTCCGTCCTGGCAGAAAACCTTCGCTTTCATTTATCCGTCCTCTCGGTAGCACCTTATAAAAATCGGCGGGGAGAGGGGAGCGCAGTCAGGGGGTTAACCAAGGAAGTCCGAGTACCCTCACGGGGGGTGGTGGGCTTGAACACGCTCTGAAAACGGTGGGGAAGAGACGGCGTGCCCCACGTTCGACGGCAGGTTTAATACTTGTGCAGGCGAGAGCAACTTCTCCCCGGGCCCCTCCGGGCCGCCGGGCGTTGCTGAGGCGCCGGCAGCGCGCCCCGCGCCCCGCGGGGACCGGGGAGCGCACCGACGGGGCCGCACCGCGCGGCTCCTCACCTGCGCCGGGAAAAGCCGCGCACCTTTGTGCCATTCGCGAGTATTGCCGGCGGCGAAGAAGCCCGGGCTCGGTGAGCTCTGGGGACGGCGGGTGAGAGGCGAGAAGCTCCCGGGGAGCGGCCGCGGCCCGAGGAGCCGGGCGCCGGCGTGGGAGCCCCGGCGGAGGACGGGACCTCGCCTCCTCGCCTCGCACTTCGTGACACCGTGGGGCTCCCAACAGTCGCAGCGGATCTCCGGAGAAAGCGGATCCTGCCGAAGGGCTGCTTGTGCCGAAATTAATCGGGGGCCCGATCCCGCTGCTGCTAAAGTCGGGGAGGGCAGGATTAGGCCCTTTATAATTAGCTCCTTTCTCCTCCCCTCGCCCCTGGGGGGTGTGAGAGGAGGAAACAATAGACATCAAGTGCTGGGTTCGCTTTTCTCTGTGTGCCTTTTAAAGTACTAATGCTATGTGGAGGAAACAGAATTGGTACTGACTGGCTGACACCATCTGCATTTTTTATTAACAACTTGTTTAATAAAACATTTTATAATTTTCACTTATTCTTTAAAGTTGCTGATCGGGAAACAATACACATGTAAATAAATTATGCATGGGATAAATTAGGACAAAAGCAGTAGAACACATAATAGGGGAAGGGATGCAGTGCACAGTATTTTATCCTCATGTGTCCTTCTGACAATGAAAGGGAGCTGAATGACATTTGCATTTCCTCTGTCTGCGTTTTGATTGTATCTCAAAACCCACAAACGCCCCCTACAGAAACTGGCCACACAAAGGTTTTGCTCTGAGATGGGGGACAATGTAGAGACTGCGAAATCCTAGCTCAGGTATCAAGCAGTTCCCTGTGTGTGCTTGTGCATTTAAGTGTGTCCAATATTCAGTTTATCTCCGGCACTTGGACACATATGTGGCCTTGTTCATGCTAGACTAGTCTCTCGGGATAATGTATTCCAGTGTACCTGAGCATCTGTGGGAATACATTACATAGAATAGCTCAGTGCATGGAGTCCCTTATTAATGATTGGCACTTCCTTACACTCAGCTTGCTTCTTTCTCTGTCTAGCGCTCTCTTCTCACTTTCTGGTTCTCTTTTGGTGCTTTCATCCCTTTGCTCTTCTCCCCTTCACTTCCTCTGGTGATCCAATCAACCTGACACGACTGCCTATTATTTCTGCCATTTAATACCTTGTTGTTTACCAACATGGTGCTACAGGCAACAATACCAGAGATCTAAGTTTAACAGATCTGCAAGGGGAAGGCGGCAGGTGTCTGGATAAACATATTCTTCTTCATCTGTAGAAAAAGCTGTATTCAGATAGCTTTGAAGGGACAGCGGTGGATTTGAAGCGCTGGATTTGTTGGGTTGTTTTTTTCCACTAGCCTTTGTACCTATCTCCACAGTTTTTCTTTCCATCTTCTTCTCCTTTGGATATCTTAATATGGAGACATTTGAGCGGTGCAGTAGAAGAAACAAATGCAGTTAAAAAGTATTCTGAATTACTTCAAATGTCAGTCAGAAATCTCAACGGACTTTGTAAACATTAATTAATTAAACCTCTCAACACCCCTGTGAAGAAAGGATTATTGCCTTTGTTTTATGGATGGCTAAACTAGGACAAAGTGGCTCAGAAACTTTCTAATTCAAAGATCAAGTCTAGAATGCAGCCGTTCAACTTCCAGTCTTAGCATCTAGTCCGATTTCCTCCATCTCTGCCTTATTAGTGATGTGCATATGGTAGCATAATGCATTTAATGTAATTAAGACCTTGTAATTTACAAAGCCTTATCTAGAAGCAGAGCTGGTTTCCCCCCACCCCTTCTCTGTCTTTACTCCCACAGCTGACTTTTATTTCAGGTTGTCAATTAAACATTCTCACTGGAACATATGTTAGGCTATTGCCTTTTCTACTTGTGAGATTCCCTCATGCCGTATAGCTCTCTGCCTGGATGCTCACCAGAGGAGCTGTTGCCTTCCAGTAGTTTGGCCTTGGAGTAGCAGTGCTGGTGCTTTCCCTTTCTTTTACTCAAGACAGCCTCTGGGACAAAAAGGCTAACTCAGGCTCAAATGCTAGGCTAGGTCACTTGCACGCTGACTGTATTGTCAGATAACTTTGATGTGCTTGGGGACACTTATTCCCTGCCAGGTGTTTGGGGACCAGATCATTGCAGACTTGTGTGCACAGTGCTAGAGCTGACCTTATAAACCCTACCAGCCCTGTTCTGTCTCTGCCCTCCCGCTGCAAACACACAGCAGCGGTTGGTTTTCCAATTGCTGTACCTTCTCAGATAAAATTGCCTTGGCAGCCAGCTCCGACCCCTGGGCTGCCAAATGGCTATCCTTGAGATGATGAATTCTGTGGCATGAGACACCTGTGAAGAAATGGTCTGTGCTCGCATCCCTGTTTCATGTCGGCAACAGACCAGCGCGGGTCTTGGGGTCTTGTATGGCAAGAGTATTTCATTAGTGATAACTCAGGCTTGAATTCAAGCTGCGGGCTTTTAACCGGAAGGTCCCATATCCCATTACCCATCCCTGAAATAGCCCTATGTCCTGATTAAGTGCTGATGAAGACTGATTTTTTTTTTTTGGATGTTGTTCCATAAACATCTGGTTGCTGATTTTTAATATTAAAGTGGAAGTATAATGTGCAGTGCTGCTTTCAGCAGGTGGAAGCAATAACATAGACAGACAGTTAGGTTGCCAGTTCAGTGTTTACAAGTGATGTGGAGGTGATTTTAATGTGGCTTTGCAGAAGGGAATTTTCTTCTGCTTGACAGGACAGGGTTGTTGGGCACATTAAATCGTGTACCAAAATCTCTACAGCATTTCCAATGTGGCTCTGAAGTAACTTAAAAACATAAATGAGCTCTAGTGTGACAACATTTCAAAGTGAAACTGTTGTCCACATGAAAACTCTATTTTCTGAATCTCAACCCAGCCTTCAGAGAAAATGAGGGATGAATGTTATTGTATTTATACAAGGAAACATGAGCATAAAACCAAAGTCATTGAGAGGCAGAGAAGCCAAGTTAAGAAGACCTGAGGATACACTGGTTTGAATATGAGAGAATCTGATAAATGGTATGTTACTAGTTACAGTGTTACATCTGGTTCCGTGAGTTGCTTGTGCATGATCAGTTGTTGCAGTGCTTTTGTAATTTTGTTTTATTGGTGTTCTAGCCTTTCACAGTCTGTCCAGTTGTATGGACAGATGGAGGTTGTATCACAAAATTGTTGCTGAAGAAAAAATTTGTGGTGTGTGAAAGCAATATTGAACTATCTGGGTTGGGCTACAGGGGCCCAAAGGTATAATTTTTTGGAGGGTGTAATCATTTCAAGGTAAGCACATGCCCAATGGGCTGGGTGCATAATGCCTGTTAGATTGGATTCACAGTGTCCGAGTGGGAGTACTTTACCCACACCATGCAGAAGTCCGGTACACAGAGCAAAATGGGGATCTGTCTTCAGTCTGAGTCATGGTGAAGGTAATGTGGCTCATCCTTTGGGTAGCCTAATGAAAATTGATTTCTTCCTCTGCTTTCCTAAAACTGGAAGCGTAGTATTTGGAGGTTGCTCTCAAGAGCAGACTTTGTCCATCTTGTATGTCTGTCTTCTGCAGTTTATGACAGTTGGCTGTACCTCTGCTGTCCCAAAATGAGACATTCCAATGCTCCCATTGGCTGCGAATAAACCCATCTTTTCGGATTATCGTTTGCTGAGTCTGGTGTTTTCTCATTCTGGTTTATCTTTCATGTCAGAGCTGAATTTCTTTGCTTGGGTAGATCAATTTTACAATCTTGGTATTTATTCTGGGCTCATCACTGTGTTGTCTGTATGTGATGTTGCCTTGAGCAAGAACCATCCTTCTATTGTTTATCCCTGAGGACTTGTAGGAGTGGAATGAATCTGTTTCGGGAGTTGACGTTTTTCTCCCTTGGACAGACCGACCTCTGATCTGAGGATTCCCTGGCTGGGGTGACATACTCCCACGTGCAGAGAAGCAGCACCAAGGCAACATTGCTTAAGGCCGGTTCTGAGGGCTTCATTAGGACTGTACTGCTCTTCTGGCTTTGCCTGGCAGTTTTGCCCAGGATGCAGAGGCTGAGGTGTGTTAATCGCTTCCTTAGTGTAGGTCCTAGTTTTAGCACCGGTTTATTTCTTTTAAGGAAAGTTATCTCATCAACACAATCTAAAAGAAAGCATACTTTTAAAATTCATTTTTTTTAAACAATTTTTTTCAGACGGAAGTGCTTCTTTCTTGTCTTTAAAAACTTCTCTACAATTTGTGGAACAAACCCAAGTACACTGGACTAGTGCGTGAGAAGCAGAAAGTGGTTTTCCTTTTTTCTTTCTCATTTCAAAAGAAAGAACAAAACTGCCCAGTGCATTTTCACTGTCTAAACTGAGTGACATATAACACAAATATCGTGAGTGCTTGAATACTGAACGTTTAAAATTCTTATTTATCTTTAATAGCCTAAATTATGAGAAGTACGATACTTTTTTTTTTTAATTGTTATATATGGTTTATTTCCCAGCAGAGCATATTTTAACCACAGATTCCCAGCAGATGTCTCAGAGAAGAATAATGCAGTGTCTCAACGGCTGCTGGCGAATATCCTTCTCACACCCCCATCCCCTCCAGTATGGGAACAGCAGGAGTATGTCAGCATGTGTCTCGGTTTTCAGGTTACCTGCCTGAGCTGGGTGTGGTCAGAGAGTTGCAATTCCAGCTGCATGGAAGGTTTTACTGGCACCCCAGCACTGTCTGAGGGGAGGCTTCACCGGGAGTCAGTGGAGCAGCGAGAGCAGGGCAGGGACGGGTACTGATGAGTGTGCACTAGGTGCCTGTGATCAGCAGCGTGTGCTTGCCAAATCCTGAGTCATTAATTTTGCGTTCTGCTGAGCTGTGGCTGGAAGAGAGTCCCCTGCTCAGGTGTTGATGGGGACACTGACTACATCAATGTTATTCTTCTGGTGAGAAAGGCTGGAAGTGATATTTAATATTGCAGTCCCTTGTGACAGAACGGATCCAACCTAACTGAGGATCATCTCTCCATTCATACAACACCGTGAGTTGTATCAGGCTTTGACATCTGATAATGCTGTCCTTGCTTTCTGATAATTTTTTATAAATTAATATAAAATGCTAACTGTAACATGCATATGAAATCCTAGTATGCAAAAGAAAGGAACCCCACATAACTTACAGTTTCTTCCCCTTGTTTCTTCTCAGATTCCCCCTTGTGATACAAGATACAAGGCCTTGGTTAAGACGTTGTGCTAAATTCTCTACAAACACATGGTTTAATGCTTCCTGCCTTGTAGGCCTCAAAAATCTAAATAGGTTGGACGGTGCAAAGAAAATCAGGTGCAGCGCAGTGAAATAAGGCCATGTCCCGAGTTGGTTAATTCCAGTCTGCCCTACCGCATCAGCTGGCAGGGCTGATTTGATCTGATCAGATGTGGGCATGCTACTCCTGCCAAAACACAAAGTACAGTGCTTATGCTGCTTTTATGCTTTGAGTTGGCTTCATGCTAGCCACAGGAAGATAGATTATGCCTGTTGGAACAAAATTGCCTCTTGAAAATGTTTTGGGTGCTTTTCCTGTTTTGGAAGAGTAAGAGAACACCAGTTCATTGCTTTGTGTCATGTGGCTGTGAAATTTTTGGTCTAGTTCTAGGAACTTTGCAGTTTCTAGTGTTCCTGTGGATCCACAGCGTAACGTGATTAGTCACAGAGTTGGGAGAAAAATTGAAATGGCCAGAGTTATAGCCCAGATAGTTCACTATCCAGTGAACAGTGCTATAAGGAAACTTATAATGCAGACACAAAGTTAGTATTATTTCTTCAAGGGAAAAGTAATGTCCATATTTCCATTTTCTTCAAGAACAGTTTTGAAGAAAGTCATCCATGGATTTGTGACTGCTCAAGTATTTTGGCCTCAATATTGTTTCCTGAGAGACTGTTTAGTCAATGATGGGGACAAATATATTTTATGTTTATGACTACTTTAAAACCTCTGCAATCTGAATAAGGAATAATGGAAACAGTGGTTCAGAAAGCTGTTTTACTGCTAAACTTCTTTGGTCTTGACCATGAATAAAAACTGCGTCATGTTTGAGGCTGCTATCCTATTGAGTGTTCAGATAAATCACTCACCAGTGTCCAATATCGGAAATTATAACATGAGCCTACTTGTATCTACAAGCTTACCTTGATTGCTTTTGCTTTTTTTTTTAAACTACTGAAGTGTGTTTTGAAGACTGTAGGTTTTTGTGTTTTCTATGGACACTTTATCCTTGAAGTTTTCAGTTCATTAGCATATACCTGTTGATGTGAAATATGGAATAAGTCAGGAACACAATTTTAATTCAGAGATTAGTACCTTTTAAAGTTGGGGTAGTGCAGGTTAAAAGGCATGTGAGATGTGGTGGGCGAGGGTTGGTGATGGTAAGACTCTGCAGTGAGCTCTTTTTCCACAGGTGTGGTTCAATTGCAGTGTTGAGATACTTCTTCTACTGCTTCATGGTATCTGACTGACCCTTTAATTTTTAGGAAGTGCTTCTCCAAAAACGATGTGCCCCTCTGTTAATTTTGGTGATGTTAGACCTTGGTGATCAAATGGCATGTGGATGAAAGCGATGTTAATACCTCCCCAGGCAGAATGGGGCCCCAAAGACTTCTTGTTTCTCTCTCTTCTCCGGTGCTGATACGAATGAATGGGAACTTGGTCAGGTTAGCTGGTGTTATGTTGACAGCAAACAGGCATTCCTGAGGTTGAAATCTAACCCAAAAATGTTGATGGGGGAAATATGTGGAAAACCTTTCTCAATTTTCTGTCACCAGATCTGATTTGTTTTTGTTGATAGTCTCAGCTAAATGTTTTATCTTCTCCTAGCTTTCCTCTCCTCTGCCTCCCAACCTCTTTCCCCCATTGACCTCTACTAGCGCAGTCCTAGCTGTTGATTTATCAGGGCAGGCTAGCTCAGCACTGTGTGGAGATTGCTTTTAATTAACT
Source organism: Calonectris borealis (assembly GCF_964195595.1). Taxonomy (NCBI): domain Eukaryota; kingdom Metazoa; phylum Chordata; class Aves; order Procellariiformes; family Procellariidae; genus Calonectris; species Calonectris borealis. The sequence continues at coordinate 40,952,140 of NC_134316.1, read as the reverse complement.
CCCTTCGTTTTTTTCCAACCTTCAGGGAGCAGCAACCCTTTAATGATTTTAATATTTTATCTGGATTTATATCCACCTTATGTGTTGTTTGTTGCTCTGCTTCCTCACATGTTCTTCCTGAGTCATCTCCCAAAATGAAATGTTTGTTTCAGGTCTCTCATGCAGGATGAAGAGGAGAGTTTTTAATGGCTTCTGGACTGGGAGGATGAACTCTCTATGATCTACCCTGGTGTTTTGGAGGAGGATGGGGAGTATGAGGTGATGCATTTTGGTGCTGTCTTGGAGCAAGATGCACTTCAGTGTTCTGCCTCTGTGCGCAGGGAGAGGCAGCTTTGTTTCATGGTTGCAGCATGGCAGATCAGAGCCTACTGAATTAAATCTGAACCCTGACTTGTTGTATGGCATAGATAAGTCATGAGCTTATTTTCACAGTCAGGTACGACTCTCATGCTAGTCAGGCTGAGTAGAGGAGGCATTAATGTAATTACCTGTTGCTAAAATGTAGCTAACTTCCTGTGCATGAATACAGGTCTAAAGGAGAGTCCCTCTTTACCTGCAAAAGACTACCTTTGCCTACTGTGAGTAGCTCTACCAAGTAAGATTTCTTCAGACTGAGCAGAAAGGAGCAATACGAAATTTCTCCCACCTGGAATTTTCTCTTTACATATCCTACAATGAGGATTTCAGGAGGTTCCATGATGAAAGAATTAAGAAAAATATATGTTATTTGTAATGTAAAGTATGTGTCACTTTCATGCCAGAGCAGGAAAATGCTTTATAATCATGCTTAAAGTAAGCATCCCAGTCCCTTTCGTGGGATTATTTTCTCCATTCTTCTGATGGGAGGAATGGCGTGCACTGACTGACTTGGTGATGGTCACACTAATCACACCGTCAAACATTGACAGAATTGGAGTTTTAGAAGCCACATTGCTTTCCTTTTGGTGTTGAGTGTTAGACGGTATATGAGTGATGTGTGGAAAGTGAATGGGAATCCTTCCTTGGTACCACTTCCATGGCTGAGCTCAAATTAGGGGCATGGAGGAAGAATGGGAAAGTGAGTTAAGACTGTCTGCCTGGTTCTGATGGAAGAAGTTCACTGATAATTACCACTAAACCATCCTTAATGGCCGTGGTTTATGCCTAGAGCTGATAAAGGCACTGTTGAGGTGCAAAGATTTTACCACGGAAATGAACTACATTACACCAAGTGGCAAGTAGTTTTGCATTTCAAAATATACATGCTGCACACCAGACAGTCTGTTCAGTACAATTCATGCATTGAATTCAAAGTAATTGCTGTGAGAACAATTTGACTCAATTTATTTTACAAGACTACTTGTAAGTATGGGTAAGTGTATTTAAAGCCCCTTTGTTAAAATGGCAGAAGAAATGAAGAAGCTCCCAGATCTAGTTCTCCCTTACTGACGAAAGTGACTCTGAGACTCTTGCTGAAAGGAACACAATTGTGGATGCGACTTATCAAAATATTAGCAGCGCATCACTGCCTAAGATCATCTATGTCATCTGGTCTGTGGTTTGTGTTTGTGTCTTTCCTATCTTCCTCTGCAGTCTGCTTTACTTTAAAAAAAATAATTGTTTGGGTGTATTTTTTTCCATGTTGTTGCTGCGATTCCACAGTAACTAACTCCTGGCATTCTCATCTGACCAGATTGCAAATGTATCTTGTTCAGGTATTCATTCTGCTGAGTAGATCTGAAAGTAAATTCTCTCTTCCCCTATTATTAACTTTCTAGTTTTGTTTCTGCAACTAACTTATCCACAAAGTCCTGGGGTTAGGAGAGGCTGTCTCTCCTGACATGTCTTCCGAATTCCTCACTGCTAAACACACACCATGCAAAGTTGAAACCTGGCTGGCTCTCAAAGGGTAGTCTATTTCCCAGGCTGCTCTTTCCAGCTACCTTCTCCTCCATGCACCCCTAGGAGCAGAATAGGAGGAACAGATGAGGGGTGAGTGCTCTGCCTTTGGGAAAGGCTCTGACCTGAAAATGGATTGCAATTCCAGCCGAATGGTTCCTTCCCTTGGTAACAGAATTGCACGCCTGGGCTCTGAGCTCTTTACATTAATTCCATCTCTGCTAAACTTTCCCAGTCAATTAACCATGTCCATCTCCTGCTCTAGCAGCCACATGTGCCTTTTCTGCCGCAGCAGGGTTTTGGAGCAGTAACTCCCTGCAGCCTTTGCTGCAGCAGTTTTCCCTCCAGCAGCTTCCCTCAAGCACGGTTATCAATCAGGACCTGTCAGGTTTTTCCCTCCGACACATCTATTTTCAGGGCTGTAGGACTTTGACCTTTTGCTTTTGTCTTTATAAGTACTATTTTTCCAATAGGGGCCAGCTCAAATGCTGAGTGTTAGGTCTTTACACTGATACAAAAACTGCATGAAGATTTCAGTTTTAGTGTGAGGAGATTCTGCTAATCCTGGATATTTCTTTTGGTTTCTGTCATTTTGCCTCCCTTGAATTTTAATTTTGCTTGTCAAAAAGGCCTCATTAAGCTGGTCAGTAGTTCTCATGTGGTGTTCCAGGCAGCACCTGCAGTGCAGAGGTCTCCCCTGAGTAGCTGGCTAACAGGACTGGATAACAGGGTAGTGAGTTCTTGCAGGCTGAAGTGTCTGGGAGATGCTCACCCATGGGGTTTGATGTAGACTACCTTTGAAGGGAATTCTGCACACGCCTTCGCAGCTGGAAGAACGGTTTGGACGCTGGCACTAGTGGTCTCTTGGCAACGCACTTAAGGGACCATGACAGTGGCTTGAACATGATTTTCTTGCATGTTGTACTACCATCAAAGGTCAGGTTGGGCTAGAGTGCCTATTAAAGCAAGAGGCTATGCTTAGTATCTTGTCTTGAAAATGTGGGTGAGCCTGGTCCTGTTTCTAGTGGTAGATGCCTATATCATAAAGGCTGACATCCCAGTGGCACTAATTGGTTCCTGTGTGGGTACTTTCAGATGAGAAGACAAAGACCAAATTGGCCACAGAGGCTCAATTAATAAAAGTGTAGGTTTAAAAGAGGGTTCCTGGGTCTTATGTCCAGTCCCCTGGTACCATGTCAGATAATCCCTTTCATAAACTGAAAAGTCCTTGTCTTAAATCCCCACTTGGACTGTTTGTTCCCATTACTCCTCTTGGGAGGGTTCCAGAACCCACTGCTCTGGTGGCTGGAAATAGCATTTTAATCCCTAGCCTAGCCCTACTTGTGACCAGTTTATACCCATTTGTTCTGGTGCCAGCATGGAGTTGTTAGTTTAAATACTATTGCTCCGTTCATGTCTTCCTCTCCACTATCATGC